>NC_091068.1:163065862-163799612 GCF_000393655.2 Nicotiana sylvestris
CTGCGGTCATTTCTCCGCATCTGCGAAAATCACTCAACTGGCCAACAATCGCATCTGCGATCAAATCCCCGCATCTGCGACATCGCAGATCCGGCCAGCCTAACCGCTTCTGCGGTCTCTGCCCAGCAGGCTCATTTCCTCTTTTATGACTAATCAACCGCACATGCAGCGCCACATCTGCGGTCCACAACTTGCAGATGTAGAAATAACAGAAACAACAAATCTGAAGCTGCAACAAATTCCAAATTCTCTAATAACCACCTGAAATCACCCCGAGGCCCCCGGGACCTCAACCAAAAGAACGAACATGACCCAATACCTTATTCAAACTTGTTCCAATCATCAAAACACTTCAAACAACATCAAATCCATCAATTCACATTGAATTCAAGCCTAAGTTTTCTAAAAACTTCCGAAATACGCTTTCGATAAAAAACCCAACCAAACCACGTCCGAATGACCTGAAATTTTGCACACACATAATAAATGACATAACGAAGCTACAGAAACTCTCAGAATTCCATTCCGACCCTTGGATCGAAATCTCACCTATCAACCGGAATTCGCCAAAATACTAACTTCGCCAATTCAAGCCTAATCCTACACCGGACCTCCAAAACCAATTCCGATCACACTCCTAAGTCATAAATCACCCAACGAAGCTAACAAAATCATAAAAATTCTGATCCGAGCTCATATACAAATAAGTCAACTCTTGGTCAAACCTTTCAAATTCAAAACTTTCAATTGAGACTGTTTCTTTCAAATTCATACCGATTTCCGTGAAAACCAAAACCAACGATTTACATCAGTCATAATACATCACACGTGGCAAGTCATGCCTGAGAACTGGCGATCAAAGTGCAAAAGCTCAAAATGACCGGTTGGGTCGTTACACCTCTAGAGACCTTTCTTTTAAGATCTGGGCATTCAGCTTGAACATTCTCATATCTTCCACACTCATAACAATTTCCATCATTCATGTCTTGTTCATTGTGTTGCCTGGTTCATCTAGGTGGCATCCTTTTCTTGTGTTTTTGTACCTTCTCATTAAACTATCCATGTTTCTTGATGCCATGGCAATCTCTTCTTCAAGAGCTTCTAGGACGTTATCAATATCATTTTCAGGTGTTTCAGTTGTAGCTTTGAAAGCAACTATTTTCTTCTTTTCTTTCTGGTTTGTTTTCTTGAGATATGTTTTCTCCAATGCTATAAGATCTCCTCGAAGTTCATCATATGAAAGTTTGTTTAGATCTTGAGATTCGAGTGCAACTACTTTTGTATGCTAAGTGGTAGGTAAACTTCTTAGAATTTTTTGAACTTGATCACCATTTGAGTGGGGTTTACCAAAGGCTTTTAATCGCTAATGATTTTGTTGAACCTTGCAAACATTTCCTCAATAGATTCTCCTTCTTTCATCTGGAAGAGTTCATAGTCATGAACCAACTTGTTGATGTGAGTTTCTTTCACTTTGTTGGTTCCTTCATAAGTAACTTCCAGTTTATTCCACATTTCTTTGGTTGTATCACAACTTGATATTTTCTCATACTCCTCTCCACTTATAGCATTATAGAGTAAATTTCGTGCCTCCGCATTGACATGAACAACTGCCATTTGCTCGTCTGTGTATTCATCTATATCTTCCGGATTAGCGGGTAGTTGAGCTACTGCTGGTAGTGGATAGTTACCCTTTTTGATAACGTGCCATACTTTGACATAATAGGATTTTGCATATATTTTCATTCGGACTTTCCAGTGAGAAAAGTATTATCCATAGAAATATGGTGGCCTGACTTGCAACGTTCCTTCTTGAAAGAGTGCTCCTACAGTCACTTGATTTGTCATAATCTTTTCTCACAGCCGTTAAGCAAAAAGTGTGAGACTAGCTTTGATACCAATTGAAAGTACAAGGGGGTGAATTGTCGATTTTTATGTTTAGTATTATAAATAATTGACTAGTTAAATTAGTTGACTAGAGATAAGAATAGAATAATAGTAATGCAGAAAATAAAAATACTAGGATTTTTATACTAGTTCGGATTCAATGTGAATCCTACTCCAGTCCCCTTGGGTTGCAAGGGTGATCTCTTTCCTTGTTTGAGGTTTCTCGAGTACAAAATTATTGATGTAGCTTTACACCAACAACTTAGTCTCTATGTCACTTTTCTTTTCTCGATACAATGCCTCACCAGTGTTTGTCTCTTTTTTTTCTCTAACTAATTACACAGCAGATCTAAAAAGAAATACAATGTTTGTTTGGAGTAGGACAAAAAGAGTGATAATGGTTCGTTCAAAGTATATATGCTTCAAGCCTGGAATAGATGTATATATACTTCGTGAGGCCTTCCTGACTCGTGATTGATGTGAATCTTGAGAGATTACAAACCCAAGGGAGTTGATCCTTGAAAGGAATCATAAATTGATTCTTCCAAGAATAAAGTCAACTTTCCGTTGATATTCCTTGACTTGTGGTCTTGACAGGTTGTTCATCCACTAGGCATATCTTTTCCGTTACTTGAGTGATCACCGATGGATCCCTTGATTTTGGGCTTCAACGATCTTCGGCGTAGCACTTCGCAATCTTGTTTTCCTTTGATTTGGTACCTTCCTATAATAGCTTCTGTCATTCATTTATCAAATCATTGATTGATTCTTCTTCTGAATCTCTACTGGTTCTTCCTTTTTCATCTCTAATCATTGATACTTTTCCTTTTGCTTTGCTTCTAGAGCTACCGTTAATAGATTGTTTCCTTAATCCATACTTGAATGATAGGGCTTCTTGATTCCTTTGTTTTATCCCTTGTGATCCTGCACCAAATGTGATATATTATTTTTCATCATTAAAACTCATACTTATTTAACAGTATTTAATTTGCTCGATCGAATTCACAATTCTTTGAGGATATAAATTGAAGAGGCAAGCTTGAGTGTTGCAAGCTTCAAGTTTTAAGAAGATAAAAAAATATCTTATGAGGAGCGTCACAATTATGGAAGTATGGAATAATTTCTCTTATTAGGTTCTATATAGTGAAAATGTCAATACCAACAAAGTAATTGTTTACTGTAAAAATGGTAATAACAATTAAATTTGTTGATGAGACTCTAAAAATACGCGATCTATTTATATACTAGTTTGTTAAGTAGTTGACGCTAAGCGTGTAGATTTAGATACGAAATAAAGTTAAGGAGAGAGCTATAATCAAACTGATAGGTTGGTTACTCGGGGCCTCAGGCCTATCGATTCTAGGCCTCGAGATCGATCCCGGAGCTCGATTATGAACTATCGAAGGCAGCAGCTATGCGACTAACGGTTATAATAAAATAAATGGAGGCTCTTTATGGTCAATGATAAACAATAAATGAAGAACAAGTATGAAGACAATAAATGGAAGCAATAATATTGAAAGAATGTGCTAGAGAGCAAAGAGAATGCTGTTCTATATTTCTTATGGAGCAGCTGGAGCGACCAAACCTTACAAAGTGATAGGGATCCCCTTTATATAGGAGGGAAATCCCATCATAGTACAACAAGCATTAATTACAAAGATATGGAGATGTGACCACTAGATGACACTCTGACTCGGGTCTTAGAGTAGCTCTCTAGGCTCTGTCAGTCCTAGCCACGTGCCTTAGGAAATCCCCGTTTCTACTGTGACAGTGGTCAACATTACCCTAAGACCGAGTGCCAATGAGCCTCAAGGTAGGAGACTCGATCATAACCTTGTAGCTTCGAGATGGTCTTCTGAGGTGCTTTGATAATGAGAAATTGGACCCCCCGATTTCACCGCAGATAGATAGTCCCTGCATTTTTTAGAGATGAGTGATAAGAAACGATTTTGACATCCAACTCTTCGTACCCCTCGTGGGCTTTTGTAATCGAATGTTTCATGAATACAATGATATTTATCCAATTTGTCTTCGATGCTTGCTATATTCTTTTATGTTTGTGGAGACTTTGAATGCATGACTCTGTCTGCTGTTACCAATATCAAGCCCGGGTGTGAGTAGTCTTTCTGGACATCGGTTGATTAATATGGCCTCGCGCGGAACCTTTTGCGATACCTTGGGTCGAACCTGGATCGGGCCGATGAACTCGGATTGTCAGGACCTTGACTTCAAGTAGAATGAAAGTAACGTTTTGGGCCTTGGAACCATGATTTATTACTTAAACTTCGTGGTAACCTTTGAGAAGAAATTTGCTCGGAGGCCTGTGAACAAGGACTGCCTTTGATCTCTCGAGGGCAGTCCCCGAGTGGAGGTTCGTTCAAATTCGGGCCACCTGGAAACTTACTTTGGGCTTAGTGTAAATAGCCTTAAGGCGCTGTAGATAGATCTTGGAAGAGGGTTTGTCCGATCTCGGACGGTACCTCGGGGCCAAACCCAAATAGGTGGAGTTTAAATGCTTATTTCCTTGGAGCTTGATTCCCTTTTGACAAAAGCCCCAGAGGTCGAGTACCTCCCTGGGTCTCGTAATGATGCCATTGGATTCTTGGAGCCTAACCTTCCCTTTAATGGAGATCCTGGAGGTCGGGTACCACCTCGGTGTTGGTGAAGGCATCATCGGCTTCCTGGAGCCTAGCCTTGTCCTAATGGAGGTCCTCGAGGTCAGGTACCACCTTGGGACTGGCGATGTTGTCGGCTCCCTGGATTTTAACTTTCCTTTGATGGAGATACTCGAGGTTGGGTACCACCTCGGTGCTGGCGAAGGCGTCATCGGCTTCTTGGAGCCTAGCCTCATCCTGATGGAGGTTCTCTAGGACGGATACCACATCGGGACTGGTGATGATGTTGGCTCCCTGGAGCTTAAGTTTCTTTTGATGGAGATCCTCGAGGTCAGGTACCACCTCGGTATTAGTGAAGGCATCATCAGCTTCCTGGAGCCTTGCCTCCTCCTGATGGAGATCCTCGAGGTTGGGTACCACCTCGGGACTGGCGATGATGTTGTTGACGTTTTAGAGACTAACTTCTTTTTGATGGAGGTCCTCGAGGTCGGGTACCACCTCGGGACTGGCAATGGTGCTTCTAGCCGGTTTTGAGGCAAGTGGATCATCATCGTCTTTTCTATGTATATACATGGTCGTTTTTTGCTTTTTAGGAGATCCCACCACTTTAAGAAGTTGCCCTTATTTTCCTGCACTAGCCCTTCGTTACTCTGACACTAACGCACTTGCATATATTCCCGCTTTAGTTTTCTAATTTTGTCATAGCCATGGCTGCTATGTTGGGGTTTGTCCGACAGGGAGGGGAGAGCTCCGCCTCCAGCATTCAGGACCAACATGAGTATGCCTTGAAGGTTACTTTTTTGATAGGAGAAGAATATCTTGGGTTATTGAGAAAAGACTGCGGATGGGGGGAAAAGGTAGTACCACAGATACTTCCCCCGGGTGAGGGCATCATAGATTGTGCTGATGGATTCTTGAATGTATGCACATACCCTTTCACATTGGGCCCCCTTGATAGGGTTGTGCTAGACTTCTGCCTAGAGTATCGGGTTACCTTGGCACAGATCCATCGGTCATTTTGGCAAACAGTGCTAATGATGAGATTTTTTACGGAGAAGGCGGGCCTTGACCTTACTCTTAGTCATCTTATCAGGCTGTATCGACCCTTCCAACATCGAGGTCTACTGACCTTGAGATGCCGATCGACCACGCCCTTTGTTGTTGACAATAAGGAAGACGGAGATGGGGGTGGTTGAGTCGCTTCGTCCAGGTACGGACCACTAACATTATCCCCCTGGAGCTCATGCCATCCCCTGAGGAATGGAACTATGCTCGTAAGTGGTGCATCTCATACTTTCCTAGTTCTGTCTTTGATGAAAGCCCGGTTTCGTAACCATGCCTTCTTTTCTTTTCCCTCAGCGGTGTCATGGGCGCCGAGAGACGTTCCTGATTTGCCGGATTGGATCCAAAAGTTGGCGACCCACTCGACCTGTGATGAGCGCAAGTGGTGAGCTGTGCCCGGGGCAAGTGGGAAGCGAAACATCAATGTGAGTGATATGTTATACTTTCCTCTCCCTTCCTTCATGTGGAGAAGCATATTCCTTTTATGCGTATTAATCTTGCTGTTGTAGGCATTGGAGAGCCTTTCGAGGCAAGGTCGCGCTCCTTTGGAGAGGGGGAAGGGTTGCCAGCCCCCATGCTAAAGAGTGACAACAATAAGCGAGAGATGCTTTTTCAGGGCGATGGTGCTCAAGGCAAGGCAAAACAGGACTGGGGCATCGGAGCGGAAGCATCATCCGAACATGTCGTGTCCACGGTTCCTGGTTCTAGAAAAAGAGTTTCTCCGTTGTTGTCACCTTCTTTTTCCATCGACAGTACTTTGGGAGATACTAGAAATCTGGGGTCGTACGTACCGAGCGATCGCGCTTCGACTTGGATCGACTCTTTCAGGGCTGAAAGAACTGGATTGGCAAGTGTGCACTCGGCCTTCGAGGAAACCCAATGGCTTCACTTTGCGGTGAGTTTCGGCATAGTTCTTTCGAGCTTCGCGCTTTCCCTTTCTTATTAGGTTTCTTTTTTGCAGGAATTCGACAAGCTTAAGTCTGGGTTGCTTCGTTGTTAAGCCAGGCTATGGAAAGCTCTGGATGAGGAGATATCTCTTAGGCTCCTTTGTGATGAAAAGGAGGTCGAGCTGGTACACTTGCAGTATGAGGTGGGCCAAAGCTTGAATTATGAGAACCATCTGAAGGAGCAGGTAATTTTCTGTCTTGGGTGAGCGTGCACCCCGCCTCCTGGTTCTTGAGGCTAATGCTTAGTTTGTTTTAGTTGCAGAAAAAGACGGAGGCCCTGGAGCGCCTTCGAGATGAAGTTGTCCAGGCTAGGCGTGAATATGATGAGTTGAGAGCTCGAGCGGAGGCTTAGGATTTAGAGGGGAAGGATGCTCTGGCTAAAGTTCCTGTTTTTGAAGCTCAACTTTGCTTAGCCTATGATAATGCTTTGGTTCAGACAGACATGATTGCAAAGCTTGAGTTCGAGCTTTCGAAGGTCAGGGCTGAGATTGTTGATGCTCGGGCAGAAACTGCGATGAGCCAGACTAAGGCTGACTGGGAGATGACGATCTATTGAAAGGATGCTGCCGATGCTCAAGCTGAGCAGAGAAGGGTCCTCGACCGTGAAGGAAGGGTTGAAGAATATGCTCGCTACAAATATCGAAGAAATACCCTTGAAGAGATCTGTGCTACGGGCTTCGCCCTTTTGGAGGAATTAGCACTAGCAAGGGCGGACGAGCGCGATGCTCGGTTACTTTTTCCTAATGCTGAAGAAAGCGAAGATGAGGCCGGCATGCCGTAGCTCTCCCCCCCCCCGGGGGGGGGGGGGGGTAGATTTTGCCATTTGTATGTAGCATTTTAAAAACATGTTTGTAGGCGGATATTGCACTTTTTGCACATGTGTATAAAAGAAAACATTACAGCTTGATTTCTTTTGTATCTCTTGTTGTCTTGAATTTGGCCATGTGGACTGGTGTTCGAGTTGGTAGGAATCCTTAGAGTCATGATATGGCTCTAGGGCTCATTGGACTAGCCCGTAGGCTCTTACGCACTTTCGCTCTTAGGCATATTTAGTCCATCTGCTTTGGGTGCAGTCCTTGAGCCGGGCGCCGACTCGAGCTTATTTGGCCTTCGAATGGCCGAAATTTAGGCTGGCGACAGTGGCTCTTATGATTTTGGTCGATGCGACCTTCTAGTATATGTGGGCTGGCGACAATGGCTCTTACGCCGTGGGCCATTGCGGCCTTTTAGTAAGGGCTGGTGACAATGGCTCTTACGCCGTGGGCCAATGTGGCCTTTTGTATGCGTGGTCCTAAGGCTCATTAGGCTGGCAATAATGGCTCTTACGCCTTGGGCTGAAGTGGCCTTTTAATGTAAGCTGGCAACAATGGCTCTTACGCCTTGGGTCGAAGTGGCCTTTTAATGTAAGCTGGCGACAATGGCTCTTACGCTTTGCCCTTAGGCATATATGGTTAACTATTTTGGATCCAGTCTTCGAATTGGGTTACGACTCAAGCTTGTTTTGACCTTCAAGTTTTAAAATTTCAGGCTGGCAACAGTGGCTCTTACGTTTTTGGTCGATGCATCTTTTGTGTATGTTTCCCTAAGGCTCAATAGGCTGGCAACAATGGCTCTTACGCGCTTGGTCGATGCGACCTTTTATGTATGCTTTATTTTCCTCTCGTTAAGGACTTTTGAAGTAATTTTTGCCTGACTCGTCGTCGATTTGGGAAGAACCTCGATTTCGAGTAACTTGCGGCGATGTTTGAGCATCTCGGGAGGTTTGGCTCGGAGGCTGAGTAGCTCAAAGCCTGTGATTTGGAGTCGACATGGTCGAAGCTCTTTTGCCTATGCTGAGGGTAGCCTGTTAACCGGTTCTTTCCGAATTAGATTCGGAGTAATTCAAGGCCTGTGATTTTGTAGCGACAGTCGGATGTCCCCGAGTCATGTTGGTTCGGCTGGTATAGCCATGTAATCGGAGTCATTTGTTTTTGGACGGAGCCTTTGAGTCCTGACTGAAGTAGTTTCGGCATCTATATCGAGGGTATGCCTTTTTAGGGGTCTTATATGTTCGATATATAGCCGAAACTTTGGGATCGGGTATATGCCTTTAGTGAGGTCTTACAAGTTTTACAAGCCGTTGAGGTCTTACAGTTTTACATGCAGTTGAGGACTTACAGTTTTACATGCCGTTGAGGTCTTACAGTTTTATATGTCGTTGAGATCTTATAGTTTTACATGTCGTTGAGGTCTTACATTTTTACATGTCGTTGAGGTCTTACAGTTTTACATGCCATCGAGGTCTTACAGTTTTACATATCGTTGAGGTCTTATGAGACCGAGTCTGCGCTCTCGGGGTCTTATGACCTCGGGTTTTGATAAGTCGATGGAGATGGCGCTTGACGGCAGTCCCCGAGTCGTCTAGTGATTTCTTGACTCGGGAGACATTATTTGCAGACTTTGCATTGCCTCGTCGAGGGCTTACAATTTTGGAGATCCTGACCTTGAGGTCGTGTGTTTTTTGAGATTTTGATGCCAGTCCCTGAGTATTCGGGATACTTTCGGCATTGGAGATGTTTTGCAATTTTCACGTTGCCTCATCTGAGGGCTTGTGATTTTGGAGTCCCGACCTGCAGGTCATTCAGGCGTTGAATTGTTGACGTTAGTTCCTGGGTCTTCGGGACATTTCTGGCAGAGAAGTCATTTTTACGGAGGTGCCGAGCTGCTTTTGGAGTGTGAAATGCTTTGATAAAAGATATTGTTCAAAGCCGTCGGGGGCCGGCTATACGGACATGGTTCTTTCGACCGTTTGGCCCGGTACATTATTTTCCTGTTAGGACCCCATTTGGCGTTTCTTGGCCTTTCTAAGCGGATAACCTTCCGGGAGGATGCCCCATAGTGTTCGAGGTTGATTGCAAAAGAAGCCTTGAATACTTGTTGAGTCTCCCTTAGGTAGCATGCAGATGTTGCCTCGTTAAAAACCTTGCCGGTAAAACCCTTTTCTTGATAAAAACTCGGTCGAAGGAAAAGAGTGCAATGGATGCTTTAAAACCTTAAGGTCTTCGAGCTGGGTTAGCGCTCTGACTGCTTCGATCGGGCGTCTACATAAGGGTTAGTCTGAAATATGAAATAAAAAGGGAGATGGTTATACCTTAGTGTGGAATGTACTGGCGATGCTTTAAGGACCTATATGTCCTAATTACTCGAGATGAGGATGCTTTACGGTCCTTTACTTTGTTTGATTGGGTTTACTTAAAGGTGTGGCTTGATTACCCTTTGGCTCTTTTGCGGGTGGAGGTATTAATGTCGGTGCCACGTCGTGCACCGCGAACATCTCCCTTGCCGCATGTTATTCCCCGTAGATGGTTTTAATCCCAGCCTTTGTCAGGAATTTCATCATTTTGTGTAGAGTGGGTGGTACTGCTCTCATGCAGTGTATCCATGGCCATTCGAAGAGGCGTTGTACCTAATGTCTCCTTCGATAACATGGAATTTGGCATTTTGGGTCGTGCTAGCCACGATGACTGGGAGGGTGATTTCTCCTTTTGTTGTTTCACTTGCCATGTTGAATCCGTTGAGGACTCGAGTGGCGGGAACGACTTGGTCAAGCTGTCTGAGCTGCTCTATCACCTTTGACTTGATAATGTTGGCCAAGCTACCTGGATCCACGAGTACACATTTTATTTGAAAAGAATTTACAAGGAAAAAGATTACTGGTGCGTCATTGTGAGGTTGAGACAAGGTCTCGGTGTCCTCTTCGCTGAATGTGAGGGCATCGTCAGGAATATATCCCCGGGTTCGCTTTTCTCTAGTGATTGATATTTTTGTCCTTCTCATTACAGGTTCCTATGGGGCATCGACGCCTTCGAAGATCATGTGGATGACATGTTGTGGCTCATTTGCTTCGTTCTTCTTGGCTGCCTCTCTTTCTCAGAACTGATTTTTGGCTCGGTCACTAAGGAATTCCTGAAGATGACCTTTGTTAAGTAGTCGAGCTACCTCTTCTCGAAGCTGGTGGCAATCCTTGATCCTATGGCCGTGCGAGTTGTGAAATTTGCACAATAAGTTATGATTCCTTTGTGAAGGATCCAGTTGTACAGGCCTGGGCCACCTGGCATCTCTGATTTTACTGATGGCGAACACGATGATTGATATATCGACGTTGAAGTTGTATTCTGATAGGTGGGGTGCCCCCGTCAGCCCTTCGTTCCTATCGAATCTGGCTCTGTTGATGAATCCCTAAGGATCCTGTTCTCGGTCAATCCTTCGATCATTGCAAGGTGGGTTGCACCTTGAGCCATTTCTCCTATCTTCAGTGTATGGCTGATATCTTTCTTTATTTGGTTTTGGCTCCCTCGCCGGGAGCCTGCTTGGGTATACTAAGCCCGAGGGGGCTCCCAGCTAGTCGTCTTCGACCCTGATTTTTGACTGGTATCGGTTATGGACGTCCGACCAGGTCACGATGGGATATTCGACTAGATTCTCTTTCAGATGTCTCGAAGCCACCGATCTTCATTCATTCAAGCCTTGAGTGAAGGCCTACACCGCCCAATCGTCAGAGACTAGCGGTAGTTCCATTCGTTCCATTTGGAAGCGAGACACGAAATCACACAGCATTTCGTTTTCCCTTTGCTTGATCTTGAACACATCAGATTTCCTCATTGCTACTTTGATGGCACCAGCATGTTCCTTTATGAAGGAATCTACCAGCATGGCAAATGAGTCTATGTAGTTGGGATCTAGGTTGTGATACCACATCATGGCCCCCTTCGAGAGTATTTACCCGAACTTCTTTAACAAGACGACTCGATTTCATCTTCCTTTATGTCGTTGGCTTTTACCGCACACGGGTAGGCAGTAACATGTTGATTGGGGTCTGAGGTCCAGTTGTACTTTGGGATTTCTGGCATTCTGAACTTCTTTAGGATGGGTTTCGGGGCCGCTTCCTTGGGGAACGACCTTTGTATGAAATTCTTCAAATCCACACCTTTCAGGACCGGGGGTGCACCCAGAATTTGGTCGACCCTGGAGTTGTAGGTTTTGACCTTTTTGTCGTTGTCTTCTATCATCTTCTTGCCCAACTAGATCCTCCTGGTGAGGTCCTCGAATATTTTTACGATGGCGGGATCCGTCATCGACCCGTTATTGCTTGATCTCTCTGCTACCTGTTCAGCTGGGGGAGGTGTCCCCGGTGCTACCGTTCTAGGAGTTTTCCGGTGACTTTGCAGCTGAGCAATATCTAGTTGTTGTGCCTGCAACATTTTAAAAATAACATGAAGGCTAACCTCACGTTCTTCCCTAGTTGGGGTTTTCTGAACTTCTTGTGGATCTCCTTGATGCAGGCTTCTGTCAGTATGAGAGCTTATATCTACCTGTTGAGCATCGCGTGAGATTTCTTCCATGGGGACTGGCTCTGGTGCATTCCCAGGGTTTTGTGGTGGCACACCAACACCCAGAACATCCACACCTTTCTCCCCGTGGTCCTCGAGATTGTTGTTTTTGCCTCCATTCACTGAGTTAGACATATTGACCTGAAATTGAAGATCTTGGACAAGAAAAAGCGTGAAAGATAACTTGCGTTGTATGACGAAAACAACAAGAAAATAATCACTATTATTTTAGCCCCACGGTGGGCACCAAACTTTTTACCGTAAAAATGGTAATATCAATTAAATTTGTTGATGTGACTCTAAAAATACGTGATCTAATTTTATGCTAGTTTGTTAAGCAGTTGACGCTAAGCGTGTAGATTTACAGACGAAATAAAGTTAATGAGAGAGCTATAATCAAACCGATAGGTTGGTTACTCGGGGTCCTCGGGCTTGTCGATTCTGGGCCTCAAGATCGATCCTGGAGCTCGATTATGAACTATCGAAGGCAGCAGCTATGCGACTAACGATTATAATAAAATCAATGAAGGCTCTTTATGGCCAATGATAAACAATAAATGAAGAACAAGTATAAAGACAATAAATGAAAGCAATAATATTGAAAGAATGTGCTAGAGAGCAAAGAGAATGTTCTTCTATATTATGGAGCAGCTGGAGCGACCAACCCTTATAAAGTGATAGGGATCCCCTTTATATAGGAGGAAAATCCCATCATAGTACAACAAATATTAATTACAAAGATATGGAGATGTGACCACTAGATTACACCCTAACTTGGGTTTTAGAGTATCTCTCTAGGCTCTGTCAGTCCTAGCCACGTGGCTTGGGAAATCCCCGTTTCTATTGTGACCGTGGTCAACATTACCCTAAGACCGAGTGCCGACAAGCCTCGAGGTAGGAGACTCGATCATAACCTTGTAGCTTCGAGATTTCGAGATGGTCTTCCCAGGTGCTTTGATAATGAGAAATTGGACCCCCCCCCCCGATTTCACTGTACACAGTAATGTTTAACATGACCATTTTCGTTAGCGTTTGAGGTAGAAATTCAACTACTTTGCAAGATAGACCTTTGAGAATGTAGCCATTCTCGTGAATGGCATATTAACTTCTTAATGATAAGTTTATTATCAAAGCTAGCTAATATCAGGTCCCTTGATATTCAAGGATAAGACAGTTAAATGTAATCAGGAAATATTCAGAAAAAAGATGAATAAATATTGGTGATAAATGACCGTTGCAACATGAATCAAATACTTTTGGTGATAGAATTGATTGAATCTACACAGTATTGTAACATGCAAGTGAATCTCAGAGTAAATATAGAGAGGAAATGAGATGAAGAAGAAGATCTGTATTATTATCTTAAGCAAAAGAAGAAGAAATACACGTGTGGGCTGTTATATAAAGACCCACTTCTAACTGCCTTAAAGCTTTCCTTTTATGACAAAGCTTTCTAATCTTCTACACTTAGGTCCCTCAGCTTAGTCTATGTACAATTAGTATATATCTCAATATTCCCCTTCAAGCTGATGGGTGAAACACATCTAGTACACTAAGCTTGGACAAGAGGAAATGATGTTGTGTTGATCCTAGACCCTTGGTCATAAGGTCAGCCTACTGTAAACTAGTAGAAATATATTGTGGTGTCAATTGTCCAGCCTTGATTTTTTTCTCGAACAAAATGACAATCTATTTTAATGTGTTTGGTTCTTTCAAGAAAGATGGGATTGACAACTATTTGTAAAGCAGCCTTACTGTCACAATGCAGAGGGACTGGTTGATGGACATGAACTTGAAGCTCCTTCACCTAGAAACCAAGTAATTTCTGCTGCTGCTGCTGCTAGACTCCTGTACTTGCCTTTGCAAAACTTTAACTGACAGTCTGCTATTTCTTGGACTTCCAGGAAAGTAGAGAATTCCCCAATTTGATGATGTATCCTATGACTGTTCTTTTGGTATTTGTGTAGGATGCCCAGTCAGAATCACAATAAGCAGATATGTTATTGATAGGGCCAACACTCAGTAAAATTCCAAGCCTAGGAGTTGACTTCACATATCTAACCATATGCAATGTTGCATCCCAATGGGATTGTTTGGGGGTGTTGCATGAATTGGCTAAGTACTTGAACTGCAAAGTTGAGATCTGGTCTAGTAATGGTTAAGTAGAGTAGCTTCCCAATAAGTCTTTGATAGCTTCCAATGTCTTCTAGTTCCTTATCCCCCTTGACTCCTACATGCTTGTCATAATTAATGGTAGTCAATTTCTGATTCAGTTCAATGGGAGTAAAGATTGGTTTGGCTGCTACAAGACAAGCTTCTAAGATCAATTGCAAAGCATACTTTCTTTGAGTGGGCAGTATCCCTTCCTTTGATCTCAGAACTTCTATTCCAAGGAAATAACGAAGTTCTCCTAGGTCCTTCACCTTAAAAGAGCTGTATAGAGTCTGTTTAGCCTCCTCTATCAACTCTACATTGCTGCCAGTTATAAGCAAATCATCCACATATACTAGGATTATAACAATGTGAGAACATATATTCTTAGTAAATAGAGAGTGATCATGAGCACTTTGAGAGTAACCACCATCCAGTAAAGCCTCAGTAAGTTTAATGTTCCATTGCCTTGAGGCCTGTTTGAGGCCATATAGAGATTTCAGTAGTTTGCACACCTTGTTCTCCCCTTGTTTCTGGAAACCTTGAGGCAAGTATATATAGACTTCCTCATAGAGATCTCCTTGCAAAAATGCATTGTTCACATCTATTTGGAACAAGGTCCAACCTCTTGATGCTGCAATGCTGATCACTGTCCTTACAGTTACAATCTTTGCCATAGGAGAGAAAGTTTCATGATAATCCAAACCTTCTTGTTGATTATAACCCTTTGCCACTAATCTAGATTTGTATCTATGTATTTCCCCATTTGCTTTGTACTTGATCTTGAACACCCATTTAGATCCTATTGCTCGCTTACCTACTAACAAGTCAACTATCTCCCAAGTAGCATTGTCCTCAAGAGCCTTAATTTCATGGGACATTGCTTCTATCCAGTTCTTGTTCCTACATGCTTACTTGAAGGATTTAGGATAAACTTCTGCTGCAAACACTCCTAAATAAGCATGATAATTGGTAGATAAATGACTGTAGGATACAGAGTTAGAGATAGAGCGTGTCTTGGACTGTGACTTGCATGTGGTAATGTAATCTTTTAGCCAAATAGATGGTCTTGAAACTTTGTTGGATTTCCTAGTATGCAAATCAACATTAGATGGTTGGCTTGTGTCTGCTTGTTCCTCAACATCATTAATGTCTACTGTTGGACTCACAGTTGGTTTAGAATCATCTGCTGCTGCTTGTTCAATGGATGTTGCTTGTTCAGGATCAGCTGTTGGATCTATTGTTGTCACTCCCTCATTTGGAAGTTGTTCTTTAATAGTTGAATGAAGAGCAGGTTGGGTAGGCATGGGGTCAGTTGGAAGAACTGATGGTGCAGTATTTGGAAAGAGGTCTTCTTATTCAATTTGCATTCCTTCCTTGAAAGGAAATATATACTCTCTGAATGTGACATCTCTACTGACAAATATTCTTTTGTTGTCTAGATCATACAATCTATAGCCCTTTTGTGTTTCTGAATAGCCAATGAGAATGGACTTCTTTGCTCTTGGTGCAAATTTATCTCCTCCAGGTAAACTACTTGCAAAACAAAGACATCCAAACACTCTTAGATGGTCTATCTTTGCTGGTTTTCCATGTAATACTTCATATGGATACTTCCCTTGTAAGGGCAATTTGTTTATCAGATAGGCAGTTGTTCTTACACAATCCCCCCAAAACCTTATTGGCACTGAGCTTTGGAACTTCAGTGCCCTTGCCATTTCTAATATATGTCTATGCTTCCTCCCAGTTGTACCATTCTGTTGAGGGGTATATGGGAAACTACTCTGATGTATTATTCCCAAGGTAGCAAACAATTCATTACATTGAGAATTAAAAAACTCAGTACCATTATCTAACCATAACACCTTAACAATCATACCAAACTGATTTTGAATCATTGCAACAAATTTTTCTATTACAACTAGTACTTCAACCTTTGATTGAATCAAACACACCCAAGTGTACTTACTGTAGTCATCAACAATAGTAACAAAGTAATGCTTTCTATCATATGTAGGTACTCTGTGAGGTCCCCAAATATCTAAGTGAACAAGTTGAAAGATTCCAGTAGAACTAGTACTACTAACAGAAAATTTTAGCCTACATTGTTTAACTAGTGGACATATTTGACAGTCCTCTTGTGCCTTCACATCTACTTTATTCTGTAATTCTGGAATATGTTGCATTGCCTTCAATGAAGCATGTCCTAACCTTAAATGCCAAAGTTTAGTTTCTTCCCCCTTTCTCAGAAAAACTCCTGCAGCTGCCACTGTTATGTTCTCCTTAAGCAAGTACAAACCATTGTGCTCTCTACCAATCCCTATTACCCTGCCACTGTAGAGATCCTGTAATATACATAAATCAGGGAAGAATGTGGCTGAGCAACAGAGATCCTTTGTAAGTTTAGATACTGACAATAGGTTAAATTTAAAATTTGGCACATATAAGACATTTTTTACTGTCTTATTGCCTAATATGGAGGCCTCTCCTGTGTGAGTTATTTGAGATTTGTTTCCAGTAGGAAGTTGTACTTCATGTTTCCTTTGGTCATCTGATCTTCTAACATTGTTAAGGATATCCTTACAGTGTGTGACATGATGTGTTGCCCCTGTATCTATTACCCAATCACACATACCTGCATCAGATAATAGAGAGACTATACCTGCAAAATTATTAGAACTTTCTGCAGTTATTGGCTTTGACAACAACCTCACCAGTTGTTGATACTGTTCTTCTGTGAAGAACTGTCCTGCTCCTTGTATATGCACATACATTTGTTTCCCTTCCTCACTATTTGCATTCATATTCACAGTGTTAGCATACATCTTTCGTCCTACAGGTTGATTCTTCCTTTTACTCTTAAAGTCAGTTGGATATCCAATTATTTTGAAGCAATTCTCCTTAAGATGTCCTTTATACCCAAAATGTTCACAAATCACTCCAGGTTTCCTTGCTCTAAAGTCATGTCCTTTCCCTACTAGCATAGTAAGTGGTTCTCTATGAGTATCGACAACACCTAAAGACCTCTGACCTTCCTCTTGAGTCACTATAGCATAGGCTTCATTAACAGCCACAACAGGCCTCTTAGCTAACATATTGCTCCTTATGTTGCTATAACTTTCATTTAGTCCCATAAGAAATTGCAACAAACGTTGAGATCTTAGGTGTTCTACTGAAGGTCAAGATTCTTCACAATCACATGAAGATAGTGGCACTAACACATCCAATTCAGCCCACAAGTCCTTCATTTTTTAAAAATTGCTAGTGATAGAGTCAGTACCTTGCCTTAGGGTTGCGATAGCTGTCCAGAGGTGGTAAATCCTCGTCAGATCTGATCGATCAAATCTCTCCTGGAAATCATTCCACACTTTCCTTGCATTAGAGGCATAGACAATACTCGGCATCAATTCACTTGACACAGTGCTCCCAATCCATGACAACACGATTGTATTACATTTTTCCCATTGTTCAGCCAACTCTCCTCTGTACATACTCTTCACACAAGTTCCGTCCACAAACCCTAGCTTGCTTTTCCCCCGGAGCGCCAATTTCATCGCTCTACTCCACAGAGCATAGTTATCTGGCCCTGTGAGTTTGAGTGGTATTAGGACGAGTCCTAGAGCATCTGAGGATTGTAGAAACAACGGATGATTGTGATCTAAAGATGCAACTTCATTTTCCGCCATTGCTGTCTGAAATTCTGCTTCGTCAGAGCTTCGATCTACTGTATTTTGCCTGAATCTCGATGAAATCATGATCGCCGCTCTGATACCATAATAGAATTGATTGAATCTACACAGTATTGTAACATGCAAGTGAATCTGACAGTAAATCTATAGAGGAAATGAGATGAAGAAGAAGCTCTGTATTATTGTCTTAAGCAAAAGAAGAAGAAATACACGTGTGAGCTGTTATATAAAGACCCACTTCTAACTGCCTTAACAGCTTTTCCTTTAGGACAAAGCTTTCTAATCTTCTACACTTAGGTCCCTCAGCTTAGTCTATGTACAATTGGTATGTATCTCAATATAAACCATTTATGATTCTCCTTATTTTGACGGAATTATATTCAATTCAACTATTATGTATGGCAGACATATATACTTCTCTTCGATATTCCTTGTGTACATATTTATGATTTTCTTCCCGAATACTTTTGGTAAACCATTTACAATTCCTTGCCATGTATCCTTTAATCCCAAGATTATATATGAACTTGTAAGCAAATTATTTGTACGCAGTTTCTCAATTCCGTCAAAATAAGGAGATCGCTGTTTGATTTAAACATACATATCTGGGCTACTATCACTTGGATAAAATTAACTATTAATGCTGGGATTCACCTTGATCCTTCTTTTCAAAGTCAAAGATTTCAAAGGCCATATTAATCTAGAAGTAAACCACTAGAGTATAACTCAATTTTAAAGATTACAACTATAGAAAAATTTGGTGTAGAACGTGCACGTCAGTTTCTCCATGCATGTATCCTAATAAATGGAGTAATTTATCTAATTTGTTGAGCTTCGATAATTACCATCTTCCTCCACATTGCATTTAATTATAAAATGAAATAGGCGGATTCAGGATTTGAAGTTTTTGAGTTCCTACCATAATCTCAAATTAATATGCAATAATAATTGAGTTCACAGTTAAATATTTACAAATATGTAATTGATTTCTTTATACAAATACAGAGTTTACGCAAAAGTTATTGAGTTCTCGGTAACCCATATTCAATATTCAGGTCCACCACTGCTTGATGATGAGCTCTGTATATATGTAACTGTGGAACTGCAAGGGCTCTTCAAAAACGACCTATCGTATATTGTACCCAAAAAAACATAACAAGGAGTAAGAGCTGAAAATGGTTGAATCAACGATTCTTTCCAAAAAGATGATCAAGCCCTCTTCCCCCACCCCTTCTTCCCTTAGTCGTCACAATCTTTCTTTCATTGATCAGATAGCTAGTTCTGCATTCTCTCCAATTGTCGTCTTCTACTCTAAACCTACAAATAACACAAGGCAGATTCTTGAAAATTCTCTTTCAAAAGTATTGTCCTCTTATTATCCCTTTGCCGGAAGAATCAAAGATGATTATGAATACGTTGAGTGTAATGACACAGGTGCTGAGTTTCTAAATGTTCGATTCAGTTGTCCGATGTCTAAAATTCTCAATCAAACCTACAATGATGTTACTGATGTTGTTTTCCCACAAGATTTGCCTTGGAGTGTTACTCAAACGGAAGTTTATTGGTGATTCAGTTAAGCCATTTCGATTGTGGTGGAATAGCAATCAGTGGATGCCTATCACACAAGATTGCTGATGGATATAGTCTCTTGAAACTCCTTAAGGATTGGGCTGCTACAGCTCGACTTGAGTTGGATTTCAAACCATCTACTCAATTTGATGTACATTCTTTCTCATCCTCTAGTTTGGACAGACTCAAGGATATTGTTGCAATGAATTCACAAGTGCAGAATCCAATTCGTGTTGAAGTTGCTACAGCACTGCTTCATAAATGTGGATCGGCAGTATCAATAGCGAATTTAGGCGTGTTCCAACCATCTTTACTGTGCCATTTAATGAATTTTCTTCCACCACTGCCCCAAAACACCATTGGAAACGCTTGTTATTTCTTTGGATCAACAGCAGCGAAGGAAAATGAGACACAATCTCAACTACGTAAGGCTAAGCAATATATTCAAGACAAGTCGAAAGATCCAAATCAGCTAGCCTCGCATTTACTTGAAAAATTCAAAGAGCGTGCAAACAAATCAGAGAAGAATAAATTTGATTTTTATATGTGCAGTAGATTGTGCAATTTAGGAGTATATAAGATTGATTTTGGATGGGGTGAGCCTATAAGGGTGACACTTGCAAGAAATCCAATGAAGAGTAACTTCATTTTCTTGGATTCCCCAAATGGAGACGGGATAAATGTGCTAATCACTTTGACAGAAGCTGATATGTTAATATTTCAGAGTAACAAAGAGCTCCTAGAGTTTGCTTCACCAGTAGTTTAGTAACTCAGTAAGTCTAGTGCCATATTTCTATGTGTGATCTTCATACAGTAAGTGTGTTTTTATTTTTCTTGTATTTTGGGAAAGTTGTGCAATTGTTCAAGTTTTCGTTTCAATTCCTTTGTCCCTGTCAATATTGGACCTATTTTGGCGCAGTGTAACGGGATAAAATTAGACTCACCACCCTCTAACCAGGGCATACAATATACTCTTACGGAGAAGCAAATCTTAATTGAACTTATATTTGTTCAATGGATACAATCCGCTCATGATAAAACTTCATATGGGTTTTATGTACTTTTATCTTCAGCGAGTGTCGAGTAGCCCAGCATTCAATGCGGTCGAAGGAACGGCCTACTCTCCTTTAGCATAAGGAACCTTTGGCTTAATAGGAACAGTAATCAGTAATCACCACAATAACTTCTCCAATCACCTTGTAACGATAACAGTCTTCATGCGGGTAACAGAGTTCATATCCTTACTAGCAAGGAAGTGATTAAATATAATATACTTCTGTCGCGACCCCAATTTCCCTCCGTATGATATCGTGACGACAATTAGTCTTTAAGACTAGGTAAGCCTAAATAACATGCGGAAACAGTAGATAAAAGCTTAGAATTTCGAAACTCCAACAATATCGTAACTAAAACTGTAAACCCAATACGTACAATCCCCAAAACCTGGTGAGATATAAGTCACAAGTTTTTATATACATCATTGTCTATAAAAATGTAAAGAAACAAGGAAGAACAGGGTAGAAAGGCACTTCGAGGCCTGCGGACGATGACAGATGTATCTTGAAGTCTCCAAATGAAGCAACTCAGCGCGCTAATACCAGGACTGATAAAATATGCATGGATCTGCACAAAACATGTGCGGAACCGTAGTATGAGTATACCACAATGGTACCCAGTAAATGTCAAGCCTAACCTCGGTAGAGTAGTGACGAGGCCAGGTCAAGGCCCTACTGGAGATAATAAAAACAAGACAGAAGATATAATGGTATAATGATAATTACAAGGAAGTGAAACAATAAAGAATTTACGGAAAGATAAAAATACGGGGCCAAGGCAGCTAATACAACACGAAAGGAAAACAAGAATTTTACATGTTAAGGAAAAACAACAACCAAACAATATACAGCAAAATAGAGAAAGATCAATCGGGGCGCTCCGAAGGTACCGCCTCGTAGTCCCAAATCATAAAAGTAAATCACAGTCTTTCCTTATATCACCATAGGGGCCTTTACATTTAGTTTTAAAAATAATTTTTCTCGAAATAGCACCCCACGTTTTAGCCCACCTTATCATACTGTGTGACTTCTAGTAGTTCCCCTATTAGCCACGCGCATCAAGACCACCTTATCTCACTACATGCGTTACAACACCCAGACCTTATACCACCGTATGCATATCAATTATTACAATGGCACGGTAGAAACCTCGTGCAAATGATAGCAACAACACGACAGAAACCTCGTACAAGCAACCAAACAATCCTCTCAACAATAACACATATTCCAAAACATAACAACTCAGTAAAAATAATATTTCACAACTTACACTTTGCCTCAATAGAGACCACGACCTTTGCAATTCAACATCAAACTCAACAGCAAGGTATTCCAAGGAAAGAATCCCGCCGTTAATAATGAATACGGAGTTTAAGAAAAGCAAGTAATTCAACTAAACATGTAGTAGAAGTTGCAAATAAGCGATAAGACAAGTAGACATGTAAAATTAGATTAGGTACGATGGCTATAACATATTAAAGCAACTCAGTTAAAACATGAAAGGAAAACTACATAGCTAAAAATCAAAAATTCCACATTTAGCATGTATCACAACAATACCAAATTCTAAGGTAAATTTTTCCCACACAAGGTTAGATAAGTTACTTACCTCAAACCATGCTAAATCAATCAACTAAAAGGCCTTTCCTTCGATTTTCCAACTCTGAACGGCTCGAATCCTAACAATCCCTCTGAGAATCCCTTGAAATTTTGCCTCAAACCGAGCTCTCTAAGTCCAAATTGTGAATTCTGAAATAAACCCTCGATTTTGAAACTTAAGTCTGTTGTCCAGTTATTCCTTCTTCGCGAACGCGAAAAATCTCTCTGTTCGTGAAGCAAAAAAATGATGTTTCCCCAAAATAACACTTCGCAATCACGGAACAACTCATGCGAACGCATAGCACTTCCCCCAACAAGATACGCAATAGCAAAATACACTCGACCGTGATGACGAAAATCGTGTGAACCTGCAATACCAAATTCTTCTACGCGAACGCGACTACCCTCACGTGTTCGCGATTCACTAGAAACCAGCCTTCCGCGGTTGCAAGCCCCTTCAAGAAATCTCATAGAACAAATTCTCCCTAGTGCCAAATTACCCTTTGCGATCGCGTTAGTCCATTCGCGATCGCATGTAAGGACACCATAAACAATTGATTCAGCAACTCTTCAACAATCTGAAATGCGCCGAACATGGTCCGAATCACACCCGAGGCTCCTGGGACCTTAACCAAGCATACCAACAAGTCTTAAAATATCATATGAATACGCTCAAAGCGTCAAATCACATCAAACAATACTAGAATTACGAATCGGGCATCGATTTAGCCTAAGAACTTATGAACTTTCGAATTCCGAAACCAACGCCGATTCATACCAAAACAACTTCGATTAACCCCAGATTTTGCACACAAATCATAACTGATATTACGGACCTATTCCAACTTCCGGAATCGGAATCCGACACCAATATCAAAAGGTCCAGTACTCCCGGTCAAACTTTCCAAAATCTTTCAACTTTCCAACTTTCGCCAATTAACGCCAAAACGACTTACATACCTCCAAATCAACATCCGGACACGCTCCTAAGACCAAAATTACCCTACGGAGCTATTGGAACCGTCAAAATTCCATTCTAAAGTCATCTTCATACAAGTCAGATTACGGGCAACCCCTATGACTTAAACTCTCAACTTAGAGACTATGTGTCCCATTTCACTCCGAAACTCATCCGAAACTAAAACCAAACACCATGACGAGTCACAAACCATAATGTAACATAGAGGAACCAATAAACAGGGGATCGAGGCTAATAAACTCAAAACGGCCGCACGGGTCGTTACAGCTTCTCAAACCATTCACATCAAATGGCATTCCCTTCACTTAGGCAATTATAAGCTTAATATTAATGGAGCTTCGTCAAAAGACAAAGAGATCAACAACGTCATTAGAAACAGCAAAGCAGATTGGGTTGTCACGTGTGGTTATTCAACTTTGAGTTTGTAACACAAAAATTATTTTTCTATTTTTTGTCACACACAAGTCATTCAACTTAAAGTTTATCGCATAAAAGTCACTCTTTTTTTATCACATAAAAATCTTCCTAACTTTAACCTAGTTAACTAAAACATACATCTCACCTATTTTATATTTTATACCAAAAATATAACATGACACTCCAAGATAGTTGGTTAGCTTAATAGACAATATTAAATATAAACGGATTAATTTTACATACCTTCCCCTACGTTTTCTCTTCGTACCACTAATCTCCTTTGTTGTTTACGAAGTTATGCTTATCTTCTTATTTTGTTTATTTTGTAACAATGCAAAGTCATGAGACATATCAAACTCGTAAATTTTGTGTTTGATATTGAATTGTTTGAAGCTGTAACAACAAATTTTTCACTAATTTAAAAGGTGTTCATAAAATTCACTAAATAAATGAGAGTATTACTAAGGGAGAAATAGTCAAATCATATTTTTTACATTAATGATGAGTTAAAAAATTATTACAAAGAAATCAAAACAAGAAAAGTAAACTTAATATCATTGGAGATTAATCCCAAATGTTATTTGCTTATTTTGGATTGCCATATCATATAAAAATTCAAGTGAAATTTTCTTTTAACTAGTAGTCAACGAGACATGCATGTCATGTTACCATGTAATTTTCATTTCTTATTTTTAATGAAAACTCAAATTATATAGAATATGTGCTATCAATTGCTGGAATGCATATTCTGATGGCCTATTTTTAATGAGAAGTCAAATTGTGTCATGCGCTCTCAACTAATGGAATGCTTATTCTTATAAATAGTTAACAATTTGGCCAAATAAGCTCTTAGTAGGTGTTCAAATGTACTTGGCCTATTTTTAATGAGAAGTCAAACTGTATTGTGTGCTATCAACGGATGGAATGTGTATTCTTATGAATAGGGGTTCGTCACTCAAAATTCGTGCTATTATTGGAACCTGCAGGGCATCTCCTAGATATCTGCAAACTTTAACACACGAAACGAAAAAGATTCACATATTCGAATAACTTCATTCATAATTCTATCTAACCTAGTATGTTCACATATCTATCTCTATATTCTTATTTCCACTACTTTCATCTGCTGGACATGAGAGTTTTTGACTGATCAACACTCTTTATGAAACAAAAAAAAAAACTCCAAAAGAATTACACATGTTATGGGTGTGTTTGGTACTCAAATGTTTTCTAGAAAATAAGTAGTTTTGTTACTTATTTTCTGGTATTTAGTTAGTTTAGTAGAAAATATTTTTAAGTAAATAATATGGGAGATTGAAAACAGCCTCTTGCAAAAATGCAGGGTAAGACTGCGTATAATATGTTGAAGTTTGGCAAATTTATCCCACATCGGTGGACTCTTGAATTTTGGGGGGATTTTCCCCCTATAAAAGAAGGCCTAATGTTTAGGATTTAAACACACCTCTCATTTGCCTTTTCATCTGTTTAAGGCATTTGTATCTTCTCTCTTTAGTATTATTTCACTTGTATTTTTGGAGTGAAATAAAATATTGGTTGTGTTCGAGGAGTAGGCAAAATTAGCCGAACCTCGTAAATTCTGGTGTTCCCTTTATTGTTGCTTTATTGTCTTATTTATTATTTGGTGGCTGTCATAATTTTTGGTATAGTAGTTGTGACTTATTCACACTATATACATTTGGCTTCCGCAACAATTGGTATCAGAGCCAAGGTACTGTCTTAGTATGCTCTGTGGTTGCAGCATAGTCTGATCTTCCACATCAGAAAAGATTTATCTTGGTAACTGTGTCAAGATTCTGTCTTAGTATGCTCTGTGGTTGCAGCTTAGTCTGATCTTCCACACCAGAAAGGAAATAATCTTGATTTGTGTCGTCAGCTATTAAATAATATTTGTGTCAAAGATGGGAGACAATAAACAAGAAGAATCTACATCAAGTGTCAACAATACGTCATCATTGGCATCTTCGCTTATGACAAGAATTGTGTCAAATGCGAAATTTGCGGTAGAAATTTTTGACGGGTCCGGACATTTTGGGATGTGGCAAGGCGAGGTTCTAGATGTCCTTTTTCAACAAGGGCTAGATCTGGCCATTGAAGAAAAGAAACCAGATGTTATTGGAGAAGAAGATTGGAAGATTCTCAACCGTGTTGCTTGCGGTACCATTCGATCCTACCTTGCTAGAGAGCAGAAATATTCATACACAAAGGAAACTTCTGCAAGTAAATTATGGAAAGCACTGGAGGATAAATTTTTGAAGAAAAACAGTCAAAATAAATTGTACATGAAGAAGAGACTGTTTCACTTCACCTATGTTCCCGGTACCACGATGAATGAACATATCACCAGTTTCAATAAGTTGGTCACAGATTTGCAAAATATGGATACAACTTATGATGATGGTGACTTGGCCTTGATGTTGTTGGCGTCACTTCCTGATGAGTACGAGCACCTTGAAACTACTCTACTCCATGGAAATGACGAAGTTTCTCTCAGAGAAGTTTGTTCGGCTTTGTACAGCTATGAACAAAGAAAGCGAGAAAAACAGAAGGGCGGAGAAGGAGAAGCACTATTTGTGAGGGGTCGTCCTCAAAATCAAACGAGGACAAAGAAGGGAAGATCCAAGTCAAGATCCAGACCCAGCAAAGATGAATGTGCCTTTTGTCGAGAAAAAGGGCACTGGAAGAAAGACTGTCCGAAGTTGAAGAATAAGGCCAAATATAATAATGGAAAGGCCATTATGGATTCAAATGTAGCTGATTGTGATGATTCAGACTTCTCATTAGTTACAACAGAGTCATCAACATCATCAGACATATGGTTGATGGACTCGGCTTGTAGCTATCATATGTGTCCCAACAGGGACTGGTTCGTGGAATTTCAAGAAGGAGAATATGGAGTCGTCCACACAGCGGATAACAGCCCTCTTACCTCATATGGCATTGGTTCAATACGATTAAGGAACCATGATGGAATGATCAGAACATTAACAGATGTTCGATATGTACCGGATTTGAAGAAGAATCTCATCTCTGTGGGAGCCCTAGAATCAAAAGGGTTCAAAATCATTGCAGAAAATGGAGTGATGAGAGTATGCTCTGGTGCACTAGTGGTAATGAAGGCTAATCGGAAGAATAATAATATGTACCGCTATCGTGGCAGTACAGTTATTGGGACAGCGACAGTGACATCCAGTGACGACAAAGAGGCAGAAGCAACCAAGCTATGGCACATGCGCTTGGGACATGCTGGAGGAAAATCCTTGAAAACTCTATCAGATCAAGGATTGTTAAAAGGAGTAAAGGCTTGCAACTTGGAGTTTTGTGAGCATTGTGTTAAAGGGAAACAGACAAGGGT
Source organism: Nicotiana sylvestris (assembly GCF_000393655.2). NCBI lineage: Eukaryota > Viridiplantae > Streptophyta > Magnoliopsida > Solanales > Solanaceae > Nicotiana > Nicotiana sylvestris. The sequence continues at coordinate 163,092,575 of NC_091068.1, forward strand.
TAAATTTGGTACAGCGATCCATAATACTAAAGGCATTTTGGATTATGTACACTCTGATGTTTGGGGTCCTTCCAAAACACCTTCATTGGGTGGGAAGCACTATTTTGTAACCTTTGTTGATGATTTTTCCCGAAGAGTATGGGTGTATACAATGAAGAGCAAAGATGAAGTGTTGAGAATTTTTCTCAAATGGAAGACGATGGTGGAGAATCAAACAGGCAAGAGGATCAAGTGTATTCGCACAGACAATGGAGGTGAATACAAAAATAATCATTTCAATAAGGTCTGTGAAAATGATGGCATCGTCCGACACTTCACTGTTAGACATACACCACAACAAAATGGAGTGGCAGAACGTATGAACCGGACCTTGCTGTAGAAGGTACGGTGTATGTTGTCCAATGCTGGCTTGGGCAAAGAATTTTGGGCTGAGGCAATTACATATGCATGCCACCTCATTAATCGTCTACCATCTACTGCTATTGATGGCAAGACACCATTTGAAAAATGGTATGGAAAACCTGCTGTAGATTATAACTCTTTGCACGTGTTTGGCTCAACTGCATATTATCATGTGACGGAGTCAAAATTGGATCCAAGGGCAAAGAAGGCTATTTTTATGGGAATTACTTCTGGAGTCAAAGGATATCGCTTATGGTGTCCTATGACAAAGAAAGTAATATTCAGCAGAGATGTTACCTTTGATAAATCTGCTATGGTAAATAAGGTAACAGAAGACACCAAACAAAATAAAGGTGCTTCTAAGCAGGTGGAGTTTGAGGGAAAATTTATTTTTCCTACACAAGAAGCAGATGAGGAAACAAATGAAGATTACTCTCTGGAAGGTGAGCCAGTAGAGGAGATTCCAACTCAGGAACCTCAACAACAACTTGAATCAATAGCAACCAGCACGCCAAAAAGAACAATAACGAAACCTGTTCGTCTCATTGAGACGGTTGCTTGTGCAACCTCAATTGTAGCTGATGATGTTCCTACCACTTATAAAGACGCTGTCCAAAGTTCAGAAGAAGATAAGTGGAGGATTGCCATGAATGATGAAATACAGTCCCTTCATCAGAATCATACATGGAGATTGGTCAATCTCCCGAAGGGAAAGAAAGCAATTGGGTGCAAATGGGTATTTGCAAAGAAAGAAGGATTTCCTAACCAAGTAAATGTTCGCTACAAAGCAAGATTGGTGGCCAAAGGATATGCTCAAAAGGAGGGAATTGATTACAATGAAGTGTTTTCTCCAGTTGTAAAACATTCCTCCATTAGAATTATGTTGGCTTTGGTAGCACAATTGGATTTGGAACTAGTTCAGATGGATGTAAAAACTGCGTTTTTACATGGAAACTTGGAGGAGGAAATCTACATGACTCAGCCAGAAGGATTCAAAGTTGCTGGAAAAGAAAATATGGTGTGCAAACTTGAAAAATCGTTGTACGGATTGAAACAATCTTCTAGACAATGGTACAAGCGATTTGACGAGTTTATGTTGTGGCAAGGGTACAAGAGAAGCAAATACGATCATTGTGTGTATTTGCACAAGCTTAAAGATGGTTCCTTTGTATATCTTCTCCTATATGTTGATGATATGTTGATAGCTTCCAAGAATTTGGAAGAAATTGATAAGTTGAAGATTCAACTGAAGAAGGAGTTCGAGATGAAGGATTTGGGTGAGGCAAAGAAAATTCTTGGCATGGAGATAATTAGAGATAGACGTTCAAAGAAACTCTGTTTATCTCAAAAGGAATATTTGAAGAGAGTACTTCAACGTTTTGGCATAGATGACAAGACTAAGCCAGTTAGTACTCCACTTGCTTCCCATTTTAAGCTAAGTACTACTATGTCGCCAATGGATGAAGCTGAACGAAAGTATATGTCAAAGGTACCATACGCAAATGTTGTTGGTAGCTTGATGTATGCAATGGTTTGCACAAGGCCTGACATTTCACAAGCTGTTGGAGTTATTAGCAGATATATGCACAATCCAGGGAAGGAGCATTGGCAAGCTGTGAAGTGGATTCTACGGTATATTCATAATACTGTAGATGTCGGGTTAGTTTTTGAGCAGGAAGACAATCAGTCTGTAGTTGGATATTGTGACTCAGATTTTGCGGGTGATCTGGACAAACGAAGATCAACTACTGGTTATGTGTTTACTTTTGCAAAGGCACCAGTTAGTTGGAAGTCTACTTTGCAGTCAACAGTTGCTTTGTCTACAACAGAGGCAGAGTACATGGCTATTACAGAGGCTGTGAAAGAGGCAATTTGGCTTCAAGGATTGCTAAAGGAGCTTGGTGTTGAACAAAAAGGTATCACAATTTTTTGTGATAGTCAAAGTGCTATTCAATTAGCGAAGAACCAAGTGTATCATGCAAGGACGAAGCACATTGATGTTCGGTATCATTTCGTACGAGAAATCATAGAAGAAGGTGGAGTCACGGTGAAGAAAATTCATACTACAGAGAATCCTGCTGATATGCTGACAAAGGTGGTGACTGCGGTCAAGTTTCAACATTGTTTGGATTTGATCAACATTGTTGAAAACTGAAGATTAAAGATGAAGACACAATCAAAATTTGTTATTGAGAGAAAATTGAAGATGTGGAATTTTGCCAAGGTGGAGATTTGTTGAAGTTTGGCAAATTTGTCCCACATCGGTGGGCTCTTGAATTTTGGGGGGATTTTCCCCCTATAAAAGAAGGCCTAATGTTTAGGATTTAAACACACCTCTCATTTGCCTTCTCATCTGTTTAAGGCATTTGTATCTTCTCTCTTTAGTATTATTTCACTTGTATTTTTGGAGTGAAATAAAATATTGGTTGTGTCCGAGGAGTAGGCAAAATTAGCCGAACCTCGTAAATTCTGGTGTTCCCTTTATTGTTGCTTTATTGTCTTATTTATTATTTGGTGGCTGTCATAATTTTTGGTATAGTAGTTGTGACTTATTCACACTATATACATTTGGCTTCCGCAACATAATAGACCCTTGTGGTCCGACTCTTCCTCAGACCCCGCACATAGCGAGATCTTAATGCACCGGGCTGCCCTTTTTAAAATAATATGGGAGACAAAATGGATGAGGGCAGGGTAGAGCGGGGCAGTAGGGGTCCAGGCGAGAAGCGCGTTATGGGTGGGCGGTCGGTTGGGGAGGGAGAGATTGGCGGGGGCGTGGGACTGGAGGGTATAGGCACATGGTTCCATGGTAGGGGTGGGTGGGGGTTGTTGGGGTGAGGTCGGGGGCTAGGGGCTGTAGTGATAGGGTGTGGGAGGGGAGGGGGGCTTGGGGTGATGGTGGAGAAGGTTGAAAGAGAGTTAAATATTTAGAGGCACTAGATCAGAAGAAGTAAATCTCAGATGGTATCAATTTATGAATAAGACAGTCATTTACAACTCATTCCATCAATTAATTCCATACGATGCAGAGTTTGACTTCTTATTACCTGAGGCAAAAGTAGCCAAATATTTAACTAAATTTAGGTATGGAAAGAAAGATTGAGATAGCTTCCATGGAGCTCATTAAACCTCTTTCTCCTACTCCCAATCACCTTAGATGCTTCAAATTTTCTGTTCTGGACCAAATGGCACCACCCATGCCTGTTCAGTTATGTCTATTTTATCCTCCTCCTCCCTTAGATGGTGGTGAATCATTTTCCAACGATGAGCAAACAAGGGCAATCCATTTGTCAAGATTACTTCTTTTGAAGAAATCTTTGTCCGTAACTCTTGCTCGTTTTTATCCATTTGCTGGTTGAATTAAGGATAACTCAATTAAATGCAACGACGATGGGTACCTTTCTACAAGGCTTTTGCTCATTATAATTATCAGTTTGAAGATATTCATAGAAAGCCTGATATCCATAAATGTTTCCTTCCCAGTAGTGTTGAAGAGGGATCATTGATGCCTGATTCAGCCTTATATCCTCTGCTTGTTCAAGTCACTGTTTTTGAGTGTGGAGGTATGGCTATTGGTATACGTGCTTCTCACAAAATTACTGATTGTGCCACATTGTGCACACTCATCAATGCCTGGTCAGTTACTGCTCGAGATAGAGCCGACGATTGTGTGGTCACGGAATTTGTTGCAGCTGCAGAATCCTTGCCACCACCTATTCCCTACGTTCAACCCAAGTCTAATAAGTTAGAACCAATCAAAGTCTTCTTCGATAGGCAACGTGTTGCTAAAATTTTTGCCTTTGATGCTTCTACTATAGCATCGCTCAAGGCTAAGGCTGTCAGTGATTTTGTACAAATGCCTACTCGCGTTGCTGGAAATGTGCCACGGTTGCTTCAGGGTCCGACAGAAGGTTATCTAAATTGGGGCACAACGTAAATATACGAAAGCCTCTTGTCCCTCTGCTGCCAATGTATTGGGAAAAATTGAGTTTACATATTAAAGTGATTGGAAGATAACGTGTCATGACACGTAGACTGGTCAAAGAGTTATGATTGGCAAAGAGGCACGAGTTGCAACAGATACGAGCAGAGGTATAAGAGGAGGCACGAGTGGATACTCAAAAGACTCAACGCTCGTACCTATTTAAGTCCACAAATTAAGGAGAATGAATCTGACAGCACAAGAGAGTACAGATACAGTATTTAATGAGCATTAAATACTAAAAACTTTAGTGAATCTGTATTAAAATACAATGATTATGTAACGTAGCATTTAATATCTTTAATTGTCTATAATGGCCTTATTATGACAAAGGTAAAACGTATATTTCCAAGATAGCTATAAAAGGGAAAGAATGAGTCAATTGTAAGGACACGAAAGATCATCTGAATATACTGGTTTACTTTGTTTTCTTCTGTCTATCTTATTGTTAGAAAATCACTTTCCATTATTCAATTTTGATTATCAGTAACCCGTGTTCTTCTAAATTAAAACTTTGACCGAAATTCCACTTTTTGGTTACAAATTGGTTCTGTTACCGGGAATCTGATAATCTACTCTTTCTTAGCCTAACCTTTTTTGTTGCATCAACCATGTCGAACAATAATGACAACATTCAAGGAAACCAACAACTTCAAGAGAATCCACAGGATGCCCACATCCCAATCCCTTCTCCACAAAGCTCCCCTCGACGATCTCGAGAAGGCACTCCTGATAGATCTCATGCAAATGGAAATGCTCAATTCGAAAATGATGAAGCTATCAATGAAGCTTTGCAAAAGCTAATCGCTCAACAGGTCAACAAAGCTCTTGAGGCTTTTGTCATCCAATTACCCGTTGCACCACCTACACCCACTCCAAATAACAACACTTTGGAGAACCCTCGCTCTGGGCTTGTTAATTCAGGCAGTGGTGGAACCCCCAGCGAATCACAAGAGGGAATACTAGGTAACTTAGTCAATTCTGATTTTACAAAATTTAGTACTAACATTGCAGAAACAGCTCAAGGAGCAAAGTGACCGCATAGAGCAAATACCCAGGGTGCCGCCCGTAATCAAAGGGATAGATATGGATAAATATTCGCAACAACCCTGGAAGCCTAGTGTTGCACCTCTCCCAATTCCAAAGAAATTCAAAATGTCTGATATTCCAAAATACAATGGAACAACTGATTCACGAGACCCCGTGCCTACATTCACAACAGGCGTAAAAGGCAACGACTTGACCAAACAGGAGATCGAATCAGTATTGGTCAAGAAATTCGGTGAAACACTCACTAAGGGTGCATTAACATGGCATTCTCTTTTACCCGAAAATTCTATAAATTCTTTTGCTGAGCTTGCAGATTCTTTCATCAAAGCACACTCAGGAGCTCAAAAAGTCGAAAAAAGAATGGAAGATATTTTCAAAATCAAACAAGGGGACTCAGAATTGCTTAGAGAGTTCGTGGACAGATTCCAGCGTGAAAGAATAACATTACCGCATGTACCTGACAATTGGGCAGCTATAGCCTTCACAAGTAATTTGAATGAAAAATACTCAGAAGCTACGAGGCGACTCAAGGAAAGTCTTCATGAATTCCCAGCTACAACATGGAATGATGTTTACAACAGGTATAGCACGAAGCTAAGGATAGAGGAAGATATTATCTCACAGTCTCAAAATGAAGAAAAGGTAAGTTCAAGATAGGTGAAAATCAAAAAAAAAGGTCCGGTAAAAACAGGTACGAACCATACATGGGACCAGTGGGAAAAGACTCATGGTCAAAACAGGACAATCAAAGGTACGATCACAGGTCGAGGAATAGAGAGTCGGGCTCGTCATCAAGATTTGGGAATGATCAAAACACGCGTGAGTCATGAGATAATGATAGAAACTTTAAGGCGAGGTTTGGCGGTTATAATTTCGATGTGAGCACTTCCGAACTCGTAGCTATTTTGAGAAGCATGGGTGACAAGGTACGATGGCCAAAAGAGATGAGATCGAATCCAAACAGGCGCAATCCTCATCATTGGTGTGAATTTCACAACGATCACGGGCATAAAACGGCAGACTGTAGGTTTTTACAAAGTGAAGTTGATCATTTATTAAAACAGGGTTATCTCACCGAGTTATTCAGTGAAAAAGGTAAGCAAGCATACATGAAGAATAGGTAGGAGCCCCCTAAACCACCTTCTCCCAAAAGGACCATCAACGTTATAAGTGGAGGTGAAGACATCAATGGTGTGACGTACACAGCAGCCAATAAAATTTCCAAAGTCACAATTACCCAAGGGAAACGGGTGTGTCATGTCTTAGAGGAAGAAAGCATTACGTTTGATGATGCAGATGCGAATGGCGTATTATCTCCTTATAATGATGCACTGGAAATATCTCTATTTGTATATGATACTAATGTAAAACGAGTTTTGATTTATCCAGGTAGTTTCGTGAACATTATTCTATTAAGAGTATTACGTGAGATGCAAGCTGAAGATAAATTAATACCAAAGGCCCATACTTTATCTGTATTCGACAATTCCAGTATCATAACGAAAGGAGAGGTAATACTTACTACATTCGCAGAAGGAGCTGTCAAAGATACAAAGTTTCAGGTAGTAGATATGGAGATGGATTACAATATGATCCTTGGGAGACCATGGATCCAAGAGATGGATGTCGTTCCGTCAACCTTGCATCAAGTTATTAAATTTCCATCACCATGGGGAATATGTCAAATCCGTGGTGACCAACATACATCCAGGAACATCAACTTTGTAGCGGATTCAAGTACGAGAAGCCAAGAAAAATAGCAATCACAGAATCTAGTTGAGGGTACCACAACACAAACCTTAACTGAACAAGGGCGAACAGATGTGGACTCGAGGCCAGATACCATTCAAGAACCAGAGGAAAACGAAAATATCAAGACAATAATTGAAGAACTGGAGGCTGTGGTGTTATTTGCACAATGTCCTGATATGAAAGTCTACGTAGGGGCCAATCTAAGCCAGGACATGAAAGGTAAGATGATTGAATTTTTGAAAACTAACATGGATTGTTTTGCTTGGTCCCACTCTGATATGACAGGAATACCACCGGAGGTAATGACTCACAAATTAAATGAAGACCCATCGTATCCTCCTGTCAAACAAAAGAAGAGAAAAAGGAACTTTAAAAAATCAGGTGATTCAAGATGAAGTTCAAAAATTACTAAAAATTGGGTCTATCCGTGAGGTAAGGTATCCTAATTTGTTAGACAATACTGTTGTGGTAGCGAAGAAGAATGGTAAGTGGCGAGTTTGTGTAGATTACACAGACCTTAACAAAGCCTATCCTAAAGATTCTTTTCCACTACCACATATAGATCAACTAATTGATGCTACTGCAGGACATGAATTATTAAGTTTTTTAGATGCGTGTTCAGGATACAATCAGATCAAAATGGATCCGGTAGATGAAGAAAAAACTTCCTTCATAACTGATAGGGGGACTTACTATTATAAAGTAATGCCTTTTGGCCTCAAAAATGCTGGTGCAACATATCAAAGACTAGTGACTAAAATGTTTCAAGAACATTTGGGAAAAACTATGGAAGTCTATATAGACGACATGCTCGTCAAAACTCAACATTCAAAGGATCATATATCACACCTGTCTGATGCATTTCAGATTTTGCGAAAATTTAATATGAAATTAAATCCTGAGAAGTGTGCATTCGGTGTTGCATTAGGTAAGTTTTTAGGTTTTCTTGTCTCTAACCGTGGTATTGAAGTGAATCCCACACAGATTAAGGTCATTGAAGAAATCCCTGACATACTCACAAGTAAAAAAGAAGTGTAGAGGTTGACAGGAAGAATTGCAGCCTTGGGAAGATTCATTTCTAAATCATCAGAAGAGTGCTTTAAATTCTTTTCAGCTCTTAAAAAGCAAGATCATTTCGAATGGGATGAGGAATGTCAACAGGCGCTCAAAAATTTGAAGACATATTTATCAAATCCGCCACTTCTCGCAAAACCAAAGGTTGGGAAAAGACTGCTCATCTACCTTGCTGTCTCAGAAGTAGCGGTAAGTGTTGTTTTAGTCCGTGAGGACCAAGGTAAACAATCTCTGATCTATTATGTCAGCAAATCTTTATTAGATGCGGAGACACATTATCCTCAATTAGAAAAGCTTGCACTTGCATTAATCATGGCATCTAGAAAATTAAGGCCTTATTTTCAATGTCATCCTATTGCTGTAGTAACTGCTTATCCATTACGCAATATATTACACAAGCATGAGTTGTCAGGTAGGTTAGCCAAGTGGGCTATAGAATTAAGTGAATATGATATCACATACCAACCTAGAACTGCTATAAAATCTCAAGTGTTAGCTGATTTCGTGGTTGATTTTAGCCAAGGGATGCAATTAGAAGCAGAAAAATAATTACAGGTGTTCAACGGAGCTAACCCAGGAATTTAGACCTTATTTACTGATGGTTCATCTAACGTAAAGGGTGCAGGCTTAGGGATTGTTTTGGTATTACCTACGGGTGAACCCATTCGACAAGCCATTAAATGTCATTCTATAACTAACAATGAGGCAGAGTATGAGGCAGTGATTGTAGGTTTAGAACTAGCACGAGAACTTGGCATTCATCAGATTGTAATCAAGAGCGATTCGCGGCTCATGGTTAACCAAATGCTGGGGACTTATACCGCTAGGGAAGCACGAATGCAACAGTATTTAGAGAAGGTACGGGATCTAATCAGGCAATTCCAAACCTGGAAGGTTACGCAAATACCAAGAGATGAAAATGTTGAGGCGGATGCCTTAGCTAATCTCGCATCTGCAACGGATGTGGCAAGCAATGAAAATGCTTCTGTAATACATTTGTTTCATTCAGTGCTCGATCCAGATAAAAATGAGGTAAATTTTAATAACTTAACCTGGGATTGGAGGAACGAGATTGTTGCCGTTTTGTAGAATGGTATCGTACCTGAAGACAAGAGGAAAGCTCACGCGCTTCGAAAAAAGGCTACTCGATATTATTTAAAGCATGGCAATCTTTATCGAAAAATGTTCAGTGGTCCCTTAGCAAGATACCTCGGACCTTCTCAGACAGAATACGTAATAAGAGAAATATACGAGGGATATTATGGGAATCACACAGGAGGAAGATCACTGGTAAGAACCCTAATCAGGGCAGGTTATTATTGGCCCAAATGGAAGAAGAAGCGGAAAGTTTTGTGGCTAAATGTGATAAATGTCAAAGGTACGATAATAATATGCATAGACCTGCAGAGTTGCTACATTCGGTCATTGCACCGTGGCCGTTTATGAAATGAGGGATGGATATCGTGGGTCCACTACCACAAGCAAAAGGACAGGTAAATATTTTGCTCGTACTCACTGATTATTTTACTAAATGGGTGGAAGCAGGAGCATTCAAACAGGTGCGTGAAAAAGAAGTTAAAGATTTCATTTGGCGGAATATCATATGTTGATTTGTAGTACCAAAGGAAATCATATGCAACAATGGCCCTCAATTTATAGGCACGCAAATCACAAAGTTCTTTCAAAGTTGGCAGATCAAAAGAATTACATCCACACCTTATCATTCGGTGGGTAATGGGCAAGCTGAGTCAACAAACAAAATTATTATCAATAATTTAAAGAAACGTTTAGAGGAGTCCAAAGGTAATTGGCCAGAAGTGTTACCTGGTATTTTATAGGCATACCGCACAACAACAAAAATAAGTACAGGAGACACACCATTTTCATTGGTTTACGGAGCTGAAGCTTTAATTCCAGTTGAGATAGGAGAGCCAAGTACAAGATTTACACAAGCGTCAAAAGAGACTAATAATGAATAAATGCGCATAAATCTTGATCTATTTGAAGGAAAAAAGGAAGCTGCACTGATAAGAATGGTAGCACAAAAGTAGGTCATAGAACGATACTACAACCGAAAAGCACGCCTAAGATTCTTCAAAATTGGGGATTTCGTGCTCAAAAAGGTTTTTCAATCTATGAAGGCAGCTAATGTAGGGAAATTAAGTCCAACATGGGAAGGACCTTATAGGATTCATGATATTGCAGGTAAAGGAGCATACGAGCTAGAAACAATGGATGGCAAGATACTACCTTCACATTGGAATGTTGTTCACCTGAAGAGATACTATTTCTAAGGAATACCCACGGTTAGGTATCCGTATTTTAAAATTTAATTTTTGAATTGTTAAATCATACTAACGATTTTAGATGATAGGCAAAAAGCTAGCCCGTACTAAATGATGAGTCACGACCTGCAAGGCACGTGGAATAAATTAAACTTCCCGGTTTAGGGTTACAATTATTCTGGTAGAAATTCAAACGGGCTAAGCAGTCTTCATCTATAATTGCACCTCCGAGTCCCGTATGTTTTTCCTTTTCAGGGAAAGGACCAAATGAGAGGAATAATCAAGTGCCCAAGGCTTCATACTTCAACGCTCAAATACTTGGGGGGCTATATAATATACACAGGCATGTGTATAAAGAAGGCAAAGAAGATTGAGAAATAATCAAAGATCAAGCCTGAAAAGTTCACTCAATGAATGAGTCAAGTACAGAGCAAAGTCACGAGCTAAGCCTAAAGAAAGACATTACCATAGCTAGGGTAAAAGTAATATACTAAAACGGGTTATAAATAAAAACCTCGTGTTTATTTTTCTTTTTTACAATGTACTGAAACGAGTTATAAATAAAAACTTCGTGTTTATATTTTTTTTAAATCTGTTATAAGAAAAACAGTTACGAGAAAGTTATAGATGTAATTCAAATACATGTAAAGTGTTATTCAAAACTAGACAAAGTTCAAATAAAAACTTGTCAAAGTTATTTCAAGAAACATGTGTATTCCTATTTCTTTTATCGTATATTAACACCGTTATGAAATTAAGACGTCTTATTCATTAAGTGTCGAATATAAAAGGACCCTTTTTTATAAAATTCATGATTAATTTAAGTATTCATGAAATTAACAGAAGCATTTTTTGAAGAGTAAAAATGCAAGTTATTCAGTAAGTCCTTAGAAATAAAGGCAAAAATAAACAAAACAGAAGTTCAAATAGTAATGAAAAACTTCTTAATATTAAAAAGCTTAGACTAAGTATGAACTTAGTCATAAACTGAAAATTGTTTATACATATTGCCCCATAAAATGTCTGGGGACTTAAGTTTCCAAAACAAACCCTCAAATGAGACCAAGGGTTTTAACCACAATTTTCCAAAAAGAAAAAAAGAGACACAAAGGAATTCAAACAATTTAAACTTGTCACTAAGAAGATGAAGGAACTGAAGCAGGTATATCAACAGCAGCGGGTTCAACTTGGCTTGAAGGAGTGGGGATATCCGTATCATCTTCAATATTTGCGGAAGCTTCGCTACGGGAGAAGGAAAATCTTGGTTCTGCTAAGTCTTCTCAATAGTTTCATTGATCTTAGCTAACTCAGATTCCAAGTTAAAATTCTCTTGGCTTGCTTCAACAAGGGTATCACGGCGAGAATTCAAAAACACCCAACTCACTTCGATGGAAGACTTATCTTCAAGGATCTCATAATCTCTTTCCCAGTCAACGATTTCGTTTTTTATCTTTTTATTTTCAGCCAAGGCAGATTCATAAGAAGCTTGAAGAGAGGCGTGAGAATTTTCTAAGGAACAAACCTTATCAGAAGAAACCCGGAGGTCTTCTTGGGCTTGAGTCAAATTCTGCACGAGTTCACCAGCATAGGCTTCTTTTGCATCTAAGAGAGACTTCAACTCTCTAATGTCTTCACTTGCCTTGGAAAGCTGCTCGAAAAAAAAAGTTTCAAGACGAGCCTTTTCCTTGTCTGCTTGACTGGAGGAAGCCTTTTCAATTGCCAATTCCGAAATCAAAGTCTGCACCTGCTGTTCCAAGGTACTTTTACTTTCTTCTAAGTACTCCACGTCGATCTGAAGGCTATCATACTGTTCCTTCAATTTATATGCCTCCAATTGGTAATCACGCACTAACTGCTCTGAGAGGGTAACCCTTTTCATCATCTCCGTGCCGATGAGATTGGCCTAAAAAGAGGGAAAGGGAAGGAAATGAGAATCCCAAAGATAGAAAAATTACAAATTAAAAGTTAGAAAAAAGGAATACCTTTAAAGAAGCATGCACAATGTCAATCATCAAGGTCAATGAACTATGGCTCTCTCAACAGGACCAATTAAAGGCTTTAGCTACACATCTGCTTGACTCGATTTCCTTAAAAGGTTGCCCTCAGCGGGGACTTTAATAGTCACTTGCCTCATAGCACCACTCTTACTTGAGGATCCAACCTCAGCACGGTGAGTAGGTCGAGGAAGAATTGTCGAAGGAGGAACAATAGAAGTAGTAAAAATGGCCTGGGGAGGAATGGAAGCAGCCATAATCGGCAAAGTAGGAGTCACAGGCACGGGAGGAGAAAAAGAAGCTAAGGGAGCTTCATCAGAAACGGGACCTAAACTTTTACTACCAAACCCGCGGTCAAAAAGCTGCTCAACAGAATCATGAGCAGCAGCGGGAGCATCATCAACATCATTAGGGATCACTACCGGGGCTTCAACAGATTCAGTAAAAGGAATAGAACGACAGGGGGATGCTTCTGCTTCATCATCGTAAATAATGGGTCTACGAGCCCGTGGCCTTGTTACCAAGGAACCCTCATCTTCCTCTTCTTCAGAATCTTGGCCATCAACGACTTTTCTTTTCGATGGAGAGCTCAGAATTATTTCTTGATCCCTTTCCAAAGAGATACGAGAAGCCGCAACCGCCTCACCAGTAACTCCTCGAATAGCAAATCCTGATAGAAAGAAGGATTGAGATAAGTTCAGGAAAAAATAATATGTAAAATAAAATAAAAGCTCTTACCATGAGTTTTTACTTTCCAACCAAAACGTTGGGAAAGGGTCTTTCAAGATCTACCATCCATTGGTGCAATACTCAACAGATTTCCTACCCAATCACAAAAATTAGGAACATCTTCCACAACTCTCATGGTTGCTAAAAAAAGTAAAATTAGAAAAATCAACAAAATTGAAGAAAAAGGTATGAGAAAGTTAGAAGACTCACGTGCAAAATTCCACTTCTCAGGGAAGGGAATCTCATCACCCAGTAAACCAATAGTGGGGGCAACAACAAGCCTGGCATACCAGCCACGGTCTTTGTCATCTTCAGGGCTAACTAGAACACTTTTGCTCCTGGCTTCTAGTGTAAAAACACCATTGCGAAAGAGTCTGGGGGAGTAAAGATGAATTAGATGTGGGAAAGTAAAAGGCACACTGGCTATGTTAGTCAAATGCCTCAAACAGGCAACAACCCTCCATATTATTGGGCCAATTTGACTTAAGCAAACATCAAAGAAACGACAGAATTCGAGAATAACAGGATCAATAGCAGGTTTGAATCCTAATGTGGAAAGGTACGTATAGACAAAGGAAAATCAGGTTAAGTAAGAAGTAATTCTTTGATTCGGATTGGGAATAATGATAGGAAAGTCATGACTCCAATGACAGTCTTTACGAACCAAAAGAAATCAAACCTTCAGTGATTTGAGTGTGATAGATATCAGCACGATCTAAAAAAGATACTTGATTTCTAAGAGATTCTCTATCATTATAGAAAGATAGTTCCGCAGGAACTATCTCCTCTACTAGAGATTCACGAAGAGGTTCAGAAGATTCTTTACCTCTAGAAGAAGATCTGTGTGAAAGAGAACCTCTAGTTCTAGAAGAAGGGCCGGAACTAGGCGAAAGAAGAGAAGAATCACGCAAGGATGAAGATCCTAAATTACGAAGTCTACCTCCTCTTCTGCTCTTACTGGGGGCATTAGGGAAGTTATCAACTATGGGGACCCTTCTAGGGTTATGATTTGATGAAGACATGATAGTACGAGTAAGAAACAAACAATGATTCAAGAACTGAATATTTTGAGAACTTTATGTGATAAAGGCAAAAAAGAAAACTATATTTATACTGCGAAGCAACCGTTAAAGGAAAAGGTGCAATGATGGAAAAGTCATAATGAGAACTGACGCTTTGTGATTAGTGAAGCCGTGAAAAAGTCCTAAAAAGCGCTGCAAAGTTGCAGAACCAGTAAAAAGGTGCCATGCGTGAAGAGCATTAAATGGAAGTGACAAATAAATCGTTGATTCTTCTATAGCATTAACGGTGACAAAAATTCCCGTTTTAATGAATTTCACTTCCCAAATATTCAATTGATGAATAAATGGCAAGTGGTGGTGGGGGGTCTATCTGTATTGGGAAAAATTGAGTTTACATATTAAAGTGATTGGAAGATGACGTGTCATGACATGTAGACTGGTCAAAGAGTTATGATTGGCAAAGAGGCACGAGTTGCAACAGATAAGAGCAGAGGTATAAGAGGAGGCACGAGCGGATATTCAAAAGACTCAACGCTCATACCTATTTAAGTCCAAGAATCAAGGAGAATGAATCTGACATCACAAGAGAGTACAGATACAGTATTTAATGAGCATTAAATACTAAAAACATTGGAGAATCTGTATTAAAATACAATGATTATATAACGTAACATTTAATATCTTTAATTGTCTATAATGGCCTTATTTTGACAAAGGTAAAATGTATATTTCCAAGATAGCTATAAAAGGGAAAGAATGAGTCAATTGTAAGGACACGAAAGATCATTTGAATATACTGGTTTACTTTGTTTTCTTCTGTCTATCTTATTATTAGTAAAATCACTTTCCATTATTTAATTTTGATTATCAGTAACACATGTTCTTCTAAATTAAAACTTTGACCGAAATTCCACTTTTTGGTTAAACAGCCAAACTATTGTATAGGAAACGTTGTTACACCTGCCACAGCATGTAAAGGCGAGAATGATGGCTCTGACTTGCCCACTTTGGTCACTTGTATAAGAAAAGCATTATCAGAATTGAGTTCCAAATATGTGGATTTTAAACAAAATCGAGATGAGGCAATATTTGCTATTCCCTATGACGCTGCGGAGCTCTTTGCAGCACGTTTCCGAGGCGAGATAGAGATACATATTAGTAGCTTGTGTGGCTACCAACATAAAGAAATTGAGTGGGTATAAGGCATATAACAAAAAAGGTTTCCTCGATCATAAAATAAAAAAAGAAAAAGCAGACAGAAAAAGTTTGATTCTTTAAACAAGCAGGTTTTGGCTTCTTTTTTAGTACCCTAATTCTCTTGTTGGCTTTGATACCATAAAATAAAATAGAGAAAAAGACCTTCAAGAGAATAAATAAATAAAACCATTTTTAAGAGACAAACTCCAGTGAACCCCTTTCCTCCCATTCATTGCCCTTTGAAAGAAGTCAAAATAAAAAATATGTTAGATTTTGGTTGGGGAAAACCTTCATGGGTAAGTCAGATTCAAGATTTTGGCACAAATGCTGTTATATTGATGGAGTCAGGAGATAGTGGTGGAGTAGACGCATGGGTATGCTTGAAGGACAAAGACAGCATGTCAGTTTTTGAGCATGAGCTAGCGCTATTAGCATTTGGATCTGCCAAATAATTTAAAAGCTTGCTGCATCAGCTTAAATTGTTACTATTACTTTAGTTCCTTTGTTGTTTCTTTTCATGGGTGACATCCGTATTTGTGTTTCTGGATCCAACGCTTCCAGAATTCGATGAGGTCAAATTTGGCTGGCCATAAACATAATACAGGTTAGCAGATTGCTCTGCGAGAAATTGAGTGAACTTCACATGGAATTTGACTTACACATACTTACAATGCAAAAGAATTTTTGTATTATCAAGTCATTTAAAAGATAACCTTGAAAAATAAAGTCGACAATCTATTGCAATATCTTAAATTATACAGTATAGTGTAGGCAGATGCAGAATCCGACGGTCACGGGAGCGTCATTACATTCAATATAAATTTATTACTTCTCATAAAGATTGGTACGGGCTTCTGTTAATAATTTGACTATTTCTTGAAGACATTTGCAAGTATATATGGAGTTTTTGTCGAAGTTTTAAGGTGTCAGTGACCCTTCTCCCTACTATGTACGTTTGCTTCTATGTATATATGTTAGAAATATGCTTTAGAAGTTGCTCTCAGTAAAATTATTTTACTGTTTCAGCTTAAGAATTATTTATTGCAGTAATTTAGTTTGAATTTGAAATAATTTTGAACTAGTCTTTAGGAGTTAACTAGTTTCTAGGAGATTGTTATTTTCAGCAGATTTTGTGCTGATTTTTAGGTCTTTTAAGTTAGTATTTCTCTTATAAATTATAGTCCATATGCAGTAAAATAATATAAAATTTTCAGCTTCAGTTTCTTTTACATCTATTCCAGCATACTCTTTTTATTTTCTTATCATCTTCCCCGATTATTTCCCTTCAGAAAAGAAATTAACTTGTTAAACTCGATGATTCTGTCATGTAACAAATTAACTTGCTAAACTTGATGATTTTGTCATGTAACATAAATAAGATGCACATGGTCTAGTTATATTACTAATTGGCAAAAGAAAAAAATAGTCATTTATTGATTCTTGTAATCTGTATAACTATTACACTGTCAAAGTTCAATTATTATGATACAATTATTTTTATAAAGATTGTGCTAAGCAATCACAACGCACGTTGGGAAGTTACAAGGAATACAATTATATTTAATGAAAGTATATCTCTCCAGTTGACTCAGAGGATCTCTTGTTTGTTTTAGAGCCCAATTGGATTAACTGATTGTAAATAGCTGATAAGTTTGAAGTGCTGAAAAATAATTTTAAGTGTTGAAATTGATTTTTTTTTAAAACATTTACATATTTGGAGAGACGTGTTGAAACTGATAATAAACAGTTGATGTGTTTGGTAGGAAAGTGTTGATAAGTTATTCTTTTATTAAAATGACTAAAATATCCTTAAAAGCTTTACAAAAGATTATAAATTAAAAAGTTTCTTTGTAAAGAAAAAGATGAACAATGAATATGGAATGCAAAGAGAGTTAGAAAATTTATTTTGGGAAAAATATTTCGTGAATTAGAAAATATTATTAAAGATAAACTAGTAAAAGCCTTGGTCAAACTATATATGCTTATAAGCTAAAAAACCATAAATTGAGGGTGACCAACTTATGACTTATGGCTGATTTTAGCTTATAAACACTTGTCTTATAAGCATTTTGGGTATTTACCAAACGCGTAGATAAGCCAAAAGGTGCTTATAAACCTATTTGATTAGCTTATAAGCTTAGTCAAACACCCTCTTAGTATAATAAAAATAAACCTCTCCTTTGTTTTAGGAATGAAACACCAAGAAGCTAATTAATAAGTAGAGAAATGGTTTCTTCTGATTATCCTACTATTAGTACAACTCATGTTGTTATGTTCCCTTTCATGTCCAAAGGCCATACCATTCCATTCATTGACCTTGCTCGCCTTCTTCTCAATCGCGGAATAATTTCTATGGTCACCATTTTCACCACTCCGGCAAATCGTCCTTTCTTCTTGATGATCTTTTAATGTTCTTGCCTTATGTTTTGATGGTCTAACAAACTTAATGTTAAGAACCAGATAAGGGAACCTGACAAGTCTGAACAAATGAACAAAGTCCAGCCTAAACTATGAACTGATGCAAACAAAGAGCAAAAAGGAACAGGACAGGAACCTGATCCCTTGGTGTTCTCTGACAGAAGTACAAGTCAACTATACAGCTGGAAAGCAACTGCAGGAAGTGACTACCTGCTACTGTATACAGTGCAGTGGTCACTTCCCATTGGGAAAAGATTTGTACCAACCAAAAATTGACATCATCCTTGTGATGTCTTTGGTAGTATAACAACATGGTGCAAGGCACCAGATATTAACTTGAGCATTTAGTGATATTCTCTCAAGCAGTAAAGAGTTGATCAAGCATTGAAGTCACTGGTGCATCAAGAACAAGAAGACAACTCCACTAAAAGGTTAACACCTAGAAAGGATTAATGGCTGCTTCACCCAACTTTGAGGAAGGACAATCAACCTACAGACCTCCTAGATTCAATGGTCAGTACTACGACTGGTGGAAGACTCGTATGCATGATTTTATAATGGCTGACAACTCAGAACTGTGGGACGTCATTTGTGATAGTCCACATGTTCCTATGAAGAAGCTTGGAGAAACTGGACCAATGGTGCCTAAAGACAGAAAAGAGTATAGTGATGTTGATAAAAAAACCGTAGAAAAGAATTATCGTTCCAAGAAAATTTTGGTATGTGGTATATGACCTGATGAGTACAACAGAATCTTAGCTTGTGATTCTACCAAAGAAATATGGGAAGCATTGCAAACCGCACACGAAGGAACTACCCAGGTAAAACAGTCCAAGATTGACATGCTTACCACTGAGTATGAGCTCTTTAGGATGAAGGATGATGAGTCTATACAAGATATGCACACTATATTAACATCCATCATAAATGAGTTTCATTCACTTGGAGATGTCATTCCCAGAAACAAGCTTGTAAGGAAGATTCTCAGTGTTCTAGGTGGTTCTTGGGAGAGTAAGGTAAATGCCATCACTAAAGCTAAAGATTTGCAAACTCTAACCATGGATGAGCTGATTGGAAATCTGAAGACATACGAGATGAAAATAAAGAAAGACAGTGAGAGAAGAGAGCCCAAGAAGGAAAAGAACCTGTTGCTCAAGGTTGAAAACAGTGACTCAAGTGAAGAAGATAGTGATATGCCTATCTTACTAAAAGATTTCAAAAGATGGTTCGAAGAAATGGTGGTATACATAAAAGAGGCAGTTCAAGTAAAACAAGGAGCAGTGATCTCTGTCACAAGTGCATAAAGCCAGGGCATTTCATCAAAGGCTGTCCACTTCTGAAACAGGAACAATACAAACAAAACCCTGACAAAGCAACAAAAAGGAACCCGGTTCCAGACAAACGATTCAGTCGAAAACGTGTAGCTGACAATATTGTGAAGCAAGCCCTTGCTGCTTGGGTAGACTCCTCCAGTGAATCAGAAGGGGAACCAGATACAGAAAACAGCTCCATGATGGCAGTGGAAACTGAAGCAACGAAATATGACTCACTTTTTGCGCTAATGGCTTAGTCTGACGATGATGAGGAGGATGAAAATGATGAGGTAAATTTTAGGGATGTTCAGAGAAATCTGAAGTCCTACTCTTCTAAGAAATTAAGGTCATTAGCAAATGTTCTAATTGCTGCATATTATAACCTTATCAATGACAAGGAGATCTTGACCTTAGAGCTAGGATATACTGAAGAATCTAGAGATGATCTGATGTTCTGTGTTTTAGATCTTAATAAGACCATAGCTAATCCTGAAAAAGAAAAGGAAGTTTTGAATAAAAAGATAAATAGTGTAGAAAATGAGAGAGATAACCTGATGGTAGTGGTCGTTGATTTGAAGGAAACTATAGAAGTATTTAGCAATGAAAAGCATACTCTAGAAAAGAAAAATGCAGCTACTGAGCAAGAGAAGGATGATTCTTTAGTGATAATCACTGATCTAGAGGAAACTATTGAGAAACTCAAATCAGAACTTAGGCCTGCAAGTATTGAGAAAGGAAAAGAAGTAGCTAGTGAGTCACACATCAAACTTGAAAAGGAATTAAATGATGTTAAAACCAGTCTATGTGGTGAACTTGAGAAAAATAGGTAGCTTCAAGTTGAGCTGAAGAAAGTAAAAATTGATATTGAGAAATCTCTCAAGTGGACCTGGTCCTCAGATGCTGTCACTGCCATGTACTTTAACAATAGCAGAAACAGGCAGGGAATCAGGTTTCAAAAGGAGAAAACTCCTTACAACCCCCACAACAAGTATGCCATAGTTCCTGATAACTGGCTTTGTACTCACTGTGGGAACAATGGGCATTTTAAAGAAAATTGCCAGGCTAGGGTTCAATCTGTTCAAAAAACAAATCGTTTACTGAAAAAGTGACTACTAAAGAAGGACCAAGTACCACTCGCAAGAAATGAATATTGCCTGCATAGACTAGAAAAGCTCCTATTCATCCCTTTTCTGATTAAATGCGACACAAACTAGTTTGGGTTCCTACATCTAACCCATAATTTACATGTGTAGGGAATAGTGAGAAGAAGCGGACTGCAATGGATCATGGACGCTCAAGTACATGACTAGAAAAACCATGGATTCTCTCTCTCTCTCTCTCTCTCTCTCTCTCTCTCTCTGAAAGCCCTTCATGAAAGGAATGTATCCCTCGAAAAAGAAGAGGGTACATTCTCGGTAATGGAAAAGTTAGAAATTGTCTTTGACACTCAATTAAGAACGTGTACTATGTGGATGGCCTGGAGTATAGTATCTTGAGCGTTTCTCAAATCTGTGATAAAGGAAATAAAGTAGAGTTCTTATCAAAAGTGTGCACAGTTATCAATCTGTTAACTGGCGAAGTGGTCTTAGTAACCAAAAATAGAAGAACACCTACCTTGCTCACTTCGAACCTCTACAAGCTGGTGATATGAGTTGTTTGAAGTCAGTTGATGATGATGCAAAATTTTGGCATAAAAGATTGGGGCATGCAAGCTTCTCAGTTCTAAATAAATTGATTCAGAATGACCTGGTTCGTGGTCTGGCAAAATCAAGATTCATCTGGACACTGTTCCTTAGAACAAAGGATGAGACTTTCGAGGTATCTGTGGCTTTTGACAAAAAGATCCAAGTGAAGATGGAATTGAAGGTAGCTTGCATCAGATCTGATCACAGAACAGAATTTGTGTCACGCCTCGAACCATGGTCTGAGCTTAACACGGCACTCGGTGCCTGACTGCATATGACCGAGCGAACCAACTGCATGGCTGAATCAACATGTGGTATAACTATGAGCTAGAGGTAAATGTAAAACATGATAATCTACTAAAGAGTCTGAATGAAATGTCATAGATGCGGAAAATACTGAAAGGTCTGCAAGTATAAATAAGTAGCCAACAAGGCTAACACATGAAGGCCTACTAATATCTGACTGACTGGATTATAGTCTACGAAGCCTCTAAAGAATACTGAAAATGCTAACTGTCTACCGAGACAAGGTCCCCGGTATACCTTATTAACTAAAATACTATAATGACTAAAACAAAATAGAGATAAGGCCCCGAAAGATTGGGGCTCACCAATAGCTGATATGAGATGTCCTAGCAAGCAGAATCGTCAACCTGAAAATCGTTACCTGCATCGCGAGATGCAGGCCCCTGGCAAAAGGGACGTCAATTCATTTGCATTGTACTGGTATGTAAAATAGTTGAACAAAAGAACTGTAAATACTGAAACTGAAACTGAACTGCTAGCTGATAAACTGGTAACTGAACAAGGAAGTAAGGATATGAATACTCCCTCTTCTGAATGATGAACAACATGTTTATCTGATAAACTACGGCCTCGGGCCCAATATATATATATATATATATATATGTGTGTGTGTGTGTGTGTGTGTATGTGTGTGCACAAGCTACGGCCTCAGGCCCAAGTATATATATACATAACTACGACCTCAGGTCCAAAAAATGCGTAAAGCATAAACTACGGCCTCGGGCCCAAATATAGGTATTCAACATTCAGGAATTTAAAATCAGGAACTGAGAATCATACTGCAGTACATGATACTGAAATAATGAGCCATACCGAGTTACATGATACTGGAATAATGAATACGATTAGACTGAGATGAGTATTCATAAGAAATTGATTTGGCATAACTAAAACTCATAGAATCTCAAATGATTATGAGACTATGCCATCTAGAGAATAGAAGTTTTACTACTATTCAGAGAACTAAGGCATAGTTACTTTCTGAGGAAACTGGTAATGGTCATAATGAATGGGACGTAGGGAGAATCATAGACATTCCCAAACGTAAAGAGTTAGATACGTACCTTAACTTCCTGCCCTTGAGCGTAATACAACGTTTGTCAACCCTTTCAACTTTAATCTATAGTAATACAAGTCGAAGGGATTCCATATTAGTTATGGTGCTCATGTTTTGGTCACTTAAGCATTTTATCAAACACTTGATGAAAATAAAGCTTCATAGTCCTTATTAATGGTGTCTCTACACCCAACAACCCATTCTCTTGTTCCTAGATAAATTCTAAAGTCTCAAATGATTATATCAACATTATTCTTCATCACCATAAGGTAAACAACACTCTTAACCAATAATCGACACTCAACACCCCAACCCAATGATAGTTCATGCTTTTCTATCAAACCCATCAACTCATATCTCATGAACTAGGGTTTATAATCATTAAATCAATGCTAGAATCAATTAGAGGGTGAAGACTTTACCTTTTTGAAGTTCAAACCCTTTGAATTCGAGTTCTAGGCTTCCTTCTCTCAACAATGATGTCCCAATCGAATATCTAATGATATGGAGGGTTTACCCATGTTAATAAGATGTTGAAAAATTGAAACTAAGTTAGAATCACCATTAGAACTTACCTTGGGTGGTGGAGGGACCCTTAAGGAGTTAGGTTTTTGAGAGCTTTACTTTCTAGAGTAAGTTCTCTTGTTTTGGGGCTGCGGAGGACGAAATAGGGTTAAAAATGACTTCTCAAGTCGTCCACCACTTCCCGGTTGGCGCGACCGTTGTACCAACCGTGGTAAATTGCTGGGACACTGCCTCACCACCGCGGTCGCAGTAAAAACACAGAAGGATCGCAGTGGTTGCACACCATTCTGTAAAACGGGCATAACCTTTTTTACAGAGCTCCTTTTGGGCTCCACAATATATCTTTAGAAATATATTTCAAAGGCCTACAACATTCATGCTTTGAGTGTTTCCCAATTCCTTACACACTTTCACTAAACCCTGCTGGAAGACAAACCTTCTGCAAAACTTAATCGATTTTGTCAAATCTTATGCATCTCACTTTCCATCTTGATTTTGAAACAACTATTTTCACCCATAATCATCCCGATGGGACTTCACATATTTAAAATATATCCTTACTACTCCTTTAGCTCATTCATACCTAAGTCGAATTTACGGGGTATTACATTATCTCCCCTTGGAATCATTCGTCC
Source organism: Nicotiana sylvestris (assembly GCF_000393655.2). Classification (NCBI taxonomy): domain Eukaryota; kingdom Viridiplantae; phylum Streptophyta; class Magnoliopsida; order Solanales; family Solanaceae; genus Nicotiana; species Nicotiana sylvestris. Next base: position 163,116,001 of record NC_091068.1, read on the forward strand.
TCGAATGATGGTCCTGGATGCAACTACGGCTATCTATGGATATTAAACGGGTGTGATAGAGATATGAGGATACTGAAATATCATGAATACATGTATATCAAACTGAACGAGCACGTGATCACTAAATACTAAGCTGAGTAAATACTAAAGGTTTTGGAGATTATAATATAAGGCCTGAATGAAAAGGTTAATTACCTTCTATATTTTCCTTTTGCTCTTCAAAGAGATAGGGATATCTGGACTTCATGTCCTCCTCGGCTTCACATGTAGCCTCTTCAACCTTTTGGTTCCTCCAAAGCACTTTTACTGAAGCAATTTCCTTAGTTTTGAGCTTGCGAATTTGACGATCAAGGATAGCCACTGGAATTTCTTCGTAAGACAGGCTGTCTTTAACCCTTATAACCTCTGTAGGAACCACAAGTGATGGGTCTCCCATGAATTTCTTCAACATGGACACATGAAACACTGGGTGTACAACAGCTAGTTCTTGTGGCAATTCTAACTCATAAGCCACCTGTCTGATCCTTCGCAGGATTCTATATGGACCAATATAGCGGGGACAAAGTTTCCCCTTCTTCCCAAATCTCATAACGCCTTTCATTTGTGATACTTTCAGAAACACCCAATCATCAACTTGGAACTCTAAGTATCTACGCCGTACGTCCGAATAGGACTTTTGGCGACTTTGAGCTGTCTTCAAATGCCTTTGTATCAAGTTGACTTTCTCCATAGCCTGATACACCAAATCGGGTCCTAACATCTCAGCTTCTTCGACTTCGAACCAACCAATTGGTGATCTACACCTTCACCCATACAGAGCTTCGTACGGTGCCATCTTGATACTAGAGTGATAGTTGTTATTATAAGTAAACTCAATGAGAGGTGGATGATCATCCCAATTACCTTTAAAATCAATAACACACGCCCTCAACATATCCTCAAGAGTTTGAATGGCGTGTTCTGCCTGGCCATCTGTCTGAGGATGAAAGGCGGTTCTGAGGTTCGCCCTTATGCCCAATCCCTTCTGAAAGGATTTCCAAAAGTTCGATGTGAACTGGGCACCACGATCTGAGATAATGGACAAAGGAGTCCCATGAAATCGGACAATTTCTTTGATATACAGCTTGGCATAATCCTCGGCCGAATCTATAGTCTTCACTGGCAAGAAGTGAGCTGACTTGGTAAGTTAGTTTACAATCACCCAAATCGAATCATGCTTCTGGAACGAACGAGGTAGACCTATTATGAAGTCCATGTTTATCATCTCCCATTTCCAAATGGGAATTTCTATATTCTGAGTTAAACCGCCATGTCTCTGGTATTCGACTTTCACCTGCTGACAATTTGGACACTTCGCCATGAAATCTGCTATATTCTTTTTCATATCGTTCTACCAATAAACCTCCTTAAGATCATGATACATCTTTGTGGAACCTGGGTGAATAAAATACCTGGAATTGTGGGCTTCTGACATAATCCACTCTCTGAGCCCATCTACGTCTAGAACGTATAGCCTGTCTCTGTATCTCAAAGTACCATCATCTCCCCCTTGTTCAAAAGCCATAGTCTTATGTTTGTGAATTCCTTCCTTTACCTGCAATAAGTAGGGATCACTGAAATGTTTTTCTTTTACTTCGGCTACTAAGGAAGATTAAGCCCTGTTCTGGAGAACAACGCCACTATCTTCGGAGTCTAAAAGTCGAACTCCTAGATTTGCTAAGCAGTGGACTTCCTTCATCATAGTTCACTTGTCTGCCTTAACGTGAGCTAAGCTTCTCATAGAACGCCGACTGAGAGTATCATCTACAACGTTTTCCTTCTCCGGATGGTAGAGGATATCAACATCATAGTCTTTAAGTAATTCGAGCCACCTCCTCTGACTTAGATTTAATTCTCTTTGCTTGAAGATGTACTGGAGACTCTTGTGGTTTGTAAAAATGTCAACATGTACCCCATACAAATAATGGCGCTAGATCTTAAGTGCAAACACCACGACTGCTAATTCAAGATCATGAGTCGGATAATTCTTCTCGTGAGCCTTGAGTTGCCTTGATGCGTAGGCTATCACTTTACCATGCTGCATTAATACACACCCAAGACCAACCCCTGAAGCATCACAATAAACAACGAACCCTTCGGTTCCTTCCGGTAGTGTCAGGACTGGATCTGAAGTCAACCTCTTCTTTAACTCCTCAAAACTTTTCTCGCACGCGTCCGACCATTGAAACTTGACTTTCTTCTGATTTAATCTAGTCAAAAGGGATGAGATAGAAGAAAATCCCTCTACGAAACGCTTATAATAGCCTACTAGACCCAAGAAACTCCTTATATCGGATACAGAGGTGGATCTAGGCCAATTTTTCACTGCCTCTATTTTCTGAAAGTCCACCTTCACGCCTTCCCCTAAGATGACATGGCCCAAAAACGCTACTGATTTCAACTAGAATTCACACTTAGAAAATTTTGCATATAGCTTGTGATCCTGCAGTGTCTGCAACACAATTCTGAGATGTTCTGCATGGCCAGTCTCGCTCCGGGAATAAATCAAGATGTCATGAATAAACACCATAACAAACAAATCAAGATAAGGCTTGAAGACCCTATTCATAAGGTCCATGAAAGCTGCTGGTGCATTCGTTAAACCAAATGACATTACCAAAAATTCGAAATGCCCATATCGAGTCCTAAAGGCTGTTTTTGGAATATCAACTTCCTTAACCTTCAACTGATGGTATCCCGATCTGAGGTCAATCTTGGAATAACAGTGGGCACCCTAAAGTTGATCAAATAAATCATCTATTCTGGGAAGAGGGTACTTGTTCTTGATGGTGACTTTATTCAACTGACGATAGTCAATACACATACACAAACACCCATCCTTCTTTCGGATAAACAAGACCGGTGCGCCCGAAGGTGATACACTTAGCCTTATAAATCCCTTATCTAGAAGATCTTTCAATTGGACTTTTAACTCTTTCAACTCTGCAGGAGCCACTCTATAAGGCGGAATAGATATCGACTTAGTGCCTGGAAGTAAATCAATTCCAAAGTCAATCTCTCTATCGGTGTGAGCACGTGATTTTTGCCCTATAAGAATTATTCCCATAGATTCAAGAAAAATAAAAATTTTCATTATTTGAAATTTCGTAGATCTTCGTAGCATTTTTGTTATTGTTTGCATTTGTCTATGCATGTTTATTTTATTTAATTCAAGAAAATGCAAAAATACACTGCATTTGCATTTAGGATCTAATTTTTGCATTATTAAATTAATTAGTAATTTAGTGTTTTATAAAATGGAAAAATCACAAAAAAATCACTTATTTTTGCAGTTTTAAATTTTAGTTTCTAATTTTGGTAGTTTTTCTTTAATTTGGTATTTAATTAGTTATGGTAATTATTATTTAGAGTCAGTTAATTTAATTTGATAGGATAATTTGATTAGGAATTAATTTAGGTTTATTTTTAATTTTAATTTAAAAGAAATTAGAAAAAATGAAAAGAAACTAAAAAGAGAAGGGAATTGAATTTGATGTTGGGCCATTTTCATTTTAATTCATTCAGACCCAAACATAGATCCGTAGAACCCGTCCAAACCATGCCCGTACCCGGCCCAAAGCCTTCATTCCCCAAGACCAGGGAAACGACGTAGTACAGGCGTGTAACTACGTCGTTTTGAGTTCAATAAACTCCAACAAATCATGGTCGTTCGTCTAGTTTCATCCAACGGCCCAGAGCACTTCACCATTTTCGTTTGAGATTGTCCAGAACCTTCAAAGACCAGTTCAAATCCAAACAGCCCCCCCCCTTCGGTCATCTCTCTCCTGATGAACCCTAACGCCGCTTCAAACCAGCTTCAAAACCACACCCCTGAACCCTCTCATCCTCCTCTCCCCAAATCTCAGCACATCTCCCATCGAATCTTCCTCAATCCCTTCGAATCTCAAATCAAAGATCGAAGCCCTAAGAAGCCAAATCACTTTGTCTATGATTTTGTGGCTTGCATGACCACAGGCATCCAAAGTCTCGAGATTTTCGAGTCTAATTAGGCATAAGCAGTGTTGTTTGTTCTTAATAAAGGACAAGTGATTAACACTGATTGTGTTAAATCAGGGAGTCCAGCGTTGGGGTCGAGTTGTAATCGGTAAGCTTTCCTTATCTTTTGCTCATGTCCGCTTTTGATTCATGTCCTACTCCTTTTCTTTTTCTTTTGTCTCATATTTCTTGAAGTAGACTAATTAGAGCAAGATTCCGAATGGCGTTAAATTTTGTGTTCATGTTGGTGCTCAGTTTTCTTGTCAAGGTTTAAAGGTCCATTTGCTAATTTTTTTGTTAACAACATGCTCGAACCTTTGATTTTGCTCTTGATTTAGTCTCATAAGTTAATATAGTTAGGTCGTCTCATTTTAATAATCTAATCCACTTTTTGCTTGTTCTTGTAATTAGTCAGTCGTACAATTCAAGTTTAGTTTTCAAATAAGTGTTTACTTATTGGTAGACTCAGAATCTAGTTGGTTCTGATTGTATTTGGGCCTGGGGTTTCATGCCTTTAGGTTCGGGCTCATGTTCTGGCCTGGGTTTTGAGTTAATTCAACCCAGGGTCAACTTGACCCATACTCATTTGGTCTATCTGGTTAATTAACAGGGGTCCAGGGGTAATGTGGGTAGTATAGGTAGGGGAATCTTATGTAACAACCTTAGGAAGCTTCCAGGAAATGGGATGGGGGCTGTGTTGGAAATTCTGATAGTTGATTAGGGGTATTTGAGCAAAAATGAAAACTCTAGAAGGTTTTAAGTGCAAAACATAGTTTATTTCTGCAGTCCTAATGCCTTGCCTATAAAGGCACCTTTACTTGGCATTCAAGGGAAGATTTTTGGGAGAGAAAATAGAGACTAAAATTTTCTGAAAACAAAAACGGCTGAGTCATTTTTGAAGAAAACTCTAAAAAAACACACTGATTGCCCTGCATTTCTTTGTGAAGATCTCAAAATATTATGCTTGGTTTTTGGTCTTTTGATCTTCATAAGTTAGTCAAAACTATAGAAAATATCAGATTCTGCATTTGGTTGAAAAATGGTTTGATTTTTGGGACTTGAAAGGCTGGTTTAAAGCAGTTTAGTGTCTGGTTTCACTATTCCATTGCCTAAAGCAAGCTGGTTTCCTTGCTTTGTTTTCCTGATCGTTGGGATGCTGTAGTTTATTGTTTTCTTACCTCGTTTCCTTTCATTTCCAGGTAATCTTCAGTCCTTTGGATATCACTTGATGTGTAACTCGAAGTATGGGTTTGAAAATGAGATAAAATTTGATGCGGCTTTTATCTGAACTTCATCTTTTCTTCTTTCAATTTCATGATTAGTTGGTAATATTTGGTTTAGAAAGATTCTGATTGATGTATTTATCAGGTAATGGGTTGTAGCTGAAGTCTAGATCAATGCTGGTTAGTAAATATTGTTCTCTTATGATTTTTGTCATCATATTCTGTCACCAATGTTGGATTTTGGCCTTGTGTGCTCATCTTTGTTTTTACCTGTGAGTTTGGTCTGTATTAGTGGAGTAAATGAGGAGTTTAGATATTTTGGTTTGCATGAGTTAGAATTGTTGCAATTATCAGGTTTAGAGTTTTGTTAGCCTGAATTGTTGAGAAGTAGGAATTTGTCAATTGGGTGGCTAGATTTTGTATTCAGCATGTTAGTATAAAACATGTTATATCAAACCTCTCATTGCTTCGCAAGATAATTTTTGATTTACAATCATTTAGAATGAGGATTTAAGGCATGAAGATGGGTGATAGAGAAACATATGTTAATGCATGTATGTTGAATTTGAGGGAATCATATTAATCTGTATATTATTGAGTAAAGTAATTATGTATGGGAATTGTAACAGCAGTTTCTAGAATGCTCAATCGAACGGTTGCCTCAATTCTACGTGTTTGAGTATTCCCAGTAGTTAATGGTTTACTGGTTCACTGCTGAAACCAAGTGAGTTGCTTGGGGTTTGTACTACCATTCGGAGCCCAAGGCCTCTTGAAGACTAAATGGACTTGGTATTGCCCAGACTCGAACTCGAGTCCCTCTTGCTCAAATTCGGACTTGTCCCAGGCCCAATTCAGAGGGAAATCGCAAATAAGGCTGTCATTTCTTAGGTTCGAGCATTTCTTTAGAATAAAGTAGGATTTTCCTTTAGTCTTCAGCGAATTATTTAGGCCCATTAGTATTTAATATTGTTCATGTTTTAGGAATAGTTTGGGCCAAGTGCTTGAAATAAGAAGTTTAAAAGGAATAAGTACCCCTTAATCACATGCCCTTTCACTTAATCATCGAATTAGGAATTATATAATCCTTGAACATTCGTAGAAAAGCCATTAAGGCTGTTTAATATACAATCGTGATTGTGTACATATTCGCTTGACATAATTACGGTTCTAAAATCAATTCGAAGTATGCGTTCGTGCAACTTCGTTCAAACCTTTTTCTTAATAATAAATTTGTTAGTAATACAGTTCCTTTCAATTTAATTTAGTTCTTGCAGTTCGAGGCGTGCCATTCACGAATAGATCCCATAATCTATGGCCCTCACATTAATATTATAACTTCTATTATGTATGATTTCTTTGTTTAAATTGTATTTGTTTGTACCTGGTATGTTTTGAAGATTGGAATGACGAAGACATTTTGTTCTACTATCTAAACACTTTATCCTTTGTTATCCCTTTGAGCCTTATTTATTTTCTTTCATACCCCTCTTTTGGAATCAGTAGCAAAGATCGAAAGCGCAAGTGCGAAAGATGAGTAAAGGAAAAAGAAAAGAAAAAAAAGACAACAAAACAACAAAAAGAGAAAAAGAAGAAAGAAAAGAAAGAAGAGAAAGAAGAAGAACAGAAAAGAAAAATCATAATAACAAAGCAATTTATACGACATGAACTACGTTCGACCTGATTCCTTTTAAGGAAACATAGGTAGACTCACGGTTCGGTCCCATCAAAATAAAATCTCAAAAGTCCCCAAGCAAAGAAACTGGGGCATAAGTTGTGGTTTTTGCAAGAAATCTGATTCCAAAAGTTGTAATTTTTAACCCACTTGAATTGTTTTCAGCCTTTGATGCCTTTTCTTTGTAACGCTATCCAAAAACCCACATTACGGTCCAAAGAAAGGCCTTCAGATCAGTTTTTAAGAGATGCCAAGTCGATCAAGTAGAGTGATTCGTATCAGGGGCAACATTCCGGGCCAAACAAGGAAAATGAAAAATGAGAGAGTCTTATCGGTGAAAACCCTCACGGGCACCGTAAGGTGATGGAGCTGAAAGAAATAAAAAATGAGAGAGTCTTATTGGTGAAAACCTTCACGGGCACCGTAAGGCGACGAGAGCTGAGAGAAATAAAAAATGAGAGAGTCTTGTTGGTGAAAACCCTCATAGGCACCGTAAGGCAAAAGTAAGTTGAGAGATGAACAAATGAGAGAGGCTTGTTCATGAAAACCCTTCAGGCACCACAGGTTGAGCAAGGTCAAGATTTTGGTGAAGAAATCAGGTTATGGAAATTCCGGGGCAACAAAGTATGGCAACTGAAAGTTAATTGGGAGGACAGATTGGGTCGATTAATCCGAAATGCATGTTATGATCATTGATGCCAACTGCTCCACTTAGATAAGTCCCTTTTATTTTTCCCCTTCAGATAGTCTTCCAGTTTTGGATTCTGGTTATCCTTAACTCTGAAAGTCATTGCATTTCATTTATTTTGGGTTTATTTCTCTAAGATGCTCCCAGTGTCAGTTCTGTTTAATCAAATAAGAAGGAATTTCAAAAATTATTACCAGCTTCCAAAGTTGCACAAGGTGCAGGGTGGCCAGGGCATTGCTAGAGGTAGTATGATGTGAAATAAGGTATAAAAGGTCAGTGAAAATTCCATCGGTGAAACGATTTGGTAATTTCGTGGGAAATGCAGGGGTTCAAACAGATGGGTCAGAGATGTAACACAACGTTTTAAGTATAGAACACTCGAGTCATCCAAGATCATGGGGGTTTGAAAGTCAGCCGAGAAGTCAAGCGATTCTTAGCCAGTTCAGAGGGAGCCAATCAAAACAAAGCATGGCAGCGGAGAGACCTTCAGCAAAGAATGCCATCAACTAACCAACACATTTTAAACTGACAAGATTTCTCTTTTATTGAAACAGGGGCAGAAAATTTCGGTTGTTTCGGAGAAATCCTCCGCAGGGGAAAGGCAAGCACCAGACAGTTTTGATTTATTATTTTCAGGTCCCGCCTGGATAATGAGATTTAATTTGAAGTTCTCAGGACCCTCCTGAAAAATGGGACCTAATTTAAAGTTCAAAACAATCATGAGCAGTAAGATCTAGCATAAATGTACCCCAAGGAATATAAGATGGTTTCAAAGTTTTCATGTTCAAGACAGGATTCAATTAGGAGTTTTCAGGACCCTCCGAAATAATGGGACTTAGTTTTAATATTTCAATTAGATAACAACATTTAGCGTAAGTTCTGTTGTAGGGTAGTATAAGTCAGCCGTAAAAGTTGTCACTCTTAAGATAAGACTTGATGTTTGATTTTCAAGACCCTCCTGGATAATGGGATGTAGTTTAAGACCTTCTTAGATAACAAGATTTAGCGTAAGTCATACCTTTAGAAGATATAATTTAGATTTTAAAACCATCATTTAATTAGGAGTTTCATGACCCTCCTGAATAACGGGACCTAGCTGTCAAATTCTTAGTAATATTTGGTAATATGAGTCAGTTTAACACTCACATATGTGCCCAGCTTCCAAACTGGGGCAAAAGTTTTCTTTGTTTTGTCCATTTTGTGGAAATCAGGCACCCACCTGGAGAACAAGGGAATACATTTCAAGTTCAGCAATCAGGCACCCACCTGGAGAGCAAGGGAATACATTTCAAGTTCAGCAATCAAGCGCCTACCTGGAGAACAAGGGAATACATTTCAAGTTCAGCAATCAGGCGCCCACCTGGAGAACAAAGGAATACATTTCAAGTTCAGCAATCAGGCGCCCACCTGGAGAACAAGGGAATACATTTCAAGTTCAGCAATCAGGCGCCCACCTGGAGAACAAGGGAATACATTTTAAGTTTTGGCATCAGGCGCCTACCTGGAAAACAAGGGAATACATTTCAAGTTCAGCAATCGGGCGCCCACCTGGAGAACAAGGGAATACATTTCAAGTTCAGCAATCAGGTGCCCACCTGGAGAACAAGGGGATACGTTTCAAGTTCACTAATCAAGCGCCCACCTAGAGAACAAGGGAATACATTTTCAAGTTCAGCAATTAGTCACCCACCTGGAGAACAAGGGAGTATAGTTCAAGTTTCAGTTTTCAAAGTTCTTACTGATGTTTGGTAACATGCCAAACTGGGGCAGAAGTTTTCTTTATTTTTGTCTATTTTGTGGAAATCAGGCGCCCACCTGGAGAACAAAGGAATACATTTCAAGTTCAGCAATCAGGCGCCCACCTGGAGAACAAGGGAATACATTTCCAATTCAGCAATCAGGCGCCCACCTAGAGAACAAGGGAATACATTCAAGTTTCAGCAAGCAGGCGTCCACTTGGAGAAAAGGAAAACATCTCAGCTTACAATTCAAGGCGGCAACAAGGGGATTCCACTAGAAAAATACAAGTCAACCAGGCAACAAGAACCACAAGAGCAAATGTGAAGATATAGATAGGATTTTGTAATGCACAGATCATAGTCTAGTCTAGCTTCTTTTTATTTTATCATGGTGTAATAAGGGGTTCAGCAAGCAGTAGCAGCAGCAACAACAACAGTGAAATCACAGCTTCATGGTAGTCCCAGCTACCAAACATTCTCGAATTATACTGACCTGATTCCTTTATAGCCAAGGATATGTAGGCAACCTCGGAAGCAAGGTGCAGTCAAATCTTTCAAAAATGCTTCTCACGGAGTATTCAAACGGGCAAAAATCGCTCGTAACCGCTCACTTTATCTTTGCACGAAAACTCTTCATGTTTCCGGGTAAAGAGGGGCAGCTGTGAGCACGTGATTTTTGCCCTATAAGAATTATTCTCATAGATTCAAGAAAAATAAATTTTTTCATTATTTGTAATTTCGTAGATTTTCGTAGCATTTTTGTTATTGTTTACATTTGTCTGTGCATGTTTATTTTATTTAATTCATGAAAATACAAAAATACACTGCATTTGCATTTAGGATCTAATTTTTGCATTATTAAATTAATTAGTAATTTAGTGTTATATAAAATGGAAAAATCACTTATTTTTGCATTTTTAAATTTTAGTTTCGAATTTTGGTAGTTTTTCTCTAATTTGGTATTTAATTAGTTGTGGTAATTATTATTTAGAGTCAGTTAATTTAATTTGATAGGATAATTTGATTAGAAAATAATTTAGGTTTATTTTTAATTTTAATTTAAAAGAAATTAGAAAAAATGAAAAGAAATTGAAAAGAGAAGGGAATTGAATTTGATGTTGGGCCATTTTCATTTTAATTCATTCAGACCCAAACATAGATTCGTAGAACCCGTCCAAACCATGCCCGTACCCGGCCCAAAGCCTTCATTCCCCAAGACCAGGGAAACGACGTAGTACAGGCGTGTAACTACGTCGTTTTGAGTTCAATAAACTCCAACAAATCATGGTCATTCATCTCGTTTCATCCAACGGCCTAGAGCACTTCACCATTTTTGTTTAAGACTGTCCAGAACCTTCAAAGACCAGTTCAAATCCAAATATCCCCCGCCCCGGTCATCTCCCTCATCTCTCTCCTGATGAACCCTAACGCCGTTTCAAACCAGCTTCAAAACCACACCCCTAAACCCTCTCATCCTCCTCTCCCCCAATCTCAGCATAGCTCCCATCGAATCTTCCTCAATCCCTTCGAATCTCGAATCAAAGTTCGAAGCCCTAAGAAGCCAAATCGCTTTGTCTATGATTCTGTTGCTTGCATAACCACAGCCGTCCGAAATTTCAAGATTTTCAAGTTTAATTTGGCATAAGTAGTGTTGGTCGTTTGTTCTTAACAAAGAATAAGCAACTAACACTGATTGTGTTAAATCAGGGAGTCCATCGTTGGGGTTTAGTTGTAGTCGGTAAGCTTTCCTTGTCTTTTCCTCTTGTCCGCTTTTGATTCATGTCCTACTCCTCTTCTTTTTCTTTTTTCTCATCGTTCTTGAAGTAGACTAATTAGAGCAAGGTTCCGAATGGCGTTAAATTTTGTGTTCATGTTGTCGCTCAGTTTTCTTGTCAAGGATTAAAGGTCCATTTGCTGATTTTTTTGTTAACAACATGCTCGAACCTTTGATTTTGCTCTCGATTTAGTCACATAAGTTAATATAGTTAGGCCGTCTCATTTTAATAATCTAATCCACTCTTTGCTTGTTCTTGTAATTAGTTAGTCGTACAATTCAAGTTTAGTTTTCAAATAAGTGTTTACTTATTGGTAGACTCAGAATCTAGTTGGTTCTGATTGTATTTGGGCCTGGGGTTTCATACCTTTAGGCTCGGGCTCATGTTCTGGCCTGGGTTTTGAGTTAATTCAACCCAGGGTCAACTTGACCCATACCCGTTTGGTCTATCTGGTTAATTAACAGGGGTCCAGGGGTAATGTGGGTAGTATAGGTAGGGAAATATTATGTAACAACCTTAGGAAGCTTCCAGGAAATAGGATGGGGGGCTGTGATTGAAATTCTGGTAGTTGATTAGGGGTATTTGAGCAAAAATGAAAACTCTAGAAGGTTTTAAGTGCAAAACATAGTTTATTTATGCAGCCCTAATGCCTTGCCTATAAAGGCACCTTTACTTGGCATTCAAGGGAAGACTTTTGGGAGAGAAAATAGAGACTGAAATTTTCTGAAAACAAAAACGGCTGAGTCATTTTTGAAGAATATTCTAAAAAACACACTGATTGACCTGCATTTCTTTGTGAAGATCTTAAAAAATTCTACTTGGTTTTTGGTCTTTTGATCTTCATAAGTTAGTCAAAACTACTGAAAATATCAGATTCTGCATTTGGTTGAAAGATGGTTTGATTTCTGGGACTTGAAAGGCTGGTTTAAAGCTGTTTAGTGTCTGGTTTTACTGTTCCATTGCCTAAAGTAAGCTGGTTTCCTTGCTTTGTTTTCCTGATCGCTGGGCTGCTGCAGTTTATTGTTGTCTTACCTATTTTCCTTTCATTTCCAGGTAATCTTCAGTCCTATGGATATCACTTGATGTGTAACTCGAAGTATGGGTTTGAAAATGAGATAAAATTTTATGTGGCTTTTATCTGAACTTCATCTTTTCTTCTTTCAATTTCATGACTAGTTGGTAATATTTGGTTTAGAAAGTTTCTTATTGATGTAGTTATCAGGTAATGGGTTGTAACTGAAGTCTAGATCAATGTTGGTTAGTAAATGTTGTTCTCTTATAATTTTTGTCATCATATTCTGTCACCAATGTTGGATTTTGGCCTTGTGTGCTCATCTTTGTTTTTAGCTGTGAGTTTGGTCTGTATTAGTGGAGTAAATTAGGAGTTTAGCTCTTTTGGTTTGCATGAGTTAGAATTGTTGCAATTATCAGGTTTAGAGTTTTGTTAGCCTGAATTGTTAAGAAGTAGGAATTTGCCAATTGGGCTCTTGGCTAGATTCTGTATTCAGCATGTTAGTATAGAACATGTTATATCAAACCTCTCGTTGCTTCGCAAGATAATTTTTGATTTAAAATCATTTAGAATGAGGATTTAAGGCATGAAGATGGGTGATAAAGAAACATATGTTAATGCATGTATGCTGATTTTGAGGGAATCATATTAATCTGTATATCATTGAGTAAAGTAATTATGTATGGGAATTGTAACAACAGTTTCTAGAATGCTCAATCGAAGGGTTGCCTCAATTCTACGTGTTTGAGTATTCCCAGTAGTTAATGGTTTACTGGTTCACTGCTGAAACCAAGTGAGTTGCTTGGGGTTTGTACTACCATTCGGAGCCCAGGGCCTCTTGAAGCCCAAATGGACTTGGTATTGCCCAGACTCAAACTCGACTCCCCTCTTGCTCAAATTCAGACTTGTCCCAGGCCCAATTCAGAGGGAAATCGCAAATAGGGCTGTCATTTCTTGGGTTCGAGCATTTCTTTAGAATAAAGTAGGATTTTCCTTTAGTCTTCAGCGAATTATTTAGGCCCATTAGTATTTAATAGTGGTCATGTATTTAGGAATAGGTTAGGCCAAGTTCTTGAAATAAGAAGTTTAAAAGGAATAAGTACCCCTTAATCACATGCCCTTTCACTTAATCATCGAATTAGAAATTATATAATCCTTGAACATTCGTAGAAAAGCCATTAAGGCCGTTTAATATACAATCGTGATTGTATACACATTCGCGTGACATAATTACGGTTCTAAAATCAATTTGAAGAATGCGTTCGCGCAACTTCGGTCAAACCTTTTTCTTAATAATAAATTTGTTAGTAATACAGTTCCTTTCAATTTAATTTAGTTCTTGCAGTTCGAGGTGTGCCATCCACAATTAAATCACATATGGCCCTCTATTAATTTCATAATTTAGATATAACAAATAACAAATGTTCATAGTTTGCTTTAGGCGCGATTTAATATATCATTGTGGTTGTGGACACGTTCGCGTGACATGATTGTGACTTCTAAAAACAAAATCGGAGTATGCGTTCGTGCAACTTTGGCCAAACTTTCCTAATAATATTAAAGCATTATTAATTGTGGACACGTTCGTGTGACATGATTTTTGACGCGCCAAACAAATGGGTATACGTACGCGTAACCCGTTTCAAGATAATATTCTTAATTAAAATGCGGTAAAAGGTAAATGCACATAGGTTCTAAAATCAGTAATTAGACAATTTGATTAAGACAAGTATGATCAAAGAGACCGTGCTAGTACCACGGAACCGGGGAATGCCTCACACCTTTTCCCGAGTTAACAGAATTCCTTACCTGAATTTCTGTGTTCGCAGACCGTAAATAGAGTCAAACTTCCTCGATTCGGGATTTTAAACTGGTGACATGGGACACCATAAATTATCCCAAGTGGCGACTCTGAATTGAATAAATAATCATGTTTCGATTGTTACTTAAATTGGAAAAAACTCCCTTATACCCCTTCCGGGTGTGTAAAAAGGAGGTGTGACATTAATATTCAAAGAAATCATACATCATCAATTTCGGCTTCTGTGACAAACCGAACGGATGGGGTTTGAACTTCTGCGGGTATCACTGCTTCCGTGCCATATACCAACAAATAAGGAGTTGCCCCTACTGAAGTACGAATAGTAGTGCGATAACCCAACAATGCAAAAGGCAGCTTCTCATGCCATTGCCTGAAACCTTCCACCATTTTCCGAAGTATCTTCTTTATGTTCTTGTTGGCTGCCTCGACTGCTCCATTCGCCTTGGGGTGATATGGGGTGGAATTGCAATGTGTAATCTTAAACTGTTGACACACCTCTTTCATCAAATGACTAATGAGATTAGCACCGTTATCTGTGATGATCACCTCTGGGATCCCGAACCAACAAATGGATTTGAGTGCACAAAATCGACCATTGCTTTCTTGGTCACAGACTTGAAAGTTTTAGCTTCAACCCACTTGGTGAAATAATCAATAGCCACCAAAATAAACCTGTGCCCATTGGACGCTGCTGGCTCAATTGGTCCAATGACATCCATGCCCCACGCAACAAAAGGCCATGGTGCAGACATTGTGTGCAATTCAGATGGTGGAGAATGAATCAAATCTCTGTGCACTTGGCACTGATGACACTTGCGCACGAAAATGATACAATCTCGCTCCATAGTGAGACAATAATAACATGCTCGGAGAATCTTCTTTGCCAGCACGTACCCACTCATGTGAAGCCCACAGACTCTAGAATGTACTTCGGTCATAATAGTTATGGCCTGCCTAGCATCTATGCATCTCAGCAGTCCAAGATCTGCAGTCCTTTTGTACAAAACCCCTCCGCTGAAGAAAAATCCGCTTGCCAACCGCCTAATTGTTCTCTTTTGACCACCTATGGCTTGTACTGGATACACCCCCATCCTGATGTATTCCTTGATATCATGAAACCAAGGCTCACTGTCAAGTTCTTCTTCCACCACATTACAATAAGCATGCTGATCATGGACCTGAATATGCAAAGGGTCAACATAAGCCTTATTTGGGTGATGTAACATTGACACCAGAGTAGCCAAAGCATCGACAACCTCATTATGGATCCTTGGAATATGCCTTAAATCTACTGATCGAAACCGCTGATAAAGATTATGCAAACATTGCTGGTACGGTATGAGTTTTAAATCCTTTGTTTCCCATTCCCATTGGATCTAGTGCACCAGAAGGTCCAAGTCTCCCAAGACCAAGACTTTCTGGAAACCTATGTCTGTAGCCAACCTCAAACCCAAAATGCATGTGTCCTATTCAGCCATGTTGTTAGTACAGTAGAAACGAAGCTGAGCCGTAACAGGGTAGTGATGTCCTGTTTCAGAAATCAATACATCTCCTATCCCAACGCCTTTCATGTTAGCAGCTCCATCAAAGAAAAGTTTCCAGCCTGGCTCTCCAACTTGTTCCAACTCATCAATATGCATTACCTTTGCATCAGGGAAGTAAGTCTTCAAAGGCTCATATTCTTCATCCACTGGGTTTTCAGCCAAATGATCGGCCAATGCCTGGGTTTTCATCGCGGTCCTGGTCACATAAACGATGTCAAATTATGTGAGCAAGATCTGCCACTTTGCGAGCCTCCCTGTAGGCATAGGCTTCTGAAAGATATACTTTAACGGATCCAAACGAGAGATGAGGTAAGTAGTGTAAGATGACAAATAGTGCTTCAACTTTTGTGCTACCCAAGTTAGGGCGCAACATGTCCTCTCAAGTGAACTTCTTGCTGAGATAATAAATGGCCTGCTCCTTTCTGCCAGTGATGCCATGCTGACCCAACACACAACCAAATGAATTGTCCAGGACCGTCAAATATAGAATCAAAGGTCTTCCTAGTTCTGGTGGCACCAACACGGGTGGATTTGACAAGTACCCCTTTATCTTATTAAATGCTTCTTGACACCCATCTGTCCATTTGACTGCAGTATCCTTCTTCAATAGTTTGAAGATAGGCTCACAAGTAGTTGTAAGCTGAGCAATAAACCTGCTGATGTAATTCAACCTCCTTAATAAACTCATCACCTCAGTTTTGTTCCGTGGGAGTGGCAGTTCTTGGATAGCTTTGATCTTTGACGGGTCCAATTCAATACCTCGACGACTGACTACGAATCCTAACAATTTCCCATATGGTACACCAAATGCGCATTTTGCAGGATTGAGCTTAAGATTGTACCTGTGAAGCCTTTGGAAGAACTTTCTCAAATCCTTGACATGGTCAGATCGCTTTCTAGACTTTATGATCACATCATCCACATAAACCTCGATCTCCTTATGTATCATGTCGTGGAATATAGTTGTCATTTCCCTCATGTAAATTGCCCCAGCATTTTTCAAACCGAAAGGCATGACCCTGTAGTAGTATGTTCCCCATGGCGTGATGAATGTTGTCTTCTCTGCATCTTCCTCATCCATTAGGATATGATGATAGCCCACATAGCAATCCACAAAGGACCCAATCTCATGTTTAGCACAACTGTCAATCAGAATGTGGATATTTGGTAGTGGAAAGTTGTCCTTGGGGCTTACCTTGTTGAGATCACGGTAATAAACATACACCTTAGTCTTGCCATCTTTCTTTGGCATAGGTACTACATTGGCTAACCAAGTGGAATACCGAGTGACCCAAATGACTTTTGCATCGAACTGCTTGGTGACCTCCTCTTTGATCTTCACACTCATATCAGTTTTAAATTTCCTCAGCTTCTGCTTGACAGAAGGGAATGCCGGGTCAGTGGGAAATTTGTGAACCACCAAGTCAGTGCTTAAACCCGGCATGTCGTTATATGACCATGAAAAGACGTCTTTGTACTCAAGTAACACTTTAATTATCTCCTCCCTGAGTTGAGGTTCAAGATGGACACTTATCTTAGTTTCTCTGATATTATCTGGGTCCCCTAAATTGATTGCTTCTGTATCACTCAGGTTAGGCTTGGGTTTTTCTTCAAAATGACTTAGTTCTTTACTAATCTCTTCAAAAGCCTCATCCTTGTCGTATTCCGATTCATCATCACACTCTATTTCTTGAATTACTATTTCAGAATTAGATTGGCTTTAAGACTGGGCCGAAGATTCCTCATGCATGTCATGTTATTGAAACCAGCATAAAAAGAACTGTACAAGAAAGAAAAGAAAAGCAAAAATAAAACTATCAGAAATGATGAAAAAGGGAAATTGCATTTTATGGAAATTGAAAGATAACAAGGTTTATACATCCAAACGGACAGAATTTGAATTAAAACCTTGGAATAATCCAGATAAACTGAAAGAAAATCAAAGCAAACTACCAAAACTCCTTCTTGGTGGGGAGAGGAGTAGCTTCCCAATTGTTAATCTTTGCACTGGAACGGACAAATTTCACATCTGCCTTGCTAGAACCCTCTCCAGCTTCCACCATGTTCACCTCGTCGAATAATTTCTCAAACCTTTCAAGCAACTACTTAGCAGGACTAACCACAGAACTGGGAATTGTTGTTGCTGGGCGTTTCTTGGTGTCGGGCCTGACAAATGAACTGGAGAGACGTGGGATGGGCTTTGGGAGGACCCATGCCCTCTGTTTCAACTTTTTGGCTCTTTTTATGTCCGAATCTGTGGGCTTGAACCCCACGCCAAATGTATCCAAGTTTTTAGAGAGGGACACCGGTTGTACGATACCTTGCAGAGATGCACCCAAACCTTTGCCCGGTACAAAACCATTTTTCAACATTTCAACGGCTACCATGACTGATGCAGCATCTACCCTCGGAGTTGGAATGCACTTCCCTTCTGGAATTTTCTCTACCGATACCGTGTCAAAAACCTGATAAACCCATGGCCCCTTATCGTCTTCAAACTCTATGAATTGAACAATGGCATCACTGAGAACACACAAATTGTCTTCGCCGTGCACAACAATTTCCTGTCTATCCCATTCAAACTTGACCATTTGATGCAGAGTAGACGGGACCTCTTTGGCAGCATGAATCCACGGTCGACCTAAAACCAGATTGTAAGAAACAGCCACATCGAGCACCTGGAATTCCATGGTAAATTCAACTGTCCCTATTGTAAGCTCAAGCACTATATCCCCCACTGAATCTTTCCCTCCACCGTCGAATCCCCGAACGCAAATACTGTTCTTGTGAATTCTTTCATCGTCCACCTTCAATTTGTTCAGAGTGGAGAGAAGACAAATGTTTGCACTAGAACCATTGTCGACCAGTACCCGAGTAACCACGACATCTTCGCATTTCAACGTAAGATAAAGGGCTCTATTGTGCTCAGTACCCTCCATAAGCAACTCATCATCAGAAAAAGTGACTCTGTTTACCTCAAATATCTTGTTAGCTATCTTTTCCAAGTGGTTTACTGAGATTTTGTCAGGAACGTGGGCCTCATTCAGGATCTTCATCAAAGCCCGACGGTGCTCGTCTGAATGGATCAATAATGACAATAGTGAAATCTGAGCCAGTGTCTTCATCAATTGCTCCACAATGGAATAGTCCTGCACTCTCATCTTTCTCAAGAATTCCTCTTCTTCTTCTTCGGTCACAACTTTTTTCACTAGCACTGGGTTGTCTTTGGAGCTTTTAGCTTTTCTCAATTCATTGGGGGCAAAGCATCTCCCCGATCGAGTCAAACCATGGGTCTCACAAACTTCTTCTTTAACTTCTTTCCCTCTGTAAGTCACTGTCACTTGTTCATAATTCCACGGGACTGCCCTGCTGTTGAATATCGGTGATTGAGTTACCAGCTTGATAATGACAGGCTCTATGCGGGCACCCTCCACAATTACCACAGGTTTATTCGCCACTCCTGGCACAACCACTTTCGCTCTTTCATGTTTCCCTGCAACGTCACTTGAGGACCCCTTCTTGACCACCACAGATGGTTCACTATTTACCCCATTCAACTTTATCACAGACTTCTCATTTGTTGACTTTTCAAATAGACTGGCTTTACTAGACCGAATCATCATGACAGTTTGTGAAGGCTTCTTAGGCCCCCCTTCCTTATGCACTATCTCAATCATATTTGTCTCATAATGGGCCGTCAATAGGTTATGGTTGATATTAGGTGCCTTCGAAGCTTGGACCTCAATCCGATTAGTATCAATGAGCTCTTGAATAGCTGTTTTCAGTTGGCAGCATTTCTCTGTGTCATGCCCCGGAGTACCAGAACAATATTCGCAACTCACAGAGTGATCAAGAATCCTCGGAGGAGGATTTGGCAGTTTTGCTCGATCGTACTTAGCATACCCAATTGTCTCAACCTGTAGAACAAACTGGTATAGGATTCTCCCAATGGAGTGAAGGTTTTCTTCTTCTGTAACCTCTCGTTCTTAAATGCTTGGTTGGGCGGGAAACCTGATACAGGAGGGTTTCGGTATGCTCTTGGGGGTGGATAGGCATTTTGTGGAGCTGGGTATGTATTTTGTGGGACCGGGCGCACGCCATTGTGCGTGGGCCGGAGGTTGGCTATATGTTTGGGCATGGTGGACAGAAAAATGGGGGACTGGTGGTGGGTTAGTGTTGTGGTGGGATATATGGGGTATGAGGGTAGGTTCGGTGGTGGGGTTGAGGCTAGTTATAGTAATGTGATGGACCCCTGGGTCCGAACCAAGCTCCTGAATCAATCGTTGCTACATCCTATTTCTTCTTCTTTCCAATTGCTCCCCCATTTCCATTTTGAATGGCCTGGGTGGTTGCCTTAATAGCCGAGTAACTCATGATTTTGTTTGTCTTTAGCCCTTCTTCTACCATACTGCCCATCTTTACTACTTCATTTAAGGACTTGCCTACAGCTGATACCAGATGACCGTAGTAAGTAGGTTCTAAGGCCTGCAGAAAATAATCCACCATTTCACTTTCTTTCATTGGAGGGTCAACCCTTGCTGCCTGTTCTCTCCACCTAAAACCATATTCCCTGAAACTTTCATTGTGCTTTTTCTCAAGTTTTGTCAAAGACAGACGATCCAGAATAATCTCAATATTGTACTGGAAGTGGCAAGCAAATGCCTGGGCTAGATCATCTCATGTGTACCATCTTCTGTGATCCTGCTGAGTATACCATTCTAGCGCTGATCCACTCAGACTCTGACTGAAATATGCCATTAGCAGCTCGTCTTTCCTGCCAGCTCCCCTCATTTTTCTACAAAAACCTCTCAAATGAGCCACTAGATCATCGTGCCCATCATACAAATCAAACTTAGGCATCTTAAACCCTGCCGGCAATTGCACATCTGGAAATAGACATAGATCTTTGTAAGCCACACTTACTTGACCTCCCAACCCCCGCATGTCCCTGAATGACTGTTCCAAGCTTTTAACTTTCCTGAACATCTCCTCCTGTTCGGGATTTTTAGATGGTTTTTCAGTTTCCGCAGGGAGGTCAAAATGAGGAGTGTAGGAATAGGGTTCGGGAACCTTGAATGTGGGCTCCGGGGGGTAATAGTGGTTGTCGTGAGTCTGGAACAGAGGGTCACAGGAGGATTGGTGTAATGCAGCAGGTGGAGATGCCATAAAAACAAGAGTAATTAGTGGAGGAGGGTGCGGGACTTGTTCGGGTGGTGGAGCTTGTGATGTACAGGAAGTGGTGCCATAGCACTGTTGGTAGAGGGGAAAGGCTGGAGATGAGTTCACAGTGGGAGGTTCCTGGGTTTGAGCCAATGGTGGGATAAAAGTAGGGTTGGCAGGTAAACTGGCGGTGGGTGCCCTTTTGCCCATGCTTGGTACATTTCAGCCATCTGCTGCTTCAGCTTATACAACTCATCTTTCAGATTAACCTCTGATTCCTCAACCTCTTTTGACGGATAGACAATACTTGCCTCAAGTTCCTGGTTGGCCATGTTCAACTTGTTTTTGGACCGGGTGTTGTGGGAGTGAGTTGCCAGAATGCCAATCAAACTAACCACCTGCCTGACTGAATCTCATCAATAACAAACTTGTTAGCGATTAGGGCTTCAAAAGATAGGCAACCACACATTTGAGGAGTGAATGCACCTAAGCAGTTAACCGTTTCTATTATGCATTTGATCGGTTGCTTGCGTCATTTGGGCTTTTCATTATTTCCATTTGCAACTTCTCTTTTATCTCTCTTTTTCTCTTCTTTTTTTCTTTTCTCTCTTTTTTATCTTTTTCTTTCTTTTCCTTCCTTTGCTTGATTTCCTTTACTCTCTCATTTTCCTCTCTTGTTTTGTCATTGTTTCCTTCTCACGGTTTCTTTTTCTGTCTTCCTTTTCCTTTCGCACTTATTTTTTCTCTCCTTTTATTTTCTTTATCTTTTTACTTATCACTCTTTTCTTTCTTTTGGGTTATGGTCAAATCCTATGGAGATTGCCTACGTATTATGACCCCGCATGAATCAGACCAAGCGTAGTTCTGGGAGAGATAAATGTAAAATAAATAACAAAATATTTTGGGATTTTCAATTTTCATAAAAAGCAAACGCTTTGATTACAAAGACTCAACACTAATAGACTCAAAAGAAACTAACAGACTCTGATGAAAGGATGAACTACAGACTCTAAAATAAGCTATCAAAAAAAGAAAGTACAGACTCGAAAACAAATGACAGACTCAAGTAAAAATCACGAATACATCAGTCCCTCCAACCCTGCCTTAGGAACACCAACCAGTCTTGCAGCGGGCCTACTTGCCATGTCATCTTGAAGCCAATAGAGCTACCCCATCATCTGACGAACGAAGATCATTACAGTGGCGAAAAACATGGACCTCGTCATGTCCTTACACGCACTGCACTTCATAGTAATGTAGTCAACAATCCTTCGAACTCTCTCTCTCATAATGCCCTTCTCTTGCAACAGACGGCCAATCTGACAGGATCTAGCCTCTAAGACCTGAGTGGCAGTGTGGTTTTGTTTTTGCAAGTGCCGCAAGTCCTCTTCCAACCGCGCCATCAAGGCGTAACAATGTTCTCTTTCACCCTTAAAATTTTTGGCTTGTTTAGCCATTTCACCCTCGAGGTTGCCAATTGCCTTTTACCAACCTGTGACCCCTCTTTCATATTTTTCTTTCATCTGTTGAATGAAAGTTGCACGCCTTTCGGCACTTTTATCCAACCTTGCTTGTGCTTTTGCTAGTTCAAACTCAGCTTTCTGCAGGTCGTCTTCATAGTCACGTACCTTTTGAGTAAGGTTATAAATGAGCCTTTCATCTTTCCTGCTTCGGCCTGGGGTTCTCGGCTTTAGTTTTCAACTGTCGAACCTGGGCTCTGAGAGATTCATTTTCTCGCACCAATCTTCTCCTCTTACCCTCGGCCTCATGTGCCTGTAAATCATTGTTGAAGGTGACTTTTCTCAACTCTTCTTGTAGATCATGGATGGTGGCCTTATATTCCTTTTCATTCTCCCCCCAGGTTAATCTTTCCCGAATTTTATCATCAAAGGCTTGAACATGAGGCCTTTTGGCGGTCCTCTTGGGCTCTGGCTCGTTATTTACACAAGACATTTTATCAAACCAAGCAGCATAGTTTGGATCTACTTCCCCCTTGGCGATGTCCGGTACCTGAGTGCCATTTTTTATATACCGACAGCTATTCCAATCCTGCTGAACTACAGCCTCGGGCAATGTAGCTTCTGGATGTAACTCTATGACCTGGGTTCTTAGTTCTTCATCTTCGGGAACAATCTGATACCTTCCCAATTGCCTCAAGACCCTCTGCGGTGCATTAACCTCAGGTAGCCCTTGGTAGCAGTCATATATATGGCTTCTGTCCTCGGGAGCCATCCTATAGTCCACTCGATCTGACCTGCGTTGAGAACTTTCAAGTGGGAGACCCATGCTGCAAACCCTTCTAGTGCGTTGTAATCCTTTACCCTCTCTTCGTAGCTAGTGATGAAGTTACCTGGGCTCGAACCATAACTCATGAATCTGGGATGATGGCGAAGGTGCTCGATCACCCACATTTGCAGAAGGATATTACAACCTTCAAAGAATTGAGCCCCTGTTTTGCATAAATTCAGTGCCCGATAAATATCTGTCAGCACGAACGAGGCAAGTGTATGATCTTCTTTGGTAGTGAGGATTTGTGCAATTCTAGCCATACGAATATCCACCGTCCCTTCTCATTTGGAAAAACCATGATCCCCAAGAATGCCAAAATAAATGCGAACCGGCGATGAATTTGCCAAAGGCCCTTGTCTTGTTTCCTACTCAGACCCTTTTCATGCGTTTCAAAACTAGTAGAGTACCCAAACCTGAGGTATAAGAAATGGAAAGCACAACACACGTTGCTCACGCGGCCTTTATTAGTCTGCTTACTAATATTCAGGAGGTCAAGGAACTTGTGCACCAACGGAGCCTTTGGGAATATAAGTTGTTGCTTCCTCAAAGCCCGTCCAAACTCAATGTACCCGGCCATTTCCTCCAAAGTAGGGGTGATATCAAAGTCCGAGAAACGAAAGATATTGTGGACAGGATCCCAGAAAGTTACTAAAGCCTTGATCAGATCTTCCCGTGGTTTAATCTCAAAAATATTTATAAGGGCACCCAATTGCTTTTACACCCATTTCTGACCATCTTCATCTAGATCATTCCACCACATACGCAAGTGCAGCTGAGCCTGTTCCCTGACCACTTCTGGCAGATCCTGGATGGTATTCATTTGTTCCTTTGGAAGGTTAAGGTTAGGGTTGAATCTAGGGGAACTTTTTGTAAACAGGTTTCCGAAGAAAAAAAACAAATCAAAGGACCATGATTTCTTCCCCTATATGCCAATTTTATCCAAATGACTGTTTTTGCAAATGTGGCCCCTTCCCAATTTCACATGAATTTTGAGGCGGGGGAGGATTATTTTATGACACTTCACAAACTCGACCGTTCTTTTAAGAAGATAGCCTTTCGACAACTGAAAAATACTCTAAGGCTATCTCGGCAAGAACGGTCTAAGACATTGCCGAAGCTAGATCAGCTTATTTTGACCAAAAATCCAGACTGTATTCACTTGACTACTGACTCTCTTTTTCTTGTTTTTTTTTCAAAAATAAGGCCAAACCTTATGCAGGTTGCCTACGTATCCCACATCCGGTGAGAATCAGACATGCGTAGTTCGGTCAGTTTTGACACATTTGGAAGAACACATTGTTTGACTCGTCTTGGAATAACTCTTTTCGAAAAAATTTGGCAGAGTTTCGGGATGTTTCAAATACCGGGTTTTTAGAACTGGGCTTTATTTCTTCCCTATATCACTCTTGGTTTTCTCTTTGCTTTATTTTCCTTAGCCGTCAGCATGCAAGCCGAAACAAGTAAATGCTCACATAGCACATAGAATGCTTCAGGATAGTCTGTTATTTCGGGCACACCTGTCCTAGATGGACCCAACCCCTGTGTTGAGTCCCCTAAGTCAAATGAACATGATGCAAATAAACTTTCCTACTAGGGATCCGGCATGAAGCTATGTTTTTCTAGGGTTAAATCCTAGGGTTTTGGTCTAGAGTTGGGGGTACCCGAGCGGACAACTTGGGCCGAAGAGGGGGCGACGTACCGAGAGCACTGAAGTCTACCCGGCCTTGTCGCTTGCCAAGCCTCATTCTATTTGGTATAATTTCTACAGAAAAAGCAGGCCACGCGAACGTGTGCACCATTTTCAGAAGACTCGGAGAGGTGGCATAAGAAAACATTTATATATAATTCAAACAATAATAAAGCGATAAATAGACAACGATTAGCACAAAAGTTTCACGAAATACAGTAATATCAACGATAAATGAAGCTAAGTAAAAATCATTAACAAGCTCGAATTCTTGAACCCTAAACCAGAGATTCTGGGTTCGATCCCCAGCAGAGTCACCAGAGCTGTCACATCTCCTTTTTCCTACCCCGGGAGGTATAAGGGAGTTTTTCCAATTAAAGTGACAATCGAAATGGGATTTATTTCAATTAAAGATTCAGAGTCACCACTTGAGATAATTTGTGGCGTCCCAAGTCACTAGTTCGAATCCCGAATTGAGGAAAATATTGACTCTGTTTACAGTCTGCGAATACAGAAATCCGGGTAAGGAATTCTATTAACCTGGGAGAAGGTGTTAGGCACTCCCAAGTTTCATGGTTCTAGCACGGTCGCTTTTATCATACTTGGCTTATTAAAATTGTTTAATTACTCATTTTAGAAACCTATGTTCATTTACCTTTTTACCGCTTTTAATTAAGAAATTAACCCAAAATGAGTACACGTACGCGTGACTCGTTTCAGGTTAATTTCTTAATTAAAAGTGGTAAAAAGGTAAATGCACATAGGTTCAAAAATGAGTAATTAAACAATTTTAATAAGCCAAGTATGATCAAAGCGACCGTGCAAGAACCACGGAACTCGGGAGTGCCTAACACCTTCTCCCGGGTTAATAAAATTCCTTACCCGAATTTCTGTGTTCGCAGACTATAAATAGAGTCAATATTTTCCTCGATTCGGGATTCGAACCGGTGACTTGGGACGCCATAAATTATCCCAAGTGGCGACTCTGAATCTTTAATTGAAATAAATCCCGTTTCGATTGTCACATTAATTGGAAAAACTCTCTTATACCCCTCGGGGTAGGAAAAGGAGGTGTGACAATCGGGAGGGACTCTAGAGAGATCTTTAGGAAACACTTCTGGAAACTCATTTACAATTGGTACTGACTGGAGAGTGGGGATATAAGCATTTGCATCCTTAACTCGAACCAGGTGATAGATATATCCCTTGGAGATCATCTTTCTGGCTTTAAGATAGGAAATAAACCTACCCCAAAGTGTTACTGCATCACCCTTCCATTATAAGACTGGTTCACCGGGAAATTAAAAACTTACTATTTTGGTTCTACAACCCACTGTGGCATAACATGACTCTAACCAATCCATGCCCATGATCACATCGAAGTCTACCATCCCCAATTCTACTAAGTATGCTACAGTAAGATGATGATGCACTTTGACTGGACATCCCCTATAAATACACCTTGCTATAACTAATTCTCCAACTGGAGTGGACACTTCAAAGGGTTCACACAACTTTTCTGGTTCTATCCTAAATTTCTTAGCAATATATGGGGTTACATAAGATAGGGTGGATCCCGGATCTATAAGAGCATAGACATCAAAAGTGAATATTGTTAGCATACCTGTGACAATATCTCCACACGAGCCTCGGTATCCTGATGGTCTGCTAGTGCATACAAGCGGTTTCAACCACCGCCTGCATTACTAGACTTTGTTGCACTGCGCCCTTGTTGGGCCTGAGAGTTATGAGGGGCTGCTGAATTAGTGGATCGAGCTACATTGCCTCTATTATTCTACTTTGTTGATGGATAATCCCTCAAAAAGTGGCCCTACTGACCGCACCTAAAGCAACCATTTGTGCCTAAACGACACAACCCTGGATTCTTCTTACCACATGTGTTGCAAGTAGGGTACTCAAGGCCTCTGTAGCCTACACTAGTCTGTGTCTGTGAGCCTGCTGCTCTGAAATTTTGGTTTTTCTTGTTAAAAATGGACCTCTAAACCGGTGCACTAGCTGAAGATGGAGCGGGTCCTAATTCTCCTGCTTGAGATTCCCCATGGCTGAAATTTCCTGCAGACTTAGCTCTCTTACTGAATTCCATGTCCTTCTCTTTCTGTAGTCGCTCTTCTTCTTTCAACCTGTCTTCGTTCCCTTGAACAAATGCAACAATCTTAGTGATGGTCATGTCATTATTCTGAGCAGCTATATTAGCATCAACAAACAAATCATCTGAAAGCCCCAACACAAATTGCCTAACTCTGGCCCTCATATCACGTACCATTTCCGGAGCATACTTGTCCAGAGAGACGAACTTGAGGTAGTACTCATTCACACTCATATCATTTTGTCTGAGTCTCTCAAACTCCAAAGCCTTAGCTTCCAAGACCTCAATGGGTAGAAAGTGCTCAAGGAACGCATCCGCAAACTCCTTCCAAGTCGCAGGATTCCCATCCTCCCCTCAAGACTCTTTCATACCAAGTGTTGGAAACATCCTTCAGCTGGTACGCAGCAAGCTCTGCTGCCTCAATGTCTGTAGCATGCATCACTCGAAATATCTTCTGAACCTCATCAATGAAGTTTTGCGGATCCTCATCCTTTTTGGACCCTGTGAAGACGGGAGGTTTCATGTTGAGGAATTCCCTAGACCTGGAACTACCCGACTCATGAACATCACTTGTTCCCTGCCTTTGAGCCTGAGTAGCAACAATCTGGGTGAGCAACTGGATAGCTCCCCTGACATCCATGTCTGAAGCACTTGGCACTAAGCCTAGTGCAACCCCCTGGGCCGGAGTGTCCTCCTCCTGAGCAGCATTAGTTGTGGCCCCCTGTCTAGTAGCTGAGGCCCTCCTAGTGTACTTTCTTTTTGCAGGCATTTTTCTGAAATACGCAATTCACACGGGTTAAAAAGATTCCTGAAAGCATAGCTCTAACTGCACGATCTAGAGTATGAAAGAAATGGAACAATCCTAGATGTCTTGGTAGTCAACTATTTACATGTGTGGCACGTACACGCACATAAAAGAGACCCCACTGGACATGGCTTCATAGACTCCCTAGGACTCTTGAACTTAGGGCTCTGATACCAAGCTTTGTCACGCCCCGAACCATGGTCTGGGCATAACACGACACTCGGTGCCTGACTGCATGTGACCGAGCGAACCAACTGCATGGATGGATCAACATGTGGTATAACTATGAGCTAGAGGTAAATGTAAAACATGATAATCTACTAAAGAGTCTGACTGAAATGTCATAGATGCGGAAAATACTGATAGGTCTACAAGTATAAACAAGTAGCCGACAAGGCTAACACATGAAGGCCTGCTAATATCTGACTGACTGGGTTATAGTCTACGAAGCCTCTAAAGAATACTGAAAATGCTAACTGTCTACCGGGACAAGGTCCCTGGTATACCTTATTAATTGAAATACTATAATGAGTAAAATAAAATAGAGATAAGGCCCCGAAAGGCTGGGTCTCACCAATAGCTGATACAAGATGTCCTAGCAAGAAGAATCGTCAACCTGAAAATCGTTACTTGCATTGCGAGATGCAAGCCCCGAGCAAAAGAGACATACATTTGAATTGTACTGGTATGTAAAATAGCTGAACAAAAGAATTGTAAATACTGAAACTGAATTGCTAACTAATAAACTTATAACTGAACAAGGAAGTAAGGATAAATACTCCCTCTTCTGAACGATGAACAACTTGTTTATCTGATAAACTACGGCCTTAGGCCTAATATATATATATATATATATATATATATGTGTGTGTGTGTGTGTGTGTGTGTGTGTGTGTGTGTATGTGTGTGCACAAGCTACGACCTCAGGCCCAAGTATAAATATACATAGCTACGGCCTCAGGCCCAAAAATGCGTAAAGAATAAACTAAGGCCTCAGGCCCAAATACAGGTATTCAACATTTAGGAATTTAAAACCAGGAACTGAGAATCATATTGCAGTACATGATACTGAAATAATGAGCCATACCAAGTTACATGATACTGTAAAAATGAATACGATTAGACTGAGATGAGTATTCATAAGAAATTGATTTGTCATAACTGAAACTCATAGAATATCGAAT
Organism: Nicotiana sylvestris; assembly: GCF_000393655.2. Lineage (NCBI taxonomy): Eukaryota > Viridiplantae > Streptophyta > Magnoliopsida > Solanales > Solanaceae > Nicotiana > Nicotiana sylvestris. Next base: position 163,144,743 of record NC_091068.1, read on the forward strand.
GATTATGAGACTATGCCATCTAGAGAATGGAAGTTCTACTACTATTCAAGGAACTAAGGCATAGTTACTTTCTAAGGAAACTGGTAATGGTCATAATGAATGGGACGTAGGGAGAATCATAGACTTTCCCAAACGTAAAGAGTTAGTCTTACATACCTTAACTTCCTTCCCTTGAGCGTAATACAACATTTGTCAACCCTTTCAATTTTAATCTATAGAAATACAAGTCAAAGGAATTCCATATTAGTTATGGTGCTCATGTTTTGGTCACTTAAGCATTTTATCAAACACTTGGTGAAAATAAAGCTTCATAGTCCTTATTAATGGTGTCTCTACACCCAACAACCCATTCTCTTGTTCCTAGATAAATTCTAAAGTCTCAAATGATTATATCAACATTATTCTTCATCACCCATAAGGTAAGCAACACCCTTAACCAATAATCAACACTCAACACCCCAACCCAATAATCGTTCATGCTTTTCTATCAAACCCATCAACTCATATCTCATGAACTAGGGTTTATAATCATTAAACCAATGCTAGAATCAATTAGAGGGTGAAGACATTACCTTTTTGAAGTTCAAACCCTTTGAATTCGAGTTTTAGGCTTCCTTCTCTCAACAATGATGTCCCAATCGAATATCTAATGATATGCAGGGTTTACCCATGTTAATAAGATGTTGGAAAATTGAAACTAAGTTAGAATCACCATTAAAACTTACCTTGGGTGGTGGAGGGACCCTTAAGGAGTTAGGTTTTGAGAGCTTTACTTTCTAGAGCAAGTTTTCTTGTTTTAGGTCTGTGGAGGACGAAATAGGGCTAAAACAACGACTTCCCAAGTCGTCCACCGCATCCCGGTTGGTGCGACCGTGGTACCGACCATGGTAAATCGTTGGGACATTGCCTCACCACCGCGGTCGCGGTAAAAACGCAGCAGGACCATGGTGGTTGCACACCATTCTGTAAAACGGGCATAACGTTTTGCACAGAGTTCCATATGGGCTCCAAAATATATCTTTGGAAAGCTATTTCAAATTCCTACAACTTTCATGCTTTGCATTTTTCCCAATTTCTTACACACTTTCACTAAACCCTGCTGGAAGACAGACCTTCTGCAAAACTTAGTCGATTTTGTCAAATCTTATGCACCTCACTTTCCATCTTGATTTTGAAACAACTATTTTCACCCATAATCATCCCGATGGGACTTCACATGTTCAAAATATATCCTTACTACTCCTTTAGCTCATTCATACCTAAGCCGAATTTACGGGGTGTTACAATTTGACAACGCAAAGCCTGAGAAGTTTTGTAGTAAAAATGAGATCACTCACAACCTCTAAGCACCAAGGACTCCACAGCAAAATGGTATTGTTGAAAGAAAGAACAAAACTCTGGAAGAGATGGCACGGACAATGCTCATTGACAGTGGAATCGCCAAAATTCTGGGCAGAAGCAATAAACACTGCTTACTACTTGGTGAACAGGTGTACGATCAGGTCCCCCCTTTAACAAAACCCTCCTTGAGCTACTCAGCGGAAGAAATCCAAAAGATAATTCATCTGAGAATCTTTGGATGCAAGCTGTATGATCTCAACAATGGGAAGGACCAACTTAGGAAGTCTGATGCAAAAATGGTGAAGGAATCCTTCTGAGATATCCCTCTAAAAGGCAAAGTCTACAAAGTCTGCAACAAAAGGACACAATGTGTGGAAGAAAGTGGTCATGAGCTATTCGACAAGACTCCTTCTTCTAACAAAGGAGGAAACGGTGATGCTCAAGATGACAAACCACTTTTGGCTCTCGTGAAATATCTAAAGTTTCAATGGCAAGGGAATATGATGAGTCAGATGAAAGAGACAGAGTTGGAGCCAACCTGGTACTTCAATTATTATCAACTGAAGCAGGAGTTATAGTGCAAAAGACTCCACAAGTAGCAGAACAAGGAGTGCAGGAAAATCCACTTAAACTACCCAGTTCCTCTACCAATCAAACCTCAGTCCTCATTTGGAAACACAATAGCTCCCATCCACTCGATAACATAATCACCCCCCCCCCCTTGATTTTGGATTCATACAAGATAAAAAGCCGAAAATCCCTAGTCCTTTCTGTATTTCCATCCCAGATAGAACTCAAAATCAAATCCCAAGGAATTTCTCTTGAAGGCGGCCAAAAGAATTCTGAGATACCTTAAAGGAACACAGGACCTGGTCATGTATTACCCCTCAGGTGACAGTTGCAGTCTCATTTGGTATGTTGATGCTGACTATGCAGGTTATTTTGTTGATAGGAAAAACACATCTGTAATGACTCCTTCTATTGTATCATGCTTAATCTTATGGGGTGCAAGGAAATACAACACAACGGTTCTCTCAACAGCTGAGTGAGGAATCACTTTGAAGGAAAGAGGGTGAAGCTGGGTCTATTAAAGCTAAATTGAGAACCTGATACCTCATCATTTGGCTATGAAAATCTCCTTCAGGTAAAACTAACTAAAGTATTTTCTGACCAAGACTAACTCACATCGATACAGTTGTAGGTAAACACACATGACGATCATAGAAGCTAAAAGTACAATGACGAACTGCAAAAGAAGAGCTGTTAAAATCTTTTTCAAGAAACATTCAGGAATCAGGTTCCTGTACCACAGGTTAGTAGTAATATGTTGTCTTTGCATGCCTTCTTAAAAGGTTAACAAAATTAATTCAACTGTCACATCATCTGACTTTTCAAAGTCTGCATGTCATGTCTTGTCTTTCAAATCCCTTCACCTTCTTTGCACGATAAAGTTTTCCCACAAACCTACCTCCGTTTTCAAGACCCTTCAGAACTTGTTTCTCTCTCTCTCTCCTCCTCATCATCATTAGCCCTTCTTTCCATAAAGCTCTCCTTTTCCCTCACAGCAAGTCATGAACCTTCATCTCTTTTGTAACTATTTGATCCTCTCCTAACTTCTCTCTCACTCACCTTCCCTACCAAATACTCTTACAATGGCTATCGAACAAACGCTTCCTTCTCCCACCATTAACACCACTCCCACTTCCCTATCTTCTTTAAAGTCATCTCCAAAAATTCACTCTTCCACTTTTCCTATTGTTTTTTTTCTCCGTCAAACTCTATCTTCATTCCATGTGTTGAAAACCCCATGTCTCCTCCTTCTTCTGACCTCACCAAAGAACACTCAGGAAGTGTTACCTCTCAGGTGTCAGAGGTCTCTTAGGATGACCTTGATTAGTATCTGAGCTCCTCCATTTTAGACTCAGTGGCTCTCATAGAGTCAACTGAAAAGGAAGCAGCGCACAATATCATGGCTATCATTGCTAAGAGTATTTTGAATGAAAGAGCCTATCTCTTGTCTGAGTATCAGGGGGAAGAAACTTCATTCCTACGCGATGAAAGAACTACGATACTCTTCGAGTCTCCAGTCCATGAAATAGTCACAGAAAAACCTGTTGGAGGACCTGACTCTTTTCTAGTTAAATTAACTCAAGAACCTCCTATTTATCCTAAGCCCTTAGATTCCTCTCCCAAATCACCCACTACTAGGTTGCAGTAGAGAGAGGCTTTTGAGTCTACCTTGCAGAAAGGAAAAATGAGTGTTAAGACAAAGAAGAAAGGTTGATGAAACAAGGGGAGTTTGTGACTGACAAAATCATTCCAATGGGTGAGGTTGACAAAGATGCTCTAGAGGAACCTAGTTCCTCAGTAAAACAATTTACAAAAACCCATAATTTTGTGGATGAAGCTTCCGATGAAGCCATTGAAAAACAAAATGGAACATTTGTGAAGGGTAGCAGTAAGTCTGAAAAGAGTGTAGGAGATATTGTAGGGTTTGTAAGTTGGAAAGGGAATTCTATTGAAAGATCTACAAAACGAAAAAGGGAAACTGTAATAGAACCTGGTTCTCTGAAGGTCATACCTAGTGATAGTGGTCCCTGGCAGGAGAGATTGAGAACTCAGAAAGTCTTGTGGGGTCATATTTTTGATCCGGTGATCTCATAGATGGCAGGTATGAGGCAAGTTTTGGAGATGGTAGAATTTCAGCAATGGAAGCATTTGTTTCAGGAGGATATGCCTAAGGTGTACAAAGATGCAATCCAAAATTTCTACGCATCTCTTTTTACTATTGAGGGGGATTATATTTGTGTGTTGGTAAATGGAGTAGACATTGTGCTTGATGCTTCAGCATTGGGGAAGGTTCTCAAAATTCCATGTGAAGGAACATCCTCAGTCAAGGGTGTATGTAGTGCTAACTTTAGGAGAACTATCATGAAAGAGCAAGCAGTTCAACAGGGGGAACAGGTGCTTAAGAAGGTACTACTTCCTGAGTATCAGCTTCTTTTTGAGCTGGTCAATAAGGTGTTTTTACTTCGTGTTGAGAGGCGGTCTATCACTACAAAGTCTGATCTGGTCTTAATGGAGGCTCTTGATGAGTTTGTCCCGATCAATCTACCAGCAATCATGATAGACCATATGCAAAAGGTGGCAAATTTTAAGGGTGGCAATCATGGGCTCCCATATGGTTTTCTCCTCACTCGAGGGTTTGAGTTCAACAAGGTTCCTTTGGATAATCCCAAAGTGGGCACACACAAGCAAACCTTCTCCAAAACCACTCTGGAAGAATGTGAGTGCGTAAAAAAGGTTGGTGGAAGCATCTCGATCATTTCTCAGCTAATCAATGCTCAAAATGCTGCTTCATAAGAGATCAGGGGATTGAGGGCTCTGAATGCCATACTGGAAACTCAGCTCAGTCAAGCTGGTAGAGGACCTGGTTCCGTTAAACCCACAAATGAATAAGTTGCCCGCTTGACAAAAGAAAATGTTGAGCTTCATGCAAAACTGCTTGAAGAGCAGTTGTCTGCAAATGCCCATCTGGATCTGGTTCTCAAAACTCTTGCTGCCTCTCTCTCCAAGTCTCTCTCTTCTAGTGCCCCTTAGAAATCTCTCAGTGACTAGTTATCTTTTGTTATGATGTTTTGTGGCTGCTGTTTCTATTTATGTTGGTCTTTTTGCTGATGGCATGTTGGACTTCACCATTACTGCTCCTGTTTTGCTCTGTCTATTGTTTATATCAATGAAACAGCTCTTCTTTTTTGCTTCTACAATGCTGTTTTCCTTTGTCTTCTCTTTTCTGTCATGTTGTGGGCACAAATGTGGCATGAGTTGGCTTGCCTGTTTGTGTATTTTTAATGATGCAAAAAGGGGGAAGTATAGTAGTATAATATAGCCTAGTATTAAAAATGCCAATGAACATTGATTGAGACAGGGGGATCTGATTAAGGGGGAATCAAAAGCAAAAGGTCAGGGGGAACTTGTGAAGTTCCTGTTACCTCATCTGGTCATTTTCGCTAAGGGGAACTTGTGAAGTTCCTGTTACCTCATCTGGTCATTTTCGCTCTAATAAACATTATTTGTGCCTAAGTTTGTCATCATCAAAAAGGGGGAAATTGATGATCTTTTAATGTCCTTACCTTATGTTTTGATGATCTAACAAACATAATGTTAAGAACTAGATAAGGGAACCTGACAAGTCTGAACAAATGAACAAAGTCCAGCCTGAACTATGAACTGATGCAAATAAAGAGCAAAAAGGAACAAGACAGGAACCTGATCCCTTGGTGTTCTGTGACAGATGTACAAGTCAACTATACATCTGGAAAGCAATTACAAGAAGTGACTGTCTGCTACTGTACACGTGACAGTGCAGCAGACAGTGCAGCGGTCACTTCCCATTGGGAAGAGATTTGTACCAACCAAGAATTGACATCATCCTTGTGATGTCATTGTAGTATAACAACATGGTGCAAGGCACCAGATATTAACTTGAGCATTTAGTGATATTCTCTCTAGCACTAAAGAGTTGATCAAGTATTGAAGTCACTGGTGCATCAAGAACAAGAAGATAACTCCACTAAATGATCAGTTTCATAATGAGTCTATGTGTATCCGTAGTTGAGTTGTAATCTTGTTATTTGTTCTTCATTGTAACTCCTATCTTACTTTCTTAGAAGCGGTGCTTTAGGAAACTCAAAATCATAAACTTTCTGAGATTGTGTTGTAACTAGAGTTAGTCATAAGTCAAAGTCTTTGTAACTAGTGAGTGACAAAATGGCTTGTGGTAAGTGTAGCACAAGTTAGTTAAGTTGAAATCTTTGTAATGGAGTCATTACAAAGTGGCTTGTAATAGTGTAATTACAAGTTATTGAAGTTGAAAGCCTACAAGTGTAGGTCGTGGTTTTTGTCCCCTTGAGTAGGATTTTTCCACGTAAGAATCCCGTGTCTCTCTTACTTACTGTTTCATTAGAATTCTCAGTGGAAACTCATATAGAAGCAGGTACTACATAGTTCGGTGGACTCATATAAACTAGCACTTCAAACTTCCATCCATGTCCCGTTTTCCTCCCTTTGCCAACGCGACTAAGTCCATGAAACCACATTTTGAAATGGCGTTAATGTCTCTTATTCCGCCTATTACTTTCATGATTACTGATAGAGCTCTCAGCTGGACTTTAGACTCTGCAAACAAATTTGATATCCCAAGGCTCTCCTATCATACAATGAGCCCATTTTCCACGTGCATGGGACGTTCCTCCTGTGCACTTCTTCGGATAGAATTGTCCGACAATGAGCCTTTTACAGTCCCTGACTTCCCCTAGATTAAACTCACCCGAAAAGATTTTGATTCACCCCTCAGAGAGCGTGAACAAAAGGGCCCCTTTTTCCAGTTTGTTATGGAGTCAATCATTGCTACCTCGAAAAGTTATGGTGTTCTTTTTAACAACTTTTATGAGCTCGAATCTATTTATGTAGACTACTTTAATACTAGATGTAGTCCTAGCATGGTGCATTGGACCATCTTGTGAGCAACAAAAAGCACAATTAGTGAAACCAGCTTCGCACATCATGAAATGGCTTGACGAAATGCTACAACAAGGGAAGCTAGTTTTGTACGTGGCATTCGGGACCCAAGCACAGATATCACCTGAACAATTCAAGGAAATTAAAATTGAGTTGGAGAAATCCCAAGTCAATTTCTTGTGGGTTGTCAGGAGAAATACTATAGCTGATGAAGTTAACGATAGAGTAGGGTTTGATTTTAAAGATAGAGTGAAGAATAGGGGACTGGTGGTGACAGAGTGGGTTGATCAAATCGAAATCCTGAGTCACGAGAGCGTTCAAGGGTTTTTAAGCCATTGTGGTTGGAACTCGATAATAGAGAGCATATGCGCAAATGTTCCAATACTAGCATGGCCTATGATGGGGAACAACATCTAAACGCTAGACTGGTAGTGGAGGAAATCAAGATTGGGATAAGAGTTGAGACATGCGATGAGTCAGTGAGAGGGTTTGTGAATTGGGAAGGTTTGGAAAAGCCGACAAGGGAGTTGATGGAAGGAGTGAAAGGTAAAGAGGTAAGGAACAAAGTGAAGGAATTAGGGAAGCTGCCACTAATGCTGTAAAACAAGGTGGATCATCTTGGAAAGCATTGAATGACCTGATTCTTGGAGTTAACACGGGTGTGATCAGTTGTCATGTTTTTCTTGTTGAATTTGTTAACAAATAAATTTGTGTTGTACGTATTGTATTTTAATGTTTTTCTTTTTACCTGTGCCCATTTTATAATTTGTTAAAATGGTTTGATGACCCTTTGGATTCATTAGCATTAATTTATACTTTACCCAGAATTGAAGCTTGCTATCAATCCAATCCAGTATTTTAAAAGGCGTTTCTGGGGCGATTACCGGGGCTAACCTTAGGGCGGGCGTTGTAAAAACGTAGAGGGGCGAACGCGAAGCGTAAGTCCAAGTGTTCTGGGCGTACACCTGGGTGTTGAACGAGTTTTTTCTTTGGGACATGAGCAAGTTCTCTCTAAACTAGAATAAAAATTGCTAAATAAGTCCTTAATTTAATACCAGGAAAAGACACAAAAGCCATCTTGTTATTAAATTTTAAAAAATCAAAAAAACTTAAAAGCCAAAAGATTTCCTTAATTCTTAGTCTTAATTTTTATTCTTTCTTTTCCTCTTCTACCGAGTGAAAGAAAAATTATCAATTTGTAAACGACAAAGCAAAAATGTATCATCCTTCGTTACTTGCTCTTGTCTAGACACTTCTGGTTGCAGATTCTTTCTTTATTTTTCTTTCTTTTCAAGTTAGTTATATATTTACTGTCTTTTTTTAAAAAAAAAATGTGTGATTAGCGTTTTTTAGATGAAGCAGTTCTCATAAGTTTTTTTTAGTAAATTGCTTATTCTGATTACCATATTAAAAATTAAACTTGAACTGTCTAAATGAAAAAATGGTGTAAATTTTTGGTGTTTCCATATATATATATATATTCAACTTTTTTCGAAATTACATTCATTAAAACATAAAATCCCGTTATACTACGCCAAACTAAAAAGGTTCGTCAGTGTTATTGCTTGCTTCATGCAAAAGAGAAGGCAAAAGTAAATTGAAATAGATATATGAAATAATTATACAACTTCTCCCAAAATAAGAAATTAAAGTTTACAAACAACAATAATTAGTTAAGTAGATCACGCATAATATATAGCTTGGGGAAATGGCCTTTAACTCATTCCTGTGGCAGAACAACCGGAGAAGCAAACTCTAGGAGCTCTTTGTTACTCTCAAATATTAACATATCAGCTTCTGTCAAGGTGATTAGTGCATCTATCCCTTTTCCATTGGGAGAATCCAAGAAAATGAAGTGATTCTTCATCGAATTTGTTGCTAGGGTCACTCTTACCGGCTTACCCCACCCAAAATCAATGTTATATAACCCAAAATTGCACCAGTGCTGCACATATAAAAATCAACTTTATTCTTCTCTGATTTATTTGTTGTCCCTTTGATTCTTTCAAGAACATGTGAGGCGAGCTGATTTGGATCGTTCAACTTTTCTTGAAGATGTGTTTTAGCTTTTCTTAGTTGAGCAACAAATTGGGGCAATTGTATCTCATCTTCCTTCAATGCTAGTGAGCTAAAGAAACACAAGACATTTCCAATGGTGTTTAAGGGCAATGAGGGGCGAAAATTCATATATGTAACAATATAGATGGTTGGAACATGCCTAAATTCGCCATGATATTGCCGCTCCACATTTATGAAGCAGTGCTGTGGCAACTTCAACACGAGTTGGATTCTGCACATGTGAATTCATTGCAACAATATCCTTGAGTCTGTCCAAACTAGAGGATTAGAAATGGTAGATTCTTGACACGCGTCGTTGAGGTTCACGAACAATATCGGGTACAACTGGAAGATCATCGATTGGTGGGAAGAAAGAATGTACATCAAATTGAGTAGATGGTTCGAAATCCAACTCATGTCGAACTGTAGCAGCCCAATCCTTAAGGAACTTACAGAGGCTATATCCATCAGCAATCTTGTGTGAAAGGCATACACTGACTGCTATTCCACCAGAATCGAAATGGCTTAATTGAACCACCAGTGGAATTCGGCCAAAGGAACTAGTCCAAGGCAAATCAGGTGGGAAGACAATATTTATAGCATCATTATAGGTGTGGTCGAGAACTTCAGACATTGGACAACTGATTCGCACATTGAGAAACTCAGCACCTGTGTCGTTGCAGTCGACATATTTAATATCCATGATTGTTCCGGCAAAGGGATAATAAGAGGACAATACTTTTGAAAGGGAGTTTTCAAGAATTTGGCTTATGTTATTTGCAGGTTTGGAGTAGAAGTTGGCAATTGGAACGTATGCAGAAGTGGCTATTTGATCAATGAAATAAAGACTGTGACGACTAAGGGAAGAAGGGGTCGGGGAGGAGGGCTTGATCATCTTTCTGTAAAGAATCGTTGATTCAACCATATCTAATTTATTTCAGCTCTTAATTTGTTCTGTACAATAGGTGTTTTTCGAAGAGCCTCTTGCACTTCCACATTTATGTATATACAGAGAGCATTAGATAAATAATTAAGTAGGGTTGTAACCATCTAATTAGCTCAGCAGAATAATTAATTTATTACCCGGAGAAAACGAACTGCACGTTCTCTAGTAGTTCTACACCCACTCTTTCTATATTATAATTTTTAAAATGAGTTGCATCTACTGGTTACTTCTGGATTAATGTTGCCTTTGAAATCCATATGTTATTTTGACTTTGAATTTAATTTTTCAGTTACAGCAGGAAAAAAAGGATATGGGTGAATCCCAACATTAATACTCTCACCGATCACTTTTACTTATCCACCTTAGATTTTTCACGCCCCTTAACAAATAATAATTGTAATATCTACTTTACCTTATAATCCCTTATAATGATAATATTTTAAAGAGTATTGGGAAATAATTTTGAAAATTAATAGTTAATGATAAGGGTAAAACAAGAAAAAAAAAATTGTCTTTCTCTTGATTTGCTAAAATGAATAAGTAAAAGTGAAAATGTATTTTTAAAATAGTGAACAAGTAAAAACGAATTAGGAGTAGTAATTCTGATACTGACGCAGATATATGTATGTTCAAATTTATAAAGAGACAATTTCAAGTTCATTAATTATGATCCATGTGAATTGAGATTGGAGTTTCCATGTTGACTTGGCCCTGTCCTCTCTTTCTCGCACATCATTCATTATTAATGGAACTCTTTCCCTTACAATATATAATGCTATCAAGATTGTCAATCTGTTTCATTTAAACAATACACATATCTACGCCACTATCGATCACGTTGAAAAAAATTTAATTATTACGTAATATGGGATTCACCTGGATCCTTCTTTTCTTCTGTAACTTAAAAAAATTAATTCCAAGCAAAAGCAAGACATAATGATTTGTACATAAGTGTGGAAGTACAAGGGGCTCTTCAAAAAAGGACCTATTGTATTTGTACAAAACAAATTAAGATCTGAAATAAATTAGATATGGTTGAATCAATGATTCTTTCCAGAAAGATGATCAAGCCCTCCTCACTACTAAAAAACAGTAAATTTGCGACCGTCAAATTAGTCGAAAATTGTGTTTTTCTGACGGATTTCCGATTGAAAGTGTTAGTCTGAAAATACGTGGTCACAATATATTTGCGACAGAATCAGTCAAAATTTTGCGATGGATTCAATCGCCAATTGAAAAATACGGGGACATTTGAATTTAAGCGATTTGCGACCGAATCAGTCGCTAAAATTTGCGACTGATTCGGTCGCTAAAATTTGCGACTGATTTAGTCGCTGACCAGAAATAAAAAAATAAATACAAATTAAAAGTCTCGACCGATTCCGTCGGAAAATTTAAAAATAAAATTAATTTTTAATTAATTATTCTGACTGAAACAGTGGTACATATTGAATTATTAATTAATTAAAAAATTCAGAAATTCTGCATTTGCGACGGATTTAGTCGCAAATTTTTATCAAATTTTGTTAGAAATTTTCAAGTTGCGACTGAATCAGTCGTAAATATGGGTAATTCTTGGTGAAATTTGCGACTGATTCAGTCGCAAATCTAGGCATTTTTAAGCAGAATCATGCTATATTTCTAATTACACACCTGCCAAATAAAACAACCAACCAACCACCTAACATTTAACCAAAAACCTAATATAACAATAAAAAATTCAATATTTACTACAAAATGAACAATAACATTTATAACAATTCAACCAACTAATGAAACAACCAACTATCAAACATGTCTCTAACTTCAACTCTAAAATATTCAAATGGTCTATTCAGAATCAGTCTCATCCTCGGACTCAGAGTACTCTATTGCATCTTCTTTCTTACTTTATTTTTTAAAATAATATTTGGATCAAAGCCTAAGTTGCTTGAATTTCTTGCGACATTTGATCCACTTTTTAATGCAAAGTGTAGACATGTGATTTTTGACCCTCCCTAGGATTTTATATATTTTAGCGTGTAAATATTTAGTTTAGGCCTAATATAGCTATTTCAACTAATTTTGACTCTTTTACTTTATTTTGTTACAAGAAAAATGAAAATCACAAAAAATATTTTAGTTTATTTATTTTTCATAAATTTTTTTAAAAAAATAATAAAAATGGTACCTTATTTTTATCTTTATATAATTTTGAAAACACAAAAATAGTTTCATGTTTAGTTTAATTAATTAGGATTAGCTTTGGATTGTGTAGTATTTTTATCTTATTTTAAAATGAGTCAATTAAGGTGTTAGATCATAATTTTAAGAGGTTTAGAGCCCAGTTCTTGGCCCAATTTGGATTAGTCCATTAAGCCTAGAGACCCTTCTAGACTCTTCTTTGGAAAAAAAAAACAAATAAAGAAGACCCTAAGGACTTAACACAAAAGACTCAGGGACTAATGGGCAAAATACACAAAAATATACCTAAACCTAGACTCTAACTATAAATTAATGCTTAAAAAAATCTAAAAGTGGAAAAAGAACGCATATACATAGAAAAAGCTGCGCAGCAAATACAGGACTCCTCCCCCTTTCGGATCGTCTTCTTCACAGACCCCCCGCCCCCTTGACCTCATCCTTCATCATCATCCACCGATACCAAACGACCGAAGACCCTCCCGTCATCGCCTCCTACACAAAACCAGCGAGAACGGACCCTCCAATCTCTCTCGATCTCTAAGAACGACGAGCAGTAGCGGACCCCTCCCATCGCCGGAAATTCGAAAACAGCCCGACCTTCTCCCAACTCCCTCACCTCGTCTCACCTCGCCGCTGTCCACTCCGCCAACGACCCCATATCCGGCGAGCTTCACCCTCACGCACACACACATAGACGGAACAACAGTGTGACCTCCTCGTTCAATACGTCCTTTGGCTGTTTCACTCTCAGATCTGTTGATCTTCCTTGGTTTGCTGTTTTCACCCCCACTGTCGTTACTTCTTCTTCCGTTTGCCATTAGCTATGCCACTTTCGGATAGGATTATGAAACTCAGCTACAAAGCACACTAAATGGTATGGAGCAGATCCAAATCGCTAGTCACTGTTGCAATCCGTTGATTTCATTATTTGGTTTAATTCGAGTTTTCTGGCGAGTTCCGAGTTCGCCGAAGGTCGTAATCTGAGGTTGCCGATGGGGTTTTCCGGCCAAGTTCCGGGTTTAGTTCCTATTCACACAGTGTTATTGCAATCGGAAAGGCCATCATTTTAAGGTCCATCTTTAACCTTGTTTTTTCTAAAGTGTTCTGTTTGTTGCTTTATCTCATATGGTTAAGAATGTTGAATGACTTTTTCATTGTTAGTTGCATACTGTGACTGAAACGAATTAGTTCGTTAAATTAAGTTAATTTCTTGAAATTCGATGATAGCACATATCTATCTGCTTGATTAAGCTATTTTAAGGACCTTTAATTAGGGACAAATCCTTACACCTTTGGAACATTGACGTGGCATTATGTTGCTTGATATAGGGGTTCGAATTGATTTGGGTAGTTAAAAGGATGATGGAAATATTGCATTTGTCATTTTAATTATTTTATTTTACTTGCTCGATCCGTTAGTAGCATGTTTAGGCCGAAGTTGTGTAGGCAAACTTTAGGAGCGTAAATGAATAAATCGTGACTACGGGTACGGTTTTCGTGACGTAGTTGCGACACTCAATTTCGAATTTAGTGTTAACTATGACCATCTGTAGTTAAATGCTTTTCCCTTTAGGAATCGAGGTGTGCCATTTAGTTGACTTTTCCATGGCCCTCACAAACTTGAAAGTGCGTAGTTACTTTATGAGCGTTATTTGAAGATTACTTCCCTAAACTCGGGTTCGCATTTATTTGACCCAAATTCGAATCTCAACGTTAGATAAAGTGTGTTGTGGACTGCAGGTGCATTTATGTGACGTGATTTGAAACATATTTTAAATGACGTTATAATCTTCCTTTAATTAATTAAATAAAGCAGTTATAAAAGTTAAAATTGCACCATAGGCTAAAACATGTATTAAAATCAAGTAAGTAGGCGAATAATAATAGTTGAGCGACCATGCTAGAACCACGGAATTCGGGAATGCCTAATACCTTCTCTCGGGTTAACAGAATTCCTTACCCAGATTTCTGTGTTCGCGGACTGTAATATAGAGTCAATTTTTCCTCGATTCGGAATTTGAAACCGATGACTTGGGACACCATAAAATTATCCCAAGTGGCAAATCTGAATCTTTAATAAGTAATCACGTTTCGATTGTCCTTTAGTTGGAAAAAACTCCTTTATACTCCCTTCCGGGGGTGTAGGTAAAAAGGAGGTGTGACAGCTCTGGCGACTCTGCTGGGGATTGAACCCAGAATCTCTCGTTCAGGGTTTAGAATTCGAGCTTAAAATAATTGTTGTATTTGGCATTATTTATTATCTGATTTTATTCACATGTTTGGGCCTAATGTGCTAAGTGTTGCTTTTTACCGCTTTGATATTATCTGAACTGTATATAAACTGCTACGAAACCCTTCTTTTCTCATCTTCGAGGATGTACTCGTTGGTTGAGACTCCTTATTCTGTTAGTGTCATATCTTGAAATAAGAAAGAGGCTCGGACAAGCTACTAAGCCGGATGGCCTTTTGGTTCCCGGTACGTAGGCCCCTCCTCGGCTCGAGTTGTCCGCTCGAGTACACAAGTCTAGAACAAATACCCAGGTTTTGAGCCTAGAATAACTCAGTTTTATGCCAGATCCCTAGTAGCAACGCTTGTTTGCATCATGTGCACTTGATTTAGGGGACTCAACACAGGAGTTGGGTCCGTCTAGGACAGGTATACCCAAAAAATAAAAGACCATCCTGATGCATCTTATGTGCTACATGTTGCATTTATTCAAGGGTAAAAGGGTCATTTGGCGGACCAATGATAGCTGAGGGTAAATGAAGAAATGGAAAAAAAACAATGAAAAAAGAAGGAAGAAAGAAAAAAAAAAGGGTGAAGTGTGAAGATAAAGCGAGTGAGGCCTAATTATGTTTTCTGTTACATTTTGTTAAGAGAAAAAAAAGAGCTTGGAAAATTCAAAAGATTTTTGTACTTTTTCATCATTTCTCAAAAATCAAAAATCAAAAAAGGGGAAAAAGAAAATAAAAAAAAAGAGTTTACATTTTTCATCATTTTTCAGAAAAAAAAAGAGAGAAAAAAAAACATATTTTCTCTAAATTAGTTGTTATTTTTATTTCTCGCCCGTATCCTATCTGCCCGAACTACGCATACTTGATTCTCTTCTTTCGGGACATGAGACGTAGGCAACCCACATAGGGTCCGGTCTTCCTAGTAAATCTTAGGTTCTTGGCTTTGTAGGGTCATATCTAAATTTTGCACTTCTAGCCACCTTTTGGCCAAATAAGCCATTTTACAAAAATAGCCTCAATCATGTGCATGTATCTAATGGAATGTTATTGTCTCACATAGTGCTAGTTTAAGTTTTCTCATACATATATGTATCTACTTACTGGAGTTTGAGCATGACAGATACCCCAGGATCACTGCATTCAGGAGCTGCTCGAGGAGCCATTTTATGTTTTTGAGTCAATTATTTTTGTTTTATTTTCTAGTCATGTATAGTAGTATTTAGTCTTTTAGGTGATGTTAGAGTTTGTAATAGTTAGGTTAAGTTTGCTGAGTCTTTTGTTATTGTATTTCTTATTTTGTATGTGGAAATGTGTTACAAGTCGAAAATCCAGGAAAAAAAAGAAGAAATTTTACGTTTTTGTTATAAGAAATAAAAACAATTCTCCTTTGAGATTGTTTTTCCTTTAGGCAATTAATATCTAGGACTTAAAATGAATTGTTTTTATATTTCCTCTACTATATTAGGACCAAAATTCAAAAAAAAAGAGAATTTTCTTTTAGTACTTCTTTAAGATCTTTCTTTAAGGTATTAATTCCAAAATCCAAAAAGATTTTCTTTTGAGGTATTTCTTGGGGAAATTAGTGAAAAATGAAAAACAATTTCTTTTTATTTTCATTAGAACTTTAGGATATTGTACATAGAAAAAAAACATACTTTATCCTTTGTTTATCATTATAAATTTTTCTTTAGGCAATCAAAATTGAAATCCAAAAATATTTTGTTTTATCTTTTTCATTGCTTGTTTCGAAACCTTGCATCAGAATATCAAATGAAAATTCTAAATATTTTTCTGTGGTTTACTCTTTAGATTTTCTTTCTAAAAAAAAGGAATCAAAAATATCTTTCTCTTCTAGAGTTTTTCCTTAATAGAGTATTTGTTTCAAATAAAAGAAAAAAAATCCGTTATGCTTGAGTTTAAAATAGGTTATAGAACATTAAGTTTAGAAAATTCAAAAAAAAAAGATTTTCTTCATTTATTTCTCTTTTCTCAGCAGAGTAGTCATTAAGGTAAAAAGAAAAGAAACAGAGAATGTCAGTTTGTTTCCTGTATTCTTGATCTTCCCGAACTACGTAAAGATCGGATTCATGCGGCGTCATGATACGTAGACAACCTACATAGGGTTCGATCGAACCTTTTTTTTATTTTTTAAAAGAAAAAAAAAAGAAAAAAAAAGAGAGAAAGAGATGGTGAAATTATGGGAGGTGAGAATTGAGAAGGAAGAAAAGAGCGACAATCAGAAAGAAAAGGGGAAAGAAAATGAGCGAGCTAAGAAGTGCGAGGAAAGAAAAGAAAAGAGAAGATTCAAATGGACAGATTGGGATGATGCCAAGTGACCTTATGACCCTCGAAGTCATTCTAGAACCATTAATTGTTGCAAGGTACATTGCACGCAATGTGATATTTTTGGTGTTAAATGCCCTAACGCTAACGGGATGACCCCATTTTGTTCCTTTTGATATCTTCATAGCAGAAAGGTGGTTGGTTTGTGGTCCTCGAAGTAGTAACTCCTCTCCACAACATAAAGTCAAAAGGCAATGGCAGATAACAACAAAAATGAGTTGGTTGATACAGGTGCCCAAAAGCAATTGGTTGAACAGGACAATGGGTTGGTTGAAGAGGTGAGGATGTTAAGACAACACATGGCGGACATGTATCAAGCCTGGATGACTGGGAAGGCACCACCCCGCCACCACCTAGCTTCCTAAATGCTACCCTTACCCAAACACCGGTCACAGTGCCAGATGATCCCTCATACGCTCCAGATCCACCCGCTTATCATGGCTTTCCCCACCACCCTAGTAGCTCCATCACTCATCTTCCAATTACCTTTCCCAAAAATTTCCATCCGGTCTTATCCACCATCCACAACAATGAATACCCACTCAAAGCTCATGATGCCCAATATTACCCCTCAGAGGTTGCCCACAAGGTTCCCAACTCATACAAGCAGGGTCCGCGGGATGGGCCTCATGTTGCAAATGAAGAGTTCACAGGAAGAAAAGGGCGAGATGGGATACCCAGGAGGCTGAAAGGCATAGAAAAATCCTTAAAGAACAAACAAGGAAGAACGATCCAGCAAAGGAACCCAAAAGCAATTTATTAAGAACAATGTGATGGAGGTTTGTGAGGGTCCTAATAATGTTGATGCGGAATTCAATGGCTAAGATGTCGAGCTTGACAATTGGAAAGACGCTCATTTCTTGGTTAGTCAGGAAGGAGTTTTGGTGGCTTATTTTGTTGTCATTTCTGTTGTCCGGGTTATTTCAGGGTTGTAATCCAGATATTGTCTTGTGACTCAAACCCTTCTATCCTTTTATTTTGCCTAGTTTGTTTAGTCATAGTAGCCCGTCTAGTGTTGTCTAGGTTTGTTCTAGGTTTGTGACCCCAGTTTAGTTTGTTTGTTTTGTTGTTCAAACCCTTTCACCATCTGTCTAATGCAATTTTTTGTTTTCTGTAATTTCTAGTCATTTTCATTTAGTTCCCTTTTCTTTTTATAGTTCTTTTCCTGATTGACTCTAGTGACATGACATGCACGCGTAATTCTCAACCTGGTTTTAAAAATTAGTTTAGTCACGAAGCAACAAAACAATGTTGATGATGTAGGGACATTTGAGGGAAATAAGTGAAGGCATTTTGAGATCACTTCAAGCCCGAATTGTGTGAAACTAGGGCAGATAGAACATAAAAATACACTATCGAAATGCATCATGCTGCATCGGGTGAAGATAACGGCAAGATTGCCCCAAATTTGTAGGGGGCCGTTCGTGGTAGTGAGAGTGAGAGTGTTGTCCAATGGTGCTTTGTATATAACAGATGTAGAAGGCGAATATGTGGATATGGTCATCAAGTCTGGCGCAATCAAAAGATGTTACGAATGTTTTCCTTAGTTTGTTTAATTGTGTTGCTTGTACTTGGCATGTTTTGAAGATTGGAATGACGAAGGCATTTTGTTCTGCTATCTAAACACCTTATCCTTTGTTACCCCTTTGAGCCTTGTTTATTTTCTTTCATACCCCTCTTTCGGAATCAGTAGCAAAGATTAGAAACACAAGCGTGAAAGATAAGTAAAGGAAAAGGAGAAAAGAAAAGAACAAAAAGGGAGAGAAGAAAAATGAAAATCAAAAAAAAAAGAAAAAAAGGAAAAAAAAGGAAAAAAAAAGAATGAAAAAAAAGAAGAAGAAAACAACAAAAAGAGAAAAAGAAAGAAAAAAAAGAGAAAGAAAAGAAAGAGAAAAGAGAAAATCACAACAACAAATTAATTCCTATGTCATGAACTACATTCGACCTGATTCCTTTTAAGAATACGTAGGCAGCCTCACGGTTCGGTCTCATCAATATAACAATCCAAAAGTTCCCAAGCAAGAAACTGGGGCAGAAGTTGTGGTTGTTGTAAGAAATCTGATTCCGAAAGTTGTAATTTTGAACCCATGTGAATTGTTTTTAGCCTTTGATATCCTTTCTTTTTAACCCTATCCAAAAGACCATGTTACGGTCCAAAGAAAAACCTTCTGATCAGTCTTCGAGAGATGCCAAGACAAGCAAGGAGAGGTAATTCATATCAGGGGAAACACTCTGGTCCAAGCAGAAAAATAATGAAAATGAGAGAGTCTTATTGGTGAAAACCCTCACGGGCACCGTAGGGCGACGAGAGTTGAGAGAAATCCAAAAATGAGAGAGTCTTATTGGTGAAAACCCTCACGGGCACCGTAAGGTGACGGTAAGTTGAGAGAAAGAATAGAATGAGAGAGGCTTGATGGTGAAAATCCTTCGGGCACTACAAGTCGAATAAGGACTGTGAATCAGATTGGATAATCGGAGCACTGAAGTCTAGTTTCACAGTTCAGGGGTATAACAAGAGTTGAACATCAGACTTGTTTGACAGATTAGGCCACTTAATCAACATGTGCATGTCATGGTCATTAGAGTTGGTATCCACATCTGATAGGTTTCTACTTTGTAGTTTTCTTGTTAGGAATCATCTCTTTCCTTTGTCCTTTACTCTATTCCTTTTGTCTTGTTTACTTCTTCTTCTTGAGTCCATTTGGTCAAAATAAGTGAGAAATGACTTCAAAATTTGTCACCAGCTTTCCAATTGCACAAAACGGGATCTGGACAGCACATCAAAATGGCATAAGTTAGGAAAGAACAACAAGCGCACTGAGTTGGTAGCAATCAACATGTTTTGGAGTCCATGAGAAATACAAAGGTTTGGTATATTTCAATTCGTGAACAGTGCAACAGATCGAGGATGTTGGGTGAACGGGTCAAAGGTATTCTCTATGATGAGATCAACAAAGAAAGTGTTTAACCAGTGACAAGCAAGGTATTCCAAGCAGAAATCAAAGTTATCGTGACAAGTGAGGGAACAATAGACTTCAAGGCCAAGGCTAGTGATTTAAGTCAGGAAGGAACAACATGCGCACTAAGTGGATGGCAATTAACGTGCTTTGGAATTCATGTCAACACAAGAGCACGATGCAACAGATGGAGGGTGTTAGGTGGACGGATCAAAGGTATTTTCGGTAAAACACAAAGGTTGGTAAATGTCAGTTCATGAGCAATGCAACAGATAAAGGGAATTGGGTTTGAACGGAGAAGGGGTATTTTCTGTGATAAGGATGACAGAGAAAGTGGTTATTACATAAGCAAGCAAAGTCCTCGAGTGGAAATCAATTATCATGGAAAGTGAAGGAGCAATCGCCCTCAAAGTCAAGGCCACAAACCAACCACTACATTTTAAACTGACAATATTTTTCTTTGATTGAAACAGGGGCAGAAAATTTCGTTTGTTTCGGAGAAACCCTCCGCAAGGAAAAGCAAGCACCAGACAGGTTTGACCATAAACTCTTAGGACCTTCCTGGAAAATGTGGCTTAGTTAAAATTCAAAACAATCATGAATAACATAGAGGAAGGTAAGTTGGTTTCAAAGTTTGCATGTTTAAGATAGAATTCAATTAGGAGTTTTCAGGATTCCCCCCTGAATAATAGGACCTAGTTTTAAGATTTTCATTAGATCACAAGATGTATCGTAAATTCTGTCGTAGGGTAGTATAATTCAGTCATAAAAGTGTTATTTTTTAGGACAAGACTTGATTTTGAGTTTCAGGACCCTCCTGGATAATGAGATGTAGTTTTAAAACTTGCTTGGATAGCAAAACTTAGCATAAGTCACACCTTTAGAAGATATAACTTAGATTTAAAATTGTCGTTTAATTAAGAGTTGTCAGGACCCCCCTGGATAATGGGACCTAGCTTTCAAATTTTAGTAATATTTGGTAATATGATTCAGTTTAACACTCACATATGTGCCCAGTTACCAAACTGGGGCAAAAAATTTTCTTTGTTTTGTCTATATTTTATTGAAATCAGGTACCCACTTGGAGAATAGGGAGAAGCAGTTCAAGTCTAGTGGTCAGGAGCCCGCCTGGAGAGCAGGGAATACATTCAAGTCTAGCAGTCAGGAGCCCACATGGAGAGCAGGGAATACATTCAAGTCTAGCAGTCAGGAGCCCGCCTGGAGAGCAGGGAATACATTCAAGTTTAGCCAGGCGCCCTCCTGGAGAGCAGGGAATACATTTCAAGTCAGCAATCAGGAGCCCACCTGGAGAACAAGGGAGTATAACTCAAGTTTTAGTTTTCAAGCTCTTATTGATATTTGGTAATGTGGTTTGTTTAACACTTGCATATGTGCCCAGATACCCAAACTGGGGCAGAAAAATTTTCTTTGTTTTTGTCTATTTTGTTGAAGTCAGGAGCCCGCATGGAGAGCAGGGAATACATTTCAAGTCAGCAGTCAGGAGCCCGCCTGGAGAGCAGGGAATACATTTCAAGTCAACATTCAGGAGCCCGCCTGGAGAGCAGGGAATACATTCCAAGTCAGCAGTCAGGCCCGCCTAGAGAGCAGGGAATACATTTCAGTTCAACAGTTAGGAGCCCGCCTGGAGAGCAGAGAATACATTTCAAGTTAGCAGTCAGGAGCCCGCCTGGAGAGTAGGGAATACATTTCAAGTCAGCAGTCTGGAGCCCGCCTGAAGAGCAGGGAATGCATTTCAAGTCAGCAGTAAGGAGCCCGCCTGGAGAACAAGGGAGTACAATTCAAGTTTTAGCTTTCAAGATCTTATTGATATTTGGTAATATGATCCGTTTTACAGTTACATGTGTGCCCAGATACCCAAACAGGGGCAGAAAATTTTCTTTGTTTTGTCTATTTTGTTGAAGTCAGGAGCCTGCTTGGAGAGCAGGGAATACATTTCAAGTTCAGCAGTCAGGAGCCCGCCTGGAGAGCAAGGAATACATTTCAAGTTCAGCAATCAGGAGCCCGGCTGGAGAGCAGGGGATACATTTCAAGTCAGCAGTCAGGAGCCCGCCTGGAGAGCAGGGAATACGTTCAAGTCTAGCAATCAGGAGACCGCTTAGAAAGCATGGGAATATAATTCAAGTTCAGCAGTCAGGCGCCCACTTGGAGAGCAAGGGAATACAGTTTGAGTTCAACAATCAGGCGTCCATCTGAAGAAAAGGAAAAGCATCTCAGATTGTAATTCAAGTTAGCAACCAAAGAATCTCACGGCAAGAATGTGAGTCAACAGTCCAAGGTGATCAATAGAAGTTAGTCACAATAAAGAAAAAAAGAGAGAAAGGCAAGAAGTGAATCCAAATGCAGAAGTTGATGGAAGATGTGAACTGCTTAAGACATGGTGGAAGTCACAAGCACTACATGTCTGGTCTTGATCCAAAAAGCTGTAGAAGAACGAGCTAGCACCTGCAACTAGCAAGCGTCAAGGTTCAAATATAAGGTCCGCATGAAAACCATTCAAGACTCAAGATCAAGCTTCAGAAGACATACAGATAGGAATCTTGTAACTCGTAGTTGACAGATTTAGCTAGTCTTTTTCATGTTTTGATTTTTGATGTAATAACAGGACTATGGATCGGAACCTCGGTGGAATGACACCTCGACTGGCTCTTCACCTCAGCATACTCCATCATCTCACTCACTTTCCGAACTACACTGACCTGATTCCTTTATAGCCAAGGATATGTAGGAAGCTTAGACACCAGGGCTCGGTCACATTCTCCTTTCTCTTAGTTTTAGTCTCTCCAAATAAGGGTCGAGTCAAAAACCTGTCTAGTCAGTCTTTGTTTGAAAACTCTTCGCGTTTCCAGTCAAAGAGGGGCAACTGTAGACATGTGATTTTTGACCCTCCCCAGGATTTTGTATATTTTAACGTGTAAATATTTAGTTTAGGCCTAATATAGCTATTTCAACTTATTTTGACTCTTTTACTTTATTTTGTTACAAAAAAAATGAAAATCACAAAAAATATTTTAGTTTATGTATTTTTCATAAAAACAATTTTAAAAAAAATATAAAAATGGTACCTTATTTTTATATTTATATAATTTCGAAAAAACAAAAATAGTTTCATGTTTAGTTAATTAATTAGGATTAGCTTTGGATTGTGTAGTATTTTTATCTTATTTTAAAAGGAGTCAATTAAGGTGTTGGATCACAATTTTAAGAGTTTTAGAGCCCAGTTTTTGGCCCAACTTGGATTAGTACATTAAGCCTAGGGACCCTTCTACACTCTTTTTTGGAACAAAAAAAACAAATAAAGAAGACCCAAAGGACTTAACACAAAAGACCCAGGCACTAATGGGCAAAATACACTAAAATACACCTAAACCTAGACTCTACCTATAAATTAATGCTTAAAAAATCAAAAAGTGGAAAAAGAACGCATATACACAGAAAAAGTTGCGCAGCGAATACAGGACTCCTCCCCCCTTCGGATCATCTTCTTCACAGACCCCCCGCCCCCTGACCTCATCCTTCATCATCAGCCATCGATCCCAAACGACCGAAGACCCTCCCGTCGTCGCCTCATACACAAAACCAGCGAGAACGGACCCTCCAATCTCTCTCGATCTCTGAGAACGACGAGCAGTAGCGGACCCCTCCGGAACAACAATGTGACCTCCTCGTTCAATACGTCCTTTGGTTGTTTCACTCTCAAATCTGTTGATCTTCCTTGGTTTGCTGTTTTCACCCCGACTGTCGTTACTGCTTCTTCCGTTTTCCATTAGCTATGCCATTTTCGGATAGGATTATGAAACTCATCTACAAAGCACACTAAATGGTATGAAGTAGATCCAAATCGCTAGTCACTATTTCAATCCGTTGATTTCATTATTTGGTTTAATTCGAGTTTTCTGGTGAGTTCCGAGTTCGCCGAAGGTCGTAGTCTAAGGTTGCCGACGGGGTTTTCTGGCCAAGTTTCGGCTTTAGTTCCTATTCACACAGTATTATTGTAATCAAAAAGGCCATCATTTTAAGGTCTATCTTTAACCTTGTTCTTTCTAAAGTGTTCTGTTTGTTGCTTTATCTCTTATGGTTAAGAATGTTGAATGACTTTTTCATTGTTAGTTGCATACTGTGACTGAAACGAATTAGTTCATTAAATTAAGTTAATTTCTTGAAATTCGATGATAGCACATATCTATCTGCTTGATTAAGCTATTTTAAGGACTTTTAATTAGGGACAAATCCTTACACCTTTGGAACATTGACGTGGCATTATGTTGCTTGATATACGGGTTCGAATTGATTTGGGTAGTTAAAAGGATGATGGAAATATTGCATTTGTCATTTTAATTATTTTATTTTACTTGCTCGATCCGTTAGTAGCAGGTTTTGGCCGGCGTTGTGTAGGCAAACTTTAGGAGCGCAAATGAATAAATCGTGACTATAGGTATGGTTCCCATGACGTAGTTGCGACACTCAATTTCGAATTTAGTGTTAACTATGACCATCTGTAGTTAAATGCTTTTCCCTTTAGGAATCGAGGTGTGCCATTTAGTTGAATTTTCCATGGCCCTCGCAAACTTGAAAGTGCGTAGTTGCTGTAGGAGCTCTATTTGAAGATTACTTCCCTAAACTCGGGTGCGCATTTATGTGACCCAAATTCGAATCTCAACGTTAGATAAAGTGTGTTGCGGACTGCGGGTACATTAATGTGACGTGGTTTGAAACATATTTTAAATGACATTATAATGTTCCTTTAATTAATTAAATAAAGCGGTTATAAAAGTTAAAATTGCACCATAGGCTAAAACATGTATTAAAATCAAGTAAGTAGGCCAATAATAACAGTTGAGCGACCGTGCTAGAACCACGGAATTCGGGAATGCCTAACACCTTCTCTCGGGTTAACAGAATTCCTTACCCGGATTTCTGTGTTCGCAGACTGTAATACAGAGTCAATTTTTCCTCAATTCGGGATTTGAAACCGATGACTTGGGACACCATAAAATTATCCCAAGTGGCGACTCTTAATCTTTAATAAGTAATCCCGTTTCGATTGTCCTTTAGTTGGAAAAAACTCCTTTATACTCCCTTCCGGGGGGTGTAGGTAAAAAGGAGTTGTGACACATAGCTTCCATGTCTTCTTGGGAAACCGATGCCCCACTGAATAATGTTGTTGGCGGACAGCTGGAGGATGGCTATACTCCAATCCCGCAGACTCGATCTTTATTTACTATTTTCACGAGAAATAAAAGAAGTAAGAAAACAAACAAACAACTTTCAAATTAGTACCAAAATAGATAATTACATAATATTTATACCTTTATTCACGCCACCAGCCGCCTGTGTCCAAATTGCAGTCATATCCTCGGGGGCCGACTGAGTTCCTTCAGGCTGAGTTTGTCGCCATACATCAAGATCAATATGATACTTGTCCTGAAATAAAAATAATATACGTTATATAAATAAAATAAACCAAGAAGGAAAAATAATATAGTGTTGGTGTTGGGATCATACAAATGTCTTTGAAGCACGCGGTTCGATCCATCCTTCTCTTGCGTCGTCCTTCTTCTTCTTCTTGTGGGTCTCCGCAAAGACCTCAGCATAAGTCATATCTCCCCACATTCCTTTTCCTAAAAATTAAGAAGTCATTAGAGATATATATATGTGTGTGTGTATATATATATATATATATATATATATATTCAATTTGCATACTTGTAAAACTAAGAATAATTTATAATGAAATTACCATTCTCAAATGATGGGCTGCAAAACTAATAGAACCTCCAGTATGCAATGCTCCACCCTTAGTAGAAGCTCTGTCTAACTTTGCATGTTCACTCTTCCTCTTCCACTCAGGGTGTTCCACTTCACCAAGAGCTGATTCTAGACATCTTCATGTATCCAATCAGGCATGTTGCCACTTTTCCTAGCAACATGATGCAGATCTATTATCCGCTTCTGTGCTTTCTTCGCAAAGTTCTCATTCACCAGATTTTCAAGTGCTGGCTTCCATACGCACCTAACCTGCAAAATTGAATAAATAATATTAGACGAATGAGGATAAGTATTAATAAAAATTAGTTTATTATTACATTAAATTGTTGCCACATATTCATTCTGATCTGGTATGGTATCTATCTCCAGGAATTCCACGACTCATGAAAAAATAACTTCATAGATTCCATTCACCATATGCGCGGCCTGAAATGATGGCAAAAACCTGCATTTAGTTTAACATATAAAATATCATTACATTCGTTATATGCAAAATTTTATTGAAAGCTTTTTAAAGGAAATTGAAGGAAAACTCACCTGTCGCCATGGGGAACAATAATCAGCCGATGAAGATGATCGTACTGTACAGTCCCTCCAGTATACTGTCTCACGGTACCAGCGACCATAGAAGTACTGGTAGATGAGGATGCATCTGCGTGAGAGCCTCCAATATCCAAGTTATATATACTAGTAGTGGATGATGATGGAGATGATAATTGAGTAGGTGATGTATGAGGCACAAAAGATGAACCACCATGTTGGCTACTATGATAGCTCAGAGATGCAATTGGTGGTGAGCCACTGAACTGACTAGCAGGATCACGTGGGGAAGAAGCTGGAAAATGAGGCGTGGGTATAAAATTAATGGTGGTCGAAGCTGAGCCACCATGAGATGGCATGGAGTAATACTGAAGCGAGTTATATGGGGGAGGGACTTTGAAAAAGTCAGGTAACTGTGAAGCTGGCATGGAAGGACGAGGAGGCATAGGAGGAGGGCTCATATTTGGTATAGGTAGAGGAAGCTGAGTTGATATAGGTTAAGTGTGTTTTTTCTTCTTTGGTCAATGTCCACTGGTGATTCAGTTAAGCCATTTTGATTGTGGTGGAATAACAATCAGTGTAAAGCCTATCACACAAGATTGCTGATGGATATAGTCTCTTGAAATTCCTTAAGGATTGGGCTACTACTGCTCGACTTGAGTTTGATTTCGAACCATCTACTCAATTTGATGCACATTCTTTCTTCCCACCAATGGCAATGATGAAGATCGAAGAATTGCTCGATTGAAAGTGAGAAGAAGATGAACTAGAAGGTTCTAGAATGAAGACTTCATTAAAGAACATATGAGCAGAAATTATTTCAGTAATCTGTGTTATAAAAAAAGAATACAATGACATATGTTTGATTTATATACATTATGCCTAACAACTACACTAATCAATCTTACTGCCTCAACTAAGTATCTAACAACCAATCTCATAATTAGTTATAACTAACTATCCAACTAACTACACTAACTCACGTGACTGTCATGTGCCATTCCTCTCTTCAATACTCCCCCTCAAGCTAGGTTGTGCAAATAGATTGAGCACTTCTAGCTTTCTCATTAAGTACTCGTGTTGTGATCTTCCTAATGCCTTTGTGAATAAATCCGCTTCTTGGTCCTTAGACATCACATACTTGGTTTTGACAATCCCTTGTTGAATCCTCTCTCATATGAAGTGTAGGTCTATCTCTATGTGCTTTGTACACTCGTGAAATATGAGATTTGCAGCAATTTGAATTGCTGTTTTGCTGTCACAATGTAGCTCCACTGACAGTTCAACCTATGTACCCAGCTCTTTACAAAGTCCTGCCAACCATGAAATCTCTGCAACTCCTATTGCCATGATCTTGTACTTTGCCTCTACTGATCTCCTTGAGATTGTACATTGTTTCTTGGACTTCCATGACACTAATGAATTTTCCAATTTCATCGCATATCCTGTTACTGATCTCCTGGAAACTGGACATGATGCCCAATCAGCATAACAAAAAGCTGTCAACTTAGTGGACTGTTTAGAGATTATCATCAACCCCAAATTTGGAGCTCCTTTGATAACATTTATAACAGCTTCCATGTGGGATTTCTTTGGACAGTGCATGAACTGACTTAATACATGAACTGCATAGCATATATCTAGTCTAATCATGGTAAGATATAGTAGCTTTCCAACTAATCTCTTATATGGTCCTGAGTCTGCCAGCTTCTCATCTTCTTTCTAGTTCATATCTTGATCATACTCTACAGTAGTGAATCTTTGGTTGCATTCCATTGGTCTGGTCACTAGTTTTGACCCTGCTAATCCAAGATCGGTGATTAGCTCTATTGTAAACTTCCTTTGATTCATTAGTATTCCTTCCTTGGATCTTGCTATCTCAATCCCAAGGAAGAACTTCAATTCCCCTAAGTCCTTGATCTTGAAGTTACCCTACAACATGGTCTTTGCCTCAGAAATCAGTCCTTGATCATTCCCAGTTATGAGAAGATCATCTACATATACTAATATAATTGCTAGTTTTGTCCCTTGCTTCTTTGTGATCAAGGAATAATCAAAGTGACTCTGCACAAAGCCTGAATTGAGCAATGCCGCAGTTAGTTTTAGGTTCTATTGTCTTGAAGCCTGCTTGAAGCTATACAGGGATTTATGTAGCTTGCAAAATTTCTCCCCCTGGCTGGAAAATCCCTGAGGTAGACATATAGACTTATTCAGTGAGGTCTCCTTGTAGGAATGCATTATAGACATCCATATAATGTAGATTGCAGCTGTTAGCTGCAGCCAAAGCTATGATTACTCTTATTGTCACCATCTTGACTACAGGAGAAAATGTTTTCTGATAGTCTAGGCCTTCTATTTGATTGTATCCTTTAGCTACTAGTCATGCCTTGTATCTTTCAATCTCCATATTCGCCTTATACTTTATCTTGAACACCCACTTACATCCAATAGGAGTCTTCCCTGCTGGAAAGTCTACCAAAGTCTAGGTCCCATTGTCCTTGAGTGAATTTAACTCTTGGTTCATAGCATCAATCCATTTTGGGTCTGATGCACCTTCCACATAATTCATAGGCTCCCTAAGGCTGGTGATTTTGGACAAATAAGACTGATACTTAGCTAATAATCCTGTATGAGTCAAATAGTTCTGCATTGTGTACTTACAAACCTGCTTGCCATCTGATCTTGTTAAGGAACCATTACAGACATAATCTTGCATCCACAAAGGCTCTTTAGCACTCTGGCTGATTTTCTCAGCTGGTATTCTACAGGAGCAAATGTATCTTGTTCTGAAAAAGGTGATTGCTGAGTTTGTATGTCCTCAAAGGACAAAGGATGTGGTGATGAAGGTTGTGCATCAGCAACATGGTTATCTGCATCAGGTGGTATTGCTAAGAGTGATGTGTCATCATCTAGTGAGCTTGTTTGTTATGGGACATTTTCACCTTGAGATGGTTCTGCATCAGTAGTAACTGGAGAGTCTAGTACACCATTAGGAAATAGTTGCAACTTTCCTTCCTTAAGCAATTGGAATAGGAAGATATTCTCCACAAATTTGACATCGCTGCTTACAAAGAAAGAGTTAGTTAACATGTTATACAATCTGTAGCCCTTCTGGGATGATGAATATCCCATCAGCAAAGCTCCAACTGATCTGGCTGCTAACTAGTCTCCTTCTCCTACTGTCTTAGCAAAACATAGACACCATATGGTTCTCATGTGCTGTAGAGATGGCACTCTTCCATACAGCATCTCAAAGGATGATTTTCCTAACAACACTGATAAAGGTAACCTGTTTATTACATAGGCAACTGCCTGCACACACTTCTCCTAGAATTTGAGAGGCAAAAAACCTTGCAACCTAATGGCTCTAGCCACTTCCAGTATGCATCTTTGTTTCTTTTCCATTATCCCATTTTGTTGTGGGGTGTGAACACAGGAACTCTAGTGGGGCATTCCACAAGACTGAAACAAGCTATTGCATTTAGAATTAAAAACTCAGATCCATTATCACTTCTTAATATTTCACATTCACATCAGATTGGGTCTTTATTAAGGTTAAATTGTCTCAAACATACAACCACATTACTCTTGAGCCTCAGTAAGTAAATCCATATCATTCTACTGCAGTCATCTACTATAGTAAGGAAAAATCTATGTCCATTATGAGCTTGCACTCTATATGGACCCCAAACATCTACATGAATCAATTGAAAAGGTTTATTTGATCTACTTGTACTCTTAGGGAAAGGCAATCTGCCTTGTCTAGCCAAATGACAGATTGTGCATTCCTTTATTCCATCTCTACTAGCCTTGAACTTCATGTTTGGAATCTGTTTCACTACTCTATCTGGAGCATGCCCAAGCCTTCCATGCCATACTTTCAAATCCTCCTCTTGCACTGAATGATCCTGAAGATGTACATTTGCAGCATTGGCTTCAAGTTTCTGATGCTGCAAGTTATACAAACCTTCCAGTTCCTTACCAATCCCCTTTACCTTCCCACTGTAAAGGTCCTGCATAATCCAAAAGTCAGGATAAAATGAGATAAAGCATCTTAAGTCCCTTGTAAGTTTGAATAACGATAACAAGTTATATTTAAAATTTGGAACATACAAAACATTCCTAACAACATTGTTTTCACCAATTCTACTCTCTCCAGTACATTCAACATCAAGTGAGGTCCTATCAGGTAAGTATACCTTTGGTGCATTGCCTAGAATGTCTATGTTTATCTTGTCAAGCAACTCTCTGGTGTGAACAATATGATTGGTTGCGCCAGAGTCTACTATCCAATTCTCATTTTTAACTGTTTCATTTGTAACAAGAATCTTTGTTGTACCTGCAAAGCTTGTATTTTCACTTGTGTCTTTATTGATCAGCTTCAAGATTTGATCATATTGCTCCTGAGTAAACATGATTGGCATTCCTTGTGCTAGATTTGTAGTAGGTGTGTTCATCACTTGTTGTCCTTCCTGTGAAGTTGTATTAGTCATCTACTTCATCATTGATTGTTGTCCCTCTTGTGTAGTTGCATTAGCCATAGGTCTTTAAGGGAAACCTGTTGCTTTCTTCCTCATTTTAAAATCAGCTGGGTATCCATGCAGTTTGAAGCATGTATCTCTTGTGTTCCCTTTATAATTGCAGTACTTACAAAATAGATTCCCTCTCCTAGGCTTATAGTTATTTCCTGAGTTCAATCCTTTGTTGGTGAACAATGTTGTCCCATCTCCTATGTCTACAGTCTGAGAAAACTTTCCTAAAACTCTTTGGCTTTCTTCAAAAACTATCATGGAATAAGCTTTATTAACTGTGGGAACATGACTCATCATCAAAATCTGACTCCGAGGTTGGCTATATTTTTCATTCAACCCCATTAGGAACTGCAACAGCCTTTGGTACTCAAAATGTTCAAAATAGTTCTTAGATTCTGGGCAATCACACCTAGGGCAAGGCATCATATTCCTCCCAGAGGTCTGTCAACTTGGAGAAATATGCAGACACTGAGGAAATTCCCTGCGACAAAGTAGCAATATCTTTGTGCAGGAAGAAGATGCGAGATCCATCTACCTTATCATATTTATCCTTCAAATCAGTCCAGACTTTGTGAGCACTAGATTTATACACAATTCCGCTAAGCAATTCTTTGCTCACAGCATTCATAATCCATGATAGAAATATCGCATTACATTTCTCCTAAAACTCATGCAAGGATTGATCAAATTTATCCTTAATACATCGGCCATCAACAAAGCCTAGCTTACACTTACCAATTAGACCTATTTTCATATATCTACTCCACAATGCGTAATTTTCAGATCCAGTTAGTTGAATAGAGATAAAGGAACTACCTGGAGTATCACAAGGCTGCAGATACAAAGGATGATAATGATCTATGCTTGTTCCTGTGCTTATTACAGTTGAAGTTTCTTCTCCAATCACCATAGCTAACAAATTCAGTTGAATTAACTCTTTGATTCAAAGAATTACAGATTCGCCAATTGCAAATCAAAAAACAAAACTAGGTTAACCGATCGAGGAAAAGCTTGAACAATCAGCAACAAAATAACTCTGCAAAAAATAGAAGATATCAACCACCGCGAGCATGCATCTAGCTCTCGTACTCTGATACTATGATGATGATCGAAGAACTGCTCGATTGAAGGTGAGAAGAAGATGAACCAGAAGGTTCTAGAATGAAGACTTCATTAGAGAGCATATGAGCTGAAATTATTTCAGTAATCTGTGTTGTAAAAAATGAATACAATGACATGTGTTTGATTTATATACACTATGCCTAATAACTACACTAATAAACCTTATTGCCTCCACTAACTATCTAACAACCAATCCTATAATTAGTTATAACTAACTATCCAACTAACTACACTAACTCACATGACTGTCATGTGCCATTCCTCTCTTCAATACAATGAATAATCTTCCCCCGGTTATGCCTGATATTGTGCGTGAAACTCAAGAACGCATGTCAAGAATGTACCATTTCTCATCCTCTAGTTTGGACAGACTCAAGGATATTGTTGCAATGGATTCAAGATGGCAGAATCCAACTCGTGTTGAAGTTGCCATAGAACTCTTTCACAAATGTGTAGCGGCAGTATCAATAACGAATTTAGGCGTGTGCCAACCATCTTTACTGTGCCATTTAATGAATTTTCGTCCACCACTGCCCCAAAATACCATTGGAAACGCTTGTTATTTCTTTGGCTCAATAACAACGACGGAAGATGAGATACAATTGCCCCACTTCGTTGCTCAACTACGAAAAGCTAAGCAATATCTTCAAGACAAGTCGAAGGATCCAAATCAGCTAGCCTCACATGTATTTGAAAATGTCAAAGAGCGTGCAAACAAATCAGAGAAGAATAAATTTGATTTTTATATGTGCATCAGCTTGTGCAATTTAGGAGTATATAAGATTGATTTTGGAGGGGTGAGCCCATAAGAGTGACACTTGCAAGAAATCCAATGAAGAACAACTTCATTTTCTTGGATTCTCCAAATGGAGACGGGATAAATGTGCTAATCACTTTGACAGAAGCTGATATGTTAATATTTGAGTGTAACAAAGAGCTCCTAGAGTTTGCTTCCCCAGTAGTTTAGTAACTCAGTAAGTCTAGTGCCATATTTCTATGTGTGATCTTCATACAGTAAGTGTGTTTTTGTTTTTCTTGTATTTTGGGAAAGTCGTGCAATTGTTCAAGTTATCGTTTCAATTCCTTTGTCGTTATCAATTTTGGACCTTTTTTGGCGCAGTGTAACGGAATAAAAGTAGACTCACCACCCTCTAACCAGGGCATACAATATACACTTACGGAGAAGCAAATCTAGATTGAACTTATATTTGCTCAATGGATACAATCCGCTAATGATAAAACTTCATATGGGTTCTATGTATTTTTATCTTCAATGAATGTCGAGTGGCCCGGCATTCAATGTGGTCGAAGGAACGGCCTATTCTCCTTTAGCATAAGGAACCTTTGGCTTAACAGGAACAATAATCAGTAATCACCACAATAACTTCTCCAATCACCTTGCGACGATAACAGTCGTCATGCGGGTAATATAATATGCTTCTGTCACGACTCCAATTTCCCTCCGTAGGATGTCGTGACGATACCTAATCTCTAAGATTGGGTAAGCCTAAACAATATGTGGAAACAGTAGATAAAAGCTTAGAATTTCAAAACACCAACAATATCATAACTAAAACTGAAAACCCAATACATACAATCCCCAAAACCTGGTGAGATATAAGTCACAAGTTTACAAAACCGAATAATCCTATACATCACTCTCTATAAAAAAATGTATAGAAACAAGGAAGAACAGGGTAGAAGGGGACTCCGAGGCCTGCGGACGCTGACAGGTATACCTTGAAGTCTACAAATGAAGCAACTCAGCGCGCTAATACCGGGACTGATAAGATGTACCTGGATATGCACAAAATATGTGCAGAAGCGTAGTATGAATAAACCACAACGGTACCCAGTAAGTGTCAAGCGTAACCTCGGTAGAGTAGTGACGAGATCAGGTCAAGGATCTACTGGAGATAATAAAAACAAGACAGAAGATATAATGGTATAATGATAATTACAAAGAAGTGAAGCAATAAAGAATTTACGGAAAGATAACAATACGGGATCAATGCAGCTAATACAACACGAAAGGAAAACAAGAATTTTACATGTTAAGGAAAAACCACAACCAAACAAAATACAACAAAATAGAGAAAGATCAACAGGAGCATTCCCGAGGTACCTCCTCGTAGTCCCAAATCATAAAAGTAAATCATAGTCTTTCTTTATATCACCGCGGGGGCCTTTACATTTAGTTTTGAAAATTAATTTTCCCGAAATAGCACCCCACGATTTAGCCCACCTTATCACACCGCATGGCTTCTAATAGTTCCCCTACTAGCCACGCGTATCAAGACCACCTTATCTCACCGCATGCATTTCAACACCCAGACCTTATTATCACGATCCAAGTTCTCCCTCCGTAAACTGTCATGACGGCACCTAGTCTCTACGACTAGGTAAGCCTAATATTGTGGAAAATTAAATGAAAACACAAGATACCAGCTAACAAATATAGTTAATAAGCAGAAACGATGTCATTCAGCATATACAATAATCACTCTTCCCAAAACCCGGAATGTCGCAAGTCACAGCTACTAAGAAGTTTTAATTGTTTTATACATCATCTCTATAGAATGAAAGAGAAATGAACATAGGGGGATAGAGGGGGACTCCGAGGATCTGCGGGCGTGGGCAGATGTACCTTGAAGTCTCCAACGAGCAGCAACGAATGCAACTAGTGATGAAGCTAGTACAATGAACCTGGATCTGCACACGAAAAATATATGCAGGAAAGGGCATGAGTACACTACAACGGTACCCAGTAAGTGTCAAGCCTAACCTCGGTCGAGTAGTGACGAGATCATGTCAGGGCCCTACTGGTATAAATATAATGAAATAAGACAGAAAGAAATATTACAATAAAATAAATACGGAAATCTAACAGGAATAGAATACAATGAAAGCCAACAACTCAAGACATAGTAATAGCAACAGGGGATCTCCCGGAATACCGTCTCGTAGTCCCAAATGTAAATGTGCAGGGGGATCTCCCGTAATACCGTTCCGTAGTTCCAAAGTAAATATGCAGTGTTGGGGATCTCCCGGAATACCGTTCCATAGTCCCAAAGTAAATATGCAGCTCAACCAATATAAACAGCAGTTACAGCAAGAAACCTACAGTTTAGACTAAGTTCAATCAAAGGAAAAGCAGGTAATTTCACTAAACATGCTGCACAGAGTTCGAATAGGCAGTTTAAACACGTAGGCATGCTTTTCTAATCTAAACAGGATAGTACATATGCTAGTGTAGTTCTAACAAGGAGAAAGCAGGTAATGACTAAGTGAAAAATGGAGTTTTACCACAAATAGTCTGTGTATGTACTCATCACCTCACGTACACGGCGCTCATATATAAAATAGTACCAAATCCTAAGGGGAGTTCCCCCACACAAGGTTAGGCAAGACACTTACCTCGAACCAAGCTCAATTCAATCCGAAACAATGCTATTTCAACAAATATCCGGCTCTAGATGGCCCAAATCTAGCCAAATCAATTACATAATGTAAATATAGATACAAGCAACTAATTTAGCTAATGAAATCAAAGCTAAGGCGAGAAAATAGAAAAATACCCAAAAAGCCTCCTTGGGCCTACGTCTCGCAATCGGGTAAAAGTCACAAATTATGAACGCACATTCACTCACGAGTCTAACCCTACCAAATTTACTTAAAATATCAAAATCTCGATCAAAACCCCAAAATTCGGCCTAAATTTTTCTCAATTTTTCACCCCAAATCCGAAATTAATTGATGAAATCAAGCATAGATTAGTGGGATTTAATCATAAAGGAGTTAGGAATCATTACCCAAAAACTTCTTCCGAAAATCTCTCCAAATTTCACCTTCTACCGAGCCCTCAATCAAATTTTTTGTTATGAACTCAAACCCTCATTTTTGAACTTTAAATTCTGCCCATGCACGCCCTTCTTTGCGAACGCGGTCAAAGCCTCGCATTCGCGAAGCACAAAAATCACTGCTCAAATTTTCCTCTTCCGCAAACGCGAGTACCCTCTCGCGAACGCGTTGTCCTCTACGCGAACACGTAGAAGAAATCCTTGGGCTCCAGCTATTCCACCTTTCCTCTTCGCGAACGCGTTCAACTCCTTGCGTTCACGATGCTTCCACTAGCCAACCTTCGCGAATGTGAGCTCCCCTTTGTGAATGCTAAGAACAATTTTTCTTCCTGACCCAGCTTTTCTTCGCGAATGCGAGCTCCTCTTCGCGGACGCGAAGAACAAACAAAAACCAACAAAAATCTGCTATCTCTCCAAAGTCCAAAATGATCCGTTGAACATCCGAAACACCCCCGAGGCCCCCAGGACCTCAACCAAACATACCAACCAATCCTAAAATACCATAAGAACTTAGTCGAGCCCTCAAATCATATCAAACAACGCTAAAATCACGAATCGCCCTCCAATTCAAACTTAAAGAACTTGAAATTTCAAAATTCTACAACCGATGCCAAAACCAACCAACCCACGTCCGATTGACCCCAAATTTTGCACACAAGTCATATTCAACACTATGGACCTACTCCAATTTCCGAAATCGGATTCTAACCTCGATATCAAAAATTCTACCACTAGTCCGAAACTCCAAAAATTCAACTTTCATCATTTCAAGCCTAAATGAGCTACGGACCCCCAAAACACAATCCAGACATGCCCCTAAGCCCAAATTCACCCAGCGGAGCTAACAGAATTGACGGAATTCCATTCCGGAGCCGTCTTCACATAGTTTCGACTACAGCCCAAATTCTAAGACTTAAGCTCCCATTTAGGGACTAAGTATCCCAAAACACTCCGCAACTCAAATAAATCTTCCCGAAAAGTTACAATAGCAGAAATAGATTCGGGGAAAGCAGTTACTGGGGGATCGGGGCTCTAACTCTCAAGACGACCGGCCAGGTCGTTACATCCCCCCTCTCTTAATACAATCATTCATCCTCGAACGAGTATAGAGACATACCTGAAGTGATGAAAAGATGAGGATAATGGTTGCGCATATCCTGTTCGGTCTCCCAAGTTGCCTCCTCGACCGGCTGACCCCGCCACTGAACCTTTACTGATGCAATGTTCTTTTACCTCATCTTTCGAACCTACCTGTCCATAATAGCCACTGGCTCCTCAACATAGGATAGATCCTTGTCCAACTGGACTGAACTAAAATCCAACACGTGAGATGGATCGTTGTGATACTTCCGGAGCATCGAAACATGAAATACCGGATAGACTCCTGCTAGGCTGGGAGGTAAGGCAAGCTCATAAGCAACCTCCCTAACACGGCGCAACACCTCAAAAGAACCAATAAACCTTGGGCTCAGCTTGCCCTTCTTTCTGAACCTCATAATGTCTTTCATAGGCAAAACCCGGAGCAAGACCCGTTCTCCGACCATGAATGCCACATCGCGAACCTTCTGGTCTGCATAACTCTTCTGTCTGGACTGGGCTGTGCGAAGTCTATCCTGAATCACCTTATCCTTCTCCAAGGTATCATGAACCAAGTCAGTACCCAATAATCTGGCCTCGCCCAACTCGAACCAACCCACTGGGGACCGACACCGCCTACCATATAGAGCCTCATAAAGTGCCATCTAAATGTTGGACTAATAATTATTGTTGTAGGCAAACTCCACAAGGGTAAAGAACTGATCCCAATACCCCCCCCCCAAACTCCATCACATACGCACAGATCATATCCTCAAGAATCTAAATAGTGCGCTCGGACTGCCCGTTCGTCTGAGGGTAAAATGTTGTGCTCAACTCCACCCGAGTACTCAACTCATGTTGTACGGCTCTCCAAAACCGTGATGTAAACTGCATACCCTGGTCAGAGATGATAGATACCGACACGCCATAAAGTCTGGCAATCTCACGGATATAAACTCAAGCCAACTGTTCGGAAGAATAGGTAGTCATCACAACAAAGAAATGAGCAGACTTGGTTATTCTATCCACAATCACCCAAACTGCATCAAACTTCCACTGAGTCCATGGGAGTCCAACAACGAAATCCATAGTGATCCGCTTCTGAAGAAACCCACCCGGTCGTTGATGCTCATACTTCACCTTATGGCAATTTAGGCACCGATCAACACACTCCACTATATCCTTCTTTATTCTACGCCACCAATAATGTTGCCTCAAGTCCTGATACATCTTCGCGACACCCGGATGAATAGAGTACCGCGAGCTATGAGCCTCCTAAAGAATTAACTCACGCAAACCATCTACATTAGGCACACATAGCCTGCCCTGCATTCTCAATGCACCATCATCCCCAATAGTGACCTCCTTGGCATCACCGTGCTGGACCGTGTCCCTAAGGACAAGCAGATGGGGGTCATCATACTGACGCTCCTTGATACGATCATAAAGAGAATACCAAGAGACCACAAAAGCCAATACTCGACTAGGCTTAGAAATCCAATCTCACAAACTGGCTGGCTAAGGCCTGAACATCCAATGCCATGGGCCTCTCTGCTGCTGGTAGATAAGTTAAACTCCCCAAACTCTCTACTCGGCGACTCAAAGCATCGGCCACTATATTGGCCTTCCCCGGGTGGTACAAAATGATGATATCATAATCCTTAAGCAGCTCTAACCACCTCCTCTGACGCAAATTAAGATCCTTCTGCTTGACCAGATGCTGCAAACTTCGGTGATCAGTATAGATCTCACAAGGGACACCGTACAAATCGTGCCTCCAAATATTCAAGGCATGAACAATAGCAGTTAACTCAAGGTCGTGGATAGGATAGTTTTTTTCATGAACCTTCAACTGTCTAGACGCATAGGCAATCACCCTACGGTGCTGCATCAACACTGCGCCAAGGCCTACTCGCGACGCATCACAATAAACAGTATAAGACCTCAAACCTGAAGGCAATACCAATACTGGGGATGTAGTCAAAGCTGTCTTGAGCTTCTAAAGGCTCTCCTCACACTCCTCTATCCATCTGAACCGAGCACCTTTCTAGGTCAGCCTGGTCATAGGCGCTGCAATAGATGAGAACCCCTCAACAAATCGACGATAATATCCCGTCAAACCTAGGAAGCTCCGAATCTCTATAGCTGAATATGGTCTAGGCCAACTCTGCACAACTTCGACTTTCTTCGGATCCACCTTGATCCCTTCACTCGATACCGCATGACCTAAGAATGCCATGAAATCTAACTAGAACTCACATTTTGAGAAATTTGCATATAATTTCTTTTCTCTCAAGGTCTGAAGCACTGTCCTCAGG
Organism: Nicotiana sylvestris; assembly: GCF_000393655.2. Classification (NCBI taxonomy): domain Eukaryota; kingdom Viridiplantae; phylum Streptophyta; class Magnoliopsida; order Solanales; family Solanaceae; genus Nicotiana; species Nicotiana sylvestris. The sequence goes on from NC_091068.1 coordinate 163,183,563, forward strand.
TGTTGCTCATGATATTCTCGACTTCGGGAATACACAAGAATGTCATCAATAAAGACAATGATGAACGAGTCTAGACAAGGCCAGAATACATTGTGCATCAAATGCATAAATGTTGTTGGGGCGTTATTCATCCCCAATGACATAACAAGAAACTCGTAATGACCATACTGAGTCCTGAAAGTAGTCTTCGGGATATCTGGCTCCCGAATCTTCAACTGATGATAACCTGAATGCAAATCAATCTTAGAAAACACTCGGGCACCTTGTAACTAATCAAATAGGTCATTAATACGAGGTAAGGGATACCGGTTCTTTACTGTAACTTTGTTTAACTAGAAATAATCAATGTGCATGCGCATAGAACCATCCTTTTTCTTAAAAAAAAAAAGAAGACATGAGCACCCCAAGGCAATACACCGGGCCGAATGAAGCCCTTATGAAGCAATTCTTGTAATTGTTCCTTCAACTCCTTCAACTCAGGAGGGGCCATACGATAAGGAGGAATAAATATGGGCTGAGTGCTCGGCAACAAATTAATGACAAAATCAATGTCTCTGTCGGGTGGGATGCATGTAAGATCAGCTGGAAACATATCAGGGAAATCCCTCACTATTGGGACTGAATCAACTGTAGGGGTATCAATACTGACATCTCTCACATAGGCTAGATACGCGTCACACCCTTTCTCAACCATTCGTTGAGCTTTAAGGAATGAAATAACTCTACTAGGAGTGTAATCTAAAGTACCCCTCCACTCTAATCACGGTAAACCTAGCATAGCCAGCGTCACGGTCTTGGCGTGACAATCAAGAATAACATAATGGGGCGACAACCAGTCCATGCCAAAGATACCATCAAAATCTACCATACTGAGCAATAATAAATTAGCTCTGGCCTCAAAACCACTACGAGTAATCAAACATGACCAACATATGCGGTCCACAACAAGAGAATCTCCCACACGAGTAGACACATAAATATGGGAACTCAAAGAATCCCGAGCTACGCCCAAATGTGGGGCAAAATAAGATGACACATAAGAATAAGCGGAGCCTGGATCATATAGAACCAATACATCTCTATAACAGAGTGGAACAATACCTGTAATGACAAAATCACAAGCAACGACCTCTGTACGAGCAGGAAAGGCATAGTATCTGAACTGGCCTGCCCCTCTAGGGCGACCTCTACCACCCGAACCTCCACCTTGGGATGACTGAGCAAGTGGGGTGGTAGTTGGTGTTGTAATCATAGCCTTAGGACCGGGTGGAGTACGTTGTGGCTGAGAAGTCTGTGGAGGTACACCTCTCCTAAGTTTGGGGAAATTCCTCACCATATGGCGAGTATCGCCATACTCAAAACAAGCTTTGGGAGGGCGTGGCGGCTGTGACTGGCTCGGGCCAGATCTACTAGACAGATTGCTGATAGCACCCCATGCAGGAGGAACACTAGATACTGGAGGTGTATAATAAGGCTCCTGAGGTCTAGGAGGAGCTGGAATACCATTGGCGGCTGGAAGAGCTAAATGAACGGGGCGACTCACAAAACCCCTACCATGATGAACTATAGCTAGGGCACGAGCACTAGAATAATGACCTGATTCTCGAGACCTCTTGGCCTCTCTCTCCTCCCTATCCCGAGAAAGCATGCCATCTACTCTCCTAGCAATACTTACCACCTGCTGATACGAGATATCCATCTCAAACTCCCGGGTCATGCTAGTCCTAATGCTGGGAATGAGTCCCTCAATAAACCGGCGAACCCTCTCTCGAACTGTAGAAACCAAGGCTGGTGCATGTCTAGCCAAGTCACTGAAATAGACTGCATACTCCGACACAGTCATGGTACCCTGGTGTAACTGCTCAAACTCCCCGCGCTATGTGTCCCTGAGGCTCTGAGGGACATACTCTCTCAAAAACATATTAGAGAACTGAGTCCATGTAAGGGAAGCTGCCTCAGACGGATTGTCCAACTCATAAGTACGCCAGCAATGATAAGCTGCTCCTCAAAGCTGGAAGGTAGTGAAAGAAACCCCACTCGACTCTGCTATGCCCATAGAGCGGAGGATATGGTGGCACTTCTCTAGAAATCCCTGAGCAGCGTCTTTTTATACCTATCAAGCCTACGCTGCTCGTCCTCTGAAACTGCTACCCTACCCTCAGGCTGAACTGGGGCTATAGGTGGTACTGGTATAACCTCTAGAATCTGATCAACCTGAAATCGCTACTCTGGAGTGCAGGCGACAGGAGTCTGTGCTCCTCCCCCGGCCTAAGATGTAGCTGCAGCAAAGGGAATCAACCCTGCCTGAACTAGAGTGTTGTACATGCTCATGAGCTGTGTAAGAGTCTCCTAGAGAGCTGGAGTAGCAGTAGTAGGCGTATCAGGTGCCTGTGCTCCGGCTAGAGCTATCGGTGGCTCCTCTGTAGCAGCTCGCACAGGAGCTCTGGCTGCACCATACGTACGTCCTCAGCCTGTACCCCGGCCCCGGTCTCTGGCGGCTCTAGTAGGGGACGCGGGTGCCTGGTCATCTCCAATAGCATGTGTCATCACCATCTGTGAGAGAATATAAGACAAAAATTTAGAATTTCGAAGTCAATAATCTCGCACGACAAGAAATCAAATGAAGCAGAATTTTCCTAACAGTTCCATAGACTCCCAAAGATAAGTACAGATGTTTCTGTACCGATCTGCGAGACTCTAATAAATTGTCTTGTGAATCACGGCTCCTATGAACCTAGAGCTCTGATACCAACTTGTCACGACCCAAGTTCTCCCTCCGTAAACTGTCGTGACGGCACCTAGTCTCTACGACTAGGTAAGCCTAATGTTGCGGAAAATGTAATGAAAACACAAGATACCATCTAACAAATATTGTTAATAAGACGAAACGATGCCACTCGGCATATACAATAATCACTCTTCCCAAAACCTGGAATGTCGCAAGTCACAGCTACTAAGGAGTTTTAATTGTTCTATACATCATCTCTACAGAAAGAAAGAAAGAGAAATGAACATAGGGGGATAGAGGAGGACTCCGAGGATCTGCGGGCGCGGGCAGATGTACTTTGAAGTCTCCAACAAGCAGCAGCGACTGCAACTAGTGATGAGGCTGGTACGATGAACCTGGATCTGCACACAAAAATATGTGCAGGAAAGGGCATGAGTACACCACAACGGTACCCAGTAAGTGTCAAGCCTAACCTCGGTCGAGTAGTGACGAGATCAGGTCAGGGCCCTACTGGTATAAATATAATGAAATAAGACAGAAAGAAATATTACAATAAAATAAATACGGAAATCTAACAGGAATAGAATACAATGAAAGCCAACCGCTCAAAACACAGTAATAGAAATAGGGGATTTCCCGGGATACTGTCCCGTAGTCCCAAATGTAAATGTGCAGGGGGATCTCCCGAAATATCTTTCTGTAGTCCCAAAGTAAATATGCAGTGCTGGGGGATCTCCCGGAATACCGTTCCGTAGTCCCAAAGTAATTATACAATACAAGGGGGATCTCCCTGAATACCGTTTCATAGTCCCAAAGTAAATATGCAGCTCAACTAATATAAACAGTAGTTACAGCAAGAAAACCTACAGTTTAAACTAAGTTCAATCAAAGGAAAAGCAAGTAATTTCACTAAACATGTTGCACAGAGTCCAAATAGGCAGTTTAAACACGTAGGCATGCTTTTCTAATATAAACAGAATAGTACATATGCTAGTGTAGTTCAAATAAGGAGAAAGTAGGTTATGACTAAGTGAAAAACAGAGTTTTACCACAAATAGCTCGTGTACGTACTCGTCACCTCACGTACACGATGATCATATATCAAACAGTACCAAATCCTAAGGTGAGTTCCCACACACAAGGTTAGGCAAGCCACTTACCTCAAACCAAGCTCAATTCAATCCGAAACAATACTCTTTCCACGAATATCCGGCTCCGGATGGCCCAAATCTAGTCAAATCAATTACATAATGTAAATATAGCTATAAGCAACTAATTTATCTGTTGAAATCAAAGCTAAGGCAAGAAAATAGAAAATGCCCAAAAAGCCTTCTCGGGCCCACGTCTCGGAATCGGGTAAAAGTCACAAATTATGAATATACATTCACTCACGAGTCTAACCATACATAATTTACTTAAATCCGATACCAAAATCTCGATCAAAACCCCAAAATTCGGCCTAAGAACTTTTCTGAAATTTTTCCAATTTTCCACTCCAAATCCGAAATTAAATGATGAAATGAAGCATAGATTAGTGGGATTTAATCATAACGGAGTTAGGAATCATTACCCAAAAACTTCCTCCGAAAATCTCTCCAAATTTCGCCTTCTACCGAGCACTTAATCAAATTTTGTGTTATGAACTCAAAACCTCGTTTTTTGAACTTTAAATTCTGCCAAGGCACGCCCTTCTTCGCGAATGCGGTCAAAGCCTCACGTTCGCGAAGCACAAAAATCACTGCTCAAATTTTCCTCTTCCGAGAACGCGAGTATGCTCTCGTGAACGCGTAGCTTCATCTGCCAAACCCTTTGCAAACGTGTTGTCCTCTACGCGAGCGCATAGAAGAAATCCTTGGGGTCCAGTTGTTCCACCCTTCCTCTTCGTGAACGCGTTCAACTCCTCGTGTTCGCGATGCTTCCACTGGCCAACCTTCATGAATGTAGGCTCCCCTTTGCAAACGCGAAGAACGATTTCTCTTCCTGACCCAGCTCTTCTTCGCGAACCTGAAGAACAAACGTCTGCAACAAAAACCAGTAAAATTCTGCTATCTCTCCAAAGTACAAAATGATCCGTTGAGCATCCGAAACACCCCCGAGGCCCCCGGGACCTCAACTAAACATACCAACCAATCCTAAAATACCATACGAACTTAGTCGAGCCCTCAAATCATATCAGACAATGCTATAATCAAGAATTACCCTCCAATTCAAACTTAAAGAACTTAAAACTTCAAAATTCTACAACTGATGCCGAAACCAACCAAACCACGTCCGATTGACACCAAATTTTGCACACAAGTCATGTTCAACACTACGGACCTGCTTCAACTTTCAGAATTAGATTTCGACCCCGATATCAAAAATACCACTACCGGTCTGAAACTCTAAAATTCGACTTTCGCCATTTCAAGCCTAAATGAGTTGCGGACCGTCAAAACATAATCTGGACACGCCCCTAAGCCCAAAATCACCCAATGGAGCTAATGGAATCGACGGAATTCATTCCGGAGACGTCTTTATACAGTTCTGACTACAGTCCAAATTCTAAGACTTAAGCTCCCATTTAGGGACTAAGTGTCTCAAAACACTCCGAAACTCAAAACGAATCTTCACGGCAAGTCACAATAGCAGAAATAGATACAGGGAAAGCAGTTAATGGGAGATCGGGGCTCTAGCTCTCAAAGCGACCGGTCGAGTCGTTATACTTATACCACCGCATGCGTATCAATAATTATAATGGGAGGACAGAAACCTTGTACAAATAATAACCATAGCACGGTAGAAACCTCGTGCAAGAAACCAAACAATCCTCCCAACAATAGCACATATTCCAAAAATAACAACTCAATAAAAATAATATTTCACAACTTACACTTAGCCTCAATAGAGACCACTACCTTTGCAATTCAACACCAAACTCAACAATAAGGTATTTCAAGGATAGAAAATTTTAAGTAAAGAATCCCACAGTTAAATAATGAATACAGAGTTTAAGAAAAACAAGTAATTCAACTAAACATATAGTACAAGTTGCAAATAAGCGATAAGATAAGTAGACATGTGAAATTAGACTAGGTACGATGACTACAACATATTAAAGCAACTCAGTTAAAGCATGAAAGGAAACTACATAGCTAAAAATCAAAAATTCCATATTTAGCCCATGTACGCACTCGTCACCTTGCGTACACGACTTTCACATATCACAATTATCATAATAATACCAAATCCTAAGGGAAATTTCCCCAACACAAGGTTAGACAAGTCACTTATCTCAAACCACGCTAAATCAATCAACTACAAGGTCTTTTCCTCGATTTATCAACTCCGAACGGCTCGAATACCAACAACCCCCCTAAAAATCTCTTGAAATTTTGCCTTAAACCGAGTTCTCTAAGTCCAAATTGTGAATTATGAAATAAACCCTCGATTTTGAAACTTAAGTCTGCTACCCAGTTATTCCTTCTTCGCGAACGTGAAAAATCTCTCGCATTCGCGAAGCACAAAAATGATGTTGCCCCAAAATAACACTTCGCGATCACGGAACAACTCATGCGAACACATAGAACTTCCCCCAACAAGCTACGTGATCGCAAAACACACCATGCGACCACGATGAAGAAAAGAGTGTGAACCTGCAACCCCAAATTCTTCTAAGCGAGCACGACTACCCTCACGCGTTCGCGATTCACTGGAAACCAGCCTTCCGCGATCTCAAGCCCCTTCAAGCGATCTCATCGAAAAAATTCTCCCCAGTTCCAAATTACCCTTCGCGATTGCCTTAGTCCATTCGCGATCTCATATAAGGACACCAGAAACACCAGATTCAACAACTCTTTAACAATCCAAAATGCGCTGAACATGATCCAAATCACACCCCGAGGCCCCCGGGACCTCAACCAAGCATACTAACAAGTCCTAAAACATCATATGAACACGCTCGAAGCGTCAAATCACATCAAACAACACTAGAATTACGAATCGTGTATCGATTCAAGTCTAAGAACTTATGAACTTCTAAATTCCGAAACCAACGCCGATTTATATGAAAATAACTCCGATTAACCCCAAATTTTGAACACAAGTCATAATTGATATTGCGGACCTATTCCAACTTCCGGAATCGGAATCCGACACCGATATCAAAATGTCCACTCTCGGTAAATTTTTCCAAAATCTTCCAACTTTCGCCAATTAACGCCAAAATGACTTACGGACCTCCAAATCAAAATCCGGGCATGCTCCTAAGACCAAAATCACCCTACGGAGCTATTGGCACAGACAAATCTCTATTCCGGAGTCATCTTCACACAAGTCAAATTACGGGCAACCCCTACGACTTAAACTTTCAACTTAGGGACTATGTGTCCCATTTCACTCCGAAACTCACCCAAAACCAAAATCAAATACCCAGGCAAGTCACGTAACCACAAAAATGACATAGAGAAAGCAATAAATAGAGGATTAGGCCTAATATACTCAAAACGACCGGCCGGATCGTTACAGCTTCTCAAACCATTCACATCAAATGGCATTCCCTTTTCTTAGGCAATTATAAGCTTAATATTAATGGAGTTTCGGTAAAAGACAAAGAAGGTATCTACGGCGTCATTAGAAACAGCAAAGCAGATTGGGTTGTCACGTGTGGTTATTCAACTTTGAGTTTGTAACACAAAAATTATTTTTTTATGTTTTATCACACACAAATCATTCAATTTAAAGTTTTATCACATAAAAGTCACTCTTTTTTTGTCACATAAAAATCATCCAACTTTAACCAAGTTAACTAAAACATACATCTCACCTATTTTATATTTTATACCAAAAATATGACATGACACTCCAAGATAGTTGGTTAGCTTAATAGAAAATATTAAATATAAACGGATTAATTTTAGATACCTTCCCCTACGTTTTCTCTTCGTACCACTGATCTCCTTTGTAGTTTACGAAATTATGCTTTTCTTATTTTGATTATTTTGTAACAATGCAAAGTCATGAGACATATCAAACTCCTAAATTTTGTGTTTGATATTGAATTGTTTGAAGCTGTAACAACGAATTTTTCACTAATTTAAAAGGTGTTCACAAAATTCACTAAATATATGAGAGTATTACGAAGGGAGAAATAGTCAAATCATATTTTATACATTAATGATGAGTTAAAAATTATTACAAAGAAATCAAAACAAGAAAAGTAAACTTAATATCATTGGAGATTAATCCCAAATGTTATTTACTTACTAGCATGTTTTTTGACTTGTTCCCAATAAAAACGGTTTGGTTAAGTGTTATTACTCACTGAGTTAGCGACTCATTCCCCGCTAATTTTTTTTTACAAAGACAGCAGTTGATGCGGGCGAGGATTTCGTTAATTAGAGCGCACAGGTTGATAGTTCTTGGTGAGCCTCGCACTTGTTCGCGTGGGCGGAGATTTTTATCAATTGTTATGATTTTTTCCTTGAACTCTTAGAGTCGCTCCATGGTTATTCCTTTAGTTTCTTGAGTATTCTTCGTTATTATAGACTTATGTTGAGTATCGTTCTTATTTATCAAAGTTGGAGATAAATTAGTATTTCTAGTGGTTATTTGGTGGTTTAGTTATGGTGGAGACTTGTATTGGTTAATTGACAAGTTGTCAATTGTTTGGTATGATATTAGGATGTTTGGTTGTTGATTTGAGACAGGAAACTTTTTTTGGGATGGTCCAAAAACAGTGAAAACTCTGTCCGTTTTTCTGTAAAATTATCGATAAGGCTTACTTGGGAGCACTTGCTCCTAAGCGCCGGTCACAATCCTAAATTGGGTTGTGACTGTTGCGGAAGCCAAATGTATATAGTGTGAATAAGTCACAACTACTATACCAAAAATTATGACAGCCACCAAATAATAAATAAGACAATAAAGCAACAATAAAGGGAACACCAGAATTTACGAGGTTCGGCTAATTTTGCCTACTCCTCGGACACAACCAATATTTTATTTCACTCCAAAAATACAAGTGAAATAATACTAAAGAGAGAAGATACAAATGCCTTAAACAGATGAGAAGGCAAATGAGAGGTGTGTTTAAATCCTAAACATTAAGCCTTCTTTTATAGGGGGAAAATCCCCCCAACTTTTGTTTTCCCACCGATGTGGGACAAACATTTTGCCAATTTCAACAAATCTCCACCTTGGCAAAATTCCACATCTTCAATTTTCTCTCAATAACAAATTTTGATTGTGTCTTCATCTTCAATCTTCAGTTTTCAACAATGTTGATCAAATCCAAACAATGTTGAAACTTGACCGCAGTCACCACCTTTGTCAGCATATCAGCAGGATTCTCCGTAGTATGAATTTTCTTCACTGTGACTCCACCTTCTTCTATGATTTCTCGTACGAAATGATACCGAACATCAATGTGCTTCGTCCTTGCATGATAAACTTGGTTCTTCGCTAATTGAATAGCACTTTGACTATCACAAAAAATTGTGATACCTTTTTGTTCAACACCAAGCTCCTTTAGCAATCCTTGAAGCCAAATTGCCTCTTTCACAGCCTCTGTAATAGCCATGTACTCTGCCTCTGTTGTAGACAAAGCAACTGTTGACTGCAAAGTAGACTTCCAACTAACTGGTGCCTTTGCAAAAGTAAACACATAACCAGTAGTTGATCTTCGTTTGTCCAGATCACCCGCAAAATCTGAGTCACAATATCCAACTACAGACTGATTGTCTTCCTGCTCAAAAACTAACCCGACATCTACAGTATTATGAATATACCGTAGAATCCACTTCACAGCTTGCCAATGCTCCTTCCCTGGATTGTGCATATATCTGCTAATAACTCCAACAGCTTGTGAAATGTCAGGCCTTGTGCAAACCATTGCATACATCAAGCTACCAACAGCATTTGCGTATGGTACCTTTGACATATACTCTCGTTCAGCTTCATCCATTGGCGACATAATAGTACTTAGCTTAAAATGGGAAGCAAGTGGAGTACTAACTGGCTTAGTCTTGTCATCTATGCCAAAACGTTGAAGTACTCTCTTCAAATATTCCTTTTGAGATAAACAGAGTTTCTTTGAACGTCTATCTCTAATTATCTCCATGCCAAGAATTTTCTTTGCCTCACCCAAATCCTTCATCTCGAACTCCTTCTTCAGTTGAATCTTCAACTTATCAATTTCTTCCGAATTCTTGGAAGCTATCAACATATCATCAACATATAGGAGAAGATATACAAAGGAACCATCTTTAAGCTTGTGCAAATACACACAATGATCGTATTTGCTTCTCTTGTACCCTTGCCACAACATAAACTCGTCAAATCGCTTGTACCATTGTCTAGAAGATTGTTTCAATCCGTACAATGATTTTTCAAGTTTGCACACCATATTTTCTTTTCCAGCAACTTTGAATCCTTCTGGCTGAGTCATGTAGATTTCCTCCTCCAAGTTTCCATGTAAAAACGCAGTTTTTACATCCATCTGAACTAGTTCCAAATCCAATTGTGCTACCAAAGCCAACATAATTCTAATGGAGGAATGTTTTACAACTGGAGAAAATACTTCATTGTAATCAATTCCCTCCTTTTGAGCATATCCTTTGGCCACCAATCTTGCTTTGTAGCGAACATCTATAGGAAATCCTTCTTTCTTTGCAAATACCCATTTGCACCCAATTGCTTTCTTTCCCTTCGGGAGATTGGCCAATCTCCATGTATGATTCTGATGAAGGGACTGTATTTCATCATTCATGGCAATCCTCCACTTATCTTCTTCTGAACTTTGGACAGCGTCTTTATAAGTGGTAGGAACATCATCAGCTACAATTGAGGTTGCACAAGCAACCGTCTCTATGAGACGAACAGGTTTCGTTATTGTTCTTTTTGGCCTGCTGGTTGCTATTGATTCAAGTTGTTGTTGAGGTTCCTGAGTTGGAATCTCCTCTACTGGCTCTCCTTCCAGAGGGTAATCTTCATTTGTTTCCTCCTCTGCTTCTTGTGTAGGAAAAATAAATTTTCCCTCAAACTCCACCTGCTTAGAAGCACCTTTATTTTGTTTGGTATCTTCTGTTACCTTATTTACCATAGCAGATTCATCAAAGGTAACATCCCTGCTGAATATTACTTTCTTTGTCATAGGACACCATAAGCGATATCCTTTGACTCCAGAAGTAATTCCCATAAAAATAGCCTTCTTTGCCCTTGGATCCAATTTTGACTCCGTCACATGATAATATGCAGTTGAGCCAAACACGTGCAAAGAGTTATAATCTACAGCAGGTTTTCCATACCATTTTTCAAATGGTGTCTTGCCATCAATAGCAGCAGATGGTAGACGATTAATGAGGTGGCATGCATATGTAATTGCCTCAGCCCAAAATTCTTTGCCCAAGCCAGCATTGGACAACATACACCGTACCTTCTCCAGCAAGGTCCGGTTCATACGTTCTGCCACTCCATTCTGTTGTGGTGTATGTCTAACAGTGAAGTGTCGGACGATGCCATCATTTTCACAGACCTTATTGAAATGATCATTTTTGTATTCACCTCCATTGTCTGTGCGAATACACTTGATCCTCCTGCCTGTTTGATTCTCCACCATCGTCTTCCATTTGAGAAAAATTCCCAGCACTTCATCTTTGTTTTTCATTGTATACACCCACACTCTTCGAGAAAAATCATCAACAAAGGTTACAAAATAGTGCTTCCCACCCAATGAAGGTGTTTTGGAAGGACCCCAAACATCAGAGTGTACATAATCCAAAATGCCTTTAGTATTATGGATCGCTGTACCAAATTTAACCCTTGTCTGTTTCCCTTTGACACAATGCTCACAAAACTCCAAGTTGCAAGCCTTTACTCCTTTTAACAATCCTTGATCTGATAGAGTTTTCAAGGATTTTCCTCCAGCATGTCCCAAGCGCATGTGCCATAGCTTGGTTGCTTCTGCCTCTTTGTCGTCACTGGATGTCACTGTCGCTGTCCCAATAACTGTACTGCCACGATAGCGGTACATATTATTATTCTTCCGATTAGCCTTCATTACCACTAGTGCACCGGAGCATACTCTCATCACTCCATTTTCTGCAATGATTTTGAACCCTTTTGATTCTAGGGCTCCTACAGAGATGAGATTCTTCTTCAAATCCGGTACAAATCGAACATCTGTTAATGTTCTGATCATTCCATCATGGTTCCTTAATCGTATTGAACCAATGCCATATGAGGTAAGAGGGCTGTTATCCGCTGTGTGGATGACTCCATATTCTCCTTCTTGAAATTCCACAAACCAGTCCCTGTTGGGACACATATGATGGCTACAAGCCGAGTCCATCAACCATATGTCTGATGATGTTAATGACTCTGTTGTAACTAATGAGAAGTCTGAATCATCACAATCAGCTACATTTGAATCCATAATGGCCTTTCCATTGTTATGTTTGGCCTTATTCTTCAGCTTCGGACAGTCTTTCTTCCAGTGCCCTTTTTCTCGACAAAAGGCACATTCATCTTTGCTGGGTCTGGATCTTGACTTGGATCTTCCCTTCTTTGTCCTCGTTTGATTTTGAGGACGACCCCTCACAAATAGTGTTTCTCCTTCTCCGCCCTTCTGTTTTTCTCGCTTTCTTTGTTCATAGCTGTACAAAGCCGAACAAACTTCTCTGAGAGAAACTTCGTCATTTCCATGGAGTAGAGTAGTTTCAAGGTGCTCGTACTCATCAGGAAGTGACGCCAACAACATCAAGGCCAAGTCACCATCATCATAAGTTGTATCCATATTTTGCAAATCTGTGACCAACTTATTGAAACTGGTGATATGTTCATTCATCGTGGTACCAGGAACATAGGTGAAGTGAAACAGTCTCTTCTTCATGTACAATTTATTTTGACTGTTTTTCTTCAAAAATTTATCCTCCAGTGCTTTCCATAATTTACTTGCAGAAGTTTCCTTTGTGTATGGATATTTCTGCTCTCTAGCAAGGTAGGATCGAATGGTACCGCAAGCAACACGGTTGAGAATCTTCCAATCTTCTTCTCCAATAACATCTGGTTTCTTTTCTTCAATGGCCAGATCTAGCCCTTGTTGAAAAAGGACATCTAGAACCTCGCCTTGCCACATCCCAAAATGTCCGGACCCGTCAAAAATTTCTACCGCAAATTTCGCATTTGACACAATTCTTGTCATAAGCGAAGATGCCAATGATGACGTATTGTTGACACTTGATGTAGATTCTTCTTGTTTATTGTCTCCCATATTTGACACAAATATTATTTAATAGCTGACGACACAAATCAAGATTATTTCCTTTCTGATGTAGAAGATCAGGCTAAGCTGCAACCACAGAGCATAGTCAGACAAAACCTTGATTCAGTTACCAAGATAAATCTTTTCTGATGTGGAAGATCAGACTATGTTGCAACCACAGAGCATACTTAGACAGTATCTTGGCTCTGATACCAATTGTTGCGGAAGCCAAATGTATATAGTGTGAATAAGTCACAACTACTATACCAAAAATTATGACAGCCACCAAATAATAAATAAGACAATAAAGCAACAATAAAGGGAACACCAGAATTTACGAGGTTCGGCTAATTTTGCCTACTCCTCGGACACAACCAATATTTTATTTCACTCCAAAAATACAAGTGAAATAATACTAAAGAGAGAAGATACAAATGCCTTAAACAGATGAGAAGGCAAATGAGAGGTGTGTTTAAATCCTAAACATTAAGCCTTCTTTTATAGGGGGAAAATCCCCCCAACTTTTGTTTTCCCACCGATGTGGGACAAACATTTTGCCAATTTCAACAAATCTCCACCTTGGCAAAATTCCACATCTTCAATTTTCTCTCAATAACAAATTTTGGTTGTGTCTTCATCTTCAATCTTCAGTGTTCAACAATGTTGATCAAATCCATGGCTATATGCCATACACTGCAATGTTCAGCATGGCTTATCATAAACTTATCTGACTTCCATTATCATGCCCAACTGGTCAAATTAAGCTGGACTACCAGATTTGGCTTCCTTTTTCGCAAAGTCATTTATTTTACATTAATGATTTCCCCTTGTAATTGATACTAAGAAGACTGCTGATGATACGATATATAGAAAATAACAGGAAAATAGCCTGGAGATTCGCAATTGGCCCTGGAAAATGATTTGAAATACCAAGGCATCTGTGAAAGCAACTTATTTTAATTTGGGTGGACAGCAGCTAGGGAGGCTTGTTTAACTGAGAGTTATTTGCAAAGGAGAGGCTTTTTCATGTGCAGAGGTGCTATCTCTGTAATAAGGAGCAGTAAATAGTGGAGCATCTATTTCTATATTGCAGGTTTTCAAGGCAATGCTGGGAACTTTTCCTCAAAATAATGGGAATATCTTTGGTTATACCACAAAATATCAGTAGCCTCTTGGAATTTGGCAATCTCAGAGAGTTAGAAGAAATTTGAAGCTGATATAGAGGACTATTCCCAATTTATACTGTGGAATATTTGGCTGGAAAGAGACAAGGCATGCTTTGAGGGAAAGAGGCTGTAGATTAATAGAGTCACAACAAAATGTATCAAGAATTTATATATTTGGTTTTATAGCAGTTCTCTAGATAGGATGGAGTAATATTTGGACTTATTGTATCTTTTAGGGGGAAACATCTCGTAGGAGTGCTGGGAGTACTTCTGTTTTGCATTATACTTGTTTTTGTACCATCTTGGTACCATACTAATAAAAGGTATTACTTATGAACAAAAAAAAAATATTAACAGAAGAACATAATAAAGACATTATCTCCTATAAAAAAATTTAGCTAGCAATTGCTAAATAGATTGATCAGAGATCCATCCAAAACAAAGCAAATAGCGATGGAATTTAAAAAGAGGAAATGGATATAAAATTCATTTCTTTTTGTTGGGAATAAACCCCTTACCAAAATAATATTCACGGTAATAAAGCGGAATAATAATGTAGCACCGAGATACGGTAATTAACAAGAATAAAAGAGTAACAATGACACCAAGATTTTTACGTGGAAAACCCTTCTGAATAAGGGAAAAAAACCACGACCCCGAGAGGAGCAACTGATATCACTATAGTAAGGAATTTTACACTTTGTAGGTCGGAGGTAAATACTCCAAAGACCACTACAACACTCAAAAGAAATAACCCTCTTTTGATATTCCCACCTCACTACAATATCGCTCACTCTCTATTTTCCTCACAGACTATTTTCTTATACCTTGTCTGTGAAACCTCACTCTTTCTTTCTCTCTTTGTTGGTGTGAAGAAATGAGAGTTGAAGCTCTCCTTTTATAGCCAAAGCTTCACCCTCTAAAGCCTACAATATTTGACAATTTACACACATTTTTCACAATTCAACAAAGTTGGCTACCAACCAAACCAAGTCAACAAGGTTGGCTACCAACCAAACCAAGTCAACAAGGTTGGCTACCAAACCAAAGAAAACTCTTATTAGGCACATGCCTAATACTTCTTCAATGAGATGGACATCATCAATCTCCCCCTCCAGTCTCATTCATCCAGAGGAGGTAGCACTGTCTTCTAGTTTGAATGCATGCCGACAAGTTCTTTGCATAGCTCGAACTTGTTCCTTGGTACCACCTTGGTCAGCATATCTGCGGGATTCTCATTTGTAGAAATCTTCAAGACTTT
Source organism: Nicotiana sylvestris (assembly GCF_000393655.2). NCBI lineage: Eukaryota > Viridiplantae > Streptophyta > Magnoliopsida > Solanales > Solanaceae > Nicotiana > Nicotiana sylvestris. Next base: position 163,198,958 of record NC_091068.1, read on the forward strand.
TAGAGATTCATCATCTACCATTTCTCGAATCCAATGATATCTCACATCAATGTGTTTGGTCCTTGCATGGTACATAGAGTTCTTGCTAAGGTCTATTGCACTTTGACTGTCACAATAGACGACATACTCCTTCTGATGCAATCCAAGCTCTTGAAGGAATCGCTTGAGCCATATCATCTCCTTGCCAGTTTCTGTAGCAGCAATGTACTCTGCTTCAGTTGTTGAAAGTGCAACGCACTTTTGCAACTTAGACTGCCATGATATAGCTCCCCCTGAAAATGTAAACAAATATCCAGTACTGGATTTTCTGTTGTCAATGTCACCTGCCATATCAGCATCTGTATAGCCCTTCAAGATTGGATCAGATCCTCCAAAGCACAAACAATCTCCCGTGGTACCTCTCAGGTACCTGAGTATCCACTTGACTGCTTCCCAATGTTCCTTTCCAGGATTTTCAAGAAACCTGCTGACAACACCAACTGCGTGAGCAATATCAGGTCTAGTACATACCATTGCATACATCAAGCTTCCGACTGCTGAAGAATAAGGAACTTTAGCCATGTTCCCTTTCTCTTCCACTGTTGTAGGACACATCTTTTTACTCAACTTTAGATGACCAGCAAGAGGTGTGCTGACTGGCTTAGCATTCTTCATGTTGAAGCGTTCTAGTACACGTTCAATGTACTTCTCCTGAGATAGCCACAACTTTCTACTTGTTCTCTCTCGAACTATCTTCATCCCTAGAATTTGTTGTGCTGGGCCCAAGTCCTTCATATCAAATGACTTGGACAGATCTCCTTTCAACTTTGCTATCAACCCCTTGTCTTTTCCTACAATTAGCATGTCATCCACATACAACAACAATATAATAAAGTTATTCTCAGAAAATCTTTTGAAGTATACACATGGATCAGAATAGGTCTTTAGGTATGTTTGACTTTTCATGAATGAATCAAACTTCATGTACCACTGCCTTGGTGCCTGCTTCAATCCATAAAGACTCTTATTCAATTTGCACACCATGTGTTTCTTTCCAGCTACTTCAAATCCTTCTGGTTGCTCCATATAAATCTCCTCTTCCAAATCTCCATGAAGAAATGCAGTTTTCACATCCAACTGCTCCACTTCAAGATCTAGGCTAGCTGCTAAGCTCAAAATTGTTCGAATAGAAGTCATTTTAACAACGGGGGAGAAAATTTCGTCAAAATCAATACCTTTCTTCTGTTCGAAGCCTTTAACCACCAATCGAGCTTTGTATCTGACCAGCTTGCCATCTCCATCTTTCTTGAGTTTAAAGACCCATTTGCATTTGAGTGGTCTTTTACCCTTTGGAAGTTCAACCAGCTTGTATGTGCCATTTTTCTGGAGAGATTCCATCTCTTCTTGCATAGCTTTCATCCACTGGTTCTTTTCTGGATGGGACAACACCTCCTTAAGACTTTCTGGCTCCCCCTCATCACTGATGAGGACATACTCTGTGGAAGGGTACCTGCGTGACTCTACCCTTGGCCTCTCTGATCTCCTCAGAGGTTGATGTTGTTCTTCTCCCTGAGTGGGGTGCTCCACTTCCTCGACACCTTCATCAAGTTGCTCCCCCTGCTCAATAACCTCACCAGGTTGCTCCCCCTGCTCGGCAACCTCGTCGGTCGTACTTTCTGCACTTGTGGGATTGTTAGAAGTAGAAGGAATAGTAACAAAGTTAGGAATTATACCATTCTTCGCCTTTTCTGACATATCAGCAGCAGTTCTAACTTCACTTTCTCGGAAGACTACATCTCTACTTCTGATGACCTTCTTCTTTACAGGATCCCACAGTCTGTACCCGAACTCTTCATCTCCATATCCGATAAATATGCAGGGAATAGATTTATCATCCAGCTTTGTTCTCTGCTCTTTTGGTACATGTGCAAAAGCTCTGCAACCGAACACCTTCAGATGCGAGTAGGACACCTCCTTGTTGGTCCAGACTCTCTCTGGGATTTCAAACGCCAACGGAACTGATGGACTCCTATTGATCAGGTAACAGGCTGTCTGAACTGCTTCACCCCAGAATGACTTAGGCAGTTTAGCCATTCTGAGCATGCTTCTCACCTTCTCCACAATGGTGCGGTTCATCCTCTCGGCTACGCCATTGTGCTGTGGGGTTCCAGGAACTGTCTTTTCATGTCTGATCCCATGACTTGAACAATACTCTTCAAATTCCCTTGAAGTGTACTCACCTCCATTGTCACTTCGGAGACGCTTTAGCTTTCGACCCGTCTCCCTTTCTACTAGAGCATGAAACTTCTGGAAAACTTGAAACACCTGATCTTTGGTTTTCAAAATATAAACCCATAATTTTCGTGAAGCATCATCAATAAAAGTAACAAAATATTTGTTACCGCCCATTGATTCAATTTCCATTGGGCCGCAAACATCAGAATATACTAAATCAAGTATATTCAATTTTCTTTCAGACGATGTCTGAAATGAGACTCTATGCTGCTTACCAAATAAACAGTAGTCACAAGGTTTTACAGTTGTACCTTTGGCATAAGAAATGAGTGATTTCTTGGCAAGAATCTGCAATCCCTTCTCGCTCATATGACCCATTCTTTTGTGCCATAAATCTACAGAAATCTCATCTTGTGCCGCGTTCAATTCACCTTGGCATATTTCTGCATTTGTCCTGTACAACGTGCCACGAGCAACTCCCTTTGCAATCACCAATGATCCCTTAGTGAGTCTCCACTTTTGATTTGCAAAATAACTCTCGTATCCATCTCGGTCTAAAGCAATTCCCGAGATCAAGTTCATCCGCAAATCAGGTACATGCCGCACATCCTTTAGAACCAATGTGCATCCGACATTTGTCTTGATACAAATGTCACCAATCCCCGCAATCTTTGAGTAACTTGTGTTACCCATTTTCACTGTGCCGAAATCACCTGCTACATATCTGCAAAAAAGATCTCTTACCGGTGTGGCATGGTGAGATGCCGCTGTGTCAACCACCCATTCCGACTCTGGACCTGACAGGTGCATGCATTCCTCTTCCTCATTTATAAAGAGGACAACATTATCATTATTTTGCACCATGGCGGCTGTGTTGTCGTCATTCTTCTGGCCACTGGTTTCACCTTTGCCCTTCCTTGGATTTGGGCAATCTCTTTTGAAGTGACCTGGTTGATTACAGTTGTAGCAATTTCTGACTCTTGATTTGGATCGGTTCTTTGACTTCCCACGAGCTCCGGATCTACCATAGTTGTTCGAACTCCTTTGATAACTCCTGCCTCTACCTTCTGTGATGAGAGCCTGTCCTTGATTTTCAGGCTTCTTTCTCATCTTCTCATTGAGTAGAAGAGCCGATGTGACATCTTTCAACTCAATAGTAGTCTTACCGTGCAGGATGGTTGTTGCCAAATTATCGTACGAAGATGGCAACGAGTTCAATAGCAAGATGGCTTTATCTTCTTCCTCGATTTTCACTCCGAGGTTGGCAAGCTGTGTGATTAGTCCGTTAAACACATTTAAATGTGACAAAAAATTCGTACCTTCACTCATGTGTAGGGCGTATAACTGCTTCTTCAGGTACAATTTATTTGTCAGCGTTTTGGACATGTATAGGCTTTCCAACCTTGTCCAAATTCCACGTGCAGTGTCTTCATCAATGATGTTATTTACCACATCATCTGATAAGTGCAACCTGATTGCACTAGCAGCTCTTTCATCCAAGTCAGCCCAATCCTCAGCTTTCATGGTATCAGGCTTTTTGGAATCAACATCTAGAACCTTGTGTAATCCTTGTTGGATGAGCAGATCTCTCATCCTTCTTTGCCATGTTGAGAAACCGTTATCTCCATTGAATTTTGCTACCTCGTACTTTACTCCGGACATTTTTATTTTTCACCAAGTATAGTACTACCGACAGTGAATAGTATTTCAGTGAACGAGCAGAACCTGTGCTCTGATACCAGTTGTTGGGAATAAACCCCTTACCAAAATAATATTCACGGTAATAAAGCGGAATAATAATGTAGCACCGAGATACGGTAATTAACAAGAATAAAAGAGTAACAATGACACCAAGATTTTTACGTGGAAAACCCTTCTGAATAAGGGAAAAAAAACCACGACCCCGAGAGGAGCAACTGATATCACTATAGTAAGGAATTTTACACTTTGTAGGTCGGAGGTAAATACTCCAAAGACCACTACAACACTCAAAAGAAATAACCCTCTTTTGATATTCCCACCTCACTACAATATCGCTCACTCTCTATTTTCCTCACAGACTATTTTCTTATACCTTGTCTGTGAAACCTCACTCTTTCTTTCTCTCTTTGTTGGTGTGAAGAAATGAGAGTTGAAGCTCTCCTTTTATAGCCAAAGCTTCACCCTCTAAAGCCTACAATATTTGACAATTTACACACATTTTTCACAATTCAACAAAGTTGGCTACCAACCAAACCAAGTCAACAAGGTTGGCTACCAACCAAACCAAGTCAACAAGGTTGGCTACCAAACCAAAGAAAACTCTTATTAGGCACATGCCTAATACTTCTTCAATGAGATGGACATCATCACTTTTTAATCACCACAGTTCAAAAGAGCACATGATTATTAGAGTTGAAGGTGCAGAATTCATGAATAGCAAGAAATACCCAAAGACCAGATATGTCAATAAATCTGTAGCACATATAAGTTAGATGTCACTTTTGATATTCCTTATAAATTTTGTAAACTAAATGTCTCTTCTCAACAACTCTGCATAAACATAGAGCTCCACTTGTAATGTTTAAGGAATCCTATCAATTACCATGGAAGACGAAGCATCATCTAGATGTCTAATTTGATGTTCATGTTCAATAACTGACTGAAGGACATGGGGGAAAGATCCTTGCTCTTTACTAAGCTTTATAGTTCTAATTTAAAAGGAAATTAGGACTCACAACCACGTATGTTCTCTCAGTATACTTATTAGTAGAAGTAATCACGTAGGCTCATTATATATGGTGCTCATCCATTGAAAATATTCAATGATCATGTATTTTGTAATAAAATTATCTTTTGCCTATCGATGACAAAACATAATAATGTGTGATCATCCAGTGTGATTGGAATACAAAATATACCTTTTAGTAGTTCCTGTGATTTGTTTGTCAATTCTTAAAGGGGTATAGGCAGATCCCAAGAGCTTCAGTCGCCTAAGCAATTTTTAGCATCCAAAATTGAAACCTGAAAGAGCAGGATCATGAACCACTACAGAAATACTTTTGTCATTGAAGTTGTGAAACAACTTAGAGTTTTCCAGGAAAAACTTCATTTAGTCATTCATTAAAATCACCAAAATAGAGAACTCAGAGAAGCCCAGCAAAACTTCACTTAGTAATTTATAAAAATTACCAAAATAAAGGGCAAAGGATTACAATGGAGAAAGAGAAAATATCAATGGGGATTAACTCTGCAGAATGCGTTATTTATACGTGAAGATCATCTCACTTTAGGGGTTATTTGTTACGTTCGTGGAAAGTTCGCACCTTCCAAGCAGGTAATCCTCCATCAGATGCATCTTTGAGCAGCTATGGCTTAACCTGTGGCAAATCAGAAAAGGCGTTAATATTCAAAACATCAGTTCTCAATTGGAGAGGAAACGGTTGGGTTTCAGGAGAGTTGTATTTTCCGTGACTTTTGCGTTTTGTTGGTTAATGAATTAGTAGATGGAGAAAATAGGAGAAAAATCCAAAAATTAGAGGAAAAAGATATATCATATAAAAATTCAAGTGAAATTTGCTTTTAACTTGTAGTCAACGAGATATGCATGTCATGTTACCATGTAATTTTCATTTCTTACTTTTAATGACAACTCAAATTGTATAGAATATGTGCTATCTACTGCTGGAATGCGTATTCTGATGAATAGGGATTCATCAAAATATTTGATCTAATGTCGTGCTTATTACTCTATTTGGAATCTGCAGAGGAGTGCACTCCTGGAGATCTGCGAACTTTAACCCATTATTAATTATTTAAGTGTGTGCACACAAAAAGAAGAAGATTCACATAATCTTTTTGAGCTGAAGAGTGAAGATTACAAATTAATTGATTAATCAATTTAAATTGTTAAGTAAGCGAGGAGAGAAAAAAAACTTAGCCAAATAGGCTCTTAGTAGGTGTTCAAATGTATTTGGCCTATTTTTAATGTGAAGTCAAACAGTATCATGTGCTATCAACTGATGGAATGCGTATTCTTATAAATCGTTAGAAACTTGGCCAAATAGGCTCTTAGTAGGTGTTCAAATGTATTTGGTCCATTTTTAATGCGAAGTTAAACTGTATCATGTGCTATGGAATGCGTATTCTTATGAATAGGGATATATTCGTTACTCAAAATTCATGCTATTACGAACACCGCAAATGTGAAGAATCGTTCGCAAATTAAATGCGAAGACCTTCCTATCTCTGTTATCATCGCAATTGCGATGAAAAGTTCGCAATTGTGAACATTGGATATTTGCAATTGCGACCAAATGGTGATTTTGGACTTAGTCATATGCCAGGATTCGTATTTGGGTATTTCTAGAAGGTTTTGGCTCTATTTGGCGAAGGTTGAAAATTTTAAAGTTTGTAAAGTTCATAGGTTTTTCCGAGAGTTAATTTTAATGTTATCGGGTTCGGATTATTGTTCCTGAAGTTGAGAAAGGTTTGTATTTTATTTTGGACTTGTGTGCAAAATTTGTGGCGATTTTGAATTGTTTAGGCGTATTCGACGTAACTTTGGTATTTGAAATAGTTCATTAATCTTGAATTGAGGTGCGATTCATAGTCTTGATGCTATTTTGTGGGATTTGAGGTCTCGAGTATGTTCGCGTTATATACAAACCTTTCCCATCTCAACTCAGCTTCCACGTGTTAATTTCAATGTTGTCGGGTTTCCCAAACCTTATTTTCCGCGCTTAACTGTTATTGTATCTACAAGAACCAGTATGTAGAACCTGATTCTGGAGATAACTTGGTAAATTACGTACTAGGAGTTTAAAACATCTATTATTAACTTGTAGTCAACGAGAGATGCATGCATGTCATGTTCCCATGTGATTTTCATTTCTTATTTTTAATGGCAACTCAACCTGTATAGAGTATTTGCTCTAATGTCGTGTTTATTACTCTATTTGGAACCTGTAGATCTGTGAACTTTAACCCATTATTAATTGTTCAAGTGTATGTGTGCATACCGTAACGAAGAAGATTCACATAATTTTTTTGAGCTGGAGATCGGTTCGCAAATTATTTGATTAATAGATTGAAATTTGTAAAGTAAGCAGGGAGAAAATTCCATTTCAGTTGGCCCATGCTTCAAACTATGAAAGCGGATACAGATCGAGACAGTTTCAATAACTTTGACTCAACGATATATGTATTTTTCGTAAATTCTTTTATATACGCGCTTTGCGCGTGTATCTAAATCAGTGAATATAGGATCTTTTAAAAAATTATGTTTTACTATTAAATATAGTATGTTTGTATTATAAAATAAAAATTATTTTATACTCCTTAAAATATATATAGTTTTAGTTGAAAAGGCTTATCTATAAAATTTTCCATGTTAATTTTTCTAACTTATTTTTATTTTTTTCATCCCAAATACTATTCTTATGCAAACAAATTTAGGCATCCTAAGAGTTTTGTCAACTTGAAAAATAATTTTAATTATACGATAAATTTAACAAATAATTGAATTGGATTTTTTGACTTAACTATTTGGCCTTGATATTAAAAGAACTAATTTATTTTTTGTTGATTCAAATTTTTAATATTAGCTCATCCCAAGTTTTCGATATTTAATTGTAACATGAAAGGGATTACAATCATGTGTCGTTCAAATATGAAAATAATTATATAAGGTATTTAAAATTTAATTATTTAAAATATTGTGAATGCTAAAAGTTTCTACACTGTTCAAATAAAATTTATTTTTATAAGAATATAAAAATATTACATTAAAATTTGTAATTTAGTTATAAAATAAAATAAAATAAAAAGTATAATTAAGTTCCTTAAATGATAATTATTTATCCTATTTAGTTATTCAATAAGAAGAAAAAAATCTATTATGTAAGTGTTCAATAATCTTTGTAAATATATAACTTAAAATTGATTCCAGTTATAATTTAATTATTTCAATTTCACAAGTTATCATGCTTCTTTTAAAGTTTAAGCAAGAAAATATAATCATTAAACATTAAGATTTTTTTTTTTTGAAAAATTGTATATTCTTAAGTTCATTCTAGAAGACAATGTTAGATAAATATAATAATATCGACTCGTACATAACTTAATATGTTAATTTAATCAGATATTATATTGATGGAAGAAAAATATTGAACTGCAATTGAAGAGATCTAGTTTAAATTGTTTAATAATTTATTTTTTTAAAATCGTAAAATTGTGCTTAAAGACTGTTTCAAAGTAGAAAATGGTGAATTCCATTACCATGTCAAGGTTGGAATAAATATATTACCATGTAAAGGTGGTCGATATGCTTTAAAGTTTAAACCTTATTATTTGGATATAAATTTTAAAAAACTCTTGTGGTTCATTATTATAATGCTTTTGCATTAAATATATGATTTTATGGGTTAATCTATTTTTTGCCAATTTATATAAGGTAAGATTCACATACAAGTTCCTAAATATTAGAAATTCTTACATAATTCAAACAAGGAAAGATTTAATAACTAAAATTATAGGATTTTAGAATCCTATATATTAGGAAAACAATAATATTACTATTTTGTCCAATGTAAAATGAATTTTAAAATCACACAAATATTGTTAAACTATGTGACTGAATTATAAAATAAAAATTTTAAAAAAGCACAAGCTCTTAATAATAATGAATATTGTCATATTTACCCGACGAAATAAAAAAAATTATGTCATGTAAGAGTATTTTAATGTCTTATCATAACTTTAACATATATGAGTTATGCATTTGCTTTAGTAGTTGAATAATATGTCGACTTGTATTCAAATATTATGCAACAATCATGCTCTTAAAAATTAATTATGTTAGTTTAAATACCTAATAGTATGAATTTCATCTTATTTCTAGTGAAACTCAAATTGAAAAATATGGAAAACAACGAGATATATTATTAGATTTAGTTATCATACCAAAAAAATCAATTGGATGGGTATTGTCTGTATCTAACTAAGTTTTTTCTTGAAAGAAAATTAATTGTCAAAAAAAATTAAGGTAGAGAATTAACGTTGATTACTATTTTATATCAACTATTTTATCTAACATGAAGTATTTTGTAGTGTAATATAATTCTCAAAAGGTTTAAAAGTTTATAATCATTACAATAGTATTTAAAATATTTATTTTTATTTGTATACATATTTTAAGATATTTTATTGAGTTATGATATAAAATTACAGTTAATTAATTAAAATTATTTGTTAGTAATACTATACACTGACATTGTACTTGAGTTCAACTGATTGAATCTTGCTTAATTAAAAAAGAAGATTGATGTTCTCTTTTATAACATGAATTGGCGTTGTCACAATCGTAATGTTGATACCGATATTTGTCACGAATTTATTGTTACAAATTAAAGAGAATAATTTAGTAAGATAAACTTTTAATTGACTAATATCCTGCATAGTTTGAGTAAGAAAAGACATAATAAATTTTTATTGATTTGAAAGTTAGAGATATTAGAAAAAATTACCGCAATTATTCTAATGTTTTATACAACAACAACAACAACAACAACAACAACAACCCAGTATAATCCCACAAATGGGGTCTGGGGAGGGTAATATGTACGCAGACCTTACCCCTACCCCGAAGGGTAAAGAGGCTGTTTCCAGGAGACCCTCGGCTCAAAAGCAACAGAAGCCGATATATTCTAATGTTTTATCACATTTGAATATTTGGTATCAAAATGCTAAACTTCTTCCTCTTAAATTATTTTCTTAATTTTAATTAACAGATAAGTAAGAAAACAGTTGAAAACAATTTTCGACATGCACGCCTTCAAACTGTGATAATATTTTGATTGACTTTACATAATCATTAACAATTAAAAATAATATATCGTATGTTTGGATTCAATAAATAAGACATCATGTTACTTGATTATTATATTTAAAAAAATAAACCTAAACCTTCATACTATTATGGAGTAAAATATGTTCATTTCCATTGAAAAGTAATGTCTACCTTTTTTTATTGGTTATTAAATAAATTCTTTAATTTTAACTTATCTCTTAATTTATTTTAGTCCAAGCATTTCAAATGGAAACGGAAGAAAGAGTGAAAATTTTCTATTTGGTATGAGAATACCTAAGCCAAAGCGTGTTTGTGCATAGTTGGAATAAGTAAAAGTTTAATATGGAAAAGTTTAGTTGATTTCAAATTCTTAAATATTTAGGATTCTTACATAATTTAAATAAGGAAATAGATTCAATAGTAAAGATTATACTTGGTTTAAAAGTCCTAAATATTAGAAAAATAACTAAAAGACTTTTTTGTCTAATGTAAATTCTATTTTTAGAGGGTAAAAAAGGCGAACGATATTTCGCTAAGGGCCTTCATGCTTTTAATATAGTACTAGTCTTTGTGTACGTGCGTTGCACGTGAGCCTCACGTCAATCAATAAAAAATTGTATAGAAGAAACACAACTCAAATAAATTTTCTTCTAAAATAGGCTATTATATTCATATATAATACTATGAAAGGAATTACAATAATGTTACATTGTTGAAATAAAAAAATTATATTAGATAATAAAATTTTAATTGATTTTAAAGTCCAATATAAAGATTTAACGAATATTTTAGGTGATTTCAAGGGAGGGATAACTTCTAAAGTATTACCCATTATTTCACGTATAAACTTTGCACTCCTTATCCATGATAAAAATTTGCTTGGTTTAACAACTTCTACAAGAATAAACTTGGAAAAATAATAATGTTGCTCATTTTTGTTGTTAATATGCTTACAACTTCAAGAAGATCTAAACGCGGATAAATAATATTACTCATTTAACACTCCAAGTATTAGAATTTCTTACAAAGTTCTAAATATTAGGAATGCAACCAATTATAAAATCCTACATATTAGGAATGTAATTAAATTATAATTTTATCCAATATGAATTATGTATTTAAAAGGTAAAAAAGACAAACAATACGTTCCATGCTAATGAACATATCATATTTTTTTGGTCGGAAGCTAATGAATATAATTAGTTTAGGTAGTAATATAGCCTATCTATTTTTTTGGTCGGAAGCTAATGAATATAATTAGTTTAGGCAGTAATATAGCCTATCTATGTCAACACTCCCGTTCTAGAGAAATATATACACGGATTACATTTATCAAATAATAACTGTTTATGCAAAAATATAAAAAGGAGAATGGCACCTACCCCTATACAACTATTTGAAAGAAAACTCTACAATTAGCTACTAATCATGGAAACTGCTCTCTGAATATAAGTTTGGCCAATTAAAATTTGACAACAAAATAAAACAAAAGATACTTCTGTGGACATTTGGAAGAACCTGAGCTAGAAGGCCTTTCGGACATGCAAAACTCATATGCTTCTTTTTTTGCACCAGCCTTGTTATGTTGTTGAGGGTTCCAGACTATAAATCTTTGACTTTTTTCTGCAATCATGAACTTTCTTGGGGGAATTATGCTTTGGTGATTTGTTAGGGTATTTCGAAGCTACTTTTTATTTTCGTGGGATTTAATGACCTTATATATTAGATTCCTACATAGTCTAAATAAGGAAATTAGATTTTAATAGTTAAAATTTAGTTGATTTAATACTCCTAAATATTAGAAAATAATTAAATGACTATTTTATCTAATATAAAATTTATTTTAGAAGGTAAAAATGGCGAGCGATATTTCGCTAAAGACCTTCGTGATTTTAATATAATAATACAGATATAGATAAATATAGTTCAGAGTTAGAATCTACAAAACATATACTGCTGGCGATATGTATATGCTCCTCACTCCTCAATATAGACTGTAATTGGCTCTGAAATAAATTAATCCTAAATTTATCCTGATGGTTCTCTACACGTCTCCCTTCCAGAAAAACACTAGAAAAGAATTAAAGATCATATGGTATCTCGGTCAAGGTGCATGGGCCCATGCGGAAGCTGTGGACTATAGAACACGAATATCTAAGAATCGGATGAAATTTTAATTTTATGGCCGTAAAACGCCAAAAAACGAGGAATAGTCATGGTGGGTGGTGGCTATGGTTCCTTAGGTCGTTTTTGATGGTCCAACAAAATTGTAGGCGATCCTGGTTTGGGGGCAAAGGCCCATGCGGAAGGAGTGGGCTATAGCACACAAAAATTTGGGAATCGGGCGAACTTTCAATTTTATAGCCGTAAAACGCTACAAAACGAGGAACGGTCATGGAGGGGTGGTGACTATGGTTCCTTAGGTCCTTTTTGATGGCCTGCAAATTTTTTAGGTGATTCGGGTCCGGGGTCTCGGGCCCATGTGGAAGGCGTGGGTTAAAGGACACAAAAATCTGGAAATCGGGCGAAATTCCAGTTTTATGACCGTGAAATGCCAAAATATGAGGAACGGTCATGACAGGGCGGTGACTGTGGTCCCTTAAGACGTTTTTTTATGGCCCGAAAATTTTTTAGGCGATCCAGGTCCGGCGAATGTGGAAGGCAGCATACTAAAATATAGGAATCTGGCTGAATTCCATTTTATGACCGTAAAGCGCCAAAAAAATGAGGAACAGTCATGCCAAGGCGGTGACATGGTTCCTTAGGTCATTTTTTATTGCGCAAAAAACTTTTAGGCGATCCGGGTCCGGAAGTTCAATCCCATGTTGAACGTATGGGCTATAGCACACGAAAATTTAGGAGTCGGGCAGAGTTCTAGTTTTATGACCGTAAAATGCCAGAAAACTTTACGGCCATAAAACAGGGAACAATCATGGCGGGGTGGTGACTATGGTTCCTTAGGTTATTTTTTATGGCCCGAAAAAATTTAGGCGATCCTTGTCCGAGGACCCAGGCCCTTGCGAAAGGCGTGGTATAACACATGAAAATTTCGGAATCGACCAGAATTCTAATTTTATGACCGTAAAACGCCAAAAATGAGGAACGGTCATGGAGAGGTGGTAATTATAGTTCCTTAGGCAGTTTTTTATGGCCCAAAATTTTCTTAGGAGATCCTGGTCTGGGGCCCAGACCCATGCGGAAGACGTGAGCTATAGCACACAAAAATCTTGGAATCGAGTGGAATTCTGGTTTTATTACAGAAAACGCCAAAAAACTAGGAATGATCATGGCGAGGTGTTGGCTATGGTTCCTTAGGTCATTTTTTATGGCCTGGAATAATTTTAGGTGATCCGGATCCGGGGTCCTGGGGCCATGCAGAAGGTGAGCGCTATAACACATAAAAATCTAAGAATCGAGCGGAATTTCAGTTTATAGCCGTAAAACGCCAAAAAACGAGGAACATTCATGTTGGGGCAGTGACTATGGTTACTTAGGTCATTTTTTATTACCACAAAATTTTTTAGACACCCGGGTCCGGCGGCCCGATCCTATGCGGAAAGCATGGGCTATAGCACACGAAACTCTAGGAACCAGGTATAATTCTAGTTTTGTGGCCGTAAAATGCTAGAAAATGAGGAACGGTCATCGAGGGGCGGTGACTATAGTTCCTTAATTCTTTTTGATGGCCCAAATTTTTTTTAGGAGATCCGGATCTCGGGGCTCGGTCCCATGTAGAAAGGGTGGGCTATAGCATACGAAAATCTTGGAATTGGTGGAATTCTAGTTTTAAGGCCGTAAAATACCAAAAAATGAAGAACGATCATAGAGGGGCGGTGACTATAGTTCCTTATGTCATATTTTATGGCCCGAATTGTTTTGACGATCCAGGTCCGGGCCCATGCGGAAGGCGTGGGCTATAGCGCAGGAAAATCTGAAAATCGAAAACAATTTCAGTTTTATGGCCGTGAACGCCAAAAAAAGAGGAACGGTCATGGCGGAACAGTGACTATGATTTCATAGGTCGTTTTATGGCCCAAAATATTTTTAAGCGATTCGGGTCTGGGGGCCCGGGCCCATGCGGAAGGCATAGCCGCAAATAGCCAAACAACGAGAAAAGGTTATGGCGGGGCGGTAACTATGGTTCCTTAGGTCGTTTTTGTTAGCCCATAAAATTTTTAGGCTATCCCGGTCCGGGTGCACGGGCCCATACGGAAGGCGTGGACTATTGAACACGAAAATATGGGAATCGGGTAGAATTTTAATTTTATGACCGTAAAACGCCAAAAAATGAGGAACAATCATGGCGGGGTGGTTACTATTGTTCCTTTGGTCGTTTTTTATGGCCCCAAAATTTTTTAGGCGATCTTTGTCCGGGGGCCCAGGCCCATGCGGAAGGCGTTGACTATAGCACACGAAAATTTGGGAATTAGACGGAATTTCGATTTTATTACCGTAAAATGCCAAAAATTAGGAAAGGTTATGGCGAGGCATTGACTATGGCTCCTTAGGTCGTTTTTGATGGCCTAGAAAATTTTTTAGGTGATCCGGGTCTTGGGGCCCGGGCCCATGTGAAAGGCGCGAGCTATAACACACGAAAATTTGGGAATCTGGCGAAATTTTAAATTTATGGCCGTAAAACGCTTCAAAATGAGGAACGGTCATGGCGGGGCAGTAATTATGGTTCCTTAGATCCTCTTTGATGGCTTGAAAAAAATTTAGGCAATCTGGGTCAAGGGTCCCGAGCCCATCGGAAGGCATAGGTTAAAGGACATGAAAATCTGGGAATCAGGCGGAATTCCACTTTTATGACTGTGTAATACCAAAAATGAGGAACGGTCATGACGGGGTGGTGACTATGATTCCTTTTGGTTTTTGGTGGCCCGAAAAAAATTTAGGCGATCAAGGTCCGGGCCCATGTGGAAAGCGTAGACTATAGCATAAGAAAATATTGGAATCGGGCGGAATTCCATTTTATGACCGTAAAACGCCAAAAAATGACTAGAAATAATAAGGGTAAAACAAGAAAAAAAATTATCTTTTATGATATAAGCACAATATATGTACGTTCAAATTTATAAAGAGACAATTTCAAGTGGATGATAGTATCATAACATTAGCTGTAAAGGAAAAATTAAGTTCATTAATTATGATCCATGTGAATGGAGATTGGAGTTTCCAAGTTGACTTCGCCCTCTCCTCTCTTTCTTGCACATCATTTATTATTAACGGAACTCAATAAATGATGCTATATCAAGATTGTCAATCTGTTTTTCATTTAAACAATATACATATCTACGCCACTACAACAACAACAACAACGACCCAGTATAATCCCACAAGTGGGGTTTAGGGAGGGTAATATGTACGCAAACCTTACCCCTACCCCGAAGGGTAGAGAGGCTGTTTCCAGGAGACCCTCGGCTCAAAAAGCAACAGGAGATGATATATTAGTACCATAAAAATGCATAATAAAAATAACAACAATAAAGACAATATATAAGAGATATGAAATATGAAATACAGGATACTAAATACGAACTACGAAATAGATGGCTGGTAAGTACAACTAGAAGGTAAAGCCCAGCATCGATAGACGACCAATGACATTCCTAGTCTAACTCCTAACTGGATAGTCTCCCTCTATTGTGCTGTAGAAATATTCACCCTCTCCCCTAACCTACAACCTTAATGATCGACCTCTATAATTCCCTATCAAGGGTCATGTCCTCAGTAATCCTAAGTCGCGCCATGTCCTGTCTGATCACCTCTCCCCAATACTTCTTAGGTCTTCCTCTACCTCTCCGCGTGCCCACTACAGCCAGTCGCTCACACCTCCTCACCGGTGCATCAGTGCTCCTCCTCTGAATGTGCCCGAACCATCTGAGTCTTACTTCCCGCATCTTGTCCTCCATGGGGGCCACACCCACCTTCTCTCGAATATCTTCATTCCTAATCTTATCCATCCTTGTATGCCCGCACATCCACCTCAACATCCTCATCTCTGCTACTTTCATCTTCTGGATGTGTGAGTTCTTTACCGGCCAACATTCAGTTCCATACAACATGGCAGGCCTAACCACTGCTCTATAAAACTTACCTTTTAGTAACGGTGGCACTTTCTTGTCACACAAGACTCCCGACGCTAACCTCCACTTCATCCACCCCACCCCTATACGGTGTGTGACATCCTCGTCAATCTCCCCGATCCCCTGAATAACCGATCCAAGGTACTTGAAACTACCTCTCTTGGGAATGACTTGAGAGTCAAGCCTCACTTCAACTCCCGCTTCCGTCGGCTCAACTCCAAATTTGCACTCGAGGTATTCCGTCTTCGTCCTACTCAACTTGAAACCTTTAGACTCAAGAGCATGTCTCCAAATCTCTAGCCTCTCGTTGATGCCGCCTCTTGTCTCGTCAATTAGAATAATGTCATCAGCAAATAGCATGCACCATGGAACCTCCCCTTGAATATGATGAGTCAGTGCATCCATCACCAGGGCAAATAGGAATGGGCTGAGTGCAGACCCTTGGTGCAACCCCGTAATAACTGGAATACATATCTACGCCACTATCACGTTGAAAAAAATTAATTATTACGTAATATGGGATTCACCTAGATCCTTCTTTTCTTCTGTAACTTAAACAAATTAATTCCAAGCAAAAGCAAGACATAATGATTTGTACATAAGTGTGGAAGTACAAGTGGCTCTTCAAAAAAACGACCTATTGTATTTGTACAAAACAAATTAAGAGCTGAAATAAATTAGATATGGTTGAATCAATGATTCTTTCCAGAAAGATGATCAAGCCCTCCTCCCCGACCCCTTCTTTTCTTTGTCGTCAGTCTTTCTTTCATTGATCATATAGCTAGTTCTGCATACTCTCCCATTGCCGCCTTCTACTCTAAACCTACAAATAACACAAGCCAGATTCTTGAAAACTCTCTTTCAAAAGTATTGTGCTCTTATTATCCCTTTGCCGGGAGAATCATGGATAATTGTAAATATGTTGATTGCAATGACACAGGTGCTGAGTATCTCAATGTACGAATTAGTTGTCCGATGTCTGAAATTCTCGACCACGCCTACAATGATGTTACTGATGTTGTCTTCCCACAAGATTTGCCTTGGAGTAGTTACTCAAACGGAAGTTTATTGGTGGTCCAATTAAGCCATTTCGATTGTGGTGGAATAGCAGTCAGTGTATGCCTATCACACAAGATTGCTGATGGATATAGTCTTTGTAAATTCCTTAATGATTGGGCTGCTACAGCTCAACATGAGTCGGATTTCAAACCATCTACTCAATTTGATGCACATTCTTTCTTCCCACTAATGGATGATCCTCCAGTTCTAAGCGATATTGTACGCGAACCTCAACGATGCGTATCTAGAATGTACCATTTCTCATCCTCTAGTTTGGACAGACTCAAGGATATTGTTTCAACAAATTCACAAGTGCAGAATCCAACTCGCGTTGAAGTTGCCACAGCACTGCTTCATAAATGTGGAGCTGGCAGTATCAACGACAATAAATTCAGGCGTGTTCCAACCATCTATATTGTCCCATTTAATGAGTTTTCTCCCACCATTGTCCCGGAACACCATTGGAAATGCTTGTTATTTCTTTGGATCAATAGCATCGACGGAAGATGTGATATGGTGTCCATCTCATTCAAATGAGTTGGTAGCCAATTTTATTGACTTGGTTTGGTTTGGTAGCCAACCTTGTTGAAATTGTGAAAAAGGTGTGTAAATTGTCAAATATTGTAGGCTTTAGAAAGTAAGGTTTTGGCTATAAAAGGAGAGCTTTAACTCTCATTTCTACACACCAACAAAGAGAAAAAAGAGAGAGCAAGGTATTCCATAAACTATAAGAAAATAGTTTGTGAAGAAAAATAGAGTGTGAGAGATATTGTAGTGAGGTGGAAAAAGCAAAAGAGTGTTTATTTCTTTTGAGGGTGTAGTGGTCTTAGGAGTATTTTTACTCGTTACTACACAGTGTAAAATTCCTCGCTATAGTAATATCAGTTGCTCTTCTTGGTCGTGGTTTTTTCCCTTATTCAGAAGGGTTTCCACGTAAAATCTTGGTGTCATTATTGCTGCATTTCTATTCGTGCTGATTTAACCATAACTTAGTGTTCTGCGTTTATCACTAATACCATGAATACTATTTTTACGGGGTTTATACCCAATAAGTGGTATCAGAGCCAAGGTTCTGTCTGAGTATGCTCTGTGGTTGCAGCACAGTCTGAACTTCCACATCAGAAAAGAATTACTTTGGTCTCCTAATAAATAGTATTTGTATTTGTGATAAACAATGGAAGTCAACACTAGTAGAATGGTTACCTTGAATGGCACAAATTATGCCATTTGGAAGGGCAAAATGGAAGATTTGCTCTATATCAAGAATTTTCATCAGCCTGTCTTCGCCACTGTAAAGCCTGATAATAAATCAGATGAAGAGTGAAATCTGTTACACAGGCAGGTTTACGGCTTTATTAGACAGTGGGTTGACGATAATGTTTTGAACCATATTTCTGGGGAGACACATGCTCGGACCCTGTGGGAGCACCTTGAAAGTTTGTATGCTCGGAAAACTGGAAACAACAAGATGTTTCTGATAAAGCAGATGTTGGGTTTAAAATACCACGATGGTTCCGCGATGACAGATCATCTGAATAATTTTCAGGGGATCATGAATCAGTTATCTGCTATGGGCATTAAATTTGATGAAGAAATTCAAGGCTTGTTTCTACTTGGTTCCCTACCAGATTCTTGGGAAATTCTTAGAACTTCATTATCAAATTCTGCTCCAGATGGTGTGATCTCTATGGATCTTGCCAAGAGCAGCCTTCTAAATGAAGAGATGAGAAGAAAATCTCAGGGTTCCTCCTCATCAGATGTCTTGGTGACTGACTCTAGGGGGAGAAGCAAGAATCGGGGTTCTCAAAATAGAGAACATAATAGAAGCAAATCCAGAAGCAGACTTAAAGATATTGAGTGTTATCATTGCGGGAAGAAAGGGCACACAAAGAAGTTCTGCCGGATTTTGAAAAAGGAGAATAGAGACAAGGAAGAACAAAAAGAAGATGGCAATCGTGTGGCCACCGTCACTACAGAAGATCTTGTTACAGTCCTTGATGCGGATCTGATAAATATTGCTTGTGATGAGTCAAGCTGGGTTGTGGTCAGTGGTGCCGCATCTCATGTGACATCAAGGAAGGAATTTTTCTCATCCTATACTCAGGGTGACTTTGGAACTCTGAGTATGGGTAATGAGATTGTATCTAGGGTGGCTGGTGTTGGAACGATTTGCTTGGAAACTAGTATTAGAACTAAACTAGTTTTAAACAATGTAAATCATGTACCTGATATTCGTTTGCACTTGATCTCTGTTGGTGTTTTGGATGATGAGGGATATGTCAGTACCAATGGTGCTAGAAAGTGGAAGCTCACTAAGGGCTCCATGATTGTGGCTCGTGGGGAAAAGCGTCGTGGTCTATACTGGACTACGGACTCTACCTGTGTTGATATGGTGAATGCCGTTGAGAGCCATAACTCTTCAACGTTATGGCATAAGAGGCTTAGCCACATTAGCGAGAAAGGACTAAATGTTCTGGCCAAGAAGAAATTGTTGTCAAATTTTGAAAGTGCAAAATTAGAAAAATGTGAGCACTGCTTGGCTGGAAAACAAAAAAGAGTTTCTTTCCAGTCTCATCCTCCTTCAAGAAAGACAGAGTTGCTTGAGTTGGTGCATTCAGATTTATGTGGTCCAATGAAGACAAGAACTTTGGGTGGTGCACTTTATTTTGCTACCTTTATTGATGATTGTTCAAGGAAACTTTGGGTCTACATCTTAAAGACTAAAGACCAAGTGTTGGGTGTCTTTAAGCAGTTTCAGGCTTCAGTTAAAAGAGAAACTGGAAAGAAGCTGAAGTGTATTCGTATTGATAATGGTGGTGAATATTGTGGACCGTTTGACGAATACTGCAAACAACAGGGTATCAGATACCAGAAGACTCCTCCTAAGACTCCTCAGCTTAATGGTTTAGCAGAAAAGATGAAGAGGAAATTGATAGAAAGAGTCAGATGTTTGCTTTCTGAAGCAAAGTTGCCGAATTCCTTTTGGGGTGAGGCTTTGTTGACCGCCGCACATGTTATTAATCTATCCCCTGTGGTTGCTTTGCAAAGTGATGTTCCAAACAAAATTTGGTATGGCAAGGATGTTTCCTATGACCACTTGAAAGTGTTTGGTTGCAAAGCTTTTGTACATGTGCCTAAAGATGAGAGGTCAAAATTAACTGCCAAGACAAGGCAGTGCATCTTCATTGGTTATGGCCTTGATGAGTTTGGTTACAGGCTATATGATCCAATTGAGAAGAAGGTTGTGAGAAGTCGTGATGTTATCTTCGTGGAGGATCAAACCATTGAAGATATTAACAAAGCAGAGAAGTTAAAATCTTCAAGTTCTGAAGGTTTAGTTAATCTTGATCAAGTTCCTCATACAAATGGGGATGACACTGGTGGGATCAATGATGATGGTGATGCCCAGAACCATATTCCAAATCAACATATTGATGGTGATGGGGATAACAATGCTAATGTTGATGAGGTAGATGCTCCTACTCACGAAGTTGTGGACGAGTTAGATATTCCACTCAGGAGGTCTTCTAGACCTCGTACTCCTTCCTCCCGTTATTCAGCCAATGAATATGTATTACTCACTGATGGGGGAGAACCTGAATGTTATGCGGAGGCCATAGAAGATGAGCACAAGGATCAATAGATTGAAGCCATGCAAGATGAGATGAAATCTCTGCATGAGAACCATACTTATGATTTGGTGAAATTGCCTAAGGGCATGAGAGCTTTGAAGAATAAGTGGGTGTTCAAAGTTAAAGTTGAAGAACATAGTTTGAAGCCCAGATACAAAGCTAGATTGGTTGTCAAGGGATTTGGTCAAAGGAAAGGTATTGACTTTGACGAAATATTTTCTCCTGTCGTAAAAATGTCCTCCATTCGGACAGTTCTTGGTTTGACTGCCAGTCTTGATTTGGAGATTGAGCAAATGGATGTGAAGACTGCTTTTCTTCACGGTGACTTAGAAGAGGAGATTTATATGGAACAACCTGAAGGCTTCAAGGCAAAAGGTAAAGAAAATCTTGTATGCAAACTTAAGAAGAGTCTATATGGATTGAAGTAAGCTCCCAGACAGTGGTACAAGAAGTTTGAGTCTGTTATGGGGGAGCAAGGCTACAAGAAGACTTCTTCAGATCACTGTGTGTTTGTACAAAGATTTTCTGATGACGATTTTATCATCCTCTTGCTATATGTGGATGATATGTTGATTGTGGGCAGGAATTCTTCTAAGATTGACGAGTTGAAGAAACAGTTGAATAAGTCTTTTGCAATGAAAGACTTGGGTCATGCTAAGCAGATTTTGGGCATGAGAATTACTCGTTCGAGAAACGAAAGGAAGCTTTACTTGTCACAGGAGAAGTACATAGAACGTGTACTGGAGCGCTTCAATATGAAAAGTGCTAAGTTGGTTCGCACACCTCTTCCTGGTCATCTGAAGTTGAGCAAGAAGATGTGTCCAACAACAACGGAGGAAAAAGAGAGAATGGCCAAGATTCCTTATTCCTTTGCCGTTGGAAGTTTGATGTATGCAATGGTATGCACTCGACCAGATATTGCTCATGCAGTCGGTGTTGTTAGCAGATTTCTCGAAAATCCAGGAAAAGAGCATTGGGAAGCTGTAAAGTGGATACTCAGGTATCTAAGAGGAAGCTCACGTGAATGCTTATGTTTTGGAGGATCAAATCCAATTTTGAAGGGCTATACAGATTCTGATATGGCAGGTGACCTTGATAACAGAAAATCCACTACTGGATATTTGTTTACTTTTTCAGGGGGAGCTATATCATGGCAGTCGAAGTTGCAGAAGTGTGTCGCACTATCTACAACTGAAGCGGAGTATATTGCGGTTACTGAAGCTGGCAAAGAGATGATATGGCTCAAGAGATTACTTCAATAACTTGGATTGCGACAGATGAAGTATGTTGTCTATTGCGACAGTCAGAGTGCAATAGACCTGAGCAAAAACTCCATGTACCATGCGAGAACAAAACACATTGACGTCAGATATCATTGGATTCGTGAGCAAGTGGAGAACGAATCACTTCAAGTCAAAAAGATTCACACGAGTGAAAATCCTGCAGATATGTTGACCAAGGTGGTACCAAGAGACAAGTTCGAGCTATGCAAAGAACTTGTCGGCATGCACTCAAACTAGAAGATAGTGCTACCTCCTCAAGATGAATGAGACTGGAGGGTGGTTTGGTTTGGTAGCCAACCTTGTTGAATTTGTATAATTTGGTAGCCAATTTTATTGACTTGGTTTGGTTTGGTAGCCAACCTTGTTGAAATTGTGAAAAGGGTGTGTAAATTGTCAAATATTGTAGGCTTTAGAGAGTGAGGTTTTGGCTATAAAAGGAGAGCTTTAACTCTCATTTCTACACACCAACAAAGAGAGAAAAGAGAGAGCAAGGTATTCCATAAACTATAAGAAAATAGTTTGTGAAGAAAAATAGAGTGTGAGAGATATTGTAGTGAGGTGGAAAAAGCAAAAGAGTGTTTATTTCTTTTGAGGGTGTAGTGGTCTTAGGAGTATTTTTTACTCGTTACTACACAGTGTAAAATTCCTCGCTATAGTGATATCAGTTGCTCTTCTTGGCCGTGGTTTTTTCCCTTATTCAGAAGGGTTTCCACGTAAAATCTTGGTGTCATTATTGCTGCATTTCTATTCTTGCTGATTTAACCATAACTTAGTGTTCTGCGTTTATCACTAATACCATGAATACTATTTTTACGGGGTTTATTCCCAACAAGATGAGATACAATGGCCCCACTTCGTTGCTCAACTACGAAACGCTAAACAATATCTTCAAGACAAGTCGAAGGATCCAAATCAGCTAGCCTCACATGTATTTGAAAATGTCAAAGAGCGTGCAAACAAATCAGAGAAGAGTAAATTTGATTTTTATATGTGCAGCAGCTTGTGCAATTTAGGAGTATATAAGATTGATTTTGGATGGGGTGAGCCCATAAGAGTGACACTTGCAAGAAATCCGATGAAGAACAACTTCATTTTCTTGGATTCCCCGAGGGGAGAAGGGATAAATGTGCTAATAACTTTGAGAGAAGCTGATATGTTAATATTTGAGAGTAATAAAGAGCTCCTAGAGTTTGCTTCTCCAGTAGTTTAATTAGTAACTCAATAAGTTTAGTGCCATATTTCTATGTGTGATCTTCATTCATTAAGTGTTCTTTTTTTTTTTTTTTTAAATTGTATTTTGGAAAGTTGTGCAATTGTTCAAGTTATCGTTTCAATTCATTTGTGGTTATCGACTTTTTTCTTTTGCGTCCGGTTTATCCTGAAAGAAGCAATAACAATATTGGACCTTATTTGGTTTAGTGTAACGAGATAAAATTAGACTCACAGCCCCCTAATCAGGGCATACAATATACACTTACGGAGAAATAAATCTTGATTGAATTTCTATTTGCTCTGTAAATACAATCCAATTATGGTAAAACTTCATATGGATAGAGACAAATATTGCTATCTCCGTTAAACTGAGTTTTCTCTCTCAAGATGAATCCCCAGCTCTATGAAACTCAAAACAAAATATCACCCAAACCTCCAGACATTGATCACGATAAGTCCATACACAACAACCTAGAAAATAAACCATCCTTCAAGGAGATGCTAACAATCTCTAGTCCAATGATCTTTGCATCAACTGTAAACCAATCCGACATGGAGCTGTCAGAGACTGCCTCAGTAGAAGGAATGATCGAACACTCTGTAACTTCTAACACACTGAGGCATTAAAATTATCTCGTTAACAGAGGAAGATAGACAACAAATTTATGAGCCCCGGAAAAATTCTATCATTGTGAAGCTAGTGGGAAAACGTATGTTACACCACTACTTAAAGAAGAAAATTCAAGAATTATGGCGGCCAACAGAGGACTTCCAACTGATTGATCTTGGTGAAGATTATTACATAATTAAGTTCAGAAAAAAGAAAAATATGGAAAAAGCTATACATCAAGGGCCTTGGTTCATCAATGGTCATTTTCTTTCCATTACAAGATGGAAACCAAATTTCGTGGCCACAAAAGAAAAATTGACTGCATCGGCAGTATGAATCCTAGTCTAGTCCCCTTGGGTTAGTGTTTTCTTTTAGTAATCGATATTTTTTGAGTACAAGATGAATGGTGTAGCTTTATACCAACAGCTTAATCTCTATGTCTCTTTCTTTTCTTGACACAACGTCTCACCAGTGTTTATCTGTTTTTCTTCTCTCACTAATTACACAACAGATCTAAAAGAACTACAATGCTTGTTTGGAGTAGAACAAAAAGAGGGAAAATGGTTAGTTCAAAGTATATCCTTTTCACGTCCAGAACATCTGTATATATACTTTCCATGAGGCCTTCAAGAATCTTGAGAGATTGCAAACCCAAGGGAGTTGATCCTTGAAAGGAATCATGAATTGATTCTTTCCAAGAATAAAGTCAAGTTCTCATGATCTTCCTTGATTTATGGTCTTGACAAACTTTCTATCAGCTGGGCATATCTCTGTGTCACTTGAGTCATATTCGCTGGATCCCCTGATTTTTGGCTTTAGTGATCGCGTTTGCCTTTGATTTTGGGGCCTTCCAGTAATAGATTCAGTCAATATCTGATTGATTATTCTTGCTGGATCTCCGCTATTTCTTCCTCTTTCATCGCTGATTCTTTTCCTTATTAGCTTCCGTCAATCTCTGATTGATTATTCTTGCAGGATCTCCGCTGCTTCTTCCTTTTGCGTTGCTGATCATTGATTCTTTTCTTTGATCTATTCTTTTCTTCTCCAGTCCCTTTAATATGTTCCTTGAGACACTACATCAAATTCCTCTCTACCCTTCGGGGTAGGGGTAAGGTCTGCGTACATATTACCCTCCCCAGATTCCACGTGTGGGATTATACTGGGTTGTTGTTATTGTTGTTGTTGTTGTAGACACTACATCAAATGTAATATATTATTTTTCATCATTGAAACTTATAATTAATAGATTCTATGTATTTTTTATCTTTAACGAGTGGCCCAATATTCAATGTGGGTCGAAGGAACGACCTATTCCCCTTTAGCATAACGAACCTTTGGCATAAAAGGAACAATAATTACCACAATAACTTCTCTCATTACCGATCAACGACAACAGTCCTCATGCGGGTAACAGAACTGTTAGAAATTTAATTTTGATGATTACCAAACATGTTGTTTTGGTTAAGTAGGAGTTGTGAGTCAGATACCCTAGGCCTGCTAGTGGGTCCAGCACTTTCATGCAAGACATATCTTATTTCGGGTAAAATGACCTGGTAGCCTCATAAATTTGTAAAAAATCTTGGCACTTTAATCCTTAACTATAGTCCAAGTTTATAGGAAAGAAAAGTCAACTTGGAAAAGAGTTAGAAGAGAAGATCTTTCACTTCCTTTGTTCTCTAGGGTTCAACATTTTTTTACTGAAGCATTCGTATCACTAACGAGGGGCGGATCCACCTTGCAACTTACGGGTTCACATGAACCAGTAGCTTTTGTCCAAACAATGTAAATGTGTTCGAAAAATTCACTAAATATCTGTAAATGTTTGAATGTGAACCCAATTACTATTGAAAATTTACTCAACCTATAAATATTAATTCCGCCTCTGCCACTAACCATATTACTAACGGGGTGCTAAATATATTTGTGTAACGATTGACTTGTTGCAGGATTATGCATCTATATAGAGAGCATTGAGAGAATACACAAGGAAGTGGCAAATTCCCAAGAAAGAGAGAAAGATAAACTGAAGAAACCAGTGTCAGTAAGTGAATCGAGTATAATTTGGTTTTCTAGATCTTTTATTAGATGTTTTCAAAGTGTATTCTGCTTATTTTAGAAGCACTAGTTTTAGAGTACGCGCTTTACGCATGTACTTTTTCTCAAAAAATATCAAATTTTTCTAAAAATTCATACAAATATTATTTTAAGAATTATGTTTGAGTTATATAAAAAAGTTAAAAGAAGAAAGTGTAAAATCATGAAAATGATGATTAATGTCGATTCTATTTAATTAACTCAATAAAGAAAGAAGGTCTACCTCATGAAATTCCTGAAAATCTTAAATGTCAGTTCTATTAAAAATAGATTATTAATTATAATTACGATTTTTATTCAACTTGAATGACACTTATGAAGGATAAAAGTTGATCAACATTTCATGTTAATATTTCATATTTTTATGATATATTATGTCAATATAGATATATAGATTAGACTAATCTACCGAAATGTTTTTAGTGCGAACAATGATCCTTAAATAATATTCCATCAAAATTATGATGAAATTTAATTAGTCGGATTCAAAATTTTAAATATTACACACAATTTTAAATGTTAATATAATTTATTAAAATAGAATTATTTGTTAAAGGAATAGTTTAGTTTTTTAAAGCTACAAAAGTGAAGATGTCGACCAACTTCAACTTTGTCACAACTAACTTCATATAAACTACTATACAATTTTTTTGATTGTTTGGTATACCTTAAATATTTTATTTTTAGTTGGATTTATTTTTAGAACTTTATATTTACCTTATACTTTCAGATTATTCATTTTTCAAAATTAACATAAAAAATAACTATGTAGGTAATTTTGAAAATTAATTCTTCGAAACTACAGTAATTAATACGTCCAAGTCTAAAATCCTCGTTGTTTCCAATCAATAATCTTTTTTGGCTTTGTTTGTACTTTTAAGCTTTATAAATATTTAGGTAAACATACTCATAATTATAATAAAATAAATTATATGTCTACCTAACGCGAGAGGGTTCATAGTTTTTGATTTAAAGATTAATTATTGTACCTAATTCAAATAAGGAATATATTTATATATATCTTAAAGTTTATTGACTTTAAATTCCTAAATATTAGGAATTTATACGTAGTTCAAATAAGGAAAGTTCAAAGGAAAGACTTAATAGTTAAAATTTTAATTATTTTAAAATTCTAAATATAGGTAAATATTTAAATGACCATATTGTCTATTGTAAAATTACTTTTTAAAGGGTAAAAAAAGGCGAACGACATTCCGCTTCGTGCTTTTAATATAGTACTAGTATTAGTACCCACGTGATGAGCTGATAAATCATTTCAAATTGCGATGTAGGTTGTTTGAATCATGTACAAATAACCTTAAAATATAAACCTCTAAGATAAAAATTATATAACATGAGAATTTAATTATGAAGCAGGATATTAAATTATTGTTCAAATCTCGTAGTAGACAACCAATCTTTTTAATACATATTTGTAGCAATCTAACTCCTTGATTTTGGTACTTGCATTTCGTTCCGCTTACTAAACATGTCATATTGTGATCTGTCTTGTTCGAGCACATTAGATCATATTATTTTAACAAAATTTTTACTATCACTTTATTTTTATCTGGATGTCAAATATATCTAATTCATCACATCATTTTACATAAATTCGTTTTTTTGTTTTTTCTTATAGTTATTGTATTATTTAATATTTAATATTATTATACTATCATATAATTTTTTTATTAGCTTATAATTAAATTAATGTCATGCTTTTTATCCTTTTAATAGTATTTAATAAAAATAAATATTTTATTCTTGAAATTCGGTATATTTTTATGTTTTAATCCTCTTATTCATAATATTTTAATCATTTAAATTTATTAGTAATATTTTAAATATAATTTAATTAATTTATTTTATCTATTTTTAAATTAATTTAAAGTATAAGTATCCCCACACTACCTCTATTTTTTTTATATACATTCTCTTCCCTACTACAGATGTTAATTAGTTTTTATATTAATGTTTTACCTAGAACTAAAATAATGCCATATTTTGTTTTAAATTGTAACTATTAATTAGTCTAAAATATTAATACATAAGTTATTTGATTATCATGTTCCAAATGTATTGAGTTCTCTTATAATTAATTTTGTATTAGATGCAGTTAAATTTTCTTTCTTTTTTAGCTATAAGATACAATTTAATTTTTAATTTTCATTAGTAAGATAACCAATATTAGAAATTTATTTTGTATTTTAAATTTTATTTATTCATAGAAAAAAAATTCTTAATTGTTTGAACACATTATTTCTAAATATTGTAGTAATATTTTTACTATCATTTTAGTGCTTTACGTAATATTTTCAAAAACAAAAAAAAATCTCATCTCAAATTCAAATAATTCTTATCATTATATTTTCTATACTGGAACGTATTTTCAAATAATTATGCTATGCATTCAAACTCAAATTAATTGCACTCGATTCAGATATTAATTATATAAAAATATTTTCTTAATTGTTTGAACATATTATATCTAAATGTTGTAGTAATATTTTCACTGTCATTTTATTTTTTTACATTAATTTTATTTCTTTTTTAGTTTAAAGATAAAAATTTATTTTTTATAAAATTACCTATATTAGAAATTTATTTTGTAATTTAAAAATTTTATTTTTTATTATTGTTTTATTTGTCATAAATAAGACTTCAATTTCATGGTATTATCCATAATTTGAGCATTTGCATCATAGTTTTAAGAACTTTCTGTCACGACACAAAATCCACTAAGGGTCGTGATGGCACCGGACACCACTGTCAGGCAAGCCAACTACAATATACTAGCAATTTCTCATTTTTAAATATTTTGAAATCATTTTCTTTAAACATATAAATAATAAATAATAAACTTCGTTGGATAAATGAGGATGACTTTACAAAATTTAACTACTGAAAATCCCGTGATCATTCTAGAACCCGGTGTCACAAGTACATGAGCAATTACTAGGGAATGAAATAAAATACAGTAACTGTCCGGAATACAAGTGGACATAAATGAAAATACAGTACAATACTCTGAAGGAGACTCTACTGGCTACAGACGTCTCGATAAATGCAACTCACCCAAGTCTCTATATCAACCATGCTGCTATGTCATTAAGCCACTAGCCACACATAAACTTGTGCAACAAAAATGCACAACAAGTGTAGTATGAGTATGAAAATAATGTGTACCCAATGAGTATCCCGTCTAATCTCGAAGAAGTAGGGACGAGAGGTCGACTTCGACACTTACTAGTGGTCCAATAGTAATATATTATTAATGCAAATAATCATGGATTTATTAAGAACGACAGTAATTTCAAATAAGTCACGAACATGTGAAAGTTCCTTTTTATATTAAAAGTCTCCGGATTCATAATCTATTAATTTTCAATTATCTCAAGGCTAGGAGGACAAATATCAATATCAATAAATTTCAAGGCAAGCAATACAAGCATGCGCAAATCATGTCGAGGTCGTACGGCCCGATCCAACAATATTTAAATGGTGCACTGCCAGAGGGTCGAATGGCGCGAACCATAGATGCATCTATTTAATCTACCGAGGCGTTCAGCCCGTTCCACAATAGATAAACACATGCAAACAATCAAATCAATAATTCATCAAGGAGCAAATATTCAGGAAAAAGGTAAATTTCTCTTTTAAAAGTCAAGAAATGATATCTAGCCTTTTTTAGAAATTCATTTACACGTTCAATATGTTTTAAGCATTTTAAGTTTGTCAACAAGGTTTCAAGTATTTCAAGAAAGCATGCTTTTGGGCCCTAAACTACCCGGACTAAAGCATAATAGTAGCTACGCATGGTCTCTCGTCACCTCGTGCGTACGTAGCCCTGCAAATAGGAGCACATAACCAATTAACTCACCTATGGGGACAATTCTCTCTTACAAGGTTAGAAAGGAGACTCACCTTGCTTCGAAATTTCCATAACCGGCTTCCAAGCCCTTCCAACGACTCCAATTGATGCACAAAGCCCCAAAACTATTCAAACAATGGGCAAACCAATAAAAATTAACTCGAATACTTGTAACAATTCAAATTATATAAGTTCCCAACTACGCTCGAAAAGTTGACCTAAATGCCCTCGGGCCCACATGCCCGGATTCGGGAAATGTTTGAAGAAAATTGTTACCCATAACCTAAGGATCAAGAATATATGATTTTTACTCCATTCCCTTACAAATTTTGTGGTTAAATCTTGTTTTTACCAAATTCTAGGTTTTTCATCTAAAACCCTTGATTTTCCCTAATTTTCACATGTTAATCTACCCATAATCTATGTATTTAACTTATGAGGTGTAGAAATTACTTACCTCTTTGATGATGATGGAATCCCTCCTCTAATGCTCTCAAAAATCGCTTAAGACCAAATGGGAAATGAGGGCAATGGGCTAAGACTCGGAATATAAAGTCATAGCACTTGTCGCAGAAGTCGCATTTGCGACTCCCAGCTCGTAATTGCGATGGTCGCATTTGTGACAAAGGCATCGCAAATGCGAAGCCCAGTTTTCCCCTGACATGGTCGCATTTGCGACAAAATTCTTCGCAAATGCGGAGAAGACAGCATCGCAAAAGAGATGCCCCCCTCGCAAATGTGATCCCACTCAGCAGCCCCCAGGTTCGCAAATGCGAGCTCCCTCTCGCAAATGCGATGTCGCATTTGCGACCAAAACACCGCAAATGCGGTCATACCAGTACCAGTAGTATCATATCTTCTCCAAATTCTATTTTTGATCCGTTAACCATCCGAAATCCACCCGAGGCCCCCGGGACCCCAACCAATCATACCAACCAGTCCCAAAACACATTACGGACTTGCTCGAGGCCTCAAATCATATCGAACAACGCTAAAACCATGAATCGCACTCCAATTCAAGCGTAATGAACTCTAAAATTTCAAACTTCTACTTTTGGTGTTTAAACCTATCAAATCACGTCCGATTGACCTCAAATTTTGCACACAAGTTATATTCGCCATTACGGACCTACTCCAACTTCCGGAATCGAATTCCGATCATGATATTAAAAGTCAACTCTTGGTCAAACTTTCCAAAACCTTCAAATTTCTATCTTTAGCCAAATGGCTCCAAAATGACATACGGACCTCCGAATTCACTTCCGATTGCCCTCCCAACTCCAGAATCACTATATGGAGCTACACCCAGACTCGGAATCCCAAGCGGACATCGATAACACTGAAATGCACTTCAACCCAAACTTATGAATTTTTTTCCAAAATGCTAACTTCCACAATAGGCAGCGAAACATTCTCGGGTCTTCCAAAACCCAGTCTGGACATACACCCAAGTTCGAAATCATCATACGAACCTTCTGGAACCTTCGAACCCCGATTTCGAGGTCGTTTACTCAAAAATCCAACCTTAGTCAATTCTTTCAACTTAAAGCTTCCGAAACGAGAATTCTCTTTCCAAATCAACTCCGAACTTCCCGGAATACAATTCCGATCGTGCGCAGAAGTCATAATACCTGAAGTGAAGCTGCTCATTGCCCCAAACTGCTGAACGACGCGCTAGAGATCAAAACAACCGGTCGGGTCGTTACATTCTCTCCCACTTAAACATACGTTCGTCCTCGAATGTGCTGAAAACTGCGCTGGAGTTGTCCGAAATCACTATTTACCACCTCGAGCATCTACCCGTGCTAACACAACTCTGTTGAGCACATTAGCTTGAGCAAATCTGAAGATATACTCTTTCATTCAAGCAAATAAGCTTAGAGCCCAATTCGAACATCCGGAATTCTTCGCTAGGCCTGTTTCCAATATATGAACACTGCATCAATCACTAAACGAGGTACTAGAACATGACTGCGTGCCTTTTTTGAATTCTCACCATGCACCACATCATTCACGGGACCATAATAACATTCTCTGATCATAATAACCGACATTCCCTGAATCTAATGCTCACAATGCACCTCATGATAGATATAAGTCTTGCTCCAACTATCGCAATACTGCCACGTCGGAAGAGATGTGTAGAAATTCATATCCAACTGCCAAATCAACAAATCATTGGGTCTGTACTCCTGACAAAAACTATCACCTCATTCTAAACCAAATAATGGTCTTAGATCCTTAATATACTTCATATAATCAGATTGCACTGATCCTAAATCCAATGATCTTGTCTCACCCAGTACGTACCGCTCAGGCAATAAGCCACCCATACATGATCAAAAGTCTCGTATGATGCCACAATGTGCGAATAGGCTATGAACTCAAACGTGACAAAAGAAAAACAAACTCTGGAAGGAACTACTCAACTCACGGACTAATATTGACTTTCCTTAGAAAATAGGAAACAAGGCATACAAAAATAGCATATAGAAAATTGTACTCAACATCACACTGTTGCGGCGTGCAACCCGATTCAAATAACACACCCATGGCGGCGTGCCACCCGATCCACACATAGAATTCACATAAGGAGATATACATCGAGCAAAATTGCTCATTACAACAAAATACCGAATATCGGTCACAAGCACGCTAAGTGCATAATACCATCCCAGGGAGACATATAGTTCCATAGGCTACAAACTTCAAGCACAACTGAGGTGCGATATACGATCTGAATCTCGAGAGACATCCTGCTCATATAACATCATCTCTACGCGGAATCTCAACACATAAGAAATTCACCAAGTCGTCTCACAACTCACACGGCGCAATATATCATTACATGAAATAGCTAACGACAAAATAACACCCCGACTACTCTTCCATAAGGAGAGCATTGCTGATATGAACACATCTGACCTAATATAGAGCCCATATTCACATTTAAATCCATCCACAGACCTCAAGCCGATTCTGATCACACCGAACTAGGCCATTAACCTTTCATGGGTCCATAATCACCCCCCTTTTCTCATAACACACAAGAACAACCATCATAACCGAAGTAATCCTCCACAGTCCGCAACACAATAAACTGTGTGCCCTCTATGCATCAATTCTCAATTTAACGACATCACTACAATCTTCATACTTGATTTAGCTGTTCAATCAATCAAGTGGCTACATGCCACACTAATACAACCTTCCTGTAGGGCACGCTCCCACAACCTTCCGTAACAGATAACAGGTCTGTACATCCAAACCATCGGCCGCACAAATGCTGAAAAGCGATCAAGTATCCTTAACCAGGATGCAAAGCCTTTTTCATAAAACACCGATCTTAGGTGACGCTGAAGACAATACCAACTTACCTTAAACATTGAAACTCCTTTCCTGCTCATCCGAGCTCGTGACATCCTTGTCAACACCGAACTGCAACCTTGATCCTCACTTCAAATTCCATACCACTCACTGTACCCAACATGCCAATATACGATAGAACACGTTTTTCCATCATAGCTTCGGAACCACTAATAGATCAACACTTCATCATATAAAAGCTTTTCACTTAACTCACTCCAAGAGAACCATAGCAACACACAGATGAATTCTCATAACCGTAGAATATGCAAATCACTAAGTAGTGGACTAAGCCACCATAGCATTTCCGGGATCCGCCTACACTTAACAGGCCATAACAGTAGAATACTTCTGAATAACATCAATTACGGTGGCTGACCGGCCTCACACGTACCGTCACAAATCACTTGCATAACTCGGTTCCGCTATAGGAACTGATCACTACCACCAATATGCCAATTCAACTATGGCTAATAAATCTATCTTCTTCCAATTTATCTTTGATTGCCTTAGAAATAATAATAACTCCATTCAACACATAACACACCCCCATTTGCACTCATCCCGAGTGACCTTAAATCACGAGACCACGCTGTCTCCAATCCCACGAACCGTTTCATACCTCCCTTGTGCGCATATTCGCATCCTCAACCAGTATGCCCATTCTGAAAATCCCTCTACGAATCCAAAGTCTTTTCTCATTTTCCTCCCAAATGCTACACTGCGAGTCAAAACATCATAGAACATTCTGGGCCTCTTCTCATAAGCTACTACAAAAGCTTGATTCTTAATCGTACTTGTAGGCTCGAAATTATTAGGCACCACACTTTAACTTTTGAATTCACTAGGACCGTTGTTGAGATCCATCCTCTCTGACTTGGCCTCGAATATAATCAACTCTACGAACCTTCTAGCACATGAATACCCTCACGGCTAAGCACCCGGCAGAATCACTTCCCTTGAAACCCGCATCTATACAAGGCATAAATCCTGAATCCTCCCCCAAGTCTGAACATGAGCCAATAAGTCCAACCATAGTACACCTTTAACAATCCCTTTGCTCAAATTACCACCTATGTTCTTTTCGGGTAGCTGAAAAAACCCATCAATCTGTTAATAACCAGAAACCTCGCAAGTAGTTAACCATGCAACCTAATCAGAGGCGGTGGGACTCTCTCACTTAGCTTGAATCCACTATTACACAACTTTGGAATTCACCAGAATTCTTTATCTCTTATTGACATAACCTTGTGCAATCAACCGCAAAAATTCTTGGAATCTTTCTGTAAAACCCCCTTTTCATACTCTGAATCATTAACCATATTCGCACGACCGATCTCTTTGCTGTATAACCAATAGAATTCTTTGCAGAAGCTTCGCCAATCCATGCGAGCGTCGAGATGCTCACTGGAGATAACCCACCTATGGAATTTACATGCCGACGTCTTCCAACACTGCCGCATGGGGTACAATCACTACGACATTAATAACCCATCCTAAGTTCGAGCTCACTCTCTAGCTTCACAAGTCCATTCACCCCTCGTGGGCATCAATTAAATGTGCGGCAACATCTTTCCACTTCAAAGTTACGTTGTATCCTTCTTCATTTAAAGTAGCTCTTTTCCGTTATATCAAACCTCCTGCCGCGTAATATCCCATACTTCAAATTAGATTCGTAGACCCCAATTATCAATCACTAAAATTCCCAAGTTGTTCCAAACTCTCCTTAAAGTGCGTAGTCATCCTAACACAAAGCCCATATGCAACTCCACCACTCTCCCACTTTGGCGGAACTCACTCCTCTAATCGACCACTCGACCTTTGCTTCTTATACCTGGCCTTCTAGAAATTTTAACCACCGCCGGACACTTCTCACATGTCCTTCCTCATCCTTTGCTTCTCAGTTGTTGCCTTAAATAAAATCTATCTTCGTAGAACTTGAACCCACAAATCGCTACTAACTTTAAGCCTTTCCGAAGACCATCTTTCTCGAGCCATCAATATTAGAAACACCGATTCAATCCTGAACCACCGCACATCGCAATCTCTGACAGTCGCCTCTCTATTATTATTTCACAATGTCCTGCCCCAAGGCGAATTGAAGAAAACCATAACACCGGCGAACTCAACATATTCAATCGAGGACGACGATACCATGTCACAGATGAAAATTCCACCACGCTCGAAAATACCAAGTCTCGTTACTCCACCAAACCAAACTTGAACATTTATAGCCCGATTGCCTCTCTTCGGCCGGGAAATAAAATTCTAAATCTCTGAATCTTGCATTGAGTAAACATCTTTCCAAGTCATTCACTGCTTCAACGCATAGACAAACACTCTACCATTACACCAATATTGTGTGATAACAATGCATGAATCGTCATAACAATTAATGCCAAATCTCAAAACCTTAGGTAATACTGAGACTGAGCTGAAACGACAGAACGACCTTCCGCAAGGCGACGACAATAGCCCAATCAAATATGCAGGGAGGAACATCCCACACCGCATCTGTAGTACCATTACATTTCCCAATTCCCAATTTATAATAAGCGCTTCACGTAGCATAAGATTGAGTAGGAAAGAAACAAAGACATAAGCCTCAAAGGAATCAAACTGCACGATGAGGAATCAAGACGGGAGGTGCTCCTAACAGTCTTATAGCCTCTCGAAGATAAGTACAGACGTCTCCATACCGATCCGCGAGACTCTACTAGACTTGCTCATGACTCGTGAGACCTAAGGGAACCTAGTGCTCTGATACCATGTTGTTAGGACCCAAAATCCACTAAGGGCCGTGATGGCGCCGGACACCACTGTCAGTCAAGGCAACTACAATTTACTAGCAATTTCTCATTTTTAATTATTTTGAAATAATTTCCTTTAAACATATAAATAATAATTAATAAACTCTGCTGAATAAATGAGGATGTCTTTACAAAATTTAACTACTGAAAATCTCGTGATTATCCCAGAACCCGGTATCATAAGTACATGAGCAATTACTAGGGAATGAAATAAAATACAGTAACTGTCCGAAATACAAGTGGACAGAAATGAAAATACAGTACAATACTCAAAAGGAGACTCTGTTGGCTACGGACGTCTCGATAAATGCAACTCACCCAAGTCTCCATATCAACCATGTCGTTATGCCACTAAGCCACTAGCCACACATAAACCTGTGCAACAAAAATGCACAACAAGTGTAGTATGAGTACGAAAACAACGTGTACCCAATGAGTATCCCGTCTAATATCGAAGAAGTAGAGATGAGAGGTCGACTTCGACACTTACTAGTGGTCTAATAGCAATATATTATTAACGTGAATAATCATGAATTTATTAAGAACGACAGTAATTTCAAATAAGTCACGAACAGGTGAAAATTCCTTTTTATATTAAAAGTCTCCGGATTCATAATCTATTAATTTTCAATTATCTCAAGTCTAGGAGGGCAAATATCAATATCAATAAATTTCAAGGCAAGCAATACAAGCATGCACAAATCATGCCGAGGTCGTACGGCCCGATCCAACAATATTTAAACTTTGCACTGCCAGAGGGTTGAATGGCGCGAACCATAGATGCATCTATTTAATCTACCGAGGGTTTCGGCCCATTCCACAATAGATAAACACATTCAAACATCAAATCAATAATTCATCAAGGAGCAAATATTCAGGAAAAAGGCAAATTTCTCTTTTAAAAGTCAAGAAAAGATATCTAGCCTTTTTTAGAAATTCATTTACACGTTCGATATGTTTTAAGCATTTAACGCTTGTCGACAAGGTTGCAAGTATTTCAAGAAAGCATGCTTTTGG
Source organism: Nicotiana sylvestris (assembly GCF_000393655.2). Lineage (NCBI taxonomy): Eukaryota > Viridiplantae > Streptophyta > Magnoliopsida > Solanales > Solanaceae > Nicotiana > Nicotiana sylvestris. The sequence goes on from NC_091068.1 coordinate 163,236,040, forward strand.
GTCCTAAACTACCTAGACTAAAGCATAATAGTAGCTACGCACGGACTCTCATCACCTCGTACGTACGTAGCCCCCGCAAATAGGAGCACATAACCAATTAACTCACCTATGGGGACAATTCCATCTTACAAGGTTAGAAAGGAGACTCACCTCGCTCCGAAATTTCCATAACCGGCTTCCAAGCCCTTCCAACGACTCCAATTGATGCACAACGCCCCAAAACTATTCAAACAATGGGCAAACCAATAAAAATTCACTCTAATACTTGTAACAATTCAAATTATACAAGTTCCTAACTCCGCTCGAAGAGTTGACCAAAATGCCCTCAGGCCCACGTGCCCGAATTTCGAAACTTTTTAAAGAAAATTGTTACCCATAACCCAAGGATCAAGAATATATGATTTTTACTCCATTCTCTAACAAATTTGGTGGTTAAATCTTGTTTTTACCAAATTCTAAGTTTTTCATCTAAAACCCTTGATTTTCCCTAATTTTCACATGTTAATCTACCCATAATTTATGTATTTAACTTATGAGTTGTAGAAATTACTTACCTCTTTGATGATGATGGAATCCCTCCTCAAATGCTCTCAAAAATCGCTTAAGACCAAGTGGGAAATGAGGGAAATGGGCTAAGTCTCGGAATAAAAAGCCATAGCACCAGACGCAGAAGTCGCATTTGCGACTCCCAGCTCGTAATTGCGATGGTTGCATTTGCGAAAAAGGGATCGCAAATGCGAAGCCCAGCTTTCCCCTGACATAGTCGCATTTGCGACAAAATACTTTGCAAATGCGGAGAAGACAGCATCGCAAAAGCGATGGCCCCCTCGCAAATGCGATCCCCCTCAACATTCCCCAGGTTCGCAAATGCGAACTCCCTCTCGCAAATGCGATGTCGCATTTGCGACCAAAACAACACAAATGCGGTCATACCAGTACCAGCAGCATCAAACCTTCTCCAAATTCCATTTTTGATCCGTTAACCATCCGAAATCCACCCGAGGCCCCCGGGACCCCAACCAATCATACCAATCAGTCCCAAAACACATTACGGACTTGTTCGAGGCCTCAAATCATATCGAACAACGCTAAAACCATGAATTGCACTCCAATTCAAACTTAATGAACTCTAAAATTTCAAACTTCTACTTTTGGTGTTTAAACCTATCAAATCACGTCCGATTGACCTTAAATTTTGCACACAAGTCATACTCTCCATTACGGACCTACTCCAACTTCCGGAATCGGATTCCGACCGTGATATCAAAAGTCAACTCTTGGTCAAACTTCCCAAAACCTTCAAATTTCTATCTTTAGTCAAATGACTACAAAATGACATATAGACCTCCGAATTCACTTCCGATCACGCTCCCAACTCCAGAATCACTATACGGTGCTACTCCTAGACTTGGAATCCCAAGCGGACATCGATAACACTGAAATGCACTTTAACCCAAACTTATGAAATTTCTTCCAAAATGCTAACTTCCACAATAGGCGCCGAAACGTTCCCGGGTCTTCCAAACCCCAATCCGAACATACGTCCAAGTCCGAAATCATCATACGAACCTGCTGGAACCTTCGAGTCCCGATTTCGAGGTCGTTTACTCAAAAATCCAACCTTAGTCAATTCATTCAACATAAAGCTTCCGAAACGAGAATTCTCTTTCCAAATTAACTCTGAACTTCCCGGAATTCAATTCCGACCGTGCGCACAAGTCTTAATACCTGAAGTGAAGCTGCTCATGGCCCCAAACTGCTGAACGACGCTCTAGAGCTCAAAACGACTGGTCGGGTAGTTACACTTTCTAATCTCAAATTCAAATAGTCTTTTCTTTTCATTTTTAATAATTTAACATAATTTTGCTATTTTTTTAATCTAATATATAGTCTTATTACATTTTATGTGGCTTTTCATTAACTTGTAACTTTATTTAATATCATTATGAAATACTTTTCTTTAATAATATAAGATAAATATATAATTTTTTAATTATAAAATAAATATTTATTTTGGTATAAAAGTATTGCTCGAAAATTTTAAATTATTTAAAATATAATAATATTTTTAAGTATTGTATATTTATTTTATTTTATTTTCTAAAATTATGATTTATAAATATCCTTACATTATCTATAATTTATTTTTATTGTTCAATATTTTTAGTTTTTGATTTTACTAATAGACTTGAGTTGTGTGGACTTATATTATGACTCTTCTTATCATAATATAAAAATCTTTCTCATCTCAAATTTAAATAATTTTTACCCTTTTTTATATGATAAAAAATTGAATTTTTATTTATTTCTCTATTTATTCTTTATTTTTGATTTTATATTATTCAATACCTAATATTATTACATTGTCTTGTGAATTTATATTAGCCTGTTTGAATTTAATATCTATTTTTACCACACTCATTCTAATATAATATAGATAAAAATTTAAAAACTTTCTCATCTCAAATTCAAATAATTTTTATCATTCTATTTTCTGAATTGGACCATATTTTCAAAAAATTATGTTATGCTTTCAAACTTAAACTAACTGAACTCAATTCAAATATTAATCATAGAAAGATATTTTTTTAATTGTTTGAACTCATTATATCGAATTGTTGTAGTAATATTTACGTATAAAATACTCGTTTGCACGATTTATCAATGTTAATATGAATTTATTATTATTGTTATTAAAATATCTTTTGCTGATTATTTAATTTTTCTCCTACCTTATAAATAATTTGTATACTTTATGTAAGATCTTATTTTGCTCCTTTAATTTATTTAATTTTTAAACTCAATAAATCTTTAATATCTTAAGTAAATTTTAGTTTTATTTATATTTTAACTTACTCCAAAGTATAAATAGTTATAGGTTATCTCAATTTACGTCTTTCTATATTTTTATTTTTTTCTATTATAGTTTTTAATTAATTTTTCACCTCCATATATCTAGCAAATATAAGAAAATATATGCATGGATCAATATATAAATATACATATAAATTTAATTATAGATATATAGATTAGATTTGTCTAAGATCTATTTAGATTATGTATATGATTCATTAATATACTTTCATTAATTATGTTTCTATATATCATTTTTAATTATTAATGTTGTCCTAAAATTGTCAAGTGACTTCATTTTAGCTTGCCACTTGGCTTAACCACAATGTATACTACTCACCTTTTAATATAATATAGATAGGATGATATTGTCTAGTGTAAATTTACTTTTTAAAGGGTAAAAAAGCGAACGACATTTCGCTAAGGGGCTTTGTATTTTTAATATAGTATAGATTATTATAAGGATTATGTCACGACCCAGAATTCTCACCTACGGGATCGTGATGACACCTAACATTTCACTCGCTAAGCAAACCAACGTTAGAGTAAATTATAATCCATATCAACAATTCAAGAATCTAAAACTCATTTAAACTGAAATAAAACTAGAATGAAGTATTAAGTGGCATAATACCCAAAATATCTAAGTACAAATCCTGGACCTGGAGTCACAAGTACACGAGCTTCTAGAAGTACTACAAATAAAGTCTGAAATAAGAACAACTGACTTCAAGGTCTGCAGACGCCAGTAGATCCACCTCTAGTCTTCAAGTATGCCAATCCGAGTTGATATACCTCACATACAGCTGGGACCAGTATCAGAATCTGCACAAAAAGTGTAGAGTGTAGTATGAGTATAACCGACCCAATGTACTCCGTAAGTGTCGAGCCTAACCTCGACGAGGTAGTGACAAGGTTATAACAGGACACTTACGTAATTAACCTGTACAAACGAGGATATATACATACAACATAACAACAAATAGAGATTTAAGCACATACTAATGGGAGGGGATATGCGAAAGCGGTACAAGGTACGGTAACTACAACAGGAAACTACAACATGAAATAGTAAATAAACATTTAACCAATGAAGATGGATATACAAAATGAATAAAGACTGCACAATATCACCCATCGTGCTTTTGCTCTCAACCTCACCATGGAACAATAATAATGGCACGACATCATCTTTCGTGCTTTTACTCTCAATCTCTTTATAAAATGATAAATACGACATGACATGACCCTTCGTACTTTTACTCTCAATTTCATCACAAAACGATAAATACAGCACGATATCACCTTTAGTGCTTTAACACTCTCTCTCACGATGTAGAAATAAATATACATTTGGGAGATGGAATAAGAAAGAATAAACCTTACGTCAACAACGATTCCACAATACCAAACCTTGACTTCCAAAAAATACTCAATTATCACAAATAGTTCAAAAATGCAAAAAGTACGATCAATTAAGTAATAAAATAATCTAAGCATGGATATCATAATCAAAGAAGGATATAAATTACAAGAAACAAGTCTCACCCGCATGCTTTAACCCAACAACAACGCATAAGTACTCGTCACCTCACATATACTTGTACCCAAACATTTAAACACGTAGCAAATAGGAAAACAAGTCCTAGTCCCTCAAGTTAAGGTTAAGCGCGACACTTACCTCATTCCACAGTCAACTCAGAGCTCTACCGAGGCCTTTCCTCTAGAATCCGGCTACAAATAACTCGTATCTACCCACAATCGACTTGATAACGTCAAATAATGCTAAGGAAATCAATTATAATACTTAAAGATAGGATTTTTACGCCTTTCCCAAAAAGTAAAAAAAAGCAACCCCGGGCCCGCTAGGTCAAAATCCGAGCTTCGGACCAAAACCCTTTTACCTATTGACCCCCGAGCCCTATTATGTAATTAGTTTCAGATCCCGACCTCAAATTGAGGTCTAAATCTCTAATTTGCAAAAACCTTCAATTCTTCCTAAATCCCTAATTTTCTACCATGGGAGAGCAAAGATTCGGATTAGAAATTAATGGGTGATGTTAGAAATGGAAGAAAATGAGTTAAAGTATACAAACCTATGAATTGGTGTTGAGTTTTCTCTTCAAAATCGCCTCTAGGCCGAGCTCTAATGGAAGGTTTATGAAAAATGGGAGAAATCTCGTTTTGGGATTATTTTAAATCACTGACGTTAGGTGTTCATCGCGTTCGCATGAAACCTGACGGATTCAGGAAGAGCATGGCCTAACTTGCTTATGCGATCGCGAGTAACCCCACGCGTTCGCGAAGGTCTATCCCGCCTCACCTCCGTGTTCGCTAGACTAGTCTCGTGTTCGCGTAGAGTTACCTCAACTTCCCAGCCCCCGCCTAAAAAAGCTACGCGCATTCGCGTTGGTGTGGACGCGTTCGCGAAGGGCAGTCCCCCCCAACTACTCCGTGTTCGCGTCCTATGCCTCGCATTCGCGTAGGGTTATTCCTCCCCATCCCAGATCACTCTTCGTGATCGCGTGTGTTCCTTCGCGATCACGAAGAAGGAAATATCAGATGACACCAGCAGCTCAAAAACCAGATTTTTCAAAGATCAAAAGGTTTGTAGGATATTCGAAACTCATCCGAGCTCTCGGGGCTCCAAACCAAATATGCACACAAGTCCACCAACATTATACGAACTCGTTCGCGTGATCAAACACCAAAATAATACCTAGAACTACGAATTGGACACAAACGAATGAAATTTTCAATAAAACTTAAGAATTTCTATTTTAACAACTAGACGTATGAATCACGTCAAATCACTTCCGTTTTGCACTAAATTTGGCAGACAAGTCATAAATATAGTAATGGACTTATACCGAGTTCCGAGACCAAAATACGGACTCGGTATCATCAAAGTCAAATATCGGTCAAATTTATAAATTCTTTAAATCATTAAACTTCAAATTTTCAACTAATTGCGATAACTCAAGCTAGGGACCTCCGAATTCGGTTCCGGGCATGCCCCAAGTCCCAAATCACGATGCAAACCCACCGGGACCGTTAAAATACGGGTCCAGGTCTGTTTGCTCAAAACGTCGACCGAAGTCAACTCAAATGGATTTTTAAGGCACGGATTCACATTTTAATCAATTTTTCACATAAAAGCTTTCCGAAAAAGGCGTGGTCTGCGCACACAAATCGAGGAAGGCTAAAAAAAGCTATTTGAGGTTTGAGAACAATAGAATTAAGATTTAAAACTCTAGATAACCTATCGGGTCATCACAGATTATTTATGAGATAACTTTTCATACAGGCTAAGAGTTTATGCCGGAGGGTGTAGCTACAATTTTATAGGTTGTAGGTTGTTAAGTGACTTGAGTTAGTCTCTTGGGTTATAAGAGAAGTTTTATTATATGAAACTGCTCGTTGTTGTTTTGTGAAGTTTGTGAGGAAAATGTTGGAATTGGATCGTAATATTTACTCCCTTGAGGAAGGAGGTTTTCCACGTAAACAATCATGTTTTATTCATTTTGCACTTAACTGTTACAGTATCTACAAGAACTAGTATGTAGAACCTGGTTCTTGAGATAACTTGATAAATTACTGAGAGTTTAATCAAGTAAAAAAATTAATAGGTTGAAGTCTATTAATACACTATTTATCCCCTCTAGTGTATAAGTGATGTATTTTAAAGTAACAAGAGTTTACATACTTACTAGCAAGGGAGTGATTAAATATCCTTCTCAAACCATTCACATCAAATGGCATTCCCTGCACTTAGGCCATTAATTATAAGCTTAATATTAATTGAGCTTCGTGAAAAGACAAAGAAGGTATCTACGGCGTCCTAAAAAACAGCAAAGCAAATTTGGTTGTCGGCTTCTACGATGGTCATATCAATACAAATCATTTAAAAACTGAACTGATCATGGCTTTATTAGTTACGTGGTTTTGAAGATACCCCATGATAGTTTGCCGGCAGCGGCGGAACTGATCGCAGTACTTCCATCGCAGAGTACAAATTTACGTATAAAATTCATTACAGTTGCAACAAATAGAAGATATGAACTCATAATTTTAAAAATATAATGGATTAAATGCTAAAAATCTTAAAGGTTAAACTCATCAAATTTAAATCTTAGATCTGCCTCTGCCGGCCTCCCACTATTATTAACTTGTAGTCAACGGGAGATACATGTTCATGTTACCGTGTGATTTTCATTTCTTTTTTTTGATGATAACTCAAACTTTATAGAGTATGTGCTATCTACGGCTGGATTGTTTATTTTGATGAATAGGGATTCATCAAAATATTTGCTCTAATGTCGTGCTTATTACTCTATTTGGAACCTCTACTTGAGATCTGCGATCTGTTAATCCATTGTTAATTATTGAAGTGTGTACATACCGAAACGAAGAAGATTCACATAATCTTTTTGAGCTGGAGATCGATTACTAATTTTTTATTACTCCAATAGATTGATATCTTTAAGTAATCGCGGAGAAAATTCCATTCCAGTTGGGCCATGATTCAAATAATGAAAGCGGATACAGATCGAGACAATTTCAATAATTTTGAGTCAACGATTAAGAAGTTCTCTACACGTATCACTTCCAGTTTTGCTCTTTTCTGATAAAACACTCAAAGAATTATACATATTTTATCTTCAGGTTGTGGAGAAGTAGCGGAGAGCTTCTTCTAAAATAATCAGAGTAAATAAGAATGACAAAGAGAATGCTAGAAGCTGATGTGAATTAAGTGCTGTCATGAAAGATAAATTAAATAAATAGCAAATCTAAATCTACAGATCAGATTGTTGGTTAATCCATCAGCAGAATATTGTTGGAAACTAAACCAAGATTAATTAATTAGTATTCCTAAGTTGTTTATGATTTGATATTTGGTAGTTTATTTAATTCATGTCTAGTTAGGTTTTGTTTACCAATTTTATATTGGAATAGGTTTTTGTTTTGTAGTATTATAAATAGGGGTGCTACTACATATTTTCTAGTGTGGAGAGGTAGCTACGGCATATGAGAGATTCAAGAGTTTATGAGTTGTGCAAAAGCCTCCTACCAAGTTCTCTCCCTAGTTTAATAAATTTTTTCTATATAGCTTTTGCTAAATTTCTTGATTGTGCCTAAATTGTTCTTCGAGGTATTTCAATAATTCAAATTGGTATCAGAGCCTGCGTGAGATCTTGTTAGAGCCGGTAGGAGATCCAAAAAAAAATGGATACTCTATTACCTAATTGTCCTGTTTTTGTATTTGAGGGCAGAAGTAATTTTGAAACTTGGTATCAACAGATGAAGAATTTTTTTAAGGATATTGGATTATGGTTCATCATTGATGAAGGATTTGAGGAACCCCTAGAAGGCACAACATTGACGGGTGATGCAGCTACGCAATTGGAGTAGAAAATATATTTAGATTATAAGGCACGCTACTATCTCGCCATCAAAGTCGATTTGTATATATCTAAAAATTATTTGTATACAAAGTCATCAAAGGAGGCTTGGACAAACTTAGTAAAGTCATATCGAAAAGTTACTGACATAAAAAAGGAGAAACTGCAAGAGTTTAGGAGTCAATTTGAGTTGGCTCATATGGGACCAACAGAGTCTGTCAATTTTTTTTTTACGAGAATTGAAGAAACAGTCAATAGTGTAAGGATCAATGGAGAAATATTGGAAGTAGTTAAAATTGTTGAAAAAGTATTGCAGTCCCTAAGTTTAACGTATAGCAACAAGAAAGTTATTCTTGAAGCTACCAAAGATCTTAGCACTCTCGGACTTAATGATTTAGAAAGTGAATTGGTGACATATGAGAGATCACTTAATCAACAAAAAAGATGAAACATTGGAGGAGGCATCACGAGAAAAGGATGATCAACCAAAAGAAAAAGAAGACACATCAAATCCGGTGGAGATAAATCAAGAAGGCCAAAATTCAAAAACAGAGGACAAAAAATGAGAAGGTACATGCAATTTTTGTTGTAAAAGAGATTATATTGAATGCAAAGGAAAGTCAAATAATATTGAGCCAAAAATTTCTCCGGTTGTTAAAAAGGAAGATGTGGTTGCAAGGGACGTTTGTCCAAAAGAAGTTGGTGTTTCACCTGACAAGTTATTTGATAGTATTGAAGATGAACCTATTAATGAAAAAAGCAAGATGGTTCATCAAGAGAAAGTCTCTGATGATCTACACAAGATTGACGCAAAAATAGCTTGGGATCCAGAACTACGACACATGATTATTGAAGATGAAATAAATTTTGCGCCATTGTTCGAGATTACATGTTTCAAGGAGCAAGACGAAATATCTATTGGTGGCATTACTCTACAACCTATACAATGTTCAATTGGAGTTGAATGGGTGTACAAGTCTAACTACAAAGTAACTCGAGAAGTAGATGATTTCAAAGTAAAGAAAAATTATATTGATGATATTTTGAAGGGATTTACCATGAGTAAAGACAAATCATATATGAGCAATATTCAAGATAAATTGCAGTTGTCTAAAGATGGCACTCGTGATTTTATTGATGCAACATATTTTAGAGAATTGGTGGAGAATCTAAAGTACTTAACTTCTACAAGGCCTGATATTACTTATGGAGTTGGATTAATTAGCAGATTTATGGAGACTCCACAGCAATCCCACTTGCAAGCCGCAAAGAGAATTTTGACATATATACAAGGTACGCAAACTGATGGTATATTTTATTTAAAGACTAATAATAGTAGTTGTCACGACCCAAAATCCAACTAGTCGTGATGACACCTAACCCATCCCGCTAGGTAAGCCAACTCATCAAGTCCAATACAAATATACCATACTGAGGAAAAATAAATAATCTCTTATACACCTCCCAAGGACTGGTAGTACAAATCATGAGCTTCTAAGAGTAGAATTTACAAAACTGATATGAAACAAATATATCTTTTGTTTGAAAAGTTAAATAAACAAAGTTTAATGAATCTAAGGTTACCATGAATAAGAGGCAGCTACAACAGGGACACCGGTACATTTTCCAAGTCAGCTTCCATCGAACACAGCAACGCCGACATCCGAAATCTGCACACAATGTGCAGGAAGTGTAGTATGAGTATAACCAACCTCATGTACTCAAAAAGTAACAAACCTAAACTTAGATTGAAAGTAGTGACGAGCTTGTACCAAGGTCAGAGTCCACACCAATATCCAGTAACATCTCATAACACTATAATTAAAGCATCACAAGGAATAACTCAATAATAAAATGCTCAGCTCGTTCACAATTCCAAAAAAAATATTTTCTTTACAAGTATAATAGTAAAACTTAATTCTTTTCACTGAATCACCACAATATGAGTAAGTCTGAAAACTATGATCTTTCCCATAAAACTTTCTTTCAAAATAGGAGATTTCATTTTTCAAATGGCATGAGGAAAGTACATATCTATGCCAGTATTTCAATGTGCATGCCAATGCAATGCCAAATAGTGACAAAACCATATGTATACTCTCAGAGTATCAATTCACTCAGTCCTCCCTGTCACTCAATCCTCATAGTCACTCATGCCTCACAATCACTCAATCCTCCCAAGTCACTCGACACTCGCACTCAGTAGGTACTTGCGCTCACTGGGGGTGTGTACAGACTCCGGAGGGGCTCCTTCAGCCCAAGCGCTATAACAAGCCATCTCGTGGCATAAATCAATCAGGCCCTCGGCCTCACTCAATCATAAATCAGTAACAACATGCTGTCGCGTGCAGCCCGATCTCATAATCATCCTCACAATTAGGCCCTCGTCCTCACTCAGTCATCATTCTCTCTAGACTCTCGGGCTCAAAATGTCATGAAAATCAGCCCAAAAATGATGATATAATGTATCAATAATAAAACTGAGACTGAGATATTATATAAAAAAAATGAATACGACTGAGTATGAAATATCAATGAAATCAGTGAGATGACAGCAAGAAACGACCATTATGGATCCCAACAATATCGGCATAAAGCCTAAACATGATATCTAGCATGATATACAGCTCAATTTACTTATCACATGGTGAAAACACAGATATCAACAAAGTAGGACCACTACACAGTGTCCTAGAAACAACAGAGTCACCATTCACAGGGTGCACGCCCACACGCCCGTCACCTAGCATGTGCGTCACCTCAACATCAATCACATAACACATAATTCGGGGTTTCATACCCTCAGCACTAAGTTTAAAAGAGTTACTTATCTTGAACAAGCTGACTCCAATGCCGAGTAAGATAACAATACTCCGGAAATTCCATTATATGCGTATCAACCTTTGAACGCCTTCCAATCTCCTCAATTCCAAGCCAAACGATTTAAAACTAGTCAAACAACGTGCAAATTAATCAAAACATACTCCAATTCTTACAATTTAGCAATTTATGAAAATTCCCAACTCCACTCAAAAATTTGACAGTGGGGTCCATGACTCGGAATCCGATGAAACTTACAAAATTCGACAACCCATTCAATTACGAGTCCAACCATACTAATTTTACTCAAATCCGACTCTGTATCGATGTTCAAATCTTGAAAATTCATTTTATGGAATTTTAGAAAATTCCTCAATTTCTCTTGAAATATCAATAATCTAACCCCAAAAATGACGATTAATTCATGGAATATAATCACAAGGGAGTTAAGAACACTTACCCCAAGTTTTGTGGTGAAGCTTGCCTCTGAAAACTGCCCAAACCGAGCTCCATAGCTCCAAATGTGTAAAGATGGCCGAAACCCCCGTTTTTATAGCATTTTACCATTCGGGCGCCACAGTTGGCGCCGGGCGCTGCCTGTGGCGCTGGTTCCAGTAGCTAAAAAAAATCTCGACCCCAGGGATAGCGCCCAGCGCTACCCTCTCATATGATGCCTGAATTCGACGATTCTTTTTGCTATGACTCCGAAATTTCGATACGGATCTAATGCTTCAGTCAAAACAGAATTTGGATCTCAATTTCTTAATGTGATACCACTTATTCTTGAAGAAATGCATTAAAACATTCTTAAATCACGTTCCGTTAACCATCCGAAATACACCCGAGGCTGTCGAGACCTCAACCAATTATACCAACAAGTCCTAAACATCATGCAAACTTAGTTGATGTATCAAATCACATCAAACCTCAATAAAACACAAATCACACCCCTATTCAAGTTTTACAGAAACTAACGAATTCCAACTTCTACATTCGATGCCGAAACCTATCAAATCAATCCGGAATGACTTCAAATTTTGCACACAAATCATAAATGACATAACAGAGCTATTCCAATTTTCGGAATCAAATTTTGACTCTAATATCAAAAAGTCAACTCTCGGTCAAACTTCCGAATTCCATTTTTTTCCAACTTATGTCAATATGCTTCAATTTATTCTATGGACTTCGAAATAAATATCCGAACATACTCCTAAGTCCAAAATCGTCATATGAAGCTATTGAAATCATCAAAACTCCATTCCGGTGTTGTTTGCATAAAAGTCAAACTCCGGTCAACTCTTTAAACTTAAGCTTTGAACCTTAACTTTCATTCCTCCAAACTAACTCTGAAATCATTGAAAATCAAAGCTGACAATTCACACAAGTTATAATTCATCGTATGAAGCTATTCAAGACTTCAAATAGTAGAAAGGAACATAAATGCCCAAAACGACTGGTTGGGTCGTTACATTCTCCCCACTTAAACATACGTTCGTCCTCGAACGTGCTAAGAACTGTTCCTAATGCTTTTAAATTGTTGTTCCACCTTACCACACACATACCCGGGGGTGATCCCATGTCACCCTATTCTATCTAGGCCTGAAGACATCATATAACAGAAAGTCACTAATTTAACATTAGTCCATATACCTTGGAATCCAATTTTCACATCAAATAAATAAATAATAAATCTTTTGAAGACCAAAATATCACATCTACACTTTGTATAAGTCTGGACAAGTTGTACCAAGTCAAACCATAACTCAAATACTCAACTCAAATATCACATAACTCAATGCTCGTACCAATTATTTCAATTCACAATAGCTGCCCGAATTACCTGATACCTATATTAAACTCCATATTAAACAATACCTTATTACAAAACCTTCATATATTGTTGGTAATGAAAAGAACACGTGGAATTACCTAACTCCAATCAAATCAACATGTTGTGGAGCTTTCCCTCGTTCAACAAGTACCATAGCTAATTATTTAAGCCGAATTCTAAATTATTCTTTTAACACGCTGTAATCAAACTTGATAGTATCCATTCTAGGTCCAATGACCTTATATCACCAAACACAACTACTCTAGATATTCCGATGTAATCTTGCCTTTCCGGCACATAACATTATTTAAACCAACTCCTCAAACTACGTGAGAAGAGCATACTTGTGTTCATGTGTACAATTTCCTCAAATTGCTCTGTAGAGGAAGGAAACAATAATCATATAAACGATCGAGGAATCACGAATCTCACATGCTGCACGGATAACTCATGTACTAACAATAATACCCGCATGGATAACTCACGTGCCAATAATATCAATATATATCTGCACGGACAACTCACGTGCTAATAATATCAATATATGGATTTGCACGGACAACTCACGTGCTAATAATGTAATCCGCCTAGCATGGTCACAAACCTCCAGTCCCAGCATATCATATCGGTCTGCCTGGCATGGTCACAAACCCCCAGTCCCAGCATATCATATCGGAGCAATCCAATGAGTACACCCGTATAGGCTAAATAAAATAAGATTCACATGCTCCTGGACTGGCATAAATAACACATTATACTGTATGCGCGAGCAAATTGTGCTATCACAGCTCAATCGGTAAGTTAACGCAGAATTAGTAACTACCAAGTTTGTTCTGGAATTAGCCTCTTTGTAATCTCAAGTATAGTCCAGATAGTTCTCAACAAAGTTATGTATACGAGAAACATTATACCCTTAAGCTCAATATTCCACTCTAGGCATATCATAGCCTAAGCATTTTTCTGAGTATGAATAATTGCCCCGGTGTTCACTCATAGGTTCAAGCCTCGCATATATGTGAACTCATAGTGCATAGTTATCATAATCAATTGGTGCAACTAGTGCCTCCACCGAGTTTAATAAAATACTCACCTCAAACATGCCATAATCCCGAAATAGTATACTTTTTGTGAACTACCAGTCTCCAAATTCATAAATCACATAAACCACCGTAACTGATCACAACCTCAACACTCAAATGACTAACACATCTATCAAGCATGATCATCCCATGATAAATATTTTCAAAATTCTACCGTGCCACATAGCAATAATTTGTATATCAGTAGTCAATCAACCAAGTGAGTACTACAATACTAATAAGACATCTGTAAGCCAAAACACAATATCCCTTCTGAAATGTACACCTTTTCTCGTGAAATACCAGGTTGTAATAATATTGATTTAAATATCTTAAATTGGCCATGCTTTCCAAAATTTTTGTGTTTTCTTCAAAACTAAACTGGCACCTTATACATGAAATTCTCAATCCAACAAGACACACCACCTTTATTAAACCATCATACGAAAAGTACGAGCATTTCATATCAGCTTTGAGTCACCAGTAGAATACATACCCGATTAGTTAGAAATATTCCATCTGCTCCCTTCCAGAAGAAAATCACAATACACCATGTGTTCCTCACACCGGTAGAAAATATCCGGCTTAAAATATCCGGTTCAAACATTTTGAAATCTGTTTGCACATAATCAAGATATCAAAAATGAATTTCTCTAACTCGACCAAGCCACATAGGTTACCAAACCCAAGAATATTGCCACCAAAACATCTGTAAAGCATCCCACATCATTATTATAGAAAAGAACTGATCATATCCATTATCGTGTTGAACCAACTTACTACCAAGCTATTCTATTTCTTTGATTCCTTTTCGAATTACCCTCAAGTCGACACTCTTACTTGACATACACCATGAACGTTACCCAAAGCTCGCTACTAGGGATCCCAGCATAAAACCATACAGCCCTAAGGCCCATAAGCCACTGTATTCGCCTTAAGCATTCCCGTAAGTACAACAACCAAAACACCCATTCTGAATGTACCTTAGGTGAATTTAAAATCATTCCTTTGCCTCCCTCATACTGGAATACGGAATTATCGCAAGTTTCGATATCATCCAATGCAAATAATTGGTTCTAGTGGTATACGAATCCGAAAAATTTTCAATTGCTATATATACATTTTATCCATTAGAACTCTATCAAGAGTCATCTACTCTGCTTATATTTAAATTGCACCGCCCAAATAGGCCAAATGACACATGTCCCATTAGCATAATAACACTCAAAGAAGTGACCCTGCCTTAACACCACCGGTCGATTTTATGTTCCATACGCACTACATTCTTCGCAATTAATAACTTACTCATTCCATGACTTTCATATACTCATAAATCGCAAGATAATCCGAGTTCAGGAATTTCATTATCCTAGTCTTCCTCGATCTCAACCTATGCAACTCATAACTAATCCACAAGTATGTCTCAGGCCAAAACCTAAATTTAACATATAACCATGAAATCGAATTGTCAATAGCAAGCTCCCCTACTTGTCTCAAAGTCATATATCAAGACATTCAAAAACAATTCTCAATACCCATATTCATTTACTGTTATAACACCACAGTGAGACTTAACTAAATTCTTCACAAGCTTATGCACCACAACCTATATGGTTTCTCAAATCGTCCACAAAGCTCACCTTCATTCTCGTAACAGTCATGTCAACTTTCTTGACTAATTCAAATTCAAATCTTAATACATCTACTCTACAGGTAGAAACAAAAATTCTCCACACAACATTGTTAGGATCACGTATCCGTAGTTTACCTCGCAGGTGATAACCCACCTGTTTAGCTTTAAACTGACATCTCTCTATGACCTTTCATAACCACAACTACCATGCCATCACTTAATCTTTCTGAGTTTGAACTCATCAACATAACATGAAAACTTGATTTGTCCCGCAATTTTACAATGTTAAATCATTCAAAACATTCATAACTCGAGACTTTACGTCAAAATCAAGACATGAGTCATATACTCAAAAGTCCCCTTTTTTTCTTTCACTTTCAAACCATCTAAAAACATCCCGCAGTCATCTTGTACTAATCATATCACCATTCAACCGCTCATCGAGCCATATATTTCCACTCATAAGGATACCACCGGATACATAAGCTCAATACACATGTTGTTACAATTGAAACTACCGAGCATAAGCTGCGGTCTACACCTGGCCTCAAGTCCTCCAGACTGGACCATTACCGAAACACAAATTACAAATCTCGAATCTCGTTCATGGAATTACAAGACTTCAATGCATAACTGATACCGAGCGCTCACATGCACACACGCATACGTGTAAGGAATTCAAAGAGTTACATTTTAAAGCTGAATCAATTCCGCACGATAAGGAAAGAAAGATAGGAAGTTTATCCTAAATTCCCTGTAGCCTCTCGAAGATAGGTATAGACGTCATCATACCGATCCGCAAGACTCTACTAGACACTTGCTCATGACTTGTAGAACCTATGAACCTAGAGCTCTGATACCAATCTGTCACGACCCAAAATCCAACTAGTCGTGATGGCACCTAACCCATCCCACTAGGTAAGCCAACTCATCAAGTCCAATACAAATATAACATACTGAGGAAAAATAAATAATCTCTTATACACCTCCCAAGGACTGGTAGTACAAATCATGAGCTTCTAAGAGTAGAATTTACAAAACTGATATAAAATAAATACATCTTCTGTTTGAAAAGTTACATAAACAGAGTTTAATAAATCTAAGGCTACCATGAATAAGATGCAGCTACAACAGGGACACCGGTACATTTCTCAAGTCAGCTTTCATAGAACCCAACAACGTAGACATCAAAAATCTGCACAAAATATGCATGAAGTGTAGTATTAGTACAACTGACCCCATTTACTCAAAAAGTAACAAACCTAAACTTAGGTTGAAAGTAGTGACGAGCTTGTACCAAGGTCAGAGTTAACACCAATATCCAGTAATATCTCATAACACTATAATTAAAGCATCACAAGGAATAACTCAATAATAAAATGCTCAGCTCGTTCACAGTTCTAAAAAAATTATTTTCTTTTCAAGTATAATAGTAAAACTTAATTCTTTTCACTGAAATCACCAAAATATGAGTAAGTCTGAAAACTATGATCTTTCCCATAAAACTTTCTTTCAAAATAGGAGATTTAATTTTTCAAATGGCATGAGAAAAGTACATATCTATGCCAGTATTTCAATGTGCATGCCAATGCAATGCAAAATAGTGACAAAACCATATGCATACTCTCAGAGTATCAATTCACTCAGTCCTCCCTGTCACTCAATCCTCACAGTCACTCATGCCTCACAATAACTCATGCCTCACAATCACTCAATCCTCCCAAGTCACTCGGCACTCGCACTCAGTAGGTACCTGCGCTCACTGAGGGTGTGTACAGACTCCGGAGGAGCTCCTTCAGCCCAAGCGCTATAACAAGCCATCTCGTGGCATAAATCAATCAGGCCTTCGGCCTCACTCAATCATAAAGAAGTAACAACATGCTGCCGCGTGCAGCCCGATCCCATAATCATCCTCACAATTAGGCCATCGCCCTCACTCAGTCATCAATCTCTCTAGTCTCTCGGGCTCAAAATGTCATAAAAATCAGCCCAAAAATGATGATATAATGTATCAATAATAACAACTGAGACTGAGATATTATATGAAAAAATGAATACGACTGAGTATGAAATATCAATGAAATCAGTGAGATGACAGCAAGAAACGACCACTATGGGTCCCAACAATAACGGCATAAAGCCTAAACATGATATCTAGCATGATATACAGCTCAATTTACTTATCACATGGTGAAAACACAAATATCAACAAAGTAGGACCACTACACAGTGTCCTGGAAACAACAGAGTCACCATTCACAGGGTGCACGCCCACACGCCCGTCACCTAGCATGTGCGACACCTCAACTTCAATCACATAACACATAATTTGGGGTTTCATACCCTCATCACTAAGTTTAAAAGATTTACTTATCTTGAACAAGCTGACTCCAATGCCGAGTAAGATAACAATACTCCGGAAATTACATTATATGCGTATCAACCTTTGAACGCCTTCAAATCTCCTCAATTCCAAGCCAAACGATTTAAAACTAGTCAAATAACGTGCAAATTAATCAAAACATACTCCAATTCTTACAATTTAACAATTTATGAAAATTCCCAACTCCACTTAAAAATTTGGCAGTGGGGTCCACGGCTCGAACCCGATGAAACTTACAAAATCCGACAACCCATTGAATTACGACTCCAACCATACTAATTTTACTTAAATCCGACTCTGGATCGATGTTCAAATCTTGAAAATTCATTTAATGGAATTTTAGAAAATTCCTCCATTTCTCTTGAAATATCAATAATAAAACCCCAAAAATGAAGATTAATTCATGGAATATAATCACAAGGGAGTTAAGAACACTTACCCCATGTTTTGTGGCGAAGTTTGCCTATGAAAATCGCCCAAACCGAGCTCCATAGCTCCAAATGTGTAAAAATGGCCGAAACTCACGTTTTATAGCATTTTACCATTCGGGCGCCACAGGTGGCGCCGGGCGCTGCCTGTGGCGCTGGTTCCAGTAGCTAAAAAAAATCCCAGCGCCAGGGATAGCGCCCAGCGCTACCCTGGGCGCTAGCGATGGGAAATTATTTTTTCTCGACACAAAAATGGACATAACTCTCTCGTACGATGTCCGAATTCGACGATTCTTTTTGCTATGGCTCCAAAATTTCGATACGGATCTAAAGCTTCAGTAAAAACAGAATTTGGAGCTCATTTTCTTAATGTGATACCACTTATTCTTGAAGAAATGCATTAAACATTCTTAAATCACGTTCCGTTAACCATCCGAAATCCACCCGAGGCCCTCGGGACCTCAACCAATTATACCAACAAGTCCTAAAACATCATACAAACTTAGTTGATGTCTCAAATCACATCAAACCCCAATAAAACACCAATCACACCCCAATTCAAGTTTTACAGAAACTAACGAATTCCAACTTCTACATTCGATGCTGAAACCTATCAAATCAATCCGGAATGACTTCAAAATTTGCACACAAATCATAAATGAAATAACAGAGCTATTTCAATTTTCGGAATCAAATTTTGACTCCGATATCAAAAAGTCAACTCTCGGTCAAACTTCTGAATTCCATTTTTTTCCAACTTATGTCAAAATGCTTCAATTTATTCTACGGGCTTCAAAATAAATATCCGAACATACTACTAAGTCAAAAATCGTCATATGAAGCTATTGAAACCATCGAAACTCTATTCTGGTGTCGTTTGCACAAAAGTCAAACTCCGGTCAACTTTTAAAATTAAGCTTTGAACCTTAACTTTAATTCCTCCAAACTAACTCTGAAATCATTGAAAATTAAAACTGACAATTCACACAAGTCATAATTCATCGTATGAAGCTATTCAAGACTTCAAATAGTAGAAAGGAGCATAAATGCCCAAAACAACTGGTTGGGTTGTTACAGTAGTCTTGTGGGATTTATAGACAGTGATTGGGCTGGTGATACAATACAAAGAAAAAGTACTTTTGGCTATGCATTTTATTTGGGTTCTGGTGTATTTTTATGGTCTTCCAAAAAGCAACAAGTTATTGCTTTATCAACCGCTGAAGCAGAGTACATGGTTGCAACAAGTAGTGCTACACAAGCATTGTGGTTAAGAAGAATGCTTGGATTTCTTCAACACAAGCAAGATAGTCCTACAACAATTTTTTGTGATAGCAAATCTGCAATTGAATTAACAAAGAATCCAGTTTTTCATGGGCGTAGCAAACACATTAATATCAAATTTCACTTTATTCGTGACTTGGTTCAAGACAAAGAGATAGTTATTGAGTATTGCAAGACTGGAGAGCAAGTTGCTGATGTTTTCCCAAAGCCACTAAAATTGAAGTTATTCATCAAGTTGAAGAAGATGTTGGGCATGATCAAATTTGAAGATCTTGGTTTAAGGGAGCTTGTGGGAAACTAAACCAAGATTAATTAGTATTGCTAAGTTGTCTATGATTTGATATTTGGTAGTTTATTTAATTCATGTCTAGTTAGGTTTTGTTTACCAATTTTATATTGGAATAGGTTTTTGTTTTGTAGTATTATAAATAGGGGTGCTACTGCATATTTTCTAGTGTGGAGAGGTAGCTACGACATATGAGAGATTCAAGAGTTTATGAGTTGTGCAAAAGCCTCCTACCAAGTTCTCTCCCTAATTTAATAAATTTTTTCTATATAGCTTTTGCTAAATTTCTTGCTTGTGCCTAAATTGTTCTTCGGGGTATTTCAATCCTTCAAATATTAATTAAATCTTATACTTCTATGCTGATTATTTAAGCAACGTATATTTCATATCTCTCACTTTATATTTATATACATATATCCACAGGACACAGCTCTTTCTGCGGCTCAAGTATGGGCTTAAAGCAAAAATTTAATAGGAGGCTAAATTTTTAAAAGAAAATTATACGACATGGTTTTATTTAAAGTCTATTTTTCCAGCTTTCTGAGATATAAAATGTTAATAATCATTTTTATAGTCAATTTTCCCTAATATATAAGTCATTTTCAATTGATAATATAACCAACTCACACTACTAGAATTCCGGAAAAAAACGACCAAACTTTAGCGACCAAAGTTGGTCTGTCAAGAAAAGCGAGCAAAGTTGGTCGCTAAATTGGCGAAAATAATAAAATAATTATTTGATATACATTAGCGACCAAAGTTGGTCGCTACTTGGTTGCTAATTTTGTCAAAATATTGACCGGACTGGTCAGACTTGCTTGGTCAAAGGTATACTGAGATTAGTGACCAACGTTGGTCGCTACAGGAGGACCCACTTATATAATTATAATAATTATAATATTATTTTAAAAAAATTATAAAATATAAATAAATATAACTTAAATTAGCGACCAAAGTTGGTCGCTAATTAAGGGGTAAGCAGATAGCGACCAACTTTGGTCGCTAAAATGGGACCCAATTATAAAATTTTAATAATTATATTTTTATTTAAAAAAAATTATAAAATATAAAAAATATAATTCAAATTTAGCGACCAAAGTTGGTCGCTTACGAAAATAGAGACCAACTTTGGTCGCTAATCTGGGACCGAGTTCTAACGTTTAACAATTATATTATTATTTTAAATATTATATAAAATATAAATAAATTTGATTTAAATTTAGCGACCAACTTTGGTCGCTAATTTAAATTTATGTATATTTAGCAACCAAAGTTGGTCTCTTTTCAGGTCAACAATAGTCAAAATTAAAAATTACTTTTGTATTTACTATCTAAATAATATAAATATAATCCGCTAACACTTTTGTAATACAAAGGATAAATAGACTAAAATATACTCTAACATGCTATATATGCAGTTAAGCAGTACTACGAAGCGTGTGTGTGTGTCTATATATATATATATATATATATATATATATATATAAGAACATGAAACGCTCGGAACACAGGGACATGTTCTTTTAGGTATTGATACACTTGTAATTTGATTCATCGACTTATAACCTATATATATATATATATATATTAACAATAAATTAAAATGTCTCGACTTATATCAATTAATATATGTATGTATGTGTGTGTGTGTGTGTATATATATATATATATATATATATATATATAAGCTATATACGATATAATATTAACTAATGCACTAATACTTAGTGCATAGTATTAGTGCACTAATACTTAGTGTATATATATATATACACTATATACTCCAATATATACAGGGACGAGTTCTTTTAGGTATTAAAACGTTTCGACTTATATCAATTAATATATATATATATATATATATATATAAGCTATATTCGATATAATATTAGGTATGTATATATAAGAACATGAAGCGCTCGGAACACAGGGACGAGTTCTTTTAGGTATTGATACACTTGTAAATTGATTCATCGACTTATAACCTACTCATATGCATGTATATATATTAACAATAAATTAAAACGTCTTGACTTATATCAATTAATATATCTATATATATTCGATATAATATTAGCTAATGCACTAATACTTAGTGCATAGTATAGTATAGTATAGTATATATACTAAGTGTATTATATATCAAGGTATATTCGATATATATAGTATAATATAGTATATATATATATATATATATATATATATATATATATATATATATATATATATATATATATAAGAACATGAAGCGCTCGTAACACAGGGACGGGTTCTTTTAGGTATTGATACACTTGTAAATTGATTCATTGACTTATAACCTACTCATATGCATATATATATAAAAGCTATATTCGATATAATATTAGCTAATGCACTAATACTTAGTGCATAGTATAGTATAGTATATATATACTAAGTGTATTATATATACTAAGTGTATTATATATACTAAGTGTATAGTATAGTGTATTATATAATACACTATACTATACATATAGTATAGTGTATATATATATATATATATAAGCTATATTCGATATAATATTAGCTAATGCACTAATACTTAGTGCATAGTATAGTATAGTATATATACTAAGTGTATTATATATCAAGGTATATTCGATATATATAGTATAATATAGTATATAGTGTATATAGTGTATATATATATATATATAAGAACATGAAGCGCTCGGAACACAGGGACGGGTTCTTTTAGGTATTGATACACTTGTAAATTGATTCATCGACTTATAACCTACTCATATGCATGTATATATATTAACAATAAATTAAAACGTCTTGACTTATATGAATTAATATATATAATATTTTTTTAAATATTATATATTTATTTATATATGTATATATATATATAGCTTAAATTGAATTAAAATCCTAAATTTATACTA
This sequence comes from Nicotiana sylvestris, assembly GCF_000393655.2. Lineage (NCBI taxonomy): Eukaryota > Viridiplantae > Streptophyta > Magnoliopsida > Solanales > Solanaceae > Nicotiana > Nicotiana sylvestris. Next base: position 163,258,951 of record NC_091068.1, read on the forward strand.
CATATGTACATAATTTTAAATTGAATTAAAAGTAATTTATTTTTTTAGAAATAGCGACCAACTTTGGTTGCTATTTTGGTCAAAAAGTCAACTTATTTTGCTACCAAAATAGCGACCAAAGTTGGTCGCTATTTTTAATTCCAGTGTCAAAATCGGGTTTCCCCTCCCATTCTTTCAAAAAAATTCCCCAAAATCTCTCTTTTCTCTCTCACACTCACCCCCCCCCCCCCGACTCCCAGCAGCAGCGGCACCGCCCACGCCACCGACGACCACCGACGGTAGCAGCTCCACCGCCGGCGACCTCCATTCCCATGGTAGGTTTCTTTCTCCTTTCTTTGTTTTTTTCGAAATACAGTGATTTTGTTTAATTTATCCATGTTAGGGTTCAAAGTTATATATTATTTGTTCAACCATGTTAGGGTTCAAAGTTAATTTCTCCATATTAGGGTTTAATTTCTCCATGTTAGGGTTCAAAGTTAGCTCAACCATATTAGGGTTCAAAGTTATATATTATTTGCATTTTTTAGGGTTCTTATTAATACATTTAGTCCAAAATATTTAGTTTTACCTACTAATTTGGGGAAGAAATTGTTTGAAGAGAAGAAACCCTAAGAGTTGCACCTTTAGGATTATGTATTGGAATTTTAGTTTATAAATTAAAATTTTAGGATATGACTTGAACTTTTGTGGATATGAATTGAACCTTTAGGATATGAATTGAACCTTTAAGATATGAATTGAAATTTTTAGTTTATGTATTGGAATTTTAGTTTATAAATTGAAATTTTAGGATATGACTTGAACTTTTGTGGATATGAGTTGAACCTTTAGGATATGAATTGAACCTTTAGGATATTAGTTTATGTATTGGAATTTTAGTTTATAAATTAAAATTTTAGGATATGACTTGAACTTTTGTGGATATGAGTTGAACCTTTAGGATATGAATTGAACCTTTAGGATATGAATTGGACTTTTAGTTTATGTATTGGAATTTTAGTTTATAAATTGAAATTTTAGGATATGACTTGAACTTTTGTGGATATGAGTTGAACCTTTAGGATATGAATTGAACCTTTAGGATATTAGTTTATGTATTGGAATTTTAGTTTATAAATTGAAATTTTAGGATATGACTTGAACTTTTGTGGATATGAGTTGAACCTTTAGGATATGAATTGAACATTTAGGATATGAATTGGACTTTTAGTTTATGTATTGGAATTTTAGTTTATAAATTGAAATTTTAGGATATGACTTGAACTTTTATGGATATGAGTTGAACCTTTAGGATATGAATTGAACCTTTAGGATATGAATTGGACTTTTAGTTTATGTATTGGAATTTTAGTTTATAAATTGAAATTTTAGGATATGACTTGAACTTTTGTGGATATGAGTTGAACCTTTAGGATATGAATTGAACCTTTAGGATATTAGTTTATGTATTGGAATTTTAGTTTATAAATTGAAATTTTAGGATATGACTTGAACTTTTGTGGATATGAGTTGAACCTTTAGGATATGAATTGAACCTTTAGGATATTAGTTTATGTATTGGAATTTTAGTTTATAAATTGAAATTTTAGGATATGACTTGAACTTTTGTGGATATGAGTTGAACCTTTAGGATATGAATTGAACCTTTAGGATATGAATTGGACTTTTAGTTTATGTATTGGAATTTTAGTTTATAAATTGAAATTTTAGGATATGACTTGAACTTTTGTGGATATGAGTTGAACCTTTAGGATATGAATTGAACCTTTAGGATATGAATTGGACTTTTAGTTTATGTATTGGAATTTTAGTTTATAAATTGAAATTTTAGGATATGAATTGAACTTTTGTGGATATGAATTGAAATTTAGGATTGCGGAAGGATTTTGTAGAAGGGGTTTATGACTTTATTAGACATACAATGCAACTTCCACCAAGAATAACTTAGATACAGTACCTGGCATAGTGTGCCTTTAATTGTTGTTCTCTTATTAGCGACAATGATGATGAGAAGGCAATGGCATGTGTTTCAAACAGTGATGGTGTAGGTAGGAATTAACATTTCCTAAATTGATAAAAGAAAAGGTTATAGAGGAATTCTCTGCTTCATTTTCCAAGAGGAAGTAGAGAATTCCTCTATAACCTCTTCTTTTATCTGCTTAGGAAATGTTAAATTCTTACCTACACCATCACTGTTTGAAACACATGCCATTGCCTTCTCATCATCATTGTCGCTAATGAGAACAACAATTGATCAAAGACACACCCTGTCGGGTACTGTATCCAAGTTACTCTCTGTATCTAAGTTCATCCCGAGTAATAGTACCACGAGGATAATCACCAAAGCCACCAGACAACTTTATGATGCCAATAAAGTAAGATGAGTTATTCAATGAGACTCGTATTGTAAAGAAGAAGAAAGAGACTGATCCAGAAAGGTGGGTCGAGGGTCGAGCCTCGACTATACATGTAAGTTTTTTACTTTTTATTAAGTATTTTTATTTACTTTTATATAAATTTTGAAATACTAATTTAATATAATTTTTCTTATAGGTTCGCTTCACAGCTGATGTGGGGGAATTCATACGCAGTCAGCTACCTAATGAGTCGGGCGAGGCAATCCAACTTTCGGATGAGGATGATGAAAGAACACTCCTTGAGTACTTTATATACTTTGAACTAGACAATAGAACCAGTTTTCGAATGGGCTTTTAATAAGCGTTAACTTAGTTTTGTTAGCTTAATGTGTTAGTTCTATTGAACTTTATACTTTGTTGCTTTTTATTGTTGTTGTTGTTGTTGTTGTTGTTGTTGTTGTTGTTGTTGTTTATTGTTGTTGGCATAAAATGCATGTTTAGGATTTTTGGTAAGCTGGAAGGTGGTGTAGCTGCCAAAACAGGCATTTTCTGGCAAAAATATACCAAGAAAAGCGACCAACTTTGGTCGCTAATTGGTCGCTTTTCCCTTAAAAAAAACAATTTTCTGGGCAATAGCGACCAACCTTGGTCGCTATTTAACCCAGATTTCTCAAAAGTGACCAAAGTCTATTTACAAAAAATAATTTTTGGAAATATAGCGACCAAAGTTGGTTGCTTATAATTAAAAAAAAAATTATTTCTTGAAGTTAGCGACCAACTATGGTCGCTTATTTTAAAAAAAAAATAAAAAAAGTAATAAAAAGCGACCAATCTTGGTCTCTATTTTCTAGATTTTAAAATATAATATTTGGATTAGAGACCAAAGTTGGTCGGTTTTTATGATTAATAATAAATAAATAAATAACGTATTTTACATTTAGAGACCAACTTTGGTCGCCAAAATTATATTATTAAAATAATAGAGCGACCAAAGTTGGTCGCTAGTCTTTACCCGGAATATTTGGTCCTTTTACCTTAGAGACCAAATGTAACGACCCGACCGGTCGTTTTGAGCTCTAGCACGTCGTTCAGCAGTTGGAAGTCATGAACAGCTTCATTTCAGGTATATTGACTTATACGTATGGTCAGAGTTGAATTTCGGAAAATTCGGAGTCAAATTGGAAAGAAACATTTCATTGCGGCAACCTTAAGTTGAAGAAAATGGCTAAGATTGGAATTTTGAGTATACGACCTCGGAATTGGGATCTGAAAGTTCCAGCATGTCCGTATGATGATTTCGGACTTGGGCGTATGTCCGGATTTGGTTTTGGATAACCCGTGAGCATTTCGGCGTATATTGTGGAAGTTAGTATTTTAGAAGAATTTCATAAATTTGGGTTGGAAGGCATTTCAGAGTTATAGATGTCCGTTTGGGATTCCGAGTCTGGGAATAGCTCCGTATGGTGATAGGTTATATAGGTCTCACGAGTCATGAGCAGGTTAGTAGAGTCTCGCGGATCGGTACAGAGACGTCTGTATTTATCCTCGAGAGGCTGCAGAACCTTTAGAAAAACTTCACATTTTTGAATTCTTATCGTGCGTTCTTGATTCAGCTTGAAAAGTAACTCTTGAAATTCCTTCCACGCATTCGCATGCGCACATGAGCGCTCAGTATCAGATGTGCCTTGATGGCTTGTGATTCCCTGATTGAGGGGCGAGACGTGATCTCTATGAGTTGATGTTGGGCCAGTTTGAAGGACTTGAGGCCGAATATTTTCCTACGGCTTAAGCACCGAGGTGGTGATTGTGTGAGCAAGTGTTTTGAACTTATATGTCCGGTATTGCCCCTATTAGCGGGAATGATGGCTCGGTAGCAATGTGATGGATATGTTAGTACTGCGAGATGTTTCTATATGACTTGGAAGTGTCGAGGAAGATCTGCTGGATGATAGGTGAACTATTAAGTGTATGATTCCATTGTGATTAGAGGTGTAGCTCCGAGTTATGGGCGTGAAGAATCTTTTCAAGTCTCCTGTTTGGAGTGAAGTAAATTTCATGTTACAGTATGAGTTTAGACCCAGGAAGACTAAGTGATTGTGTAATGTGTATGACGGTGGAAGGTATACAAAAATGTTAATTGGAGGCAAAGTAGGTGGGTTATCTCATGCGGAATAATCTACGTAGGTGTGTTCCTTATAATGTTGAGTAGAGAGTTTCTTTTCTACTAACAGGGTGTATGTGTTGAGATTTGAATTTGACTCTAATTGAGAAATTTGAGTTGATTGTCACGAAAATGAAGGTGATCTTAGTAGCGGAATTGAGGTATTTTACGGTCTGTGTTACCTAAGCTTGTGAAGAATTTTTGTTGAACTAGCTGTAGTAATATGGCAATATTTCTGAGTTTGATGACCTCCGTGGCCTGGTTGAATTAGAGGAATTTAGTTCTGATAGCTTGATTAGGAGAAAATGGATTTCCAAGTGTTCTTGATGGTTTCTACCATAGTTTAAAATAGATACTTTCTACAGGTATGGGGAACGTGTTGTGTATTGTGAGTTCCTGTATATTTTTTCATTATTGATGGGGTACGAAGGTTTTGGAGCGAGGTTCTGTTTAATGTGGGGTTTCCTACTGGTACTTGGTTGGTTTGAGTGGTTATGGTGATCGAGAATGGTGTTGCGAGTATACGAGTTGTGTAGTATGTTATGCGATTATATCTAGGGTTATTGTTATGGCTTGACACAGTTTGTTCGGACTTATACAGTGTGTGTATGTGAGATTCGGGTCTTGAAAAGAATTCAGGATGTTAGAAATTGGGCTCCAAGGATTTGGGGTAAGGTTAAAGTAATGTTTATTATTCACTACAATGGGTTTAATATGTTTCGGAATAATTGGTTCCAACTTTTTTTATGAATTATATGCCCTATCGGTGTGAGGGTTCGTTATGTTCTATGAAAAAAAAATGTTTACGAAATTTATTGAGAAGAAGAAAGAAAGAAAATTGAAAACTGCAGTTGTCACAATGTGAAATATTTAAATCGGGCTGCAAGCCGCGGTGGAGGTTATGTAAGGACAAGGTCCTTGTGGTAAATAATTATGAGTTTAAAGTTTTCCTTTGTAAAGTTTAATTCGTACGATAATATTAAAGGGAGTCATGCCAGTTAGGTTGATTTGATAATTCTTGTATATTTTATGTTCATATTCAGCCATTTTCGTACTGTAAACATTGAGTTTTAGCTTATGAGATGAGTTCCCAGGTGGCGTTAAATGTGACTCATTAATCCGAGTAAGTAATAATGAGGTCTTCATGCCTCACATTCTGTTGTCAGTATTGTGAAAATTTGAAATGAGGTGGTGGTTAATATGAGATTTATTGATAATGATGGAATTATTTATGAACAACTATTAAGACCAGAAATGTGGTTATGATCATACAAATGATGCGTTTCATGTCAAAATATCATTGTGATAATGTCGGGCTTGTAATGCGGAGATTAGTGTTATTGATATACTTGTGGTGCTTGTTGGGTTGTGGACATGCTGTTAGGAGTTGTTTTGGTATTACTCTTACAGGTGGATAGGCCCAATTACAAGGGAGACTTTGCCGAAATATTTGAAAAATCTGGGAGTTAGTCAAATTTTGGGGACTTAAGAAAGTTGAAATGTTGGAAGAATATCTAAGATCTATATGAAGTCGTTCGGTTCATTTGGTTGTGGATTGTGGGGTGTTGTCCCGGCTATGGTGGTAGTTCTTTCATGTTATGAGAAGAAATGACTTATTACGGTCCAGGAAAGGCTATCAGCCTAGTTCAGTGCGAGCAGAATCGACCTGAAGTGGGTGAATGGATTTAAATAGGATTATGGGCTTCATGTGAGTCAGATGTGTTCATTTTAGTATAGCGCTCCTCAAGGAGGGGTGTTGGAATATCATATGTTGTTCCGTGTTCGTCAACTCATGTAATATTGTGATTGTGCCATGTATGCTGTGAAACGGCTTGATAAATTCCTATTCTCTGGGGAAAAGTCCATATTAGTTGTGTGAGTTGAGCAGTCCATTCCTGAATCATTTCCTTATGTATCTTGTTCGCATTATGGCCTATTGGCACATTTTTGCATCATGTGAGACCGTTGGTCATTGTCTGTGATGATTGGTTGTCTGAGCAACTCGTACTAGGTGAGGCGAAACTATTGGTATCGGGGACCATTGCAGTGGGATTATGTGAGGTATATTACAGGGCAGTTACCAGTATTTGGGTAGTAATGAGGTAATGATTTTAGTCAAAAAGGAGAGAATTAATGTTTGGTTAACTCTGCAATTGGTTAGAAATTTCTGCACATCTCCTCCGTTGTGGTTGTATCGTCAGCATTATAACAGAATGTATAGGTATATCATCATATGCATTGGGAGCATTAGAGTCATAGAATTTTGGCTATTAAGGTTCATGGAGTGTCATTGTGGTTAGATGGTGAATTATGCGATGCATGGTGCTAATTCAACAAAGGTATGCAGTCATGTTCTGGTACCTCGTGTGGTAGTTGATACAGTGTTTATATACAGGGAACAGGTCTGGCAGAGAATTTCAGGTGTTGGAATTGGGTTCTGAGCTTATTGTATGGATAAAAGAGGATATCTGCATATTTGATCAAACTAATATGTCCATATGAGTTGTGGTAGCACGGGCAGGTGCACGAGGTGTTAAACAGTGATTTCAGATAACTTAAGAGTAGTTCTTGGAACGTTCGAGGACGAACGTCTATTTAAGTGGGGGAGAATGTAACGACCCGACCGGTCGTTTTGAGCTCTAGCATGTCGTTCAGCAGTTAAAGTCATGAACAACTTCATTTCAGGTATATTGACTTGTACGTATGGTCAGAGTTGAATTTCGGGAAATTCGGAGTCAAATTGGAAAGAAACTTTTCATTGCGGCAACCTTAAGTTGAAGAAAATGGCTAAGATTGGAATTTTGAGTAAACGACCTCGGAATTGGGATCTGAAAGTTCCAGCATGTTCGTATGATGATTTCGGACTTGGGCGTATGTCCGGATTTGGTTTTGGATAACCCGTGAGCATTTCGGCGTATATTGTGGAAGTTAGTATTTTAGAAGAATTTCATAAATTTGGGTTGGAAGGCATTTCAGAGTTATAGATGTCCGTTTGGGATTCCGAGTCTGGGAATAGCTTCGTATGGTGATTCTGGAGTTGAGAGCGCGATCGGAAGTGAATTCGGATGTCCGGAGGTCATTTTGAAGTCATTTGGCTAAATATAGAAATTTGAAGGTTTTTGAGAAAATTCGACCGGAAGTGGAAATTTTGATATCGGGGTCGGAATGCGATTCCGAAAGTTGGTGCAAGTCTGTAATGTCGAATGTGACTTGTGTGCAAAATTTGAAGTAATTCAGACTAGTTTTGGTAAGGTTTGAGACACTTAGTCTCTTTTGAGGAAGCTTAAGTTGGAAAAGTCAATCGGATATTGACTTATGTGTTAGAGGGCTTGAAATGCAAATTTTATGGTTCGGATAGCTTCGTTAGGTGATTTGGGACTTAGGAGTGTGTCCGGAATATTTTTGTGATGACCGGTGTAGAATTAAGCTTGAATTGACAAAGTTAGTATTTTGGCGAATTCCGGTTGATAGGTGAGATTTTGATCCGAGGGCCAGAATGGAATTCCGAGAGTCATTCGGACGTGGTTTGGTTGGGTTTTTTTTTATCAAAAATGGAATTTAGAAGTTCTCGAGATTCATTGGCTTGAATCCGATGATGATTTGATGTTTTGATGTTATTTTGGGTGTTCTGAAGGTTGGGACAAGTTTGAATGATATTTTGGGACATGCTGATATAATTGGTTAAGGTCCCGAGGGCCTCGGATGGATTTCGGAAGGTTAACGGAATGGAATTCGGACCCAAAAAGAAAAGAAAAAGCTGCTGCAATTTCTGCTGCTAAGCTGTCTTTGGACAACAAATGTGCAGTCGTGGAGCGTACTTCGGAAGCCTATATCGTTTGATCTACAAGAAATTTTGAGATGATTCAAAATCGAAAGTTGTAGCCCTTCGTGTCTAGTTTTCGAAAAGCTAAGGAAATCGTAATTTGGACATCTGTAGAGAAAGTTATGATCGATTGAAGATGACTGGTGGAGCAGTTTCTCCAGAATTTTCGAATTTCATGGAGCCGAATTTAGAAGCTCATATCTCGGGATATATAAAGAGTTATATGGTGTACAACCTATCAAATTAAAGATCTTCGAGTCTAGTTTCTAAATCTTCAAACCGTTTGTAATTTGGATATTTATACAAGACGTTATGGGTGTTTAAACAGAAGGTGTCCGACAAGGGAAAATTTTAATAGGATGTACAACTTGTATAGCACAAGTGCAAGGTACAACTCGACGAAGCACGGGCAGATTGTTTAAACACGGATTTCTTTCATTTCTTTCATTTGGATTGGATGATTTTGGAGAGAATTTCAAGGGGGATTTTATCAAGCATCAAAGGTGAGTTGTTTCTACTTATTTCCAAGTTAAATACAAGATTATATGTGAATTAGAACATGAAAATCAGTAGAAAAGTGGGGTTTTAGGGCTTGTGCTTTTGAGATTTTCTAGGGTCGATTTGAAGGGTCAAACGAGCTCCGATTTTTGTGTTTTTATATGTACGGACTCGTGAGAGGACGAAGAACATCTTGGTATAAAAATTTCTGAGTTTTGAGACGTGGGCCCAGGACTCGGGTTTTGTCAAATTCGTGAATTTTGATATTTTTCGATTGCTTTCGATTGGGTATTGTCCCTTTAGCATAATGCGACATATTCGTTGTGATTTTGGGCAGATTCGACGCACGTGGAGGTCAATTCGAGGGGCAAAGGCATCGCGAGCTAAAGAAGTAGCCGGTTTGAGGTGAATAATTGATGTAAATGATGTCCTGAGGGTTTGAAACCCCGGAATTTCACATCGTAACGCTATCTTGAGGTGACTTGCACGTCGGATAACGGGCATGGGGTAGAGCACCATGGGGGATTGTGACTTAGTCCGTCCCGAGAGATGTTTTTACCGTGTTTTCTACTTGGATTTACTTGTTACATTTGGGCTTCTTGCCAATTATTTGAATCCTTTAGGGATTGACATCACTGTTTTCGCATACATGCATATCATTTGATCTCAGTCCAAGGTTTTAAATACTGTTTTGCAAACTCAGCCATCTTTCTAAGATTTGAAAACTTAAATGATATTTCGGGCTGAGAACTAATATTTTACAAATGCCCAAGGGGCTTATTATGATTTTTGGACTGAGCATGGATCGGGCTGCGCGCCGCAGCAGTGATTTGAAATAGTGGTAACAATGACACTGTATGATGTGACTTGAAACAGTGGTAACAATGGTGTGTGATATAAATTGGTCATGTAAAAATGACTGACCAGGACTTGATTGATGCCACGAGATGGCTTGTTATTGCGCTTGGGCTGTAGGAGCCCCTCCGGAGTCTGTACACACCCCCAGTGAGCACCGTCGATGATAAATAAATATGGATGGCTCGGGCTGCACGCCGCAGTGGGTACCAGAGGGTACCGTCATATGCATTGCATTACACTCATGCATTTATTCCTCATCTGCATTATCCACCATAATAATTATGTGCTCTTATTTCATTGACTGGTTGCTTCATACTGTTCTGAGCCAGAGGGGCTGATACTGTTCTGAGATAGTGAGCCCGAGGGGCTGATACTTTTCTAAGATACTGAGCCCGAGGGGCTGATACTGTTCTGAGATACTGAGCCCGAGGGGCTGATACTGTTTTGAGATACTGAGCCCGAGGGGCAGATTTCTACTTATTATTTTGATACTGAGCCCGAGGGGCAGATTTCTACTTGTTGTTTTGATATTGAGCCCGAGAGGCAGATTTCTACTCGTCATTTTACTGCCAAATTATCTTTTTTTTACTGGTTTAAAAGAAATTTCACATGATGTTTCACTGAATTGTTATTTTAAATGATTTCACTGCTTCTGTATAGAGTGTTGTGTGCCTTAACGTGTTTTCTTACCTTCAGTTATTATTTATATTTATTACTTACTGGGTCGGAGTACTCACATTACTCCCTGCACCATGTGTGCAGGTACAGGTATTCCTGAGGCATAGAGCGAGTTTTCTGCTGTTCAGTTTTCATCGGAGTTATCGAGGTAGCTGCATGGCGTTCGCAAACCCGTTTTCTCCCTTATCTTCTGTATTTATGATATCTTCAGATGTCATTCCTAATTCCATACTTTGTAGAATTTTAGTAAACTCTGTAGTAGCTCATGACTTGTGACACCCCGGTTAGGGCTGAGTTGGGTTGGATTTCCGTATTTTATCTATACTTTCCGCTATTGGATATTATTAAACCATGTTTATACTATAATTGTGTTAATTAATTGTCTTAAAAGGATGAATTGGGTTGAATGGCTGGCCTTGTCTTCATGAGAGGCGCCATCACGACCAGGTTCGGGAATTGGGTCGTGACACCAAAGTTGGTCGCTAATTAGCGACCAACTTTGGTCCCTAAAATAAAGGGACCAGCAATATTGCGACCAGGCATGTTTGGTCGCTTTTAGGCCTACCAGCGACCAACTTTGGTCGCTTTTTGTGGTCGCTTTTTACCGAATTTCTAGTAGTGTCATTTGATCTTTCTTGAGATATTGTTAATTTTAGATAAGATTTATAGAGGAATAGAAGAATATAATTATTGGAAGCTTAAATTTCTTGGAGAAAGAAGGTGAGTAAGAATATTAAAGAGAAAGATAGAAAATATGTCGGGGTTTTTGAAATACGAAGAGATCGGGAAAAGAAAGATTGATTTGGACAAATTAAGAAAGTGAGAGTAAAATTTTTACACGTTATCTAATGAAGGAGTAAGAAGTGAAAAATTGAAATATTAGGAAAATTATTTATCTACTCATGTTTAAGTAAGTCAAACTGTTACTTTATTTATTAACTTGTATTCAACGAGAGATGCATGCATGTCATGTTCCCATGTGATTTTCATTTCTTATTTTTAATGACAACTCAACCTATATATATAGAGTATTTGCTCTAATGTCGTGTTTATTACTCTATTTGGAACCTGTAGATCTGTGAACTTGAACCCATAATTATTCAAGTGTACGTGTGCATACCGTAACGAAGAAGATTCATATAATTTTTTTGAGCTGGAGATCGATTCGCAAATGATTTGATTAATAGATTGAAATCTGTAAGTAAGCATGGAGAAAATTCCATTCCAATTGGCTCATGCTTCAAATTATGGAAGTGGATATAGATCGAGACAGTTTCAATAACTTTGAGTCAACCATATATTAATACCACATGATTCTCAGTTTTGATTTATTATTAAAAATCATAATGGTACCCATCTCCCGTAGACTAATAGAGAGAAAAAAAAAACACTTGATAGATCACTATAATATATAAACAGACAAAAGTAACCAGAAATGTAACTAAAGTAATTAGCCATGGAAAGAAAGATTGAGATAGTTTCTGTGGAGCTCATTAAACCTCTTTCTCCTACTCCCAATCACCTTAGATGCTACGAATTTTCTCTTCTGGACCAAATGGCTGTAGACATGTCTGTTCCCTTAGCTCTATTCTATCCTCCTCCCTTAGATGGCGGCGAATCATCAAGATTACTCCTTTTGAAGAAATCTTTGTCTGAAATTCTTGCTCGGTTTTACCCTTTTGCTGGCCGAATTAAGGATAACTCAGTTGAATGCAACGACGATGGAGTACCCTTTTACGAGGCTTTTGCTCATAACTATCAGTTGGAAGATGTTCTTAGAAAGCCTGCATATGTCAATGAAAGGTTCCTCCCAACTACTGTTGAAGAGGGATCATTCATGTCTGATTCAGCCTTATATCCCCTACTTGTTCAAGTCACCCTCTTCAATTGTGGAGGTATGGCTATCGGTATACGTGCTTCTCACAAAGTTGCTGATTGTGCCACATTGTGCACTCTCATCAATGCCTGGTCAACAATTGCTCGAGGTACCATTGAAGGCGTTGTGCCAGAATTCGTTGCTGCTGCAAAATTCTTGCCACCACCAATTCCCCATGTTCAACCCAAGCCTATGAACTTTGACGTACCCAAAGATCTTGTTGATAAGAAACTTGTCGCTAAATTTATTGCCTTTGATGCTTCTACAATAACATCCCTCAAGGCTAAGGCTGTCAGTGATTCAGTACAAATGCCTAGTCGCGTTGAAGTTGTATCAGCTGTGATATGGAAATGTGCCATGGTTGCTTCAGGGAACGAGACAAGGTTATCTAAATTGGTGCACAATGTAAATATACGAAAGCGTCTTGTCCCTCCATTACCAAACCATTGTGTAGGAAACGTTGTTACACCTGCCACAGCATGTAAAGGCGAGAATGATGGCTCTGACTTGCCCACTTTGGTCACTTGTATAAGAAAAGCATTATCAGAATTGAGTTCCAAATATGTGGATTTTAAACAAAATCGAGATGAGGCAATATTTGCTATTCCCTATGACGCTGCGGAGATCTTTGCAGCACGTTTCCGAGGCGAGATAGAGATACATATTAGTAGCTTGTGTACCTACCCATTTTACGATGTTGATTTTGGCTGGGGAAAACCTTCATGGGTAAGCTTAATTCGATCTTTTGGCGTAGGTACTGTTATATTGATGGATTCAAGAGATAGTGGCGGAGTAGACGCATGGGTATACTTGAAAGACAAAGACAATATGTTAGTTTTTGAGCAAGAGCTGCAGCTGCTAGCATTTGGATCTGCCAAATAATTGAAGAGCTTGCTGCATCAACATAAATTGTTATTGCTTTAGTTCCTTTGTTGTTTCTGTTTCCGGTTTTTTATATTTTGTGCATATCTTTTGAATCTTTAGTTGTTAGCAATGTGAGATATTTTAGAGATGCATGGCACCTGAGATTATTGGTTAATTATGACAAAGAAGGGAAAAGTTTCTATTACATTTCAGCTACCAAATTGAAGATTTTTGCAAGTCTTTAAAGTCACGTGACAAATCAGTACAACAAAGAAACAATAATATGTACTCCACTCCGTATTCTTTTTACCAACCAACAATGTTACATTTTTCGAGAATGGTAACAATATTATATATCTGTAGCATAAAGGATGTGCTAAAGCCATCTTTACAATTTAAAAGAACCAAAAACATAGCTTTCTTACATAACTCCTGTGACAGGGATTCTATGATATCAAACAGGGAATGTGATTCACTGTACAAAATCTTCCTTATACCAAATGTGAAACAAAAAAGAAGGCGCTTCAACTTAATTTTCTGTAAGGAATTGTTGTTCGTCAAAACACCTGCCGTTTCTTTCCCCCAAATGGTCCACCACCAACCAACAACGTACATAATAAATTAGTAATAAAACTAATTACATGGTTCTATCAATTAATCACTGTTTAGCTAACTTTATTATCCCCTGTCACGATCCAATTTAGGATTATGGCCGGCACCTAGGAGCAAGTACTCCCCAGTAAGCCTCATTGGTATTTTATAAAAAATCGGACAGAGTTTCTCCTGTTTTAGGACTATCCAAAAATAAACGTGTTTTAGAAATTACAACACAACCAACCAATATCCACCAAAACAAGTTATAATCCTCATCAACGAAGTACTCCCAACACAATAATACTAACTTCATCTCCAAAAATACGATATGAAAGTCTAATACAAGTCACAAATCTATATCTATAAAAGAATACTCATGATACTCATAGAAATGACTATGGAGCGACTCTAAGAGTTTCAAAAGGAGAAAACATAATAAATAAATAAATAAACTCTTCGCCCACGCGAACAAATGTGTGGCTCACCAGGAACTATCGACCTGCGCGCTCTAATTAACGAAATCCTCGCCCGTGTCAACTGCTGTTTCTGTTAAAAAAAAAATTAGTGAGGAATGAGTCGCTAGCTCAGTGAGTAATAACACTTAGCCACAACCGTTTTTATTTGGGGACAAGTCAGAAAACATGCTAGTATCTCAAACAGAAAATAACATAAAAATGCCCTTTCAGAAACAATAAATAATTTCCAGTCTCATCATATTCTTCTTGTGGTATAATACAATTAATAATTTAGTAATAAACTCGGAAACCACTGTATAATATCAATATTCACATTTGGGAGGTTTCAATGAACGGATCATGTAATCAGTATAACTGTGGACTTCTTCATAAGAAGTCAAATATAACGGTAATCCATACTCGAGGGTAATCGGCAACGGTATGCTAGTTCTACCTTCTCACTAGCGAGGGCTATAATGGTAATCGGTAATTACAAGGTGCACCAGGTCTAACGAACCCGTCGTTAGCTACGGGATCCTTCAAAGTCTACTCCCATTTATACTTGTCTCTGTAATCCGTATATACTCATAGGAAAATATTTTAAAACAATATAGGACATTTCGGTTCTTATCAAATCATGAAATTTCATTTCGATAACAGTAAATTCAAGTAACGGTAAAACATATCAAGTGCCAACAAGAATATTTAAAACAATGGTAATCATGTCAAATAACTATTTCGATATCATATCGAGTAAAAGACTTGTCCTACATGCAACTCAAAATAATCGGCAACACATTCATATTAAAAATCATGTGTAAATCATGTAAGTTATTAAAACACAAATTGCGGTAAGATTACTACTCACAGTACTCATGCCGAAATACCAAAATCGTCACCTTTGGACGACATTGTACGACTTCCTTCAATCAATCTATAGTCCCATCAACATCGATCTCATGTTAATTTCCTTGCTTAAGATAATTTATAGCTAATTTAGGACACTAAGCCCTCAGGTTTCATATTTGAAACTTAATTTGTAAAATTGTATTTACACATGTATGTGTAATTCAACTAGTCCATAATTTAGCTTACCCATATTATATAAAAGTCAAATTCATAATCATGGGTTAGAGAATTACCTTTCAAAGCTTGGTTTCTATCTATTTGTTTCCCTTACATGAGGCATTACTGAAGAAGAGCCAAGAATTTCCTTCTTTTATTTGATCTTTATAACCTTGATGCCAAAAACAAATCCTCAATCCCCCTTCTAATCACGTTCCCTTTAATTGCAAAAAGAAGGTTTGTGAAAGCTTCCTGGAATAAATAATATTCATAGCTTCTGCCAAAATTTAATTCTTTGATTCTTGTCTTCCTTCTTCTTATTCTTTGTTCCTTTCTAATTTCTTTTCTTCTTCCACTGTATGAATTAGCCTTGTGTTCTCCTCGTGCTCCTTCACTCGAAAGAGAGGCGCAAGCCTCACGTTTTTGTTCTAAAAAAAATGGCAGCTCAAATCTTTTCCCCAAATCTCTTTAGCTTATTTTTCATTTTTTTTTCGTGATGCTAATTTAGGTTTCTGATGGGCTAAGGCCCATTTGTATTTTTTTTTATTTGTTGCTTTTATTGATAATTATTTAAATACCTTTACTTTAATAAGGGGTATTACATCCTCTCCTCCTTATGAAATTCGGTTTCCGAATTTAAAATAAGTGTATTTGTAAACTGAAATACGTATACTTGATTCGCGTAGTGTCATCCATTTCTCAAGTAGTTTTTTGTACAAGCTACCTCCAAACTCAAAATGTAAACTCTCTACATATACTTTAAGATTTGCATAGCATGTTCAGACTGCTCGCCTGTCGGTTGATAAAATAGGGTACTAAGATCTATCTACTCGTGTAACCAATGTTTCTTGGAAAGATTGTCAAAATCGTGCAGTAAATTGTGATCTTTTATTAGAAATGATGGGCAATAGACCCCATATAGTTCGACAATTTTCTATTTATGTATATTTGAGTATATTTATCCTCAGTGTGTGAAGTTTTGACTGGCAAAAGTGTGCCTACCATGTAAGCCAATTTTAATTACCCACATATAATTATAACTTCTAATTGTTTAGGGTAGTTTCTCATAAAATTTACTTAGATTCTATTCTATTTTTTTTTACTTTGGAATCTCGAGTTGTTGTAGTGTGCATGCGAGTCACAAATGTTGACATGCTAACAAGTTAAACCTAATTTTAGAAACAATGTTAAGTTGATCTCCTTTCTTTTTTTTACAATTATAATTTTCTTCTAGTCATTATACATTTTATTAGGCTCCATATGTACAGTGTATCTAGGATTGTGCGCTCCGCAAGAATAACTCGTCTTAACACATCTAGTACACATAATTAGTTACCTAGTCGGGAATATGATAATAGGCTATATAGTTGTTATTTACACCATAATTGCCCATGCTTTGTTGTTGTTGTTGTTGTTGTTTTATAATGTAAGTTGCCAATAAAATGCTTCAATTAATGCTATTTGGTTTCGCAGGGAATATAAGATGTGAGGAAACAACATGAAGTGTTTAGAGGCAATAACGTGAAAAAAACACTCACTCAAGAAGTACCCAAACACAAAAGAGCAAAAAGAGAAGGAACGCGGAGACAAAAAGGCCCAGCATACTCACCGCGGTTGCCACCGCGGTCCGCGCCGCGGTTGGAGTTAGTGTTCTCCGTGGTCAGCGCCGCGGTCAACGCCGTGGCCGCGGTGGCATATTCACAGTCCAGAAATTTAAGGGGCCAAAGTGTCAATTCGGAAAAGCTTTTGTAAAACCCTTATAAGATGTAGGAAACTCGCCCAAGAAAGGGGGGCTTATTTTTTTGAGATTACTTTTGCAAGAAGAACAAGTGTGAGAGATCACCCAAAACATCATAGTTCTTATTCTCTTCTATTTTTCTTGCAATTTTCCATTATGAATATTTTCGTAGTTTATTCTTACGTTGTCATGAGTAGCTAAATACTTTAATCTAAGGTTTTGGTGAAACCCGTTGGGGATGACTTGGTTGTTATATTAATATAGTTTGAATTGGTTGTTAATCTCTATTTGTTCATCTACGTTTTGATTGTGGTTAGTTGAAAGGGCCCTCAATTATCCGTTCCTATTTATTATGTATCTTCTTGAGAGAGAGTGCATATTTAGGTAGTTGTTTGAACAACATAACTCCCGGAGTATAGACGAGAGTCATAACCGAGGGTTTAGAGAGTGGATTAGAGATAACGATACCTCGAGTGCAATCTAAAAGAACGGTAATATGAATCTAGCTAGCGTAGCTTGAGAGAGTACGTCTAGTAAATTATCATAATTGCTTGAGAGAGATTTATGATAGCCGGATAGTTCTTGATTGATAGAGACAACTAAGTCATCGCTATAAGAAACGTACAACCAAGGAAATCACTAACGGGAGAAACCATTACCTTAGACCTTATTCCAACTGTTTACACATCAAGCATAGTTAATTTTCAACTGTTAATTATTTTCAGACTTTAGTTGTTAGAAATATCATCAATTGTGAATTACAAGTTTGGGAAAATTGATTCTGTGAATTTAGTAAATCCGTCAAAAGTAAATGATAGGTTAATTCTCTATGGTTCGACTCTGGGCAGAATTACTCAGATTATATTTGCTACGTCCGTGTGTGTCTTTGTATAAGGCATAGTTTGGCGTTATCAAATTTTGGCTCCGTTGCCGAGGAATTAACGGTGTTATCAATTACAATTGAGAGAAGTACAAAAATTCTAAGTGTAGTCAGTTTTCTCTATACCCAATCTTTTCATTGAAATTCTAATGTTTGAACTCTTGTGGAAAATAGTTGTATACCTAGAAGTTCTTCGAGGACTGGAGAACTGCTACAAGGACTCTCAGACCCCGAGAAAACTTTCAGGGCATTGAACCATGCCAACAAAAGACTTCAACAATCTCAACAATCACACAAACTCGAATTTGACATGGGTGACGTAGATAACGTCAACGGAAACGTCAGGAATGAGCCAGCTGACTTAAATGTCAGAAGGGTGACACCTCTTGTGCTCGAAGCTGCACTTTATGACTGGGCACAGCCCACAGCTGATAATCTAGCCACTGCCATAGCTGTGCCCGCAATTCAAGCGGAGACATTCCAGATCACCAACAACATGCTGCATCTACTGCAGAATAAAGGACTGTTCTCCGGGTCACACATTGAAGACCCGCAACAACACTTGAAGAATTTTCTGTCAATTTGTATGACCCAAAGGCAACCAAATGCAACTCTGGAAGCTATCAAGCTGCTACTGTTTCCATTCTCGATAACCGGGGAAGCTCAGACTTGGCTATCCGCCTAACAAGACTGCAAAACAGATTGATGACATATTGCAGTATAGGCAGCAGCCCTCTGAGTCCTTGCAAGAAACTTGGGAAAGATTTAAAAGGATGTTAGTGAAGTGACCTCACCATGGCATTCCAGACCAGATGCTCGGCCAGAGATTCTACATGGGGCTAGCTGACAATTTGAAAGCAAATGTGGATGCGTCAGCTGGAGGTGCATTTTTAAGTAAAACATTCACTGAGTGCAAAATCCTTCTCGATAATATGTCACAAAATTCGGGGTGACTAGAGGTACAACACTGGCACCCATAGTGCATTCAGTTCCTCTTGACCCAAATAATTCGCATGTAGAGAACATGGCCACACTCATGACCCAGATGAGCATATTGACAAAGAAGATTGATGAGATGGGTACAAAACAGGTGCACATTGTTGATACAACAAATGGGGGACTGTGTACACCTTGTATTAATCAGTCTTATGTGTGTTCATGGAGCGGAGAAGGTGAAAATCAATGGGCAAGGGAAGATATGAATTATGTCAACAACTATGGGGGTCAGAGGCAAGGAGCACAACAGTGGAGACCGCAGCAAAATCAGCAGTACATGCCTAATATGCAGCAGCCTGGGGGTATGCACCCTCAAAACCAATTGGTGCCAGTACCATATCAGAAACCACAGGGCTATCCACAGCAAAATCAGCAACAGTGACATACCAACCACCCCTCAGCAGCAAGATAACAACATGGTGGAAATCAGGGGTATGCTTCAGCAACTCATTAGGACAAATAATAAAGTGTAGGAAAAATTGGCAGTGCATGATTCAGCCATAAAGAATATTGAAACGCAGCTGGGTCAGCTGTCCATGGCTTTGAACAACCGTCCTTAGGGAACTTTGCCTGCAGACACAAACATAAACCCCAAGGACCAAAACCTGAATCAGCTGATGGCAGTAAGTCTCCGGAATGGGAGAGATTTAGACAGAGAGCAGGAAATTGCACAAGCCAGCAAGAACACTACACCAGCCACTCCAGTTCAATTAGAGGTAGAGAAACCAACAGAACTTACTGAAGTGGTGGTTGAGTAGAGTCAGGAGGAAAAAGGCAAAGAAAAGATGAATAAGCAAGTTGCAGAACAGGTGACACCTCTTGTACCAGAAAATTCTAACAGAGAGAAGCCAGCAAGTAATGCACAAAGGGTGATACCTGCACCCTTCCCTGAGAGACTGGTCAAACAAAATAAGGCAGACCAATATAAGAAGTTCATAGAGATGCTGCGTCAAATTAAGTTGAATATTCCTTTGATGGATGCCTTGAGGAAGATGCCCAGTTATGCTAAGATGATGAAAGATCTAATGTCACAGAAGTTTGATTTTCAGGATCTATCCATTGTAACTTTGACACAGACCTGCAGCGCAGTGGTGGCAAACCGATGGCTCAAAAGATGTTGGACCCAGGTAGCTTCACTATTCCCTGCACAATTGGAAGTTATGCCTTTGCAAAGGCGTTGTGTGATTTGGGAGCCAGCATAAATCTGATGCCGCTGGCTGTGTACACCAAACTGGGCATTGGTAGAGCTAGGCCAACTTCAATGCTGCTACAGCTGGCTGACTGCACAGTGAAGAGGCCCACTGGTATTCTTGATGATGTGTTGGTACAAGTGGGGAAATTCGTGTCCCTTGCAGACTTTGTTATCTTGGATTGTCAGGTGGATGAGGAGATACCCTTTATTTTAGGGAGACCATTTTAAGCCACGGGGATAGCACTGATCGACTGTGAAATTGGGGAATTAAAAATGAGATTGAACGATGAAGAAGTCATATTCAATGTTCAGCAATCTATGAGGAGACCCAGTGAATATGCTAATTGCTCTCTAGTGGAAGCAATGGATGTAATCCTGCAAGAAGATGATATGGCCCTAACTGTAAAAGATCCATTGGAGGCATGTCTAATGAATTTAGAAGAAATGGATGGTGAAGGGTTAGCTGAATGGATCATGGCACTGGAAGGCCGAAGATTTTAGTCATGGGAACCTCAGTTCGAGTCCCTTGAGCTAGAAAAAAGGGCCACTCCTCCAGCAAAGCCATCAATAGAGGAACCACCCAAGTTGGAACTGAAGGAACTCCCAGATCACCTCAGGTATGTGTTTTTAGGCCCTGATTCGACCTTGCCTGTTATCATATCATCCGGTTTGTTAGATGTGCAGGTAGAACGGCTCGTACAGGTACTGCAGGAAAATAAGACTGCCATTGGCTGGACCATGGCAGACATAAAGGGTATCAGCCCAGCCTTCTGTATGCATAAGATTCTCCTGGAGGAGGGGCATAGACCTTCCAGGGAACACCAACGAAGGCTGAACCCAAACATGAAAGAGGTTGTAAAGAAAGAAGTAATCAAATGGTTAGATACGGGAATCATCTTCCCTATATCTGATAGTAATTGGGTCAGCCCTGTCCAATGTGTGCCGAAAAAGGGGGGAATGACTGTTGTAAAAAATGAGAACAATGAGTTGATCTCAACTCGTACAGTCACAGGGTGGTGTATCTGCATGGATTACCGGAAACTGAACACAACCACCCGGAAGGACCATTTCCCCTTACCTTTCATTGACCAAATGTTGGACAGGCTGGCTGGGCGATCGCACTTCTGTTTCTTGGATGGATATTCGGGGTACAATCAGATATCAATAGCCCCCGAAGATAGAGAGAAAACATCCTTCACCTGTCCGTATGGCATCTTTGCCTTTCGGAGAATGCCTTTTGGGCTTTGCAATGCACCCGCGACTTTTCAATGGTGCATGTTAGCCATCTTCACAAGTATGGTGGAGGATATTATAGAGGTCTTTATGGATGATTTTTCCGTGGTGGGAGATTCATTCGAAGAATGTCTTCACAACTTAAGGAGAGTTCTTAAAAGATGTGTGGAGACAAACTTAGTGCTATACTGGGAGAAGTGCCATTTTATGGTACAAGAAGGTATAGTCTTGGGGCATCGAGTGTTCAGTAAAGGAATTGAGGTCGATCATGCTAAGGTTGACGTGATTGAGAAGTTACCAAAGCCCACTTCTGTCAAGGCGGTGAGAAGTTTTCTTGGACACATTGGGTTCTACCAGCGTTTCATAAAAGATTTTTCCAAAATTGCTAACCCATTATGCAAACTCCTTGAAAAGGATCAGCCCTTTGTGTTTTCTAACGATTGTAGGTTGACATTTGAGGAACTGAAGAAGAGATTGATCACTACACCCATAATTGTTGCACCCAACTGGGAACAACCATTTGAGCTCATGTGTGATGCCAGCGACTATGCTATAGGAGCAGTCTTGGGGCAGCGAAAAGATAAGCTGATGCACCAGATTTACTATGCAAGCAGAACGCTAAGCGGTGCACAGCTCAATTACACAGTCAC
Organism: Nicotiana sylvestris; assembly: GCF_000393655.2. Taxonomy (NCBI): domain Eukaryota; kingdom Viridiplantae; phylum Streptophyta; class Magnoliopsida; order Solanales; family Solanaceae; genus Nicotiana; species Nicotiana sylvestris. The sequence goes on from NC_091068.1 coordinate 163,280,869, forward strand.
GGAGAAGGAGATATTGGAGGTGGTGTTTGCGTTTGACAAGTTCCGATCATATTTGACTGGTTCCAAGGTAATTGTATACACTGACCATGCAACACTCAAGTACCTAATTGAGAAAAAGGAGTCTAAGTCATGCTTGATTCGTTGGGTGCTACTGTTGCAAGAATTTGACCTCGAAATTCGTGACCGTAAGGGCACAGAAAATCAAGTCGCTGATCATCTATCGTGACTTGAAGGAGCTGAAAAATCAATTGAGGTCGAAGAGATCCTGGAAACCTTTCCAGACGAGCAGCTGCTCGCAGCCAGTCTTAAGGATGTGCCATGGTATGCAGATTTTGCAAACTACCTGGCCTGCGGTATTGTTCCCTATGATCTTTCATCTGTCCAAAAGAAAAGGTTTTATTGTGATTGCCGTATGTATTATTGGGACGATCCTTATTTGTTTAGAATCTGTGTTGATAATATGATCCGGAGGTGTGTCCCCGAGATAGAACAATCTTCTGTTTTGCAGGCTTGTCACACATCAGCATATGAAGGACATTTTGGAGGAGCCAGGACAGCTGCGAAAGTGCTAGAGGCCGAGTTCTTTTGGCCAACAATGTTTAGAGATGCACATCTATGGGTGAAGGGCTGCGACGAATGTCAGCGAACCGGGAACATTTCCCGTCGCCATAAGATGCCCATGAACCCGATTCAAGAGGTAGAGGTTTTTGATGTTTGGGGGATTGACTTCATGGCCCCCTTCGTCAGCTCATTTGGCAATAAATACATACTTGTTACTGTGGATTACGTGTCTAAATGGGTGGAAGCTGCAGCGTTGCCCACTAATGATGCAAGAGTGGTGATAGGTTTTGAGAAAAAGAATATATTCACCCGATTTGGGATACCAAGAGCGATCATCAATGATGGAGGAACTCACTTCTGTAACAGAGCCTTCGAGAAATTGCTTGCAAAGTATGATGTACGCCACAAGGTGGCTACCCCTTACCATCCGCAAACCAGTGGGCAGGTTGAAGTGTCCAACAGGGAGATAAAAAGTGTACTAACTAAGACGGTGAATGCCACACGAACTGATTGGGCAAAGAAGCTTGATGACGCACTCTGGTCCTATAGGACTACGTTCAAAACACCAATAGGTATGTCACCGTACAAGTTGGTATTTGGGAAGGCCTGTCACCTGCCTGTGGAGCTAGAACATTGAGCTTGGTGGGCACTGAAACAATTGAACATGGATCGCGAAGTAGCTGGACAAAATTGACTGACAGAGTTGCATGAGCTGGAAGAATTTAGATATCAAGCCTTTGAAAGCATGAGGCTTTACAAGGAAAGAATGAAGAAGATGCATGATAAGCACATTGTGGAAAAAAATTTCAAACCCGATGACAAGGTATTATTGTATAATTCAAGGCTGAGATTGTTTCCGGGTAAGTTAAGTCCCGATGGTCAGGACCATTTAGAGTGGTGCAAATGTTCGCAAGTGGAGCTGTTGAGATTGAGTCAGAAGATGGGACAAACAAGTTCTCAGTAAATGGGCAAAGGTTGCAACATTACCTTGGAATAGCTGAAGAAAAAAGGAATACAGGGGTGATCAATTTGAAAGAACCCCAGTATGCGAATGAGGAGTGAAGGCTCAACCACTTGCGTCGTGCCGCGACGTTAAATCAGGCGCTGCATGGGAGGCAACCCACGAATTTGTTGTAAGTGTAGTATGTAACTTTGTGTTAAGAAAAAAAAAGTTGCCAGCCGCGACCACGGGAGACACTGCCTGGCGACGTAAAGTCGTCGCGGCCGCGGCGTCGACCGCGGTGCTGACCGCGGAAATCACTGAAGCATTGCAGTTCCTCCGCGACTGCGGCGCGGACCGCGGTGTTGACCACGGGAGACTTTGTCCCAAACCATGGCGCACACCGCGGACACGACCGCGGTCAGGTACCAGACGGTATATATATATATATATATATATATATATATATATATTTTCTTTTTGTTTTTCTTCAATATTTTTTTTTCATTTCTTCTCCCCTTCAAATTAAAAATAAAAACACACCCCACCCTTATTCCCCTAAATCAAACGTAACTTCCTCCCCCCCCCAAAGTCCCCTAATCCCTCTCTCTCTCTAAACCCTAACCCTCCCCTCCATACTCTCTTCTTCTTCTTCCTCCTTCACAATTACTCCCATCTTTTTCCTCTAAGGTATGATTCCGACCCCCTTCTCTTTTCTTTCTATTTTTCTTTGTTTTTGTTGCATTATGCTAGTTAAAGTTGTTCTAATGTAGTGTTAGTGATATGATTTTGTTTTGTTTAGTTCTTCTTCTTCTTTTCGTGTAATTTCGTTTTTAGCATATGTTTGGTGAAGGGGCTGTGTTTTGAATGTTTGGAATGGTGTTTTTGGTGGGTGATGGTTAAAAAAAAGTGTGGAATGTGTGGGTGTAGCAGATAGTTGAATTGGGGAAGTTTTCTTGATTCCCTTGGGGCCATGAACATGAAGAAAATGCCTTGCCCACAATGTGTTTGAGAAATTGCCTCAATGGTGATATAAGGAGATGTTGTGACATGGTTGTGGTGAAGTCTGAGTAACCACCCATAGTCACACATTTTAGGCTCATCCTAATACGCGTTTCTCTATTTTGACAGGTATTATGAGTTCAGCCCGTAAGAGACAAAACACCGGGTCCTCTGCTAGTGGCCCAGGAGCTCCTCACGAGCTAGGGGCCAAACCAGTGCACCACGGTTTGATAGCACTCGGTTCGTCTCTGCAGAAGCAGAGGCACAGTACAATCAGAAACTTGCCAAGAAGTTACTCCATAAGGTCCATATCGATAAGAAGGCTTTAGTGAAGGAATGCCCCAATATGTTTGATGAGTTACGGAGGTGTCAGCTGGACATCTTCTTTGAGGCTCCCGGGGAAGCCAATATTCAGCTAGTGAGGGAGTTCTATGCAAACCTGCCAGAATACGAGGACAAGGTTGTGACTGTGCGCAACACCCCGGTTAATGCTGCTATAGAGGTCATCCGCAGGGTGTATCGCCTCCCCGCATTCACGAGTGTTGATCATTACATCATGGCTAGTCGCTTGATGGTTGACTGGGACAGAATTCTAGAGGTCATCTGTATACCTGGCAGACAGCCCAAATGGGTAGCACAACTGATGACTCTACATTCCAAGTCTCTTACTTGGGAGGCCAAATGTTGGCTCACTGTCATCACCACTCGGTTGCTACCATCCAGCAATACCACCGATGTAAATGGGCCACGAGCCGCTATGATCTACTACTTTATGACTCACCAAGGGTTTGATGTCGCCCGAGTCCTCTCTGAAGAAATGTTCATCCGATCGCCCGAACTAAGCAAAGGCCACTACTTCCCTTCGCTTGTCACCCGTATATGCTGCCTTGCTAATGTTCATGAGAACTCCCGAGTTGATGGGAAATTACCTATAAAAACCCTTTTCCGAGCGAGAAAAATTGGGCAAGAGGGACGAGAGCTAGTACGACGCAATGATGACTCGTCTGATGAGTCTGAGTCTGAGGATGATTCTGATGCTGCTGAAGCTACTGAGAACACAGCCCCTCCTAGAGGGGACGAGGCAGGATCATCACACCCACGCCGGAGCACTCAGATGGATGCTTTTGTCACGACCCAATTCCCGAACCTGGTCGTGATGGCGCCTCTCATGAAGACAAGGACAACCATTCAACCCAATTCATCCTTTTAAGACAATTAATTAATACAATTATAGTATAAACATGGTTTAATAATATCCAATAGCGGAAAGTATAGATAAAATACGGAAATCCAACCCAACTCAGCCCTAACCGGGGTGTCACAAGTCATGAGCTACTACAGAGTTTACTAAAATTCTACAAAGTATGGAAATAGGAACGACATATGAAGATATCATAAATACAGAAGATAAGGGAGAAAACGAGTCTACGAACGCCATGCAGCTACCTCGATAACTCTGATGAAAACTGAACAGTAGAAAACTCGCTCTATGCCTCAGGAATACATGTACCTGCACATATGGTGCAGGGAGTAATGTGAGTACTCTGACCCAGTGAGTAATAATATAAATAATAACTGAAGGTAAGAAAACACGTTAAGGCACACAACACTCTATACAGAAGCAGTGAAATTATTTAAAATTGCAATTCAGTGAAACATCATGTGAAATTTCATTTAAACCAGTAAAAAAAAGATAATTTGGCAGTAAAATGACGAGTAGAAATCTGCCTCTCGGGCTCAATATCAAAACAACAAGTAGAAATCTGCCCCTCGGGCTCAGTATCAAAATAATAAGTAGAAATCTGCCCCTCGGGCTCAGTATCAAAATAATAAGTAGAAATCTGCCCCTCGGGCTCAGTATCTCAGAACAGTATCAGCCTCTCTGGCTCAGAACAGTATGAAGCAACCAGTCAATGAAATAAGAGCACATAATTATTATGGCGGATAATGCAGATGAGGAATAAATGCATGAGTGCAATGCATTGCATATGACGGTACCCTCTGGTACCCGCTGCGGTGTGCAGCCCGAGCCATCCATATTTATTTATCGTCGACGGTGCTCACTGGGGGTGTGTACAGACTCCGGAGGGGCTCCTACAGTCCAAGCGCAATAACAAGCCATCTCGTGGCATCAATCAAGTCCTGGTCAGTCATTGTTACCTTACCAATTTATATCACACAGTGCCATTGTTACCACTGCTTCAAGTCACATCATACAATGTCATTGTTACCACTATTTCAAATCACTGCTGCGGCGTGCAGCCCGATCCATGCTCAGTCCAGAAATCATAATAAGCCCCTTGGGCATTTGTAAAACAGTAGTTCTCAGCCCGAATATCATTTAGAAATATCATTTAAGTTTTAAAATCTTAGAAAGATAGCTGAGTTTGCAAAACAGTATTTAAAACCTTGGACTGAGATCAAATGATATGCATATATGCAAAAACAGTGATGTCAATCCCTGAAGGATTCAAATAATTGCCAAGAAGCCCAAATGTAACAATTAAATCCAAGTAAGGATGATTTTCAATTTAGTTCAAGTAGAAAACACGGTAAAAACATCTCTCGGGACGGACTAAGTCATAATCCCCAATGGTGCTCTATCCCACGCCCGTTATCCGGCGTACAAGTCACCTCAATATAGCAGTACGATGTGAAATTTCAGGGTTTCAAACCCTCAGGACATCATTTACATCAATTACTCACCTCAAACCGACTACTTCTTTAGCTCGCGACGCCTTTGCCCCTCAAATTGGCTTCCACGTGTGTCGAATCTGCCCAAAATCACAACGAATATGTCGCATTATGCTAAAGGAACAATACCCAATGGAAAGCAATCGAAAAATATCAAAATTCACGAATTTGACAAAACCCGAGTCCCGGGACCACGTCTCAAAACTCAGAAATTTTTATACCAAAATGTTCTTCATCCTCTCACGAGTCCGTACATATAAATAACATAAAAATCGGAGCTCATTTGACCCTTCAAATCGACCCTAGAAAATCTCAAAAACACAAGCCCTAAAACCGCACTTTTCTACTGATTTTCATGTTCTAATTCACATATAATCTTGTATTTAACTTGGAAAAAAGTAGAAACAACTCACCTTTGATGCTTGATAAAATCCCCCTTGAAATTCTCTCCAAAATCATCCAAGCCAAATGAAAAAAATGAAAGAAATAAGCCAAATCTGTGTTTAAAGAATCTGCCCGTGCTTCGTCGAGTTGTACCTTGCACTTGTGCTATACAAGTTGTACATCCTATTAAAAATTTTCCTTGTCGGACACCTTCTGTTTAAACACCCATAACGTCTTGTATAAATATTCAAATTACAAACGGTTAGAATATTTAGAAACTAGACTCGAAGATCTTTAATTTGATAGGTTGTACACCATATAACTCTTTACATATCACGAGATATGAGCTTCTAAAGTCGGCTCCAAGAAATCGGAAAATTCTGGAGAAACTGCTCCACCAGTCATCTTCAATCGATCATAACATTCCCTACAGATGTCCAAATTTCGATTTCCTTAGCTTTCTGGAAACTAGATACGAAGGACTACAACTTTCAATTTTGAATTATCTCAAAATTCCTTGTAGATCAAAAGATATAGGCCTATGAAGTACGCTCCACGACTGCACATTTGCTGTCCAAAGACAGCTTAGCAGCAGAAATTGCAACAGCTTTTCCTTTTCTTTTTGGGTACGAATTCCATTCCGTTAACCTTCCGAAATCCACATGAGGTCCTCGGGACCTTAACAAATTATATCACTATGTCCCACAATATCATTCAAACTTTTCCCAACCTTTGGAACACCTAAAATAACATCAAAACATCAAATCATCACCGGATTCAAGCCTATGAATCTCAAGAACTTCCAAATTCCATTTTTGATCAAAAAACCAACCAAACCACGTCCGAATGACCTCAAATTTTGCAGAAAAGTCCAAAATGACATAACGAAGCTACAAAAACTCTCGGAATTCCATTCCGACCCTCAGATCAAAATCTCACTTATCAACCGGAATTCGCCAAAATACTAACTTTGCCAATTCAAGCTTAATTTTACACTGGTCATCATAAAAATATTCCGGACACACTCCTAAGTCCCAAATCACCTAACAAAGCTATCCGAACCATAAAATTTGCATTTCGAGCCCTCTAACACATAAGTCAATATCCGGTTGACTTTTCCAACTTAAGCTTCCTTAAAGAGACTAAGTGTCTCAAACTTTACCAAAACTAGTCCGAATGACTTCAAATTTTGCACACAAGTCACATTCGATATTATGGACTTGCACCAACTTTAGGAATCGCATTCCGACCCCGATATCAAAATTTCCACTTCCGGTCGAATTTTCTCAAAAACCTTCAAATTTCTATATTTAGCCAAATGACTTCAAAATGACCTCCGGACATCCGAATTCACTTCCGATCGCGCTCCCAACTCCAGAATCACCATACGGAGCTATTCCCAGACTCGGAATCCCAAACGGACATCTATAACTCTGAAATGCCTTCCAACCCAAATTTATGAAATTCTTCTAAAATACTAACTTCCACAATATACGCCGAAATGCTCACGGGTTATCCAAAACCAAATCCGGACATACTCCCAAGTCCGAAATCATCATACGAACATGCTGGAACTTTCAGATCCCAATTCCGAGGTCGTTTACTCAAAATTCCAATCTTAGCCATTTTCTTCAACTTAAGGTTGCCGCAATGAAAAGTTTCTTTCCAATTTGACTCCGAATTTCCCGAAATTCAACTCTGACCATACGTACAAGTCAATATACCTGAAATGAAGCTGTTTATGACTTCCAACTGCTGAACGACGCGCTAGAGCTCAAAACGACCGGTCGGGTCGTTACATTCTCCCCCACTTAAATAGACGTTCGTCCTCGAATGTTCCAAGAACTGCTCTTAAGTTATCTGAAATCACTGTTTAACACAACTCATATGGACACATTAGTTTGATCAAATCTGCAGATATCCTCTTTTATCCATACAATAAGCTCAGAACCCAATTCCAACACCTGAAATTCTCTGCCAGACCTGTTCCCTATATATAAACACTATATCAACTACCACACGAGGTACCAGAACACGACTGCGTACCTTTGTTGAATTAGCACCATGCATCGCATAATTCACCATCTAACCACAATGACACTCCATGAACCTTAATAGCCAAAATTCTACGACTCTGATGCTCCCAATGCATATGATGATATACCTATACATTCTGTTATAATGCTGACGATACAACCACAACGGAGGAGATGTGCAGAAATTTCTAACCAATTGCAGAGTTAACCAAACATTAATTCTCTCCTTTTTGACTAAAATCATCACCTCATTACTACCCAAATACTGGTAACTGCCCTGTAATATACCTCACATAATCCCACTGCAATGGTCCCCGTTACCAATAGTCTCGCCTTACCTAGTACGAGCTGCTCAGACAACTAATCACCACAGACAATGACCAACGGTCTCACATGATGCAAAAATGCGCCAATAGGCCATAATGCGAACAAGATACATAAGGAAATGATTCAGGAATGGACTGCTCAACTCACACAACTAATATGGACTTTTCCGTAGAGAATAGGAATTTATCAAGCCGTTTCATAGCACACATGGCACAATCACAATATTACATGAGTTGACGAACACAGAACAACATATGATATTCCAACACCCCTCCTTGAGGAGCGCTATACTATAAAATGAACACATCTGACTCACATGATGCCCATAATCCTATTTATATCCATTCACCCACTTCAGGTCGATTCTGCTCGCACTGAACTAGGCTGATAGCCTTTCCTGGACCCGTAATAAGTCATTTCTTTTCATAACATGAAAGAACTACCACCATAGTCGGGACAACACCCCACAATCCACAAACAAATGAACCGAACGACTTCATATAGATCTTAGATATTCTTCCAACATTTCAACTTTCTTAAGTCCCCAAAATTTGACTAACTCCCAAATTTTTCAAATATTTCGGCAGAGTTTCCCTTGTAATTGGGCCTATCCACCTGTCAAAGTAACACCAAAACAACTCCTAATAGCATGTCCACAACCCAACAAGCACCACAAATATATCAATAACACTAATCTCCGCATTACAAGCCCGACATTATCACAATGATATTTTGACATGAAACACATCATTTGTATGATCATAACCACATTTCTGGTCTTAATAGTTGTTCATAAATAATTCCATCATTATCAATAAATCTCATATTAACCACCACCTCATTTCAAATTTTCACAATACTGACAATAGAATGTGAGGCATGAAGACCTCATTATTACTTACTCGGATTAATGAGTCACATTTAACGCCACCTGGGAACTCATCTCATAAGCTAAAACTCAATGTTTACAGTACGAAAATGGCTGAATATGAACATAAAATATACAAGAATTATCAAATCAACCTAACTGGCATGACTCCCTTTAATATTATCGTACAAATTAAACTTTACAAAGGAAAACTTTAAGCTCATAATTATTTACCACAAGGACCTTGTCCTTACATAACCTCCACCGCGGTTTGCAGCCTGGTTTAAATATTTCACATTGTGCCAACTGCAGTTTTCAATTTCCTTTCTTTCTTCTTCTCAATAAATTTCATAAACATTTTTTTTTCATAGAACATAATGAACCCTCATACCGGTAGGGCATATAATTCATAAAAAAAGTTGGAACCAATTATTCCGAAACACATTAAACCCATTGTAGTGAATAATAAACATTACTTTAACCTTACCCCAAATCCTTGGAGCCCAATTTCTAACATCCAGAATTCTTTTCAAGACCCGAATCTCACATACACACACTGTATAAGTCCGAACAAACTGTGTCAAGCCATAACAATAACCCTAGATATAATCGCATAACATATTACACAACTCGTATACTCGCAACACCATTCTCGATCACCATAACCACTCAAACCAACTAAGTACCTGTAGGAAACCCCATATTAAACAGAACCTCGCTCCAAAACCTTCGTACCCCATCAATAATGAAGAAATATACAGGAACTCACAATACACAACACGTTCCCCATACCTGTAGATAGTATCTATTTTAAACCATGGTAGAAACCATCAAGAACACTTGGAAATCCGTTTTCTCCTAATCAAGCTAACAGAACTAAATTCCTCTAATTCAACCAGGCCACGCAGGTCATCAAACTCAGAAATTTTGCCATATTACTACAGCTAGTTCAACAAAAATTCTTCACAAGCTTAGGTAACATAGACCGTAAAATACCTCAATTCCACTACTAAGATCACCTTCATTCTCATGACAATCAACTCAAATTTCTCAATTAGAGTCAAATTCAAATCTCAACACATACACCCTGTTAGTAGAAAAGAAACTCTCTACTCAACATTATAAGGAACACACCTACTTTGCCTCCAATTAACATTTTTGTATACCTTCCACCGTCATACACATTACACAATCACTTAGTCTTCCTGGGTCTAAACTCATACTGTAACATGAAATTTACTTCACTCCAAACAGGAGACTTGAAAAGATTCTTCATGCCCATAACTCGGAGCTACACCTCTAATCACAATGGAAATCATACACATAATAGTTCACCTATCATCTAGCAGATCTTCCTCGACACTTCCAAGTCATATAGAAATATCTTGCAGTACTAACATACCCATCACATTGCTACCCAGCCGTCATTCTCGTTAATAGGGTCAATACCGGACATATAAGTTCAAAACACTTGCTCACACAATCAGCACCTCGGTGCTTAAGCCATAGGAAAAGATCCGGCCTCAAATCATTCAGACTGGCCCAACATCAACTCATAGAGATCACGTCTCGACCCTCAATCAGGGAATCACAAGCCATCAAGGCACATCTGATACTGAGCGCTTATGCGCGTATGCGAATGCGTGGAAGGAATTTCAAGAGTTACTTTTCAAGCTGAATCAAGAGCGCACGATAAGAATTCAAGAATGTAAAGTTTTCCTAAAGGTTCTGCAGCCCCTCGAGGATAAATACAGACGTCTCCGTACCGATCCGCGAGACTTTACTAAACCTGCTCATGACTCGTGAGACCTATGTAACTTAGGCTCTGATACAAACTTATCACGACCCAATTCCCGAACCTGGTCGTAATGGCGCCTCTCATGAAGACAAGGCCAGCCATTCAACCCAATTCATCCTTTTAAGATAATTAATTAATACAATTATAGTATAAACATGGTTTAATAATATCCAATAGCGGAAAGTATAGATAAAATACGGAAATCCAAACCAACTCAGCCCTAACCGGGGTATCACAAGTCATGAGCTATTACAGAGTTTACTAAAATTCTACAAAGTATGGAATTAGGAATGACATCTGAAGATATCATAAATACAGAAGATAAGGGAGAAAATGGGTCTGCGAATGCCATGCAGCTACCTCGATAACTCCGATGAAAACTGAACAGTAGAAAACTCGCTCTATGTCTCAGGAATACCTGTACCTGCACACATGGTACAGGGAGTAATGTGATTACTCTGACCTAGTGAGTAATAAATATAAATAATAACTGAAGGTAAGAAAACACGTTAAGGCACACAACACTCTATACAGAAGCAGTGAAATCATTTAAAATAACAATTCAGTGAAACATCATGTGAAATTTCTTTTAAACCAGTAAAAACAGGTAATTTGGCAGTAAAATGATGAGTAAAAATCTGCCTCTCGGGCTCAATATCAAAACAACAAGTAGAAATCTGCCCCTCGGGCTCAGTATCAAAATAATAAGTAGAAATCTCCCCTCGGGCTCAGTATCAAAATAATAATTAAAAATCTACCCCTCGGGCTCAGTATCTCAGAACAGTATCAGCCCCTCGGGCTCAGTATCTTAGAATAGTATAAGCCCCTCAGGCTCAGAACAGTATGAAGCAACCAGTCAATGAAATAAGAGCACATAATTATTATGGCGGATAATGCAGATGAGGAATAAATGCATGAGTGCAATGCAATACATATGACGGTACCCTCTGGTACCCGCTGCGGCGTGCAGCCCGAGCCACTGGGGGTGTGTACAGACTCCGGAAGGGCTCCTACAGCCCAAGCGCAATAACAAGCCATCTCGTGGCATCAATCAAGTCCTGGTCAGTCATTGTTACCTGACCAATTTATATCACAGTGCCATTGTTACCACTATTTCAAGTTACATCATACAATGTCATTATTACCACTGTTTCAAATCACTGCTACGGCGCGCAGCCCGATCCATGCTTAGTCTAGAAATCATAATAAGCCCCTTGGGCATTTGTAAAATAGTAGTTCTCAGCCCGAAATATCATTTTGAAATATCATTTAAGTTTTAAAATCTTAGAAAGATGGCTGAGTTTGCAAAACAGTATTTAAAACTTTGGACTAAGATCAAATGATATGCATGTATGCGAAAATAGTGATGTCAATCCCAGAAGGATTCAAATAATTGGCAAGAAGCCCAAATGTAACAATTAAATCCAAGTAAGGATGATTTTTGTGAGCACGTGATTTTTGTTTTCGCGACGATCACTCCAAAAAGAAACGAAAATAATAGCAATTGGTCTTGCTGTACAATTTCTGGATTTTTATGTGGCACTTTGTTAATTGTTTATGATTCTGGCCCATTTTTATTTTTATTAAAACAAAGTACAAAAAAACGTGTGTCATACGTAGTTGAACCGTAATCCGGTTGTTAAATGGAAAATCATAAAATATGCATTTTGTCCTGATTTGTTGCCTTGTTTAATTTTACCTACTTTTAACATTTTAATATGCGTGTAATAATTACATTAAGTGTTAATTAATGGTGTTTAGTTTTTATTTTAATTAGGTTTTGTGTTTAAGAAAATTAGAAATAAAAAAGAGAGGGTGAAATTTGTTTTAAATGAATTTGGGACGATTCCCCATTTCAAAATCTGAGGCCCAAACGAGCAGCCCAAGCCACCAGTCCAAACAGCCCACCTCCAGGCCACAAAACGACGTAGTTTGACACCAAAACTGCGTCGTTTCAATGCCAATCCATCTCGACCATTCAAACCAAGCTGATCCAACGGTCCGGATCTCTCACCCATAACCCCATTACCCGACCCGTTACCCGAACCAACTCTGACCCCTACTAAGCCAAACGACACTGTTTCTTTTAAGCCTTCAGATCCAAGCAGTTGATCTCGATTGATCCAACGGCTGAGATCAAACCATCCACTCCATATATAAGCTTCCACTCATACCCCACCCCATATCCAAATACCCCTCCTTCGTCCTCAACCCTTTCCCAGACCCAAACCCACGGAACCCTAGCCGCCCCCTTATTCCTCACCATTAATCCCGGCGGCATGAACGCCGGTGGCTTTCACCATAACACCCTAGGACCACCTTGACACCCTGAACATAGATATGCAAACCACTGATCTCGAACCTTCCCCCATCGTCTCGAATCTTTATTTAAAGATTCGAGCAGAACCTCGACCTACACCGATCTGCCCTAGACTCGTACCAGACAGTCCCCGGACCTCCCTCGTGACCAAACCATGCTTGGTTTGGTACGAATCTAACCATGGAAACCCAAATCCCAAATCTACCATCTATGAACCCTAGAAACCCCAAGCCTGGTCCGTGTCTATTTGAGCCAAGTGATTAGGGTCTAATGGACCTTAATCAAAGTGTTTCTCATTTGAGAAACACTTCGATTAAAGTCCGTTCAACCCCAAGAAGGGTCTGTTCAAATCCAAGCTAAGGCTTCCTTATTTTTAAGGTTTTTTTTAAGGTAAGTTTGTTTTATTATTCAATTCATGTGTGTTAAAAGTTGTTCGCATGATTTGCTTTAAGTTTTGTTGATTGTGTCCTACCCACCTTGCCCGGGCCTCTGTACATGGTCAAGTTCCTTTTATTCACTGATGATGTGTGTGTTTTGTAAACTGCATATTCGGTTTGAATTTGTAATTGGTCATTCAATTAGTTCCCAAGGTCATTTCTGTATTGACATTGCAATCTGAACCCCTTGTTGATACTGTTTGGATTTCTGATCTTTGGCTACGATTGTACATGTTATGATTAGTATAGTCGAGTCGACAAATGTCGTCAATTAATTTCAGTAGTTCGAATGTTAACAATTGAATCTGTTGCCTGCTGCAACTTTGTTTGAATCAAAGTAAGAATCAAGTATGGCTACTTATAGTTGCTGTATTTGAATCTGAAAATATAAAAGGTTAGATTGTTAGCTGCAATCTGAATTGGAGGGCATGTGCACTTGTGCACAACATGTGCATAAAGGCCCTTTTGGATTAAAACAGTTTGACAACATATGCTGTCAGATTATATTCCTGCTGCCCATGTCTGCTTTTAGTTAATAAAATGGGAAAAAGGGCTGTCAGGGAATGTCATGGGAGGGGTTTTATTTTAAGTAATTGAGTGGAAAGAAAACAGATCACATGAGAGGGTTTCTGATTGGTCTAACAGGCTGTTAAAGGGCTGATGTTAGGCTTATAAAAGGGGGGAACTTCCATTAGAAGGGGGTACTGAACATTGAGAACTGAAGTTCTGAAAAAACAGAAAACTGGAAAAGAATTTTTTTGATAACTCAAGTAGATTTCAAAACTGAAAATTGGCACTTGATTTTGAAAAGAAAAGAGATAGTGAGAGGAAAAACAGAGAGGCTTATACAGACACACCTACGAGAGAGAAAAACATACAGAAAATCAGAAACTGTTTCTTCCTACTGTTTGTTTGATTCTCAGTTTGTTCAACCTGTTCAATCAACTCTGTTTTCTTTCGAGTATCAGCTAAGTTTATTGGTTGATTCGCATTGTTTGTTTCTCCTGGATTTGGTCTGTCTTGGAGCTTTGTTTCTACTGCGTTGTTTGCTGCTGTCATTTTTGCCAATTTTTTCCATTGGCTATAGTTGTATCTCGCACTGGGATTTGTCCTTGGTTGTTACCTGCTGTTATTGCTGCTGTTACTGCTGCTGTTTGGTATTGCTCCTATTTCTACTGACTTCCTTGCTTCTTCCATTACATTCAACTCCTAGGTACACATTTCGAATCCCCACATTGGTATAACTGATGGTAACAATGGAAAGCATGAATTGAAAGACCATGGAGAAGTTATAATCATCTGTTTGTTTTACTCACAGCCCTTTAAATATTGTTAAGTTATGTGGGTTTTAGTCTGTAGTTCAATAGAGAATGTATCATTGATTGTAACAATGGAAAGCATGAATTGGAAAAACATGGAGAAGTTGTAATTATCTGTTATTTTACTTATAGCCTTTTCATAAATATTGTCAAGTTTGTGTAAATTCTAGTTTATAGTTCAATAGGGAAGTACATTAGTAAGTTTGTATTTGATTGAAGCTTGTGCTGATCTAAACCACAATATACGATTCCTTTAATGGTATACAGGATATAACCATAATTCATGGAATCTGCAACCATTAATATAGTTGTTAATTCAAACTCGTTCTTCAGCCTGTTTCGAATATATAGGTTGGACGATTCCTTTAATCTCCCCAAAATGCAATACAGTTTTTAGACTCTCGAGTTGCAATTTCATTAGGCATGTTTAAGATGAGTTCGAGTACCTTAGGTAGCATCCTTTAATAAGGAATTCTAGTGATCATGTTTAAATGAGTTAATTTAGATTTAGCTTAAAGAGTGTTCGGAGTAAGCATAGCATTTCATCAATCTCGTATGTAATTCTTTTTTTTTTTAAATTAAAAGCATGTTCCATGAGATACAACATTCTTCACCTTGTAAGCGGATAATTAATGAGAGGTCAGGATTAGCGAAGCAGGCCATTTAATCAAACATACGTTTTCTTTCTTTTATTGTTAGAAACCTACGCTTTCTTCCTTTTATTGTTAGAGACGAACATAATAGAAATGTAATCACTTTAGGATATTCCTTCTAAAATAATGAGATGAGCCTCGCCAAATAAAAGTACAAATTGCGGGCCCCTCGACAATTAATCATAATAAATGCTTAGAATTTGGGATGGACCATTCAGTAAAGTTCACTGCTTTCCCCAAAGATAACAACGCGTTAGACTCTTTAGGCGCGACCCAATTAAAATTACATTCTTAAATTCGGGTGCACATTGATGTGACCTAAATCCAAATCTCAACGGCGTCGAACTGTATTAATAACCATAGGTGCATTGATTGTGACGTGGTTCGAGATGCATTTTCACGACGTTGGAATTCTATAAAAAAATAAATGATAATTGTAAAAGCGGTTTAAACTTAATAAAAGCACGTAAGTCATAACATATATTGAAATCAGATATTTAGCCTCTATAACAATTTAAGCGACCGTGCTAGAACCACGGGATTCGAGGGTGCCTAACACCTTCCCTCAGGTCAACAGAATTCCTTACTTAGAATTTCTGGTTCGCAGACTTCATTTGGAAAAGTCAAAAATTTCCTCGATTTGGGATTCAAGATAAACCGGTGACTTGGGACACCTAAAGCCAAACCTTTCCCAAGTGGCGACTCTGAATGAAAATAAATAATCCCATTTCGAATATTGTCACTTAAATTGGAAAAACTCCCCTCGCGCATTTAACCCTTCGGGGCGGGCGCGCAAAAAGGAGGTATGACAGCTCTGGCGACTCTGCTGGGGATTAGTTCACCCCGAATCACTGGTTCAGGGTTCAAGAATTCGAGCTTAGAATAATTGTTATATTTGGCTTTATTATCTGATATTTATTACATGTTTTGACATAACGTGCTAAATGTTGTCTTTTACCGCTTTGATATTATCTGAACTGTATATAAACTGTGCCGAAACCCTTCTCTCTTCACCTCCGGGGAGAAGCTCGCTGGTCGAGGCTCCCTATTCTGTTAGTGTCAATACCTGAAATAAGAAAGAGGACGGATAAGTTACGAAGCCGGACGACCTTTTGGTTCCCGGTAAGTTGCCCCTCCTCGACTCGAGTTGTCCGCTCGGGTACACAGTCTAGAACATTTACCCAGGTTATAAACCTAGTATAACGAAACCTCATGTCGGATCCCTAGTAGGAACGCTTATCTGCATCATGTTGCATTTGACATAGGGGACTCAACACAGGGGTTGGGTCCGTCTAGGACAGGCAACCTGGAATGAAAAGGCCATCCTGCTGCATCCCGTTTGTTTTGGAAATAATTACTTATTCTTTTGGAAAAAAAAAAACAATGTCCAAGTAATGTCAAAACCTCACCGGAATTTTCTTTTTTAAAAAAAATATATATAAAAGAAAAAATGAAAAAAAAACAAAGCTTGTCTTTCAGTTTGACTATTCCTATTAATCGCTTTCAAAATCCAAAATATATATAAATAAAAAAGTAATAAAAAAATTTTTTGTTTCATTTGTAGTATCTCTTTAAAAGATCTTCGAAATTTTAAAAAATGTAAAATAAAAGGAAGTTTAAAATGTATAAGTATTTCCTTGGTGTCTTTTCAAAAAATAAATAATAATAAAAAAAAGAGTTATTCTTCTTCTCTTTAGAGGATTTTATTTTTTGTTTTGATCCGACCGAACTACACCGGTTTGATTCTCGCACGGGGTGAGATACGTAGACAACCTTCATCGGGTCCAACCTCTCGTTTTTGCAAAAAAAAAATCTCTAAAAAAAAATCTAGATAATTTTAATTTTTTTGAGTCTAATAAAAGTTTATCACCCTAAATAAATGTGCAGGATGAGCACGATACAAAACGAACCGTTTTCAATAATGATCAAGATCCCTTTTGAGTTGCGATTATGGTGGAATGACTTAGGCAAGGAGGGGCAAGGCAAAGTGAGGAAATATCTGAAAAATCTCCCGAATTTACTAGACATTTAGCCTCGGGGCGATATTATCAGATCATTGGTCACTTACTGGGATTCGGCGCACAATGTATTTCATTTCTCAGACTTCGAACTCACCCCGACGTTGGAAGAAATAGCGGGATACATTGGGGGTGATGAAGCTCCGTTAAGGTTCAAATACTTGATTGCACCTAGGGCCGTCACGGTACACCGGTTTCTGGATTTTCTGAAAATACCCCGAACATTTCACCATCCAGATCTTGCCAAAGGTTTCTGCAGTCTCCACCTCATGTATGCTAGGATACGGTCACGAGGGCGGGTTCAATAAGCCGGATTTCAAACTGTGTAGTAAAGGCAACCGACAAAAGTGGGACGAACACAGGCTGTTAGCTTTTATGACGGCCTTCTTGGGTCTTATAGTGTTTCCAAGGAAGGACGGCAACATCGATCTAAAAATAACTGGGGTCGTCAGTACTTTACTCACCCAAGATAAAAGTACTCTAGCGCCTATGATTATGGCTGACATTTTCCGGGCTCTCACTGCTTGTCGAGCCAGGGGCGACTTTTTCGAAGGATGTAACCTACTGTTGCAAATATGGATGACCGATCATTTATGCCACCGCTCCCCGCTCTTGGGTTACGGTTCGCCCGAAAAGACTTGTATTGGAGAATTCTACACTAGAGTCAAAGGTTTCAATCTACCTGAGGGCGTCACATCATGGACCTCATTTTTCCGAACTCTCACAGCTAGCCAAATCCAGTGGACGCTCGGATGGTCGCCTGTTGAGGAAATTATATACATGCCGGCAACCAGGCCCCATTTCCTGTTGATGGGACTTAAAAGCATCCAACCCTACGCACCATATCGGGTTTTGAGGCAACTTGGGAGATATCAAGTGGTGCCGAAAGATGAAGATCTGAGTACCCAAGTGATTGAAATCAGTCCAGACGGTCGTTTCCCCGAAGAAGAAGTTCGCCAAATCTGGAGTGAGTGCCAACATCTGACAGCAAGCACTTGTGTGATGGATATAGCAAAAGGGGAAGTTGCCCCAGGGTATCACGCTTGGTTCAGAGGCGACCTGTCTTGCGAAAGACCAGCTAAGAGACCGCATCTCAAAGATTTTGTGGAATCGTCCCAAGGGCAATGGAACTGGTTAGCAAAAGAAAAGGGGTATCGGGCAGAGATCAGTGATTTGAAGCTACAAATTGACAGTCTGAAATTCAATAACAGCATACAAATCGCGGCGGATCGAAGCGAAAAGAATAAATTGGTCCAAGAGAATGAAGAACTTAAGGCCCAAATCCAAAAATTGAGATTGTCTCTTGATGAACAGCCCAGAAGTCGATCAGACCAGCACTTGATTAAGGGTTTAAAAAGAGAAGTCGCGGAATGGCGAGATGGTTTAGAAGAAACGGGAAAGATTATGGCAAAGCTCAAGGCACAGTGGGGAATAAGAGTAGAGAAGCATCGTCGATACTTGAACCAATCGAAACGCGACCACGAGAAAACTGTCGCCAAAATGAAGAGAGAGATGGCTCTACTTGAGATCAAAGCAGCTAATCATGCCAAGAATTTCCAAATTGAGAGCAGATACTGGTACGACTCATTAGCCCAAATGAAGTTAGAAGTACGGCGACTGAAGAATCAGCATATACAGGATTCTCAGGTATTCAAGATATGTAGCGATCAGATAAAATGCCTACTCATAGAGAAGAATCAAACCAGAGATAGGATCAAGGCCATTGCCCATGCCATCACCAGACGATACCTACGATGTGAGGACATGACCAGTGTTACCGTCCTCTCGGCAGTGATGGGTTATGTCAAACAAACCATGCATGAGCTGGAGCAGCTCGAGAGGGATCTCACACCTAGGACCGCGGCGAGGCCGAATGATTCCCCGCGGGCACCAATTTTCAAAACCATAATGTACTCATAAGTCGAGTCTGTATCTTAGCATCTTCTGCCTGTTTTTTTTTCCACCAGTTTGTTTTAGTTGAGTCTAGGTTTATTTTCAAAGTTTGCTCTTTCTTTTGCAAAATGTAGTTTGTAATAGACCATTTCAACAATAAAAGGTGTGTTTCTTTTACGCTCATTTGTGTTTGAACTACGTAATGATCTGATTCACGTGGCATCGTGATACGTAGGCAATCCTCATCGGATCCGGTCTCATTTTTTTTACTGCAAAATAAAAACACAAGAGAAAAACAAAGGAAAGGAAAAGAGAAAAATGATTAAAAAAGAAAAAGAAAAAGAAAAAAAAAGAAAAAAAAATGTGTTGAAAAAAAAAAGAAAATAATAAGAGGGGAAAATGCCGGAATGACGCATGCTTTCGTCGCAAACATGTAGGAATCCACTTAACTGTATAGGTGCATCATGCCCAACGTGAGATTGCCTATCTATTATTTGCTGCAAATTAACCGTGCGTTTGTCGTTGAGTTCTTCCAGGTTTTTGGAAAAAGCGGTTGGTTTGGTGAAACTCTAGCCTCGCACTCATACTTCACGAGGTCAAAAGGGAGTGTTCAATTATCTGTGGTTAAGTCAGGAGGCAGTGCTCACGCTTATTTCACAAGGTCAAAGGGAAGCACAAAAATGTCTGCAGAAATTCCTTTACCAACAGTGCCTGTTCCCGAGGAAAGTTCGATCTCGGCTGTCCTCACACCCGAGTCTGCAACTGCGGAGGAAAATAAAATCCTACGGCTCCGCATGTTGGAAATGCTGGACGACTGGAATAGTGGGAAAGAGCCGCCAAGTGTCGTCCCTGGATTCCCTGAGTTATTCTCCAGGACAAGCGGGACTTCTAATGTTCCCATAAGTTATCCTGCTACCCCGTTCGGATACCCGACTACTTCAACCTTCTCTGCTGGATCGCCCTCTGAGTCTCACCCCCGGATGTCAGCAACTGATGCAAACACGAACATCTTTACTACACCACCCTGCCCGATTATAGCTCAGCCCACTACGTACAAGCCAGGTTTTGACTCATCCTCCTTTACATTCCAGGCACCCTCCTTCTCAATGGAACCAACTCGGTTCGTTACCAGCACTCATCCTTCACAGCCTCAGTACGAGCTCGCCCCTGGGCAGGATCAGAACCCCAGAATTGCTGAACAAAATGAGATGGCCAAAAGGATGAGAAGCCTTGAACAGAGTTTGAAGAACATGCAAGGTTTGAGCGGACAGAAAAGCGTCTCTTACACCGATCTATGCATGTTCACTCACGTGCACCTGCCAGTGGGTTTCAAGACCCCAAAGTTTGAGAAATACGATGGACACGGTGACCCCATTGCACATCTTAAGAAATATTGCAACCAATTGCGGGGAGCCGGCGGAAAAGAGGAACTGCTAATGGCATATTTTGGGAAAAGTCTAGTAGGGATAGCCTCGGAATGGTATATGGACCAGGAAATGTCCCGATGGCATATATGGGATAATCTCGCCAGAGATTTTGTGAAACAATTCCAGTATAACATCGACATTGCACCAGACCGAAATTCTCTGTCGAATTTGAAGAAGAAACCTTCAGAAAGCTTCAGAAAATATGCTATTAAGTGGCGTGAGCAGGCGTCGAGGGTGAAGCCTCCCATGAATGAGGTAGAAATGGTCACTACTTTTCTCCAGGCTCAAGATTCCGATTATTTCCAAAACATCATTTTAGCCATGGGAAAGCCATTCGCGGAAGCGATTAAGATTGGAGAGATGGTGGAGAATGGTCTGAAAACAGGTAGGATTCTGAGTCAAGCAGCCATAAGGGCGACCTCCCAGGCCGTCCAAAGCGGGTCCGGAGGAATGGCAAGAGGGAAGAAAAAGGAAGAGACGACCATGGCAGCCTCGGAAGCAAGGGAATATCGTAATCCCAGGCCCCGTTTTCCGAAAAGAACCCCACAACACTACTATCCCCACTCAAATCTAGCATATGCTCATCAACCGTATATGGTCATGAATGCCCAACCTTATGCCCATCCGCCGCAACAAGCCAACCGAGGCCAAGCTCCACCTCCCAGAAATCAGCCTCCTTACTGCAACCACTATAACCCACAACCTCCGCAGAATAACTTCCGCCCTCAGGAGCCACCTAGAAGGCGGACTTTCACGCCCATCGGTGAACCATACTCTACTTTGTTCCCGAAACTTGTCCAGTTGGGTTTCCTGCAACTAGTCCCTCAAATAAGGCAAAACCCGACGTCACCTTCTTACAAAGCTGGAGTCAGATGCGCCTATCATTCAGGGGCCGAGGGGCACGATACAAATGACTGCTGGTCATTGAAAAGAGTGGTCGAGAATTTAATAGAGAAAAGGAAAATAGTGCTAAGGGACGAGGAGGTCCCAAATGTGACTAACAATCCACTACCTGCACATAATAACGGGCCGCTGATCGGAATGATTTGCGAAGACAAAGAATTCGACCCTGATTTGAAGGCTATAATCACCATTGTCGACACGGGGAAAAAGCCTGAGACAGCCCAAGAACCAAAAAAGGGGGAGGAGGCCAATGCTGTAAAGAGCGAGCCTGAAAAGAAGGTGGAGAAGAAAGTGGTACCGGTAAAGGATGGAGTTTTTTACATACCACGAGGTCGAGCAGAGAAGCCGCAGAGCTTCGGGGTCAAAAAGGCAAAACCTATGTACGTGCCAAAGGGGGCCTACGTGGTCCGGGGGACGATTCAACCACCTCGGCTGAATGAGCCAGTGGTTATCGGACGCGTGCCACAAAAGCCAATGACAAACTTGTCCACGGTACCGTGGAACTATCGGAGGACGTTGGTAACGTACAAAGGTAAAGAAGTCACGGGGGAACTTCCGGAAAATACTTTCATTGGAAGGCATTCAAACACCCAAGAGCTGAACAACGCCACACAGAGACGCTTCCCACCAAAGAAGCCTGTAAGCGTTGAAGAAGCGGAAATGTTCTTCCAACAAATGAAAATGCCGGATTACGAAGTGATAGATCAACTGCGCAAGTACCCCGAGCAAGTGTCCATGCTATCATTGTTGATAAGGTCGGCCGAGCATCAAAAGATCTTACTGAAAACCCTGAATGAAGCATACGTGCCAGTTGAAACCTCAGTTGAACAACTGGAACGGATGACAGAAAGGTTCTTCGCCGTTAACCAAATCTCTTTCAGCAAGAATGACTTACCTCCAGAAGGAGCAGCCCACAACAAAGCTCTGCATCTAACAGTTAAATGCGAGGACTACTATGTCAAGAGGGTGATGTTGGATGGAGGCTCAGGTGTTGACATTTGCCCGCTTTCCACGCTACAAAGAATGGAAATTGGGACCAGAAGAATCCGACCCAATAATATCTGCGTAAGGGCTTTTGACGTCATCAAGAGAGATACCATGGGGGAAATAGACCTGTTGTTGGTCATAGGACCAGTCGAGTTTGAAGTGACCTTCCAGGTGCTCGACATGGATACATCCTACAATTTTCTCCTCGGCAGACCTTGGATCCATGCGGCAGGAGCTGTGCCTTCCACTCTTCACCAGATGGTGAAGTTTGAGTACGAAGACCGAGAGATCGTGGTCCATGGAGAAGACGAGCATGCTATTTATCGGGACCCATCCATCCCATATCTTGAACCAAGAGAAGGGAGCGAACATACGGTCTATCAAGCTTTCGAGATTGTACTAGCAGAACAGCATGAAGAGGGAATACCTTGCCCCTAGCCTTTCTGTCTAACACCTCGGTTATGGTGGCCAAAGAGATGATCCGACACGGATTTAGGCCAGGGAAAAGGCTTGGACGAACCCTGCAGGGAATAACAGAACACATCACCTTGCCGACCACCAAGAAACCTTTTGGACTAGGTTTCAAACCCACTCCAGGAGATGAAGAGTGGGCAAAGAAAAGGAAAAACGAGGTTTGGAAATTACCTCGACCATTGCCGGATTTATATGAAACTTTCATCAGGCCAAGGTACACCGAAGAAGAAGATGATGAGGTCTTCACGGCTGAGGAAATCGAGGAGATATGTGGGGCAATGAGAGAAATTCTCTACGAGACTCACATGGTTCAACCAGGTGAAGGCACAAGCACTGCTGAGATGTTGTACGTGGGGCCGAATGCCAAACTTCGAAACTGGGAGGCCACGCCATTCCCGACTAGACGGAAGTCCGGGTAGACATGTCCTGCCACCTTTCCTATGTCACAAGTTATCTCCAGGACATAACTTGAACGTTTTCTTCCTTTCAATTGTTTGTTTTCCTACGTTGTAAACATTGTTGTCTTCCAACTTCCCAAAGAAAATAAAAAAAATCGTCATTGCTTTCCCATTTTTTCTGTTGTTCTGATTTTTGTTATTTTCCTTTTATCTTTCCTTTCAGTTATAATAATGCGGCTTTAAATATGACATGCTTGCGGACTTCACGCCCAGATCACAACGAGCTATTTAACTGTGAATTAATGAACCCAGAACCAGAATATGATGAAGAAGAAGCTTTTAGGGAAATAAACCGAGAGTTGGAACATTTTGAGAATAAACCTAAGCCAAATTTGAATGACACTGAACCGGTTAATTTAGGAACTCCTGAAGAAATCCGGGAGACCAAAATAAGCATTCACACGGACAAGAAAATGCGAGATGCGATAATTCAACTTCTTTTTGAATTTAAAGACGTGTTTGCTTGGTCATATGATGACATGCCGGGACTAGGTGTTGATCTAGTGGTTCATAAATTGCCGATTCATCCTGATTGTCCTCCAGTTCAACAAAAGCAACGAAAGTTCAAAACTGAGGTCAGTGACAAGATTAAAGAGGAGATCACCAAACAACTGAAAACGGGAGTGATTCGGGTAGTCCAGTATACAACATGGTTGGCAAATGTGGTTCCAGTACCGAAAAAGGACGGGAAGACTCGGGTATGTGTAGATTACCGAGATTTGAATAGAGCAAGTCCCAAAGATAATTTCCCACTGCCCAACATCCACATCCTCGTTGATAATTGCGCCAAACACGAGATACAGTCTTTCGTAGATTGTTACGCTGGGTATCATCAGGTATTGATGGATGAAGAGGACGCCGAGAAAACTGCCTTCACCACGCCTTGGGGCACCTACTGTTATCGGGTCATGCCATTTGGTTTGAAGAATGCTGGGGCTACTTACATGAGGGCCATGACTGCCATTTTTCATGACATGATGCATCAGGAAATAGAGGTGTACGTGGACGACGTGATAGTCAAGTCCAGGACGCAGGATAATCACATCCAAGACTTGAGGAAATTCTTCGAGAGATTAAGGAAGTATGACTTGAAGCTGAACCCAGCCAAATGCGCTTTCGGAGTTCCGTCGGGCAAACTTTTGGGCTTCATCGTAAGCAGGAGAGGTATCGAGCTAGATCCAACTAAGATAAAATCCATCAGAGATCTGCCTCCCCCGAGAACAAAGAAAGACGTGATGAGTCTGTTGGGCAGGTTGAACTACATCAGTCGGTTTATTGCCCAGCTGACAAGCACGTGTGAGCCCATATTCAAGCTGTTAAGGAAAGATGCGGCGATTAAATGGACAACTGAGTGTCAAGAAGCCTTTGATAAAGTCAAAGAATACCTTTCGAATCCCCCAGTCTTGGTCCCTCCAGAACCAGGGAGGCCACTTTTCTTGTATCTAACAGTCTTGGAGAACTCTTTCGGTTGCGTCCTCGGGCAACACGACATAACCGGAAAGAAGGAGCAAGCAATCTACTACTTGAGCAAGAAATTCACCGGCTACGAGGCCAAGTACACTCTGCTAGAAAGAACATGTTGCGCTCTGACGTGGGTTGCTAAAAAGCTGAGACATTATCTCCAAGCCCACACTACGTTCCTCAAAAGCAGGTTGGATCCTTTGAAGTATATATTTCAGAAACCGATGCCTACTGGGAGACTGGCCAAGTGGCAAATCTTGCTTACTGAATTCGACATAGTCTATGTCACTCGCACGGCCATGAAAGCCCAGGCGCTAGCGGATCATTTGGCCGAAAATCCGGTCGATGAGCAATACCAGCCATTGAGTACCTACTTTCCAGATGAAGAAGTAAACACCGTAGAAGTGGTCTCGGAGGACGTTCATGTTTGGAAGATGTTCTTTGATGGAGCCGTGAATGCCAAAGGTGTAGGGATCGGGGCAATTTTGATTTCGCCTTCTGGTCAGCATTATCCCGCCACAGCTAGACTGCGTTTCTTTTGCACAAACAATACAGCTGAGTATGAAGCTTGCATTATGGGCATGCACATGGCGATCGATCAGGATGTCGAAGACTTACTGATTATGGGGGATTCTGACCTGATCATCCGGCAAGCCCAAGGCGAATGGGAAACTCGGGATGTCAAACTTATCCCTTACCGACAGCACGTGGAGGACCTCGGCAAGCGTTTTAAATCAATAAAATTCAGGTATATCCCGAGGTGTCACAATGAACTGGCAGATGCACTTGCTACTCTGGCTTCAATGCTACCCTACCCGGGCAACGCCCACGTCGATCCTTTGGAAATCCAAATCAAGGAAAGACACGGTTACTGCAACATAATCGAGGCGGGATCAAATACGCAGCCTTGGTACCATGACATCAAGAGGTTCTTGAAGACGCAAGAATACCCCGAGCATGCTACTGGAGATCAAAAGAGAACCATTAGGCGGCATGCAAGTGGTTTCTTTCTGAGCGGTGAATTGTTGTACAAAAGGACCCCGGACCTCAACCTACTAAGATGTGTCGACGCCGAGGAGGCGAGAAAGATCATGCACGAAGTACACGCAGGTGTGTGCGGACCTCACATGAATGGGTATGTCTTAGCAAAGAAAATCCTTCGAGCAGGTTATTACTGGATGACCATGGAAAAGGACTGCTTTAGCTTCGTTCGGAAATGTCATCAGTGTCAGGTGCACGGTGATTTGATTCATGCACCTCCCACAGAACTGCATCCCATGTCTGCGCCTTGGCCATTTGTCGCCTGGGGCATGGACGTCATTGGACCAATCGAGCCAAAGGCTTCAAATGGACACAGATTTATACTGGTTGCCATCGACTACTTCACAAAATGGGTAGAGGCTGTCACTCTCAAGTCGGTCACTAAAAAAGCTGTAGTGGATTTTGTACACTCAAATCTTATCTGTCGTTTCGGTATTCCTGCGACTATCATTACAGATAACGCAGCAAACTTGAACAGTCACTTGATGGGAGATGTATGCGAGCAATTCAAAATAACGCATAGGAATTCTACTCCTTATCGGCCGAAGGCCAATGGTGCTGTAGAAGCGGCAAACAAAAACATCAAGAAGATTTTGAGGAAAATGATCCAAAGTTCCCGACAGTGGCACGAGCAGTTACCATTTGCATTGTTGGGATATCGTACTACGGTACGCACGTCAGTAGGAGCAACTCCTTATCTTTTGGTTTATGGGACCGAGGCTGTGATACCAGCAGAAGTAGAAATCCCTTCGCTTCGAACCATTGTTGAAGCAGAAATCGAAGACAGCGAGTGGGTCAAGACTCGATTAGAGCAATTGACTTTGATCGATGAAAAGCGAATGACCGCGGTTTGTCACGGACAATTGTACCAACGAAGAATGGACCGTGCTTACAACAAGAAAGTCTGACCCAGGAATTTCGAAGTAGGTCAGCTGGTACTGAGGCGTATTCTGCCACATCACCAGGAAGCAAAAGGGAAATTTGCTCCAAATTGGAAAGGCCCATACATCATCAGGAAAATATTGCCGAGAGGAGCATTGTATCTAGGTGATATCGAAGGGAATGACCCCGAAACAGCAGTAAATGCAGATGCAGTCAAGAGATACTATGTCTGAGTGATGCCTCGGCGATCCTGACACATTTGAAATGCTGAAGGTTTTATTCCCACTACCAACTCTCTCTACAAGCCTTTGAGCCGCTTACAACAACAAGAAAAAAAAAACATTGATTGAGGCCTGAACTACGTTTGACTTGATTCCGAAAGGATACGTAGGCAGCCTCTCCCTGAGGTTCAGTCACACCAACAATAAAATCCCATTTACCCTGAGATTGAAACCGGGGCACGCTAAACGGTTTAGAAGTTAGTATCATCTACCTCTCTTTACCAAGCACAAGCCTTCAGATCAATTACCAAAGATAGCGGGAAGCCAAGAAGCGTCACGAATGGAGGCCGGCACACTATAAATTGAGAGAGATAAAATGAGAGAGTCTCGTCGGTGAAAACCTTCGGGCACCACGAGGCGACGAGAGTAGAGAAACCAAAATGAGAGAGCTTGTTTAGTAAAAACTCGCAAAGAATGCTATCAAGCGATGACATGAAGAGAAATGAGAGAGGTCAGCCAGCGAAAACCCGCAAAGGGCGCTGTTGGCCGAAAGAATGACTCCACCCAAGGAGGTCTCGGCAAAGTTTCACCGGTTTGGAATCACAGATCCGTTTTGGTTCAGGGAAACGCAAGTTCATTGAAGGTCAGGCATCCAGTCCAAAGAGCATGTCATGTCCATTTAAAGCCAGCATTGTCTTCCTCAGATAAGTTTTTCTCGTCCCGAAAGGGACACTCCTTTTCTGAAATTTGCTTTCTCCTTGCTTTGTTTTTCTTCGAATCCCTTTCATGTTTAACCCCAAGTTCCAGATATACCGGAAAGGACAGGTGGCAGGTTTGGTTTCACGGAATTCCGTTTCATGAAGGAAAGCACCTCGTTTCGTTGGTACATTTGTCCAAACCTGATGAATCATGATGATTGACTGCGTTCGAAGTAAAGAGGAAAGAGAGAAATTTCCCCAGCAAGTCTGCCTCGTACAAATCTCCACAAGGCTTCCCTTTGTACAAATCCGCACAAAGAATCCACTGCGTAAATATTCCCAAAGAGTCTGCCCCAGCGAAAATCCACACAGATTTTCTCTCTTGTACAGATCCCCACAAGGTCTTCCCTTTGTTAATACTAATAATAAAAAAAAAGAAGGATTTCCCCAGCAAATCCCCAGCGAGTCCCTTTGTAAAATTCCCCAGCGAGCTTACCCCAACAAATCATGGAAAGTCCGCTTAGAAACAAATCCCTAAGCATGTCCCCGTTGTACAAAAATCCACCCAAAGAATCCACTTTGTAAATATTCCCCCACAGAGCTTCCCTTTGTACAAATCCCCATAGAATACCGCCAATAAAATCCCCGTTGAGAATCTCCAAGCAAAACGGGACACAAAAAAAGAAAAAGAAAAAGAGAGCCTTACGAGGCAAATCATCACAGAATCCGGAAATACAAGCCTGAGCAGTCTAAAGGGTCTCTCCATTTGAATCCAATCAATGGCAGGACTTCGCAACAGAAATAAGGACGCAACGAAGCAACTGGAACGACCAAGGTCACCGAACAAACCGCCATTTCCGAACTAACAATTGTTCTTTGTCTGAAAAGTTGAAACAGGTATAATCCAAGACAACCGTGCAAGAAGCAGGTGTCACCCAAAGAAGAAGGAATCCACTCGAAAGGTAAGTTCCACGAGATTCCCCTTTATCTTCTACTAAAATAAGAAAATTCAAAAAAAAGAGGTCAGTTAGTATCCTCGAACTTTGTCCCCAGTCAGCAAGCGTTAGGGTTTTAAACCCTGAACTGAGTTTTTTCATTCAATCAGTATTAGGGTTTTAAAATCCTGAATTGAACTCTTTCCAGCCAGTCGGTAATAGGGTTTTAAACCCTAAACTGAACTCTTTCCTTCAGTCAGCATTAGGGTTTTAAACCCTAAACTGAACTCTTTTCCATTCAGTCAGTATTAAGGTTTTAAACCCTAAATTGAACTTTTCCTTTAGTCAGCATTAGGGTTTTAAACCCTAAACTGAACTTTTCCTTTAGTCAGTATTAGGGTTTTAAACCCTAAACTGAACTTTTCCTTTAGTCAGCATTAGGGTTTTAAACCCTAAACTGAACTTTTTCCTTTAATCAGCATTAGGGTTTTAAACCCTAAACTGAACTTTTTCCTTTAGTCAACATTAGGGTTTTAAACCCTAAACTGAACTTTTTCATTTCAATCAGCATTAGGGTTTTAAACCCTAAACTGAACTTTTTCCATTCAATCAGCATTAGGGTTTTAAACCCTAAAATGAACTCTTTTCCATTCGGTCAGCATTAGGGTTTTAAACCCTAAACTGAACTCTTTTCCATTCAGTCAGTATTAGGGTTTTAAACCCTAAACTGAACTTTTCCTTTCAGTCAGCATTAGGGTTTTAAACCCTAAACTGAACTTTTTCCTTTAGTCAGCATTAGGGTTTTAAACCCTAAACTGAACTTTTTCCATTCAGTCAGTATTAGGGTTTTAAACCCTAAACTGAACTTTTCCTTTCAGTCAACATTAGGGTTTTAAACCCTAAACTGAACTCTTTCCCTTTAGTCAGCATTAGGGTTTTAAACCCTAAACTGGACTTTTTCCTTTAATCAGCATTAGGGTTTTAAACCCTAAACTGGACTTTTTCCTTTAATCAGCATTAGGGTTTTAAACCCTAAACTGAACTTTTCCATTCAGTCAGCATTAGGGTTTTAAACCCTAAACTGAACTTTTTCCTTTAGTCAGCATTAGGGTTTTAAACCCTAAACTGAACTTTTTCCTTTAGTCAGCATTAGGGTTTTAAACCCTAAACTGGACTTTTTCCTTTAATCAGCATTAGGGTTTTAAACCCTAAACTGAACTTTTCCATTCAGTCAGCATTAAGGTTTTAAACCCTAAACTGAAATTTTCCATTCAGTCAGCATTAGGGTTTTAAACCCTAAACTGAACTTTTCCAGTTAGTCAGCATTAGGGTTTTAAACCCTAAACTGAACTTTTCCTCTAGTCAGCATTAGGGTTTTAAACCCTAAACTGAACTTTTCCTTTAGTCAGCATTAGGGTTTTAAACCCTAAACTGAACTTTTCCCTTTAGTCAGCATTAGGGTTTTAAACCCTAAACTGAACTTTTTCATTTCAATCAGCATTAGGGTTTTAAACCCTAAACTGAACCTTTTTCATTCAATCAGCATTAAGGTTTTAAACCCTAAACTGAACTTTTTCATTTCAATCAGCATTAGGGTTTTAAACCCTAAACTGAACTTTTTCATTTCAATCAGCATTAGGGTTTTAAACCCTAAACTGAACTTTTTAATTTCAATCAGCATTAGGGTTTTAAACCCTAAACTGAACTTTTTTCATTCAATCAGCATTAGGGTTTTAAACCCTAAACTGAACTTTTTCATTTTAATCAACATTAGGGTTTTAAACCCTAAACTGAACTTTTTCCATTCAATCAGCATTAGGTTTTAAACCCTAAACTGAACTCTTTCCTTCAGTCAGCATTAGGGTTTTAAACCCTAAACTGAACTTTTTCCATTCAGTCAGCATTAGGGTTTTAAACCCTAAACTGAACTTTCCTTTTAGTCAGCGTTAGGGTTTTAAACCCTAAACTGAACTTTTTCATTTCAATCAGCATTAGGGTTTTAAACCCTAAACTGAACTTTCCTTTTAGTCAGCATTAGGGTTTTAAACCCTAAACTGAACTTTCCTTTTAGTCAGCATTAGGGTTTTAAACCCTAAACTGAACTTTTTCATTTCAATCAGCATTAGGGTTTTAAACCCTAAGCTGAACTTTTCCCCAGTTGGTCAGCATTAGTGTTTTAACTCTAAACTGAACTTCTCCCCAGCTAGTCGGTATTAGGGCTCCAACCCTGAACTGAGCATTCATATCCTCTTTTATCGATTTTACGAACTTCCTGGCGAATAATTCACGAAAGTTTTCTAGTGAAACTGGGGCAGAAAATTTCGGTCGTTTGTTTTTCCCCGCAGGTCTAACATTGAGCCACACGGATCGAAACGACCCACGAGATGAGTCTCAACTCAGAATCAAAGAAGAAAAGACCAAGGAAGATGTCCCGAGATACCGGAGAAAATGGAAGGCGGATTGCTCCAAGACTTGATCAAGGTCCCGAACTCTGCCAATCACGTCTCACTCAGTATCCCATAGATTAAAACAAGTACCTACAACTCGCAAGCATCAAAGATTCGGATCGAAGTCTCCAAGCAAAATCAGCTAAGACCCAAGATCAAGTCGCAAAAGAATCATAGATAGGAATCTTGTAACTAGCAGTTGACATGCATATAAGTATTCAGTTCAGTTTCAATTTTTCTTTGGTTATAATAAGGCGGTCAGTAAAGCAACGGTGACAACAGCAACAACAGTAACAGCAAGCATTGCAATCCCACGGTAGTCCCAGCTGCCAAAACTTCCCGAACTACATTGACCTGATTCCTGTGTAGCCCAGGATATGTAGGAAATCTTTAAAGCAAAGATCCGGTCAGATCTTTCAAAACATGCTTCACACGGAGTAGTCCATAGGCAAAAATCGCTCATATCCTCTCACTTTATCTTTGCACGAAAACTCTTCGTGTTTTCGAACAAAGAGGGGCAGCTGTGAGCACGTGATTTTTGTTTTCGCGACGATCACTCCAAAAAGAAACGAAAATAATAGCAGTTGGTCTTGCTGTACAATTTCTGGATTTTTACGTGGCACTTTGTTAATTGTTTATGATTCTGGCCCATTTTTATTTTTATTAAAACAAAATACAAAAAAAACGTGTGTCATGCGTAGTTTGAACCGTAATCCGGTTGTTAAATGGAAAATCATAAAATATGCATTTTGTCCTGATTTGTTGCCTTGTTTAATTTTACCTACTTTTAACATTTTAATATGCATGTAATAATTACATTAAGTGTTAATTAATGGTGTTTAGTTTTTATTTTAATTAGGTTTTGTGTTTAAGAAAATTAGAAATAAAAAAGAGAGGGTGAAATTTGTTTTAAATGAATTTGGGCCGATTCCCCATTTCAAAATCTGAGGCCCAAACGAGCAGCCGAAGCCACCAGTCCAAACAGCCCACCTCCAGGCCACAAAACGACGTAATTTGACACCAAAACTACGTCGTTTCAATGCCAATTCATCTCGACCATTCAAACCAAGCTGATCCAACGGTCCGGATCTCTCACCCATAACCCCATTACCCGACCCGTAACACGAACCAACTCTGACCCCTACTAAGCCAAACGACACCGTTTCTTTTAAGCCTTCAGATCCAAGCCGTTGATCTCGATTGATCCAACGGCTGAGATCAAACCATCCACTCCATATATAAGCTTCCACTCATACCCCACCCCCTATCCAAATACCCCTCCTTCGTCCTCAACCCTTTCCCAGACCCAAACCCACGGAACCCTAGCCGCCCCCTTATTCATCACCATTAATCCCGGCGGCATGAACGCTGGTGGCCTTCACCTTAACACCCTAGGACCACCTTGACACCCTGAACATAGATCTGCAAACCACTGATCTCGAACCTTCCCCCATCGTCTCGAATCTTTATTTAAAGATTCGAGCAGAACCTCAACCTACACCGATCTGCCCTAGACTCGTACCAGATAGTCCCCGGACCTCCCTCGTGACCAAACCATGTTTGGTTTGGTCCGAATCTAACCATGGAAACCCAAATCCCAAATCTACCATCTATGAACCCTAGAAACCCCAAGCCTGGTCCGTGTCTGTTTGAGCCAAGTGATTAGGGTCTAATGGACCTTAATCGAAGTGTTTCTCATTTGAGAAACAATTCGATTAAAGTCCGTTCAACCCCAAGAAGGGTCTGTTCAAATCCAAGCTAAGGCTTCCTGATTTTTAAGGTTTTTTTAAGGTAAGTTTGTTTTATTATTCAATTCATGTGTGTTAAAAGTTGTTCGCATGATTTGCTTTAAGTTTTGTTAATTGTGTCCTACCCACCTTGCCCGGGCCTCTGTACATGGCCAAGTTCCTTTTATTCACTGATGATGTGTGTGTTTTGTAAACTGCATATTCGGTTTGAATTTGTAATTGGTCATTCAATTAGTTCCCAAGGTCATTTCTGTATTGACATTGCAATCTCAACCCCTTGTTGATATTGTTTGGATTTCTGATCTTTGGCTACGATTGTACATGTTATGATTAGTATAGTCGAGTCGACAAATGTCGTCAATTAATTTCAGTAGTTTGAATGTTAACAATTGAATCTGTTGCCTGCTGCAACTTTGTTTGAATCAAAGTAAGAATCAAGTATGGCTACTTATAGTTGCTGTATTTGAATCTGAAAATATAAAAGGTTAGATTGTTAGCTGCAATCTGAATTAGAGGGCATGTGCACTTGTGCACAACATGTGCATAAAGGCCCTTTTGGGTTAAAACAGTTTGACAGCATATGCTGTCAGATTATATTCCTGCTGCCCATGTCTGCTTTTAGTTAATAAAATGGGAAAGGGGACTGTCAGGAAATGTCATGGGAGGGGTTTTATTTTAAGTAATTGAGTGGAAAGAAAACAGATCACATGGGAGGGTTTCTGATTGGTCTAACAGGCTGTTAAAGGGCTGATGTTAGGCTTATAAAAGGGGGGAACTTCCATTAGAAGGGGGGACTGAATATTGAGAACTGAAGTTCTGAAAAAACAGAAAACTGGAAAAGAATTCTATTTGATAACTCAAGTATATTTCAAAACTGAAAATTGGCACTGGATTTTGAAAAGAAAAGAGATAGTGAGAGGAAAAACAGAGAGGCTTATACAGACACACCTACGAGAGAGAAAAACATACAGAAAATCAGAAACTGTTTCTTCCTACTGTTTGTTTGATTCTCAGTTTGTTCAACATGTTCAATCAACTCTGTTTTCTTTCGAGTATCAGCTAAGTTTATTGGTTGATTCGCATTGTTTGTTTCTCCTGGATTTGGTCTGTCTTGGAGCTTTGTTTCTACTGCGTTGTTTGCTGCTGTCATTTTTGCCAATTTTTTCCATCGGCTATAGTTGTATCTCGCACTGGGATTTGTCCTTGGTTGTTACCTGCTGTTATTGCTGTTGTTACTACTGCTGAGTATTGCTCCTATTTCTACTGACTTCCTTGCTTCTTCCATTACATTCAACTCCCAGGTACACATTTCGAATCCCCACATTGGTATAACTGATGGTAACAATGGAAAGCATGAATTGAAAGACCATGGAGAAGTTATAATCATCTGTTTGTTTTACTCACAACCCTTTAAATATTGTTAAGTTATGTGGGTTTTAGTCTGCAGTTCAATAGAGAATGTATCATTGATTGTAACAATGGAAAGCATGAATTGGAAAAACAAGGAGAAGTTGTAATTATCTGTTGTTTTACTTACAGCCTTTTCATAAATATTGTCAAGTTTGTGTAAATTCTAGTTTATAGTTCAATAGGGAAGTACATTAGTAAGTTTGTATTTGATTGAAGCTTGTGCTGATCTAAACCACAATATACGATTCCTTTAATGGTATACAGGATATAACCATAATTCATGGAATCTGCAACCATTAATATAGTTGTTAATTCAAACTCGTTCTTCAGCCTGTTTCGAATATATAGGTTGGACGATTCCTTTAATCTCCCCAAAATGCAATACAGTTTTTAGACTCTCGAGTTGCAATTTCATTAGGCATGTTTAAGATGAGTTCGAGTACCTTAGGTAGCATCCTTTAACAAGGAATTCTATTGATCATGTTTAAATGAGTTAATTTAGATTTAGCTTAAAGAGTGTTCGGAGTAAGCATAGCATTTCATCAATATCGTATGTAATTCTTTTTTTTTTAAATTAAAAGCATGTTCCATGAGATACAACATTCTTCACCTTGTAAGCGGATAATTAATAAGAGGTCAGGATTAGCGAAGCAGGCCATTTAATCAAACATACGTTTTCTTTCTTTTATTGTTAGAAACCTACGCTTTCTTCCTTTTATTGTTAGAGACGAACATAATAGAAATGTAATCACTTTAGGATATCCCTTCTAAAATAATGAGATGAGCCTCGCCAAATAAAAGTGCAAATTGCGGGCCCCTCGACAATTAATCATAATAAATGCTTAGAATTTGGGATGGACCATTCAGTAAAGTTCACTGCTTTCCCCAAAGATAACAACGCGTTAGACTCTTTAGGCATGACCCAATTAAAATTACATTCTTAAATTCGGGTGCACATTGATGTGACCCAAATCCAAATCTCAACGGCGTCGAACTGTATTAATAACCACGGGTGCATTGATTGTGACGTGGTTCGAGATGCATTTTCACGACGTTGCAATTCTATAAAAAAATAAATGATAATTGTAAAAGCGGTTTAAACTTAATAAAAGCACGTAAGTCATAACATATATTGAAATCAGATATTTAGCCTCTATAACAATTTAAGCGACTGTGCTAGAACCACGGGATTCGAGGGTGCCTAACACCTTCCCTCGGGTCAACAGAATTCCTTACTTAGAATTTCTGGTTCGCAGACTTCATTTGGAAAAGTCAAAAATTTCCTCGATTTGGGATTCAAGATAAACCGGTGACTTGGGACACCTAAAGCCAAACCTTTCCCAAGTGGCGACTCTGAATGAAAATAAATAATCCCATTTCGAATATTGTCACTTAAATTGGGAAAACTCCCCTCGCGCATTTAACCCTTCGGGGCGGGCGCGCAAAAAGGAGGTGTGACAATTTTCAATTTAGTTCAAGTAGAAAACACGGTAAAAACATCTCTCGGGACGGACTAAGTCACAATCCCCAATGGTGCTCTACCCCACGGCCGTTATCCGGCGTGCAAGTCACCTCAATATAGCGTTACAATATGAAATTCCGGGGTTTCAAACCCTCAGGACATCATTTACATCAATTACTCACCTCAAACCGGCTACTTCTTTAGCTCGCGACGCCTTTGCCCCTCGAATTGTCCTCCACGTGCGTCGAATCTGCCCAAAATCACAACGAATATGTCGCATTATGCTAAAGGGACAATACCCAATCAAAAGCAATCAAAAAATATCAAAATTCACGAATTTGACAAAACCCGAGCCCCGGGCCCACGTCTCAAAACTCAGAAATTTTTATACCAAAATGTTCTTCATCCTCTCACGAGTCCGTACATATAAAGAACACAAAAATCGGAGCTCTTTCGACCCTTCAAATCGACCCTAGAAAATCTCAAAAGCACAAGCCCTAAAACCCCACTTTTCTACTGATTTCATGTTCTAATTCACATATAATCTTGTATTTAACTTGGAAATAAGTAGAAACAACTCACCTTTGATGCTTGATAAAATCCCCCTTGAAATTCTCTCCAAAATCATCCAAGCCAAATGAAAGAAATAAGCCAAATCCGTGTTTAAAGAATCTGCCCGTGCTTCGTTGAGTTGTACCTTGCACTTGTGCTATACAAGTTGTACATCCTATTAAAATTTTGCTTTGTCGGACACCTTCTGTTTTAACACCCATAACGTCTTGTATAAATATCCAAATTACAAACGGTTTGAAGATTTAGAAACTAGACTTGAAGATCTTTAATTTTATAGGTTGTACGACATATAACTCTTTATATATCCCGAGATATGAGCATCTAAAGTCGGCTCCATGAAATCAGAAAATTCTGGAGAAACTGCTCCACCAGTCATATTCAATCGATCATAACTTTCTCTACAGATGTCCAAATTACGATTTTCTTAACTTTCAGGAAACTAGACATGAAGGGCTACAACTTTCGTTTTTGAATCATATCAAAATTCCTTGTAGATCAAAAGATATAGGGCTCCAAAGTACGCTCCACGACTACACATTTGCTGTCCAAAGACAGCTTAGCAGCAGAAATTGCAGCAGCTTTTTCTTTTCTTTTTGGGTCCGAATTCCATTCCATTAACCTTCCGAAATCCACCCGAGGCCCTCGGGACCTTAACCAATTATATCAACATGTCCCACAATATCATTCAAACTTGTCCCAACCTTTGGAACACCCAAAATAACATCAAAACATCAAATCATCATCGGATTCAAGCCTATGAATCTCAAGAACTTCCAAATTCCATTTTTGATCAAAAAACCAACCAAACCACGTCCGAATGACTTCAAATTTTGCAGAAAAGTCCAAAATGACATAACGAAGCTACAGAAACTCTTGGAATTCCACTCCGACCCTCGGATCAAAATCTCACCTATCAACCGGAATTCGCCAAAATATTAACTTTGCCAATTCAAGCTTAATTCTACACCGGTCATCACAAAAATATTCTGGACACACTCCTAAGTCCCAAATCACCTAACAAAGCTATCCGAACCATAAAATTCACATTTCGAGCCCTCTAACACATAAGTCAATATCCGGTTGACTTTTCCAACTTAAGCTTCCTTAAAAGAGACTAAGTGTCTCAAACTTTACCAAAACTAGTCCGAATGACTTCAAATTTTGCACACAAGTCACATTCGACATTATGGACTTGCACCAACTTTCGGAATCGCATTCCGACCCCGATATCAAAATTTCCACTTCCGGTCGAATTTTCTCAAAAACCTTCAAATTTCTATATTTAGCCAAATGACTTCAAAATGACGTCCGGACATCCGAATTCACTTCCAATCGCGCTCCCAACTCCAGAATCACCATACGGAGCTATTCCCGGACTCGAAATCCCAAACGGACATCTATAACTCTGAAATGCCTTCCAATCCAAATTTATGAAATTTTTCTAAAATACTAACTTCCACAATATACGTTGAAATGCTCACGGGTTATCCAAAACCAAATCCGGACATACGCCCAAGTCCGAAATCATCATACGAACATTCTAGAACTTTCAGATCCCAATTCCGAGGTCGTTTACTCAAAATTCCAATCTTAGCCATTTTCTTTAACTTAAGGTTGCCACAATGAAAAGTTTCTTTCCAATTTGACTCCGAATTTCCCGAAATTCAACTCTGACCATACGTACAAGTCAATATACCTGAAATGAAGCTGTTCATGATTTCCAACTGCTGAATGACACGCTAGAGCTCAAAACGACCGGTCGGGTCGTTACAGCTTTGGAGCGGGAAATGACTAGACTGCGGACCTCCGTCACTGACTTAGGGTCCCGCATGGATACTGTGGCTGACCGACAGGTGAAGTCGGAAAATAAATTCATGGGTTGGTTGAGAGCACTGGGTCGCGCCTGCAACGTGAACCCAGACACAGTTTCAGATCAAGAGTGACCCTTCAGGGAAGTTTCTTTACTCACTGCTTTTTATATTGTCAAGCCATGGGGACATATCTTAATTTTAAGTGTGGGGTGGGGGACTTCGTTGTATGTTGTACTTGTGAATATTATCTATTTGTTGTTCTTGGTTTTGTTTTGTGTTATTGACTTTATATTATCTATTTTGAAATATAAAGACTCTTCCTAATGACGGATTTTGTATACAATTTTCTTGAGGGAAGCTAGACTATAGAAAACACCAAAAAGATTTTGTTTATTTCTTAGGTAGTGTAGTAACTCCCCCTTGGTTTTTCTTTGGGCCACGGTTCTTTTCCAAGGGTTTAGCTTGAACCGGGCATAGGTAGATTTTTTTATTTTAGGTTAGGATTAATGGGTGACGAGCTTAAAATTGAAGAAGAAAACCCCTTAGAGTTCTTACACCCGAACACGATAGATGCTAGAGTGTAGCGCTTAGCTTCAAGGGTTGAATCTTGTTTAAGTGCCTTAAAAATTGTATGTTTGTACCTAACTTGAACACTCAAAAGAGAATGTTTTGATAAAGTAATCCGGAGTGAGTCATGTGCCATGTGGGTGTGAGTATCATTGTATTCCATGCTGTACATTTGATACCTAGAACTTGCCCTGTGTGTTTGCAAAGCGAAATAGTAGCTTCATTCGGTTTTAGAAGTGATATAGGCATTTCTTTGTTGAGCCAGACATATAAAGTGAACCCACCTGAATGCATTACATCTTAGTTAACCCCGTTGAGCCTATAAGCCTGTTTCTTTGGCAACCACAATGTGAACCTTAACCACTTGTTTGAATAGCCTGCTGTTTGAACCAATTTTCCTCCCTCTCACTAAGCACTAGATTGGTATTGATATTATGTAAAAACAAAAGTGTGGGGTGGTGGTTTGGTTTTTGAAGTGGAACCATGAAAATAGAGAAAAGGTGCAGAATGTGAAGCGTAAAAAGAAAAGCACCACGAAAAAAAATTCATATATTTGTAGTGATTAATAAGTGGTAGCTTGTACAAATTGCACCTAATGTATGGGGATATTTAAATAAATGAGGTGGAGTGTTGGCTTACAAAATGATGATTTTTAAATTCAACGTAATTGTATTAAAAGTGCTTAGGGAGGTTAGTCACTATATCCAAATGTATCCTACCCGTCCCTTAGCCTACATTACAACCAAATAAAGTCCTATTGATCTTAGACTGAGTGGGGCTCGATTAGTCGAGTACTACACTAGAGGCAAGCATATGGTGCATCTTTGTGGCATGTGAATGTTATTTTTAGAGAGTGAGCGAATTTTGTCTATTTGAGTTCCTAATTGTTATCACTATCATTATATATATGGAACTACTCTCTTGTGTGATGTGAGAGCATGTGATTCACAAAAGAAAGGTGCATCTTGACTATTGTGTAGAGTGGTTTGAGTAAGTGCAAATGTTACAGGGTACGAAACAGTTGATTCTTGAGGTAAAAGCTATTCACTACTAGGTGTAACTCTTGTGAAATGTTCATGGCATGAGTCGTTGAGGGAAAAGCATAGGGAATGAATTTTTATGGAGTGTGGTGAATTGCTCGAGGTGTAGCAATAATTTAAGTATGGGGTGTTGATAATAGGCTATATAGTTGTTATTTACACCATAATGCCCATGCTTTGTTGTTGTTTAATAATGTAAGTTGCCAATAAAATGCTTCAATTAATGCTATTTGATTTCGCAGGGAATATAAGATGTGAGGAAACAACATTAAGTGTTTAGAGGCAATAACGTGAAGAAAACACCCACTCAAGAAGTACCCAAACACAAAAGAGCAAAAAGAGAAGGAACGTGGAGACAAAAAGGCCCAGCATACTCACCGCGGTTGGAGTCAGTGTTCTCCGCGGTCAGCGCCACGGTCGATGCCACGGCCACGACGGCATATTCACAGACCAGAAATTTAAGGGGCCAAAGTGTCAATTCGAGAAAGCTTTTGTAAAACTCTTATAAGATGTAGGAAACTCGCCCAAGAAAGGGGGGCTTATTTTTTTGAGGTTACTTTTGCAAGAAGAACAAGTGTGAGAGATCACCCAAAACATCATAGTTCTTATTCTCTTCTATTTTTCTTGCAATTTTCCATTATGAATATTTTCGTAGTTTATTCTTACGTTGTCATGAGTAGCTAAATACTTTAATCTAAGGTTTCGGTGAAACCCGTTGGGGATGACTTGGTTGTTATATTAATATAGTTTGAATTGGTTGTTAATATCTATTTGTTCATCTACGTTTTGATTGTGGTTAGTTGAAAGGGCCCTCAATTATCCGTTCCTATTTATTATGTATCTTCTTGAGAGATAGTGCATATTTAGGTAGTTGTTTGAACAACATCACTCCCGGAGTATAGACGAGAGTCATAACCGAGAGTTTAGAGATTGGATTAGAGATAACGATACCTCGGGTGCAATCTAAAAGAACGGTAATGTGAATCTAGCTAGCGTAGCTTGAGAGAGTGCGTCTAGTAAATTATCATAATTGCTTGAGAGAGATTTATGATAGCCGGAGAGTTCTTGATTGATAGAGACAACTAAGGCATCGCTATAAGAAACGTACAACCAAGGAAATCACCAACGGGGGAAACCATTACCTTAGACCTTATTCCAACTGTTTACACATCAAGCATAGTTAATTTTCAGCTGTTAATTATTTTCAGACTTTAGTTGTTAGAAATATCATCAATTGTGAATTACAAGTTTGGGGAAATTGATTCTATGAATTTAGTAAATCCGTCAAAAGTAATTGATAGGTTAATTCTCTGTGGTTCGACTCTGGGCAGAATTACTCAGATTATATTTGTTACGTCCGTGTGTGTCTTTGTATAAGGCATAGTTTGGCATTATTAGAAT
This sequence comes from Nicotiana sylvestris, assembly GCF_000393655.2. Taxonomy (NCBI): domain Eukaryota; kingdom Viridiplantae; phylum Streptophyta; class Magnoliopsida; order Solanales; family Solanaceae; genus Nicotiana; species Nicotiana sylvestris. Next base: position 163,322,065 of record NC_091068.1, read on the forward strand.
ACAATTTCTGTCAATAGTCATATCCTTCGTTTACTAGCTAGAACCTCATCTCGATATTGGGATAATTATTCATCTTTATATTGAGTGGCCTTTTTGTGCTTTACTAACGAAGACTTTACTTAAACACAAGCCAACAATGGCTCTAAAATTTCTCACATTAAATCTGACACATGTACCATTTAATCTGTGCATATTCTTAACCAAAAGTCTTGTTATAGGAGCTATATGTGCCGAACTACCCCACAAACTTCTTTACTTAATGCATTGGCCACAACAATGGCATTTTCATGATGATATAGATAGTGCAAAAATCATAGTCCTTAAATAGTTTTATCTATCTACCTTGTTAAAAATTCAAATGTCTCTGCTAGAAGACGTATTTCAGACTCTTGTGGTCTATAAAAATCTCGCAAATTTCATTCTACTAATAGTGTCTCTAAATCTTCAGAGCAAATACAATCATGGCAATCTCCAAATCATAAGTGAGATGATTATTATTGTACTTCTTTAGCTGTGTTGACGCATAAGCTATCACATGATCTGTCTACATGAGAACATATCCAAATCTGACATTCTAAGCATTATATAACACTGTGAATCCACTAGAACATGATAATAAGGCTAATATTAATAGTGGTCAAACATGTCTTGAGCTTCGAAAAGCTCTACTCACATTTCCTCGTCCACTGAAACTTTGATTTTTTTATGTTAACTTGGTAAATGGCGCTGCTACTATGAAATAATTCTACAGAAATAGCTTGTAGTATCCTACCTAGCCCAAGAGGCTGTGGATCTCCATAGAGGTAGTTGATCCTTGCAACTTGTGAACTGCTTTTATCCTATTGGAATCTACTGTAATCAAATCCTTAGTTATAATATGCTCGTGAAACGCCACCGAGTCTAGCCAAAATTCATGCTTCGAGAACTTGGTAAAAAGCTTGTTTTCTCCAACGTCTTTAACACATTTTTTTCAAGTGATCCTCATGTTCTTCTTGGCTACAATAATATACATGAATATCGCTTTTATGAACTATGAATTTGTTTTTTCCAAAAACCAACTTGAACACCTTATCCATTATATACATCAATACACCTGGAGCATTGGCTAGTCCAAAATGTATAAAAAGTAACTCTTAATGTATGTGCCGAGTTCGAGAGGCGGACATCAAAATATCTTCCTTTCTTATTCTAAGCTGATGATAACCAGAATGAATATCAATGGCTCTTTGTAACATATCAAACAAGCCATCTATACGAGACAATGGATATTTATTATATGTTTTTGCCTTGTTAAGAGTCTGTAACTTAGGCACAATTTATTTTTTGGTCTCATCTTTCTTTTTCACAAACAGTGTTGGTGCACCCCATGAATATATACTCGATTTGATAACATTCTTATCAGTAGGTCTTGTAACTATCTCTATGTAGCTCCGATGGTTTCATACAATAAGGGGTTTTCGATATGGGTTGCATGTTAGGTGTCAAATCGATACCAAAGGTTATTCTCGTACTAGCTAGTCCGGATAAATCCTCAAAAATATGTCAAAGAAGTTTCTAGCTATTGGTACCTTTTTTCCGAGTTAAGTGTCTTGTCTCTTTATGTCTCTTATCATATCTAAGTACCCCAACAACCAATCTTTAGTAACATTGAGCCTTGATACATAATATAACCTTATCTATCTTTGGAAATTGTTCTCCGTTTAGGACAAAATTGGGTTAGTTTAGTATCTCAAACTCAACTTCCTTTGCATATAATCGAGGGTGGCATGGCAAGAAGATAACTGATCCATTTCAAGTAGACCATATTAACTAATATCAAGTCGACTAAGATAATCCCTATGTTCAACTTGAATTTGGCAAGCTCGTTAAATATATTCAGTTAACTTAGACCCCCCCCCCCACATAAGTAACAACCCGAAGGGATCATTCAACATCTCAAAGTCCATGTTTCCAATTGTTTGACCCCAACTAAAATGCTCGCCTAATGAATTCCCCAATCTTGTAATTCCCTCATAAAACTTTTGTTGCATACCTAGCACGCCCATATTTTCAATCTTTTAACAAGCTCAATTACCATAAAATAGATCATACTCTTCGTATATAAGGATACTGCCTTAACTAAAAGGTTAAGCACCCCTTAGACAATTCCTTAAACTTTAGATAATGTGTACTTAGCTAGCTGAGGAAGTCTAGTGGCATATATTGGTACCTCTATTGTGTTAACCAATTTCTTACCTAGTAGATTCACGCTTTTGTCTTCCAAGAAGGAAGCGATTCATAAACAGTTTAGAGAACTCATCCCCAAGTAAATTGGGTTGCTCCTATCGATGTTCCTAATAGTACAATATCATACCATTAATTGGCTAGTTCTCCGATCTGTAAACTCTAGCTAAACGGACCTTTTACTGGCATATTCTAGAGCCCATAACACAAAACAAAAAAAAATTCTTAAGGTATCCGAGGATCGTCTGAACTATCAGAAATGTTAAACTTGGCAGTTTCAACTTCAGGAACTTTATTAAGGATACATCTTTATTTCCGATAATCTTAGCCAATTTAGGTGTCTGAGGCCTCTAAAGCTTCATTTTCTTTCCATCCTTCTCTTGTCTATCCAATATATCCATTAAGATCTAAATTTTTCCTTTTACACGAAGGTAAGTAACTTTGTGACAACTCTATTATGTTGTTATAATAGTGAACTAGTGAATCTATTACACATCTTAGGGGTATGAAACCCCTGTTGCAGTACAATAGCCCTTTTTATTGGCCTTTCTATTACTTTTGTCGCTTTACTTTACTAGGAGACGATTGATTTTCAGTGGCAACACTTGTGTCTTTGAACCTCTAGCGAAATTTTATTATTGGATAATTGGTTCTAGCCAAACCGGAAAAAGATAAAAGGTGACATATTCAGTTATCTGGCCCTAATCGCCATGCATGTAAGGAGGAATAAGAAGAAAAACAAGACACATCCTATTACGCCCTCGCAGAATCACGATTACGGGAATGGCCGACTACATAACCATAACTGATTTTCTACTACTGACGTGTGCTCCATTAGTCACGGAATAACCCGACTCTGATACCAACTTTGTCACGACCCAATTTAGGATCATGACCGGCACCTAGGAGCAAGTGCTTCCAAGTAAGCCTCATCAATATTTTATAAAAAATCGAACAGAGTTTCCCCTATTTTAGGACTATCCAAAAATAAATCTGTCTTAGAAATTAACAACACAACCAACCAATATCCACCAAAACAAGTTATAATCCTCATCAACGAAGTACTCCCTACACAATAATACTAACTTCATCTTCAAAAATATGATATGAAAGTCTAATACAAGTCACAAATCTATATCTATAAAAAATACTCATGATACTCATAAAAATGACTATGGAGCGACTCTAAGAGTTTCAAAAGGAGAGAACATAATAAATAAATAAATAAATAAATAAACTCTTCGCCCACGCGAACAAATGCGGGGCTCACCAGGAACTATCGACCTGCGCGCTCTAATTAACGAAATTCTCGCCCACGTCAACTGCTGTCTCTGTTAAAAAAAAAATTAGCGGGGAATGAGTCGCTAGCTCAGTGAGTAATAACACTTAACCACAACCATTTTTATTTGGGGACAAGTCAGAAAACATGCTAGTATCTCAAACAGAAAATAACATAAAAATGTCCTTTCAGAAACAATAAATAATTTTCAGTCTCATCATGTTCTTCTTGTAGTATAATACAATTAATAATTTAGTAATAAGCTCGGTAATCACTGTATAATATCAATATTCATATTTGGGAGGTTTTAATGAACGGATGATGTAATCAGTATAACTATGGACTTCTTCGTAAGAAGTCAAATATAACGGTAATCCCTACTCGAGTATAATCGGTAACGGTATACTAGTTCTACCTTCCCACTAGCGAGGGCTATAACAGTAATCGGTAATTACAAGGTGCACCAGGTCTAATGAACCCCGCCGTTAGCTACGAGATCCTTCAAAGTTTACTTCCATTTATACTTGTCTCTGTAATCCGTATATACTCATAGGAAAATATTTTGAAACAATATAGGGAATTTCGGTTCTTATCAAATCATGAAATTTCATTTCGATAACAGTAAATTCAAGTAACGACAAAACATATCTAGTGCCAACAAGATTATTTATAACAATGGTAATCATGTCAAATAGTTATTTCGGTATCATATCGAGTAAAAGACTTGTCCTAAATGCAACTTAAAATAATCGGTAACATATTCATATTAAAAATCATGTGTAAATCATGCAAGTTATGAAATCACAAATTGCGGTAAGATTACTACTCACAGTACTCATGCCGAAATACCAAACTCGTCACCTTTGAACGATATTGTACGACTTCTTTCAGTCAATCTATAGACATATCAACATCGATCTCATGTTAATTTCCTTGCTTAAGATAATTTATAGCTAATTTAGGACACTAAGCCCTCGAGTTTCATATTTGAAACTTAATTCGTCAAATTGTATTTACCCATGCTATGAGTAATTCAACTAGTTCATAATTTAGCTTACCCATATTATATAAAAGTCAAATTCATGATCATGGGTAAGAGAATTACCTTTCAAAGCTTGGTTTCTATCTATTTGTTTCCCTTACATGAGACATTACTGAAGAAGAGCCAAGAATTTCCTTCTTTTATTTGATCTTTATAACCTTGATGCCAAAAACAAATTCTCAATCCCCCTTCTAATCACGTTCCCTTTAATTGCAAAAAGAAGGTTTGTGAAAGCTTCCTGGAATAAATAATATTCATAGCTTCTGCCAAAATTCTTTGATTTTTCTCTTCCTTCTTCTTATTCTTTGTTCCTTTCTAATTTCTTTTCTTCTTCCTCTGTATGTATTCGCCTTGTGTTCTCCTTGTGCTCCTTCACTCGAAAGAGAGGCGCAAGCCTCACGTTTTTGTTCTAAAAAAATGGCAGCTCAAATCTTTTCCCCAAATCTCTTTAGCTTATTTTTCTTCTTCTTTTTCGTGATGCCAATTTAGGTTTCTGATGGGCTAAGGCCCATTTGTATTTTTTTTATTTGTTGCTTTTATTGATAATTATTTAAATACCCTTACTTTAATAAGGGGTATTACATCCCCATAATACCATAACCATAAACTTGGCTATGTTACTACTCTGGTTGGCTAATGGAGTTGAGGGAAGGTAGTTTCTTTGCTGAATATAAGGAGAGCCTTAGTGTACGCCCATTTCTTATTTGTTTAGGTTCTCGAAATTCTCAAAGACTCAATTGTAGTTAATTCTCTTGTCATTACTGTTTACCCAAAAAACTAGTAACAATTACTGTATGTGGTTTAAAGGATAGCCCGAACGTCGGTGCATATTCGATGCCAGTTCCCGCCTTACATAGCAACTCTAGCTCCAAAATCTGCACGCAAGGTGCAGAAGTGTAGTATGAGTACAACCGACCCACGTACACAGTAAGTATCTTGTCTAACCTCGGTGAAGTAGTGACGAGGCTTTTTAATTAAAAGTTACTCACAGATATAACATGTGCAGTAGACTAGCAATAGAACAATACTAGATCCATTGCGATTGGTTTGATCATTTATATGGTAGGTTTAGATTTTATTAATCTGTTTATGTAGACTTCGGACATATGATGTATTTATTTCGTGACAACTTTTATAAATTATATGTCTTAGAAGCTCATGACTTGTACTACCAGTCCTTGGAATATTGTATGGAATCCAGATATATCATTTGTTGATCGCTTTTATTTAATTAGAATAGTGTTTACTGTTAATTGGCTGACCTAGCAGGTTGGGTTAGGTGTCATTACGACGTGTATTTGCCTTATGCAATGCAAGAAATGCAGATGAAGGTAGAGCTTAACCTCGGAAGGCAGAATGGTAGCCTTATGCAATGCAAGAAATGCAGGTGGAGACAGGGCTTAGTCTCGAAAGGCAGAATGGTAGCCTTATGCAATGCAAGAAGATGCAGATGGAGGTAGAGCTTAACCTCGGAAGGCAGAATGCTAGCCTTATGCGATGCAAGAAATGCAGATGGAGGTATAACTTAACCTTGGAAGGCAAATGGTAGCCTTATGCAATGCAAAAAAATGCAGATGGAGGTAGAGCTTAACCTCGGAAGGCAGAATGCTAGCCTTATGCAATGCAAGAAATGCAAAAGGCGAATAATAATAAAATCTCTTAGCTGATAGCTGATAACTAATATTGTGGCTGCTGGGGATATCGTGTACGGATAGCAATCGTAGATAGGTGATGGTTCTGAGAGTTGTATTCCCGAGGAGTGTGAGTGTATAAATATATCCAATGATTTTGTGACTCGTGTGCCTGCACTCAAAGAAAAATCGTGAGTTTTGTAAATAGGGAAGGTTAGTTCGTATCCCCGTGGACTTTGCTTGACCTTCTCGGCTTTGATCTGGTGATACTGGGCGTATCATTAGGGTAGCATTGCTAAACAGAGCAATTTTTGGCACAAACATGCATGAGTTTGTAAAAAGATATGAAGTAAGTATAAGAAATAGTTTTTGGATGAACCGACGACTATGACGTGGTTCAGGACATTGCAACCTCTCTCATTTCGGAATTTTGAGGGTCCTCCTCAAAATTCTGCCCCAGTTTCCAATTGCGGAGGGAAATGAAAATTTTATTGAATTGTGATCGAACCCATAAGGCTGCCTACGTATCCCCTCTTAAACGGGAATCAGGTCAGACGTAGTTCAAATTACATCATATAGGAAAAGCATGAAGATTACACATAGTATCGTTTGACTGCATCTGAATTGATTGGCTTTGGCCAAACTTCTTCGTCCATTTCTGCAAGTATGAGAGCTCCTCCTGTCAGAACCCGATGAACCATGTATGGACCCTGCCAATTGGGAGAGAATTTCCCTTTGGCTTCATCTTTATGCGGGAAAATTTTCTTTAACACCAGCTGCCCCGATGTGAATCGTCTTGGTTTGACTCTCTTGTTGAAGGCTTTGGACATTCTATTCTGATAAAGCTGACCGTGGCAAACTGCATTCATTCTCTTTCCATCTATAAGAGCTAGCTGCTCGTAGCGACTTTTCACCCACTCTGCATCGTCGAGTTCTGCTTCCTGTATGATCCTTAAGAAGGAAATTTCTACCTCGGCGGGAATGACTGCCTCTGTACCGTAAACCAGCATATAAGGGGTTGCCCCGATTGATGTGCGAACTGTGGTGCGGTACCCAAATAAAGCAAATGCTAACTTCTCATGCCATTGTTTGTGCTTCTCTATCATTTTCCTTGGTATCTTCTTGATGTTTTTGTTGGCGGCTTCTACGGCTCCGTTCATTTGAGGCCTGTAAGCTGTGGAATTCTTGTGTTTGATTTTGAAGGTTTCACACATGGCTTTCATCAGGTCACTGTTGAGGTTGGAGCCATTGTCAGTAATGATTGATTCTTGAATCCCGAATCGACAAATGATACAGTCACGGACGAAGTTTGCCACGACTTGGCCACATTATACCCTTCTTAGCCTTGGCCTTCAAATTAGAACAAAAGGGTTACAACATAATCCTTGTGAACACACCTCTCAACATCAAGAAACTCAAGTCATCTCTCACTCCAAATACCTCAATTTCCCTTGTTGAGATCCCTTTCAATAGCTCTGAACATGGCTTACCTCCAAACACTGAAAATACGGATTCACTTCCTTATAAACCCTACGTACATCTCATCACAATCTCCTCTTCTCTTGAGCCCTCATTCAGAAAGCTACTCTTTGATCTTGTTAAGGGTCATGATAATGATCAAAAGCCACTTTGTATAATATCAGACATGTTTTTTGGATGGTCAGCCAATGTAGCTCATGAATTTGGACTATTCCATGTCATTTTCAGTGGGGCTTCTGGTTTTGGCTTGGCATGTTACTACTATTTGTGGCTTAATCTGCCTCATAAAAAAACAAGAAACTTTGCTTTTACTATGCCGGACTTTCCAGAAGCTGGAAATCTTGATGTTAGTCAATTGAGCCAAAGTCTTTTAGCAGCTGATTCTACTGATCCTTACACTAATTTCAACAGGGAAAACTTTCTCAACTTTCTCAACTCTGATGGGATTCTTTTCAATACTGTCGAAGAGCTAGACAAGCTTGGATTAACATATTTTCGTCGTAAATTAAGCCTACCAGTTTGGGCAATTGGACCAATACTTTGGCCAGTGACAGTGAGTGATAAAGGTAAAGATGCCCCAGAGAAATGCATCAAATGGCTTGACCAAAAAGAAGCAAAGTCAGTGCTTTACATTTCTTTTGGCTCCCAAAGCACAATTTCAGAATCACAGATGATGGAACTGGCAAAAGCCTTAGTTGATGCTAGTGGAATAAACTTTATATGGGTTGTTAGACCTCCTTTGGGTTTTGACATAAACATGGAGTTTAGAGCAGAAGAATGGCTCCCAGAGAGATTTCTTCAGTGCATTTCGGAGGATCAAAACAAGGGAATCCTAGTGTCAAAATGGGCTCCTCAGGTTGAAATCTTGGCCCACAAATCAGTTGGAGCATTCTTGACTCATTGCGGATGGAATTCAGTGCTCGAATCACTTGGCAATGGAGTTCCGCTTCTTGGTTGGCCTATTTCAGGAGAGCAATTCTATAATGCAAACATCTTAGAGCAAGATCTTGGTGTTTGTGTTGAGGTGACAAGAGGGGGTAATTCTGAGGTTAAGTATGAGGATGTATTGGAAAAGATTGAATTGATTATGGGGGAAAATGACAAAGGAAAAGAAATTAGAAGGCAAGCTTGTGAGATTAAAGAAATCATAGGAAACGCTACTATAGATGATGAAGAAGCAGATTTCCGAGGGTCTTCTGTAAAAGCAATGGAAGAGTTTCTTAATGCAGCTTTCTCCACTAAGTAGATGCCTTAGTCTTGCACGCGATACCTGAAAAACCTCTTGTGACATTGTATTTGCATACGACGTGATCATGTTATTGTATCCTAAGGAAGCAAGTCAAAAGAATTACTGATGGATCAGTGAAGATTTTGCTGTAGTAGGCTCGAATATCCTTAAAAAGAGCGATATATCAGCATCTCGGCCTAATTTATTTTTCAACTGTAATTATATTTTCATCAATAATTTTAAAGAGATTCAAATGGCTACGGCTGAAAAATCTGTGGATATCAAGATGGGAGATCTCAACAAGTCATTATGTTTCAATGATACTCATTTCAAGAGATAAGAGGGTAAAATACTTTTTTATTTAAGTCTTCTCAATGTTTCTTCCGTTTTAACCTAGAAGAATCCAAACAAAGTGCCATGAATGATGATAAAATTACCCTTCAAGAAAAACTCAAAAAATACAACAATGATTCACACAAGTGTTAATATTATCTTTTCAATTGTCTATCTGATAATTTTTATGATAGATAGAACTTACTCTACTGCAAAGAAAATTTGAAAACGTTGAAGAGTAAGTATGATATCGAGGGGGGAGGTACCAAAAAAATGCTGCTAACAGATTTTTTTCATTTTTAAATGGTGGACAACAAATCAGTAGTAGGTCAGGCTCAAGATTTTATAATAATCGTTCGAGAGCTAAGGTCCGATGATATCAAAATTGGATACAGCCTTATTGTCTGTGGCATAATACACTACTAGAATTCCGGAAAAAAGCGACAAAACTTTAGCGACCAAAGTTGGTCTGTCAAGAAAAGCGACCAAAGTTGGTCGCCAAATTGGCGAAAATAATAAAATAATTATTTGATATAAATTAGCGACCAAGGTTGGTCGCTACTTGGTCGCTAATTTCGTCAAAATATTGATCGGACTAGTCAGACTTGCTTGGTCAAAGGTATACTGAGATTAGCGACCAACGTTGGTCGCTATAGGGGGACCCACTTATAAGATTATAATAATTATAATATTCTTTTAAAAAAAATTATAAAATATAATTTAAAATTAGCGACCAAAGTTGGTCGCTAATTAAGGGGTAAGAATATAGCGACCAACTTTGGTCGCTAAAATGGGACCCAGTTGTTAAATTTTAATAATTATATTTTTATTTAAAAAATATTATAAAATATAAAAAAATATAATTCAAATTTAGCGACCAAAGTTGGTCGCTTACAAAAATAGAGACCAACTTTGGTCGCTAATCTGGGACCCAGTTCTAACGTTTAACAATTATATTATTGTTTTAAATATTATATAAAATATAAATAAATCTGATTTAAATTTAGCGACCAACTTTGGTTGCTAATTTAAATTTATGTATATTTAGCGATCAAAGTTGGTCTCTTTCAGGCCAACAATGGTCAAAATTAAAAATCACTTTTGTATTTACTATCTAAATAATATAAATGTAACACGTTAACACTTTTGTAATACAAAGGATGAATAGACTAAAATATACTCTAACATGCTATATATGCAGTTAAGCAGTACAACGAAGCGTGCGTGTGTGTCTATATATATATATATATATATAAGAACATGAAGCGCTCGGAACACAGGGACGGGTTCTTTTAGGTATTGATACACTTGTAAATTGATTCATCGACTTATAACCTACTCATATGCATGTATATATATTAACAACAAATTAAAACGTCTCGACTTATATCAATTAATATATGTATATATATATATATAAGAGCTATATTCGATATAATATTAGCTAATGCACTAATACTTAGTGCATAGTATAGTATAGTATATATATACTAAGTGTATTATATATAGCATAGTGTATGATATATTAACGTATATTCGATATATATAGTATAATATAGTATATAGTATATAAGCTATATATATATAAGAACATGAAGCGCTCGAAAAATAGGGGAGGGTTCTTTTAGGTGTCGTCACACTTGTAATATATATATATATATATATATATATATATATATATATATATATATATATATATAACAATAAATTAAAACGTCTCGACTTATATCAATTAATATATGTATTTATATATATAAGTTATATTCGATATAATATTAGCTAATGCACTAATACTTAGTACATAGTATAGTATAGTATATATATACAAAGTGTATAGTATAGTGTATTATATAATACACTATACTATATATGTATTATATATCAAGGTATATTCGATATATATATAGTATAATATAGTATATATATATATATATATATATATATATATATATATATATATATATATATATATATAAGAACATGAAGCGCTCGGAACACAGGGACGAGTTCTTTTAGGTATTGATACACTTATAAATTGATTCATCGACTTATAACCTACTCATATGCACACACACACACACACACACATATATATATATATATATATATATATATATATATATATATATAAGAACATGAAGCGCTCGGAACACAGGGACGAGTTCTTTTAGGTATTGATACACTTATAAATTGATTCATCAACTTATAACCTACTCATATGCATATATATATATATATATATATATATATATTAAAAATAAATTAAAACAGACGACATTATATACGCGTATATATGTATGTATATATATATATATATATATATATATATATATATATATATATATAAAAGCTATATTCGATATAATATTAGCTAATGCACTAATACTTTGTGCATTGTATAGTATAGTATATATATACTAAGTGTATTATATATACTAAGTGTATAGTATAGTGTATTATATAATACACTATATTGTATATATAGTATGTAGTATATATATATATATATATATATATATATATAAAAGAACATAAAGCACTCGAAACACAGGAACGAGTTCTTTTAGGTATTAATACACTTGTAAATTGATTCATCGACTTATAACCTACTTATATGCATATATATATATATATATATATATATATATATATATATATATATAAAAGCTATATTCGATATAATATTAGCTAATGCACTAATACTTAGTGCATAGTATAGTATAATATATATATATATATACTAAGTGTATTATATATAGTATAGTGTATTATATATCAACATATATTCGATATATATAGTATAATATAGTATATAGTATATAAACTATATATATATAAGAACATGAATGAAGCACTCGGAAAACAGGGACGGGTTCTTTTAGGTATTGATACACTTGTAAATTGATTCATCGACTTATAACCTACTCATATGCATGTATATATATTAAAAATAAATTAAAAAGTCTCGACTTATATCAATATATATATATATATATATATATATATATATATATATATATATATATATATATATATATATATATATATATATATATATATAGCTTAAATTGAATTAAAATCCTAAATTTATACTACATATGTACATAATTTTAAATTGAATTAAAAGTAATTTAATTTTTTTTAGAAATAGCGACCAACTTTGGTCGCTATTTTGGTCAAAAAGTCAAAAAATAGCGACCAACTTTGGTCGCTATTTTGGTCAAAAAGTCAAAACTTATTTAGCTACCAAAATAGCGACCAAAGTTGGTCGCTATTTTTTCTTCCAATGTCAAAACCGGGTTTCCCCTCCCATTCTTTCAAAAAATTTCCCGAAAATCTCTCTTTTCTTTCTCACACTCAAACCCTCCGACTCCCAGCAACAACGGCGCCATCCACGCCACCGACGACCACCGGCGGCAGCAGCTCCACCGCCGGCGACCTCCATTCCCAAGGTAAGTTTCTCTCTCCTTTCTTTGTTTTTTTCGAAATACACTGATTTTGTTTAATTTCTCCATATTAGGGTTCAAAGTTATATATTATTTGTTCAACTATGTTAGGGTTCAAAGTCAAATTCTTCATGTTAGGGTTTAATTTCTCCATGTTAGAGTTCAAAGTTAGCTCAACCATGTTAGGGTTTAAAGTTATATATTATTTGCAGATTTAGGGTTCTTATTAATACATTTAGTCCAAAATATTTAGTTTTACCTACTAATTTGGGGAAGAAATTGTTTGAAGAGAAGAAACCCTAAGAGTTGCACCTTTAGGATTATGTATTGGAATTTTAGTTTATAAATTAAAATTTTAGGATATGACTTGAACTTTTGTGGATATGAGTTGAACCTTTAGGATATGAATTGAACCTTTAGGATATGAGTTGGACTTTTAGTTTATGTATTGAAATTTTAGTTTATAAATTGAAATTTTAGGATATGACTTGAACTTTTGTGGATATGAGTTGAACCTTTAGGATATGAATTGAACATTTAGGATATGAATTGGACTTTTAGTTTATGTATTGGAATTTTAGTTTATAAATTGAAATTTTAGGATATGACTTGAACTTTTGTGGATATGAGTTGAACCTTTAGGATATGAATTGAACCTTTAGGATATGAATTGGACTTTTAGTTTATGTATTGGAATTTTAGTTTATAAATTGAAATTTTAGGATATGACTTGAACTTTTGTGGATATGAGTTGAACCTTTAGGATATGAATTGAACCTTTAGGATATGAATTGGACTTTTAGTTTATGTATTGGAATTTTAGTTTATAAATTGAAATTTTAGGATAAGAAATGGTTTGGGCTTGTGGTTTAAATTGAATTGGCCCAAATTTCCTTTTATTAACAAACATTTTCTTCTTTCTCCTTTTTTTTTATATTTTCAAATTTTGCTAATTACAAATAAAAAAGTAAAAATCTTATTTAATCCTAAAAATTAAATTAATAACTAATTGCTTCTCAAAAATTAATTAGGTCCTAAATTAAAGAAAACTCTAATAAATTTGAAAATTAAAAAGTAAAAAAATGTAAAAGAGCTATTTTTGTTATTTTCTTTCATTTTTGCAACATTAATAAACTAATTAACCTAAGAATACAAAATAGGACCTTAAATGCAAATGCAACATATTTTGATATTTTTTCTATGAATTATATAAATTAAATATGCATACAAAAATGCAAATAACATGAAAATTATGAAATTAATCCTAAAAATCGAATAATCAAAGGAAAATCCTAAATTTAAGAATTCTGTAGGAGTAAATCATGTGAGGAAAAAATCACGTGCTCACAGCTGCCCCTCTTTGCTCGGAGACACGAAAGGTTTTCGGGCAAAGATAAAATGAGCAATTATGAGGGATTTTTGCCTGCTTGGCACTCCATGAGAAGCATTTTTTGAAAAATGTTTGACCGAATCTTGCTTTAGAGGTTGCCTACATATCCTTGGCTATAAAGGAATCAGGTCAGTATAGTTCTGGAGGTTTTGGTAGCTGGGACTACCAGGAGCTGTGATTTCACTGCTGCTGCTGCTACTGCTACTACTACTGCTTGCTGACCTCCTTATGACACCAAAAAGGAAAATCAAAAGTCAAGCTAGCTAGGCATATCAACTACGAGTTAAAAGATTCCTATCTATAAATCTCTTGAAACTTGATCTTGAGTCTTAGCTGATTTTGTTGTGGACCCCGATCCGAATCTTGATGCTCGCAAGCTGTAGGTGCTGGTTCTTTCTTCAGCACTGGATCAAGGAGGGACAGGCGAAGCTAGTGACTTCAATCATATCTTGAGCAGTCCGCAACTTCCTCCGCGTTAACCTTTGAATTCACTTCTTTTGTTCTTTTCTTTATTTTCTTTATTTTGGATTAAGACTCGTTCTTTAGGTCATCCTGAACCCTGTGTCTCGAGGTAAAAACCTGCTCAGACACCAAAAACAAACAAACAAACGAAATTTTTCTGCCCCAGTTTTCACTAGGAAAATTTCGTGAGTTATTTGCAACAAAATCTAAACTATTCAGGGGATAAAGCCCTATATTTAAAATATCAACTCAGGTATTGGAGCCCTAATATTGGCGGAAAGACGACTAGGGAATAGAGGTTCTGTGTCTAAACAGCTCAACTCAGGGATTGGAGCCCTAATGTTGGCAAAATGCGACTAGGGAATGGAGGTCCTATGTATAAAAAGTTCAACTCAGGGATTGAAGCCCTAATGTAGGCAAAAGGCGACTAGGGAATGGAGGCCCTATGTCTCAAAAGATCAACTCGGGGATTGGAGCCCTAATGTTGGCAAAAGGCGACTAGGGAATGGAGGCCCTATGTCTAAAAAGTCTCAACTCAGGGATTAGAGCCCTAATGTTGGTAAAAGGTGACTAGGGAATGGAGGCCCTATGTCTAAAAAGCTCAACTTAGGGATTGGAGCCCTAATGTTGGCAAAAGGCGGCTAGGGAATGGAGGCTCTGTGTCTAAAAAGCTCAACTCAAGGATTGGAGCCCTAATGATGGCAAAAGCGACTAGGGAATGGAGGCCTTATGTCTAAAAAGCTCAACTCAGGGATTGGAGCCCTAATGTTGGCAAAAGACAACTAGGGATTGGAGGCCCTAAGTCTAAAAAGGCTCAACTCAGGGATTGAAGCCCTAATGTTGGCAAAAGACGACTAGGGAATGGAGGCCCTATGTCAAAAAATCTCAACTGAGCGATTGGAGCCCTAATGTTGGCAAACGGTGACTAGAGAATGGAGGCCTTATATCTAAAAAGGCTAAACTCAGGGATTGGAGCCCTACTGTTGGCAAAAGATGACTAGGGAATGGAGGCCCTATGTCTAAAAAGGCTCAACTCAGAGATTGGAGCCCTAAAGTTGGCAAAAGGTGACTAGGGAATGGAGGCCCTATGTCTAAAAAGCTCAACTCAAGGATTGGAGCCCTAATGTTGGCAAAAGGCGACTAAGGAATGGAGGCCCTATGTCTAAAAGCCTCAACTCAGGGATTGGACCCCTAATGTTGGTAAAAAAAGGCGCCTAGGGAATGGAGGCCCTATTTCTAAAAGGCTCAAATCAGGGATTAGAGCCCTAATGTTGACAGAAAAAGCGACTAGGGAATGAAGGCCCTATGTCTAGAAAGGCTCAACTCAGGGATTAGAGCCCTAATGCTGGCAAAAGGCGACTAAGGAATGGAGGCCCTATGTCTCAAAGGCTCAACTCAAGGATTGGAACCCGAATGTTGGCAAAAGGCGACTTGGGAATGGAGGCCCTATGTCTAAAAGGCTCAATTCAGGGATTGGACCCCTAATGTTAGCAAAAGGCGACTAGGGAATGGATGCCCTATGTCTAACAAGCTCAACTCAGGGATTGGAGCCCTAATGTTGGCAAAAGGCGACTAGGGAATGGATGCCCTATGTCTAAAAAGCTCAACTCAAGGATTGGAGCGCTAATGTTGGCAAAAGGTGACTAGGGAATGGAGGCCCTATGTCTAAAAAGGCTCAACTCAGGGATTGGAGCCCTAATACTGGCAAAAGGTGACTAGGGAATGGAGGCCCTATGTCTAAAAAGCTCAACTTAGGGATTGGAGCCCTAATATTGGCAAAAGGTGACTAGGGAATGGAGGCCCTATGTCTAAAAAGCTCAACTTAGGGATTGGAGCCCTAATGTTGGCAAAAGGCGACTAGAGAATGTAGGCCCTATGTCTAAAAGGCTCAACTCAGGGATTGGAGCCCTAATATTGGCAAATGGAGACTAGGGAATGGAAGCCCTATATCTAATAATCTCAACTCAGAGATTGAAGCCCTAATGTTGGTAAAAAAAGGCACCTAGGGAATGGAGGCCCTATGTCTAAAAGGCTCAACTCAGGGATTAGAGCCCTAATGTTGGCAGAAAAAGGGACTAGGGAATGGAGGCCCTATGTCTAAAAAGGCTCAACTTAGGGATTGAAGCCCTAATTCTAGCAAAAGGCGACTAGGGAATGGAGGCCCTATGTCTAAAAGGTTCAATTCAGGGATTGGAGCTCTACTGTTGGCAAAAGGAGACTAGGGAATGGAGGCCCTATGTCTAAAAAGCTCAATTGAGGGATTGGAGCCCAAATGTTGGCAAAAGGTGACTAGGGAATGGAGGCCCTATATCTAAAAAGGCTCAACACAGGGATTGGAGCCCTAATGTTTGCAAAAAGCGACTAGGGAATGGAGGCCCTATGTCTAAAAAGCTCAACTTAGGGATTGGAGCCCTAATGTTGGCAAAAGGCGACTAGAGAATGTAGGCCCTATGTCTAAAAGGCTCAACTCAGGGATTGGAGCCCTAATATTGGCAAATGGAGACTAGGGAATGGAAGCCCTATATCTAAAAATCTCAACTCAGAGATTGAAGCCCTAATGTTGGTAAAAAAAGGCACCTAGGGAATGGAGGCCCTATGTCTAAAAGGCTCAACTCAGGGATTAGAGCCCTAATGTTGGCAGAAAAAGGGACTAGGGAATGGAGGCCCAATGTCTAAAAAGGCTCAACTTAGGGAATGAAGCCCTAATGCTAGCAAAAGGCGACTAGGGAATGGAGGCCCTATGTCTAAAAGGTTCAATTCAGGGATTGGAGCTCTACTGTTGGCAAAAGGAGACTAGGGAATGGAGGCCCTATGTCTAAAAAGCTCAATTGAGGGATTGGAGCCCAAATGTTGGCAAAAGGTGACTAGGGAATGGAGGCCCTATATCTAAAAAGGCTCAACACAGGGATTGGAGCCCTAATGTTTGCAAAAAGCGACTAGGGAATGGAGGCCCTATGTCTAAAAAGCTCAACTCAGGGATTGGAGCCCTAATGTTGCCAAAAGGCAACTAGGGAATGGAGGCCCTATGTCTAAAAAGGCTCAACTCAAGTATTGGAGCCCTAAGGTTGGCAAAAGGGGACTATGGAATGGAGACACTATGTCTAAAAAGCTCAACTCAGGGATTGAAGACCTAATGTTGGCAAAAGGCGACTAGGGAATGGAGGACCTATGTCTAAAAGGCTCAACTCAGGGATTGGACCCCTAATGTTGGCAAAAGGCAACTAGGGAATGAATGCCCTATGTCTAAAAAGCTCAACTCGGGGATTGGAACCCTAATGTTAGCAAAAAGCGACTAGGGAATAGAGGCCCTATGTCTAAAAAGCTCAACTTAGGGATTGGAGCTCTAATGTTGGCAAAAGGCGACTAGAGAATGGAGGCCCTATGTCTAAAAGGCTCAACTCAGGGATTGGAGCCCTAATGTTGGCAAATGGAGACTAGGCAATGGAGGCCCTATGTCTAAAAATCTCAACTCAGGGATTGAAGCCCTAATGTTGGTAAAATAAGGCGCCTAGGGAATGGAGGCCCTATGTCTAAAAGGCTCAACTCCGGGAGTAGAGCCCTAATGTTGGAAAAAAAGCGACTAGGGAATGGAGGCCCTATGTATAAAAAGGCTCAACTTAGGGATTGGAGCCCTAATGCTGGCAAAAGGCGACTAGGGAATGGAGGCCCTATTTCTAAAAATCTCAACTCAGGGATTGAATCCCTAATGTTGGTAAAAAAAGGCGCCTAGGGAATGGAGGCCCTATGTCTAAAAGGCTCAACTCATGGATTAAAGCCCTAATATTGGCAGAAAAACGACTAGGGAATGGAGGCCCTATGTCTAAAAAGACTCAACTCAGGGATTAGAGCCCTAATGCTGGCAAAAGGCGACTAGGGAATGGAGGCCCTATGTTTAAAAGGCTCAACTCATGGATTGGAGCTCAAATGTTGGCAAAAGGCGACTAAGGAACGAAGGCCCTATGTCTAAAAAGGCTCAACTCAAGGATTGGAGCCCTAATGTTGGCAACAGGGGACTAGGGAATGGAGGCCCTATGTCTAAAAGGCTCAACTAAGGGATTGGAGCCCTAATGTTGGCAAAAGGTGACTAGGGAATGGAGGCCCTATGACTAAAAAGCTCAACTTAGGGATTGGAGCTCTAATGTTGGCAAAAGGTGACTAAGGAATGGAGGCCCTGTGTTTAAAAAGCTCAACTCAAGGATTGGAGCCCTAATGATGGCAAAAGTGACTAGGGAATGGAGGCCTTATGTCTAAAAAGCTCAACTCAGGGATTGGATTCCTAATGTTGGCAAAAGATGACTAGGGAATGGAGGCCCTATGTCTAAAAAGGCTCAACTCAGGGATTGGAGCCCTAAAGTTGGCAAAAGGTGACTAGGGAATGGAGGCCCTATGTCTAAAAAGCTCAACTCAGGGATTGGACCCCTAATGTTGGTAAAAAAGGCTCCTAGGGAATGGAGGCCCTATGTCTAAAAGGCTCAACTTAGGAATTAGTGCCCTAATGTTGGTAGAAAAAGCGACTAGGGAATGGAGGCCCTATGTCTAAAAAGGCTCAACTCAGGGATTGGAGCCCTAATGCTGGCAAAATGCGACTAGGGAATGGAGGCCCTATGTCTCAAAGGCTCAACTCAGGTATTGGAGCCCTAATGTTGGCAAAAGGCGACTAGGGAATGGAGGCCCTATGTCTCAAAGGCTCAACTCAGGGATTGGAGCCCTAATGTTGGCAAAAGGCGACGAGGGAATGGATACCCTATGTCTAAAAGGCTCAACTCAGGGATTGGACCCATAATGTTCGCAAAAGGCGACTAAGGAATGGATGCCCTTTGTCTAAAAAGCTCAACTCAGGGATCAGAGCTCTAATGTTGGCAAAAGGAGACTAGAGAATGGAGGAACTATGTCTAAAAAGGCTCAACCTAGGGATTGGAGCCCTTATATTGGTAAAAGGTGACTAGGGAATGGAGGCCCTATGTCTAAAAAGCTCAACTTAGGGATTGGAGCTCTAATGTTGGTAAAATAAGGCGCCTAGGGAATGGAGGCCCTATGTATAAAAGGCTCAACTCCGGGATTAGAGCCCTAATGTTGGAAAAAAAAGCGACTAGGGAATGGAGGCCCTATGGCTAAAAAGGCTCAACTTAGGGATTGGAGCCCTAATGCTGGCAAAAGGCGACTAGGGAATGGAGGCCCTATGTCTAAAAATCTCAACTCAGGGATTGAATCCCTAATGTTGGTAAAACAAGGCGCCTAGGGAATGGAGGCCCTATGTCTAAAAGGCTCAACTCATGGATTAAAGCCCTAATATTGGCAGAAAAACGACTAGGGAATGGAGGCCCTATGTCTAAAAAGACTCAACTCAGGGATTAGAGCCCTAATGCTGGAAAAAGGCGACTAGCGAATGGAGGCCCTATGTTTAAAAGGCTCAACTCATGGATTGGAGCTCAAATGTTGGCAAAAGGCGACTAAGGAATGAAGGCCCTATGTCTAAAAAGGCTCAACTCAAGGATTGGAGCCCTAATGTTGGCAATAGGGGACTAGGGAATGGAGGCCCTATGTCTAAAAGGCTCAACTAAGGGATTGGAGCCCTAATGTTGGCAAAAGGTGACTAGGGAATGGAGGCCCTATGACTAAAAAGCTCAACTTAGGGATTGGAGCCCTAATGTTGGCAAAAGGTGACTAAGGAATGGAGGCCCTGTGTTTAAAAAGCTCAACTCAAGGATTGGAGCCCTAATGATGGCAAAAGTGACTAGGGAATGGAGGCCTTATGTCTAAAAAGCTCAACTCAGGGATTGGATTCCTAATGTTGGCAAAAGATGACTAGGGAATGGAGGCCCTATGTCTAAAAAGGCTCAACTCAGGGATTGGAGCCCTAAAGTTGGCAAAAGGTGACTAGGGAATGGAGGCCCTATGTCTAAAAAGCTCAACTCAGGGATTGGACCCCTAATGTTGGTAAAAAAAGGCTCCTAGGGAATGGAGGCCCTATGTCTAAAAGGCTCAACTTAGGAATTAGTGCCCTAATGTTGGTAGAAAAAGCGACTAGGGAATGGAGGCCCTATGTCTAAAAAGGCTCAACTCAGGGATTGGAGCCCTAATGCTGGCAAAATGCGACTAGGGAATGGAGGCCCTATGTCTCAAAGGCTCAACTCAGGTATTGGAGCCCTAATGTTGGCAAAAGGCGATTAGGGAATGGAGGCCCTATGTCTCAAAGGCTCAACTCAGGGATTGGAGCCCTAATGTTGGCAAAAGGCGACGAGGGAATGGATACCCTATGTCTAAAAGGCTCAACTCAGGGATTGGACCCATAATGTTGGCAAAAGGCGACTAAGGAATGGATGCCCTTTGTCTAAAAAGCTCAACTCAGGGATCGGAGCTCTAATGTTGGCAAAAGGAGACTAGAGAATGGAGGAACTATGTCTAAAAAGGCTCAACCTAGGGATTGGAGCCCTTATATTGGCAAAAGGTGACTAGGGAATGGAGGCCCTATGTCTAAAAAGCTCAACTTAGGGATTGGAGCTCTAATGTTGGCAAAAGGCGACTAGAGAATGGAGGCCCTATGTCTAAAAGGCTCAACTCGGGGATTGGAGCCCTAATGTTGGCAAATGGAGACGAGGCAATGGAGGCCTTATGTATAAAAATCTCAACTCAGGGATTGAAGCCCTAATGTTGGTAAAATAAGGCGCCTAGGGAATGGAGGCCCTATGTCTAAAAGGCTCAACTCCGGGATTAGAGACCTAATGTTGGAAGAAAAAGCGACTAGGGAATGGAGGCCCTATGTCTAAAAAGGCTCAACTCAGGTATTGAAGCCCTAATGCTGGCAAAAGGCGACTAAGGAATGGAGGCCCTATGTCTAAAAGGCTCAACTCAAGGATTGGAGCCCTAATGTTGGCAAAAGGCGACTAGGGAATGAAGGCCCTATGTCTAAAAAGGCTCAACTAAAGGATTGGAGCCCTAATGTTGGCAACAGGCGACTAGGGAATGGGGGACCTATGTCTCAAAGGCTCAACTCATGTATTGGAGCCCTAATGTTGGCAAAAGGCGACTAGGGAATGGAGGCCCTATGTCTCAAAGGCTCAACTCAGGGATTGAAGCCCTAATGTTGACAAAAGTCTACTAGGGAATAGATGCCCTATGTCTAAAAGG
The DNA here is from genome assembly GCF_000393655.2 of Nicotiana sylvestris. Lineage (NCBI taxonomy): Eukaryota > Viridiplantae > Streptophyta > Magnoliopsida > Solanales > Solanaceae > Nicotiana > Nicotiana sylvestris. The sequence goes on from NC_091068.1 coordinate 163,343,706, forward strand.
CTCAACTCAGGGATTGGAGCCCTAATATTGGCAAAAGGCGACTAGGGAATGGATACCCTATGTCTAAAAGGCTCAACTCAGGGATTGGACCTCTAATGTTGGCAAAAGGCGACTAGGGAATGGATGCCCTATGTCTAAAAAGCTCAACTCAGGGATTGGAGCCCTAATGTTGGCAAAAGGAGACTAGAGAATGGAGGCCCTATGTGTAAAAAGGCTCAACTCAGGGATTGGAGCCCTAATATTGGCAAAGGGTGACTAGGGAATGGAGGCCCTATGTCTATAAAGCTCAACTTAGGAATTGGAGCCCTAATATTGGCAAAAGGCGACTAGAGAATGGAGGCCCTATGTCTAAAAGGCTCAACTCAGGGATTGGAGCCCTAATGTTGGCAAATGGAGACTAGGGAATGGAGGCCCTATGTCTAAAAATCTCAACTAAGGGATTGAAGCCCTAATGTTGGTAAAATAAGGCGCCTAGGGAATGGAGGCCCTATATCTAAAAGGCTCAACTCCGGGATTAGAGCCCTAATGTTGGCAGAAAAAGCGACTAGGGAATGGAGGCCCTATGTCTAAAAAGGCTCAACTCAGGGATTGAAGTCCTAATGCTGGCAAAATGCGACTAGGGAATGGAGGCCCTATGTCTCAAAGGTTCAACTCAGGTATTGGAGCCCTAATGTTGGCAAAAGGCGACTAGGGAATGAAGGCCCTATGTCTAAAAAGGCTCAAATCAAGGATTGGAGCATTAATGTTGGCAACAGGCGACTAGGGAATGGAGGCCCTATGTCTAAAAGGCTCAATTCAGGGATTGGAGCACTAAAGTTGGCAAAAGGTGAATAGGGAATGGAGGCCCTATGTCTAATAAGCTCAACTCAGGGATTGGACCCTTAATGTTGGTAAAAAAAGGCTCCTAGGGAATGGAGGCTCTATGTCTAAAAGGCTAAACTTAGGGATTAGAGCCCTAATATTGGCAGAAAAAGCGACTAGGGAATGGAGGCCCTATGTCTAAAAAGGATCAACTCAGGGATTGGAGCCCTAATGCAGGCAAAAGGCGACTAGGGAATGGAGGCCCTATGTCTAAAAAGGCTCAACTCAGGGATTAAAGTCCTAATGCTGGCAAAATGCGACTAGGGAATGGAGGCCCTATGTCTCAAAGGTTCAACTCAGGTATTGGAGCCCTAATGTTGGCAAAAGGCGACTAGGGAATGAAGGCCCTATGTCTAAAAAGGCTCAAATCAAGGATTGGAGCATTAATGTTGGCAACAGGCGACTAGGGAATGGGGGACCTATGTCTCAAAGGCTCAACTCATGTATTGGAGCCCTAATGGTTGCAAAAGGCGACTAGGGAATGGAGGCCCTATGTCTCAAAGGCTCAACTCAGGGATTGGAGCCCTAATGTTGGCAAAAGTCGACTAGGGAATGGAGGCCCTATGTCTAAAAGGCTCAACTCAGGGAAATGAGCCCTAATGTTGGCAAAAGGCGACTAGGGAATGGATGCCCTATGTCTAAAAGGCTCAACTTAGGGATTGGAGCCCTAATGTTGGCAAAAGGCGACTAGGGAATGGATGCCCTATGTCTAAAAGGCTCAACTCAGGGATTGGACCCCTAATGTTGGCAAAAGGCGACTAGGGAATGGATGCCCTATGTCTAAAAAGCTCAACTCAGGGATTGGAACCCTAATGTTAGCAAAAAGCGACTAGGGAATGGAGGCCCTATGTCTAAAAAGGCTCAACTCAGAGATTGGAGCCCTAATGTTGGCAAAAGGTGACTAGGGAATGGAGGCCCTATGTCTAAAAAGCGCAACTTATGGATTTGAGCCCTAATGTTGGCAAAAGGCGACTAGAGAATGGAGGCCCTATGTCTAAAAATCTCAACTCAGGGATTGAAGCCCTAATGTTGGTAAAATAAGGCGCCTCGGAAATGAAGGCCCTATGTCTAAAAGGCTCAACTCCAGGATTAGAGCCCTAATGCTGGCAGAAAAAGCGACTAGGGAATGGAGGCCCTATGTCTAAAAAGGCTCAACTTAAGGATTGAAGCCCTAATGCTGGCAAAAGGCGACTAGGGAATGGAGGCCCTATGTCTAAAAGGCTCAACTCAAGGATTGGAGCCCTAATGTTGGCAAAAGGCGACTAGGGAATGAAGGCCCTATGTCTAAAAAGACTCAAATCAAGGATTGTAGCATTAATGTTGGCAACAGGCGACTAGGGAATGGAGGCCCTATGTATAAAAGGCTCAATTCAGGGATTGGAGCCCTAATGTTGGCAAATGGAGACTAGGGAATGGAGGTCCTATGTCTAAAAATCTCAACTCAGGGATTGGAGCCCTAATGTTGGCAAAAGGCGACTAGGGAATGAATGCCCTATGTCTAAAAAGCTCAACTCAGGGATTGGAGCCCTAATGTTGGCAAAGGGTGACATGGGAATGGAGGTCCTATGTCTAAAAAGGCTAAACTCCGGGATTGGAGCACTAATGTTGGCAAAAGGTGACTAGGGAATGGAGGCCCTATGTCTAAAAAACTCAACTTAGGGATTGGAGCCCTAATATTGGCAAAAGGCGATTAGGGAATGGAGGCCCTATGTCTAAAAGGCTCAACTCAAGGATTGGAGCCCTAATGTTGGCAAAAGGCGATTAGGGAATGGAGGCCCTATGTCTAAAAGGCTCAACTCAAGGATTGGAGCCCTAATATTGGCAAAAGGCGACTAGGGAATGGATGCCCTATGTCTAAAAGGCTCAACTCAGGGATTGGAGCCCTAATGTTGGCAAAAGGTGACTAGGGAATGGAGGTCCTATGTCTAAAAAGGCTCAACTCAAGGATTGGAGCCCTAATGTTGGTAAAAAGTGACTAGGGAATGGAGGCTCTATGTCTAAAAAGCTCAACTTAGGGATTGAAGCCCTAATGTTGGCAAAAGGCGACTAGCGAATGGAGACCCTATGTCTAAAAGGCTTAAATTACGGATTGGTGTCCTAATGTTGACAAATGGAGACTAGGAAATGGAGACCCTATGTCTAAAAATCTCAAGTCAGGGATTGAATCCCAAATGTTGGTAAAAAAAGGCGCCTAGGGATTGGAGGCCCTATGTCTAAAAGGCTCAACTCAGGGATTAGCACCCTAATGTTGGCAGAAAAAGCGACTAGGGAATGGAGGCCCTATGTCTAAAAAGACTCAACTCAGGGATTGGAGCCCTAATGCTGGCAAAAGGCGACTAGGGAATGGAGGCCCTATGTCTAAAAGGCTGAACTCTGGTATTGGAGTCCTAATGTTGGCAAAAGGCGAATATGGAATGAAGGCCCTATGTCTAAAAAGGCTCAACTCAAGGAATGAAGCCCTAATGTTGGCAACATGCGACTAGAGAATGGAGGCCCTATGTCTAAAAGGCTCAACTCAGGGATTGGAGCCCTAATGTTGTCAAATGGAGACTAGAGAATGGAGGCCCTATGTCTAAAAAGCTCAACTTAGAGATTGGAGCCCTAATGTTGGCAAAAGGTGACTAGGGAATGGAGTCCCTATGTCTAAAAAGCTCAACTTAGGAATTGGAGCCCTAATGTTGGCAAAAGGCGACTAGAAAATGGAGGCCCTATGTCTAAAAGGCTCAACTTAGGGATTAGAGCCCTAATATTGGCAGAAAAAGCGACTAGGGAATGGAGGCCCTATGTCTAAAAAGGCTCAACTCAGGGATTGGAGCCCTAATGCAGGCAAAAGGGGACTAGGGAATGGAGGCCCTATGTCTCAAAGGCTCAACTCAGGGATTGGAGCCCTAATGTTGGCAAAAGTCGACTAGGGAATGGAGGCCCTATGTCTAAAAGGCTCAACTCAGGGATATGAGCCCTAATGTTGGCAAAAGGCGACTAGGGAATGGATGCCCTATGTCTAAAAGGCTCAACTCAGGGATTGGAGCCCTAATGTTGGCAAAAGGCGACTAGGGAATGGATGCCCTATGTCTAAAAGGCTCAACTCAGGGATTGGACCCCTAATGTTGGCAAAAGGCGACTAGGGAATGGATGCCCTATGTCTAAAAAGCTCAACTCAGGGATTGGAACCCTAATGTTAGCAAAAAGCGACTAGGGAATGGAGGCCCTATGTCTAAAAAGGCTCAACTCAGAGATTGGAGCCATAATGTTGGCAAAAGGTGACTAGGGAATGGAGGCCCTATGTCTAAAAAGCGCAACTTAGGGATTTGAGACCTAATGTTGGCAAAAGGAGACTAGAGAATGGAGGCCCTATGTCTAAAAATCTCAACTCAGGGATTGAAGAACTAATGTTGGTAAAATAAGGCGCCTAGGGAATGAAGGCCCTATGTCTAAAAGGCTCAACTCCAGGATTAGAGCCCTAATGCTGGCAGAAAAAGCGACAAGGGAATGGAGGCCCTATGTCTAAAAAGGCTCAACTTAGGGATTGGAGCCCTAATGCTGGCAAAAGGCGACTAGGGAATGGAGGCCCTATGTCTAAAAGGCTCAACTCAAGGATTGGAGCCCTAATGTTGGCAAAAGGCGACTAGGGAATGAAGGCCCTATGTCTAAAAAGGCTCAAATCAAGGATTGGAGCATTAATGTTGGCAACAGGCGACTAGGGAATGGAGGCCCTATGTCTAAAAGGCTCAATTCATTGATTGGAGCGCTAATGTTGGCAAATGGAGACTAGGGAATGGAGGTCCTATGTCTAAAAATCTCAACTCAGGGATTGGAGCCCTAATGTTGGCAAAAGGCGACTAGGGAACGAATGCCCTATGTCTAAAAATCTCAACTCAGGGATTGGAGTCCTAATGTTGGCAAAAGGCGACTGGGGAATGGAGGCCCTATGTCTAAAAAGGCTAAACTCCGGGATTGGAGCAATAATGTTGGCAAAAGGTGACTAGGGAATGGAGGCCCTATGTCTAAAAAGCTCAACTTAGGGATTGGAGCCCTAATGTTGGCAAAAGGCGATTAGGGAATGGAGGCCCTATGTCTAAAAGGCTCAACTCAAGGATTGGAGCCCTAATGTTGGCAAAAGGCGATTAGGGAATGGAGGCCCTATGTCTAAAAGGCTCAACTCAAGGATTGGAGCCCTAATATTGGCAAAAGGCGACTAGGGAATGGATGCCCTATGTCTAAAAGGCTCAACTCAGGGATTGGAGCCCTAATGTTGGCAAAAGACGACTAGGGAATGGAGGTCCTATGTCTAAAAAGGCTCAACTCAAGGATTGGAGCCCTAATGTTGGTAAAAGGTGACTAGGGAATGGAGGCTCTATGTCTAAAAAGCTCAACTTAGGGATTGAAGCCCTAATGTTGGCAAAAGGCGACTAGCGAATGGAAACCCTATGTCTAAAAGGCTTAAATTACGGATTGGTGTCCTAATGTTGACAAATGGAGACTAGGAAATGGAGGCCCTATGTCTAAAAATCTCAAGTCAGGGATTGAATCCCAAATGTTGGTAAAAAAAGGCGCCTAGGGATTGGAGGCCCTATGTCTAAAAGGCTCAACTCAGGGATTAGCACCCTAATGTTGGCAAAAAAAGCGACTAGGGAATGGAGGCCCTATGTCTAAAAAGACTCAACTCAGGGATTGGAGCCCTAATGCTGGCAAAAGGCGACTAGGGAATGGAGGCCCTATGTCTAAAAGGCTGAACTCAGGGATTGGAGTCCTAATGTTGGCAAAAGGCGAATATGGAATGAAGGCCCTATGTCTAAAAAGGCTCAACTCAAGGAATGAAGCCCTAATGTTGGCAACATGCGACTAGAGAATGGAGGCCCTATGTCTAAAAGGCTCAACTCAGGGATTGGAGCCCTAATGTTGTCAAATGGAGACTAGAGAATGGAGGCCCTATGTCTAAAAAGCTCAACTTAGAAATTGGAGCCCTAATGTTGGCAAAAGGTGACTAGGGAATGGAGTCCCTATGTCTAAAAAGCTCAACTTAGGAATTGGAGCCCTAATGTTGGCAAAAGGCGACTAGAAAATGGAGGCCCTATGTCTAAAAGGCTCAACTTAGGGATTAGAGCCCTAATATTGGCAGAAAAAGCGACTAGGGAATGGAGGCCTTATGTCTAAAAAGGCTCAACTCAGGGATTGGAGCCCTAATGCAGGCAAAAGGGGACTAGGGAATGGAGGCCCTATGTCTCAAAGGCTCAACTCAGGGATTGGAGCCCTAATGTTGGCAAAAGTCGACTAGGGAATGGAGGCCCTATGTCTAAAAGGCTCAACTCAGGGATAGGAGCCCTAATGTTGGCAAAAGGCGACTAGGGAATGGATGCCCTATGTCTAAAAGGCTCAACTCAGGGATTGGAGCCCTAATGTTGGCAAAAGGCGACTAGGGAATGGATGCCCTATGTCTAAAAAACTCAACTCAGGGATTGGACCCCTAATGTTGGCAAAAGGCGACTAGGGAATGGATGCCCTATGTCTAAAAAGCTCAACTCAGGGATTGGAACCCTAATGTTAGCAAAAAGCGACTAGGGAATGGAGGCCCTATGTCTAAAAAGGCTCAACTCAGAGATTGGAGCCATAATGTTGGCAAAAGGTGACTAGGGAATGGAGGCCCTATGTCTAAAAAGCGCAACTTAGGGATTTGAGCCCTAATGTTGGCAAAAGGAGACTAGAGAATGGAGGCCCTATGTCTAAAAATCTCAACTCAGGGATTGAAGAACTAATGTTGGTAAAATAAGGCGCCTAGGGAATGGAGGCCTTATGTCTAAAAGGCTCAACTCCAGGATTAGAGCCCTAATGCTGGCAGAAAAAGCGACAAGGGAATGGAGGCCCTATGTCTAAAAAGGCTCAACTTAGGGATTGGAGCCCTAATGCTGGCAAAAGGCGACTAGGGAATGGAGGCCCTATGTCTAAAAGGCTCAACTCAAGGATTAGAGCCCTAATGTTGGCAAAAGGCGACTAGGGAATGAAGGCCCTATGTCTAAAAAGGCTCAAATCAAGGATTGGAGCATTAATGTTGGCAACAGGCGACTAGGGAATGGAGGCCCTATGTCTAAAAGGCTCAATTCAGGGATTGGAGCCCTAATGTTGGCAAATGGAGACTAGGGAATGGAGGTCCTATGTCTAAAAATCTCAACTCAGGGATTGGAGCCCTAATGTTGGCAAAAGGCGACTAGGGAACGAATGCCCTATGTCTAAAAATCTCAACTCAGGGATTGGAGTCCTAATGTTGGCAAAAGGCGACTGGGGAATGGAGGCCCTATGTCTAAAAAGGCTAAACTCCGGGATTGGAGCAATAATGTTGGCAAAAGGTGACTAGGGAATGGAGGCCCTATGTCTAAAAAGCTCAACTTAGGGATTGGAGCCCTAATGTTGGCAAAAGGCAATTAGGGAATGGAGGCCCTATGTCTAAAAGGCTCAACTCAAGGATTGGAGCATTAATGTTGGCAACAGGCGACTAGGGAATGGAGGCCCTATGTCTAAAAGGCTCAATTCAGGGATTGGAGCACTAAAGTTGGCAAAAGGTGAATAGGGAATGGAGGCCCTATGTCTAATAAGCTCAACTCAGGGATTGGACCCTTAATGTTGGTAAAAAAAGGCTCCTAGGGAATGGAGGCTCTATGTCTAAAAGGCTAAACTTAGGGATTAGAGCCCTAATATTGGCAGAAAAAGCGACTAGGGAATGGAGGCCCTATGTCTAAAAAGGATCAACTCAGGGATTGGAGCCCTAATGCAGGCAAAAGGCGACTAGGGAATGGAGGCCCTATGTCTAAAAAGGCTCAACTCAGGGATTAAAGTCCTAATGCTGGCAAAATGCGACTAGGGAATGGAGGCCCTATGTCTCAAAGGTTCAACTCAGGTATTGGAGCCCTAATGTTGGCAAAAGGCGACTAGGGAATGAAGGCCCTATGTCTAAAAAGGCTCAAATCAAGGATTGGAGCATTAATGTTGGCAACAGGCGACTAGGGAATGGGGGACCTATGTCTCAAAGGCTCAACTCATGTATTGGAGCCCTAATGGTTGCAAAAGGCGACTAGGGAATGGAGGCCCTATGTCTCAAAGGCTCAACTCAGGGATTGGAGCCCTAATGTTGGCAAAAGTCGACTAGGGAATGGAGGCCCTATGTCTAAAAGGCTCAACTCAGGGAAATGAGCCCTAATGTTGGCAAAAGGCGACTAGGGAATGGATGCCCTATGTCTAAAAGGCTCAACTTAGGGATTGGAGCCCTAATGTTGGCAAAAGGCGACTAGGGAATGGATGCCCTATGTCTAAAAGGCTCAACTCAGGGATTGGACCCCTAATGTTGGCAAAAGGCGACTAGGGAATGGATGCCCTATGTCTAAAAAGCTCAACTCAGGGATTGGAACCCTAATGTTAGCAAAAAGCGACTAGGGAATGGAGGCCCTATGTCTAAAAAGGCTCAACTCAGAGATTGGAGCCCTAATGTTGGCAAAAGGTGACTAGGGAATGGAGGCCCTATGTCTAAAAAGCGCAACTTATGGATTTGAGCCCTAATGTTGGCAAAAGGCGACTAGAGAATGGAGGCCCTATGTCTAAAAATCTCAACTCAGGGATTGAAGCCCTAATGTTGGTAAAATAAGGCGCCTAGGAAATGAAGGCCCTATGTCTAAAAGGCTCAACTCCAGGATTAGAGCCCTAATGCTGGCAGAAAAAGCGACTAGGGAATGGAGGCCCTATGTCTAAAAAGGCTCAACTTAAGGATTGAAGCCCTAATGCTGGCAAAAGGCGACTAGGGAATGGAGGCCCTATGTCTAAAAGGCTCAACTCAAGGATTGGAGCCCTAATGTTGGCAAAAGGCGACTAGGGAATGAAGGCCCTATGTCTAAAAAGACTCAAATCAAGGATTGTAGCATTAATGTTGGCAACAGGCGACTAGGGAATGGAGGCCCTATGTATAAAAGGCTCAATTCAGGGATTGGAGCCCTAATGTTGGCAAATGGAGACTAGGGAATGGAGGTCCTATGTCTAAAAATCTCAACTCAGGGATTGGAGCCCTAATGTTGGCAAAAGGCGACTAGGGAATGAATGCCCTATGTCTAAAAAGCTCAACTCAGGGATTGGAGCCCTAATGTTGGCAAAGGGTGACATGGGAATGGAGGTCCTATGTCTAAAAAGGCTAAACTCCGGGATTGGAGCACTAATGTTGGCAAAAGGTGACTAGGGAATGGAGGCCCTATGTCTAAAAAACTCAACTTAGGGATTGGAGCCCTAATATTGGCAAAAGGCGATTAGGGAATGGAGGCCCTATGTCTAAAAGGCTCAACTCAAGGATTGGAGCCCTAATGTTGGCAAAAGGCGATTAGGGAATGGAGGCCCTATGTCTAAAAGGCTCAACTCAAGGATTGGAGCCCTAATATTGGCAAAAGGCGACTAGGGAATGGATGCCCTATGTCTAAAAGGCTCAACTCAGGGATTGGAGCCCTAATGTTGGCAAAAGGTGACTAGGGAATGGAGGTCCTATGTCTAAAAAGGCTCAACTCAAGGATTGGAGCCCTAATGTTGGTAAAAAGTGACTAGGGAATGGAGGCTCTATGTCTAAAAAGCTCAACTTAGGGATTGAAGCCCTAATGTTGGCAAAAGGCGACTAGCGAATGGAGACCCTATGTCTAAAAGGCTTAAATTACGGATTGGTGTCCTAATGTTGACAAATGGAGACTAGGAAATGGAGACCCTATGTCTAAAAATCTCAAGTCAGGGATTGAATCCCAAATGTTGGTAAAAAAAGGCGCCTAGGGATTGGAGGCCCTATGTCTAAAAGGCTCAACTCAGGGATTAGCACCCTAATGTTGGCAGAAAAAGCGACTAGGGAATGGAGGCCCTATGTCTAAAAAGACTCAACTCAGGGATTGGAGCCCTAATGCTGGCAAAAGGCGACTAGGGAATGGAGGCCCTATGTCTAAAAGGCTGAACTCTGGTATTGGAGTCCTAATGTTGGCAAAAGGCGAATATGGAATGAAGGCCCTATGTCTAAAAAGGCTCAACTCAAGGAATGAAGCCCTAATGTTGGCAACATGCGACTAGAGAATGGAGGCCCTATGTCTAAAAGGCTCAACTCAGGGATTGGAGCCCTAATGTTGTCAAATGGAGACTAGAGAATGGAGGCCCTATGTCTAAAAAGCTCAACTTAGAGATTGGAGCCCTAATGTTGGCAAAAGGTGACTAGGGAATGGAGTCCCTATGTCTAAAAAGCTCAACTTAGGAATTGGAGCCCTAATGTTGGCAAAAGGCGACTAGAAAATGGAGGCCCTATGTCTAAAAGGCTCAACTTAGGGATTAGAGCCCTAATATTGGCAGAAAAAGCGACTAGGGAATGGAGGCCCTATGTCTAAAAAGGCTCAACTCAGGGATTGGAGCCCTAATGCAGGCAAAAGGGGACTAGGGAATGGAGGCCCTATGTCTCAAAGGCTCAACTCAGGGATTGGAGCCCTAATGTTGGCAAAAGTCGACTAGGGAATGGAGGCCCTATGTCTAAAAGGCTCAACTCAGGGATATGAGCCCTAATGTTGGCAAAAGGCGACTAGGGAATGGATGCCCTATGTCTAAAAGGCTCAACTCAGGGATTGGAGCCCTAATGTTGGCAAAAGGCGACTAGGGAATGGATGCCCTATGTCTAAAAGGCTCAACTCAGGGATTGGACCCCTAATGTTGGCAAAAGGCGACTAGGGAATGGATGCCCTATGTCTAAAAAGCTCAACTCAGGGATTGGAACCCTAATGTTAGCAAAAAGCGACTAGGGAATGGAGGCCCTATGTCTAAAAAGGCTCAACTCAGAGATTGGAGCCATAATGTTGGCAAAAGGTGACTAGGGAATGGAGGCCCTATGTCTAAAAAGCGCAACTTAGGGATTTGAGACCTAATGTTGGCAAAAGGAGACTAGAGAATGGAGGCCCTATGTCTAAAAATCTCAACTCAGGGATTGAAGAACTAATGTTGGTAAAATAAGGCGCCTAGGGAATGAAGGCCCTATGTCTAAAAGGCTCAACTCCAGGATTAGAGCCCTAATGCTGGCAGAAAAAGCGACAAGGGAATGGAGGCCCTATGTCTAAAAAGGCTCAACTTAGGGATTGGAGCCCTAATGCTGGCAAAAGGCGACTAGGGAATGGAGGCCCTATGTCTAAAAGGCTCAACTCAAGGATTGGAGCCCTAATGTTGGCAAAAGGCGACTAGGGAATGAAGGCCCTATGTCTAAAAAGGCTCAAATCAAGGATTGGAGCATTAATGTTGGCAACAGGCGACTAGGGAATGGAGGCCCTATGTCTAAAAGGCTCAATTCATTGATTGGAGCGCTAATGTTGGCAAATGGAGACTAGGGAATGGAGGTCCTATGTCTAAAAATCTCAACTCAGGGATTGGAGCCCTAATGTTGGCAAAAGGCGACTAGGGAACGAATGCCCTATGTCTAAAAATCTCAACTCAGGGATTGGAGTCCTAATGTTGGCAAAAGGCGACTGGGGAATGGAGGCCCTATGTCTAAAAAGGCTAAACTCCGGGATTGGAGCAATAATGTTGGCAAAAGGTGACTAGGGAATGGAGGCCCTATGTCTAAAAAGCTCAACTTAGGGATTGGAGCCCTAATGTTGGCAAAAGGCGATTAGGGAATGGAGGCCCTATGTCTAAAAGGCTCAACTCAAGGATTGGAGCCCTAATGTTGGCAAAAGGCGATTAGGGAATGGAGGCCCTATGTCTAAAAGGCTCAACTCAAGGATTGGAGCCCTAATATTGGCAAAAGGCGACTAGGGAATGGATGCCCTATGTCTAAAAGGCTCAACTCAGGGATTGGAGCCCTAATGTTGGCAAAAGACGACTAGGGAATGGAGGTCCTATGTCTAAAAAGGCTCAACTCAAGGATTGGAGCCCTAATGTTGGTAAAAGGTGACTAGGGAATGGAGGCTCTATGTCTAAAAAGCTCAACTTAGGGATTGAAGCCCTAATGTTGGCAAAAGGCGACTAGCGAATGGAAACCCTATGTCTAAAAGGCTTAAATTACGGATTGGTGTCCTAATGTTGACAAATGGAGACTAGGAAATGGAGGCCCTATGTCTAAAAATCTCAAGTCAGGGATTGAATCCCAAATGTTGGTAAAAAAAGGCGCCTAGGGATTGGAGGCCCTATGTCTAAAAGGCTCAACTCAGGGATTAGCACCCTAATGTTGGCAAAAAAAGCGACTAGGGAATGGAGGCCCTATGTCTAAAAAGACTCAACTCAGGGATTGGAGCCCTAATGCTGGCAAAAGGCGACTAGGGAATGGAGGCCCTATGTCTAAAAGGCTGAACTCAGGGATTGGAGTCCTAATGTTGGCAAAAGGCGAATATGGAATGAAGGCCCTATGTCTAAAAAGGCTCAACTCAAGGAATGAAGCCCTAATGTTGGCAACATGCGACTAGAGAATGGAGGCCCTATGTCTAAAAGGCTCAACTCAGGGATTGGAGCCCTAATGTTGTCAAATGGAGACTAGAGAATGGAGGCCCTATGTCTAAAAAGCTCAACTTAGAAATTGGAGCCCTAATGTTGGCAAAAGGTGACTAGGGAATGGAGTCCCTATGTCTAAAAAGCTCAACTTAGGAATTGGAGCCCTAATGTTGGCAAAAGGCGACTAGAAAATGGAGGCCCTATGTCTAAAAGGCTCAACTTAGGGATTAGAGCCCTAATATTGGCAGAAAAAGCGACTAGGGAATGGAGGCCTTATGTCTAAAAAGGCTCAACTCAGGGATTGGAGCCCTAATGCAGGCAAAAGGGGACTAGGGAATGGAGGCCCTATGTCTCAAAGGCTCAACTCAGGGATTGGAGCCCTAATGTTGGCAAAAGTCGACTAGGGAATGGAGGCCCTATGTCTAAAAGGCTCAACTCAGGGATAGGAGCCCTAATGTTGGCAAAAGGCGACTAGGGAATGGATGCCCTATGTCTAAAAGGCTCAACTCAGGGATTGGAGCCCTAATGTTGGCAAAAGGCGACTAGGGAATGGATGCCCTATGTCTAAAAAACTCAACTCAGGGATTGGACCCCTAATGTTGGCAAAAGGCGACTAGGGAATGGATGCCCTATGTCTAAAAAGCTCAACTCAGGGATTGGAACCCTAATGTTAGCAAAAAGCGACTAGGGAATGGAGGCCCTATGTCTAAAAAGGCTCAACTCAGAGATTGGAGCCATAATGTTGGCAAAAGGTGACTAGGGAATGGAGGCCCTATGTCTAAAAAGCGCAACTTAGGGATTTGAGCCCTAATGTTGGCAAAAGGAGACTAGAGAATGGAGGCCCTATGTCTAAAAATCTCAACTCAGGGATTGAAGAACTAATGTTGGTAAAATAAGGCGCCTAGGGAATGGAGGCCTTATGTCTAAAAGGCTCAACTCCAGGATTAGAGCCCTAATGCTGGCAGAAAAAGCGACAAGGGAATGGAGGCCCTATGTCTAAAAAGGCTCAACTTAGGGATTGGAGCCCTAATGCTGGCAAAAGGCGACTAGGGAATGGAGGCCCTATGTCTAAAAGGCTCAACTCAAGGATTAGAGCCCTAATGTTGGCAAAAGGCGACTAGGGAATGAAGGCCCTATGTCTAAAAAGGCTCAAATCAAGGATTGGAGCATTAATGTTGGCAACAGGCGACTAGGGAATGGAGGCCCTATGTCTAAAAGGCTCAATTCAGGGATTGGAGCCCTAATGTTGGCAAATGGAGACTAGGGAATGGAGGTCCTATGTCTAAAAATCTCAACTCAGGGATTGGAGCCCTAATGTTGGCAAAAGGCGACTAGGGAACGAATGCCCTATGTCTAAAAATCTCAACTCAGGGATTGGAGTCCTAATGTTGGCAAAAGGCGACTGGGGAATGGAGGCCCTATGTCTAAAAAGGCTAAACTCCGGGATTGGAGCAATAATGTTGGCAAAAGGTGACTAGGGAATGGAGGCCCTATGTCTAAAAAGCTCAACTTAGGGATTGGAGCCCTAATGTTGGCAAAAGGCAATTAGGGAATGGAGGCCCTATGTCTAAAAGGCTCAACTCAAGGATTGGAGCCCTAATGTTGGCAAAAGGCGATTAGGGAATGGAGGCCCTATGCCTAAAAGGCTCAACTCAAGGATTGGAGCCCTAATATTGGCAAAAGGCGACTAGGGAATGGATGACCTATGTCTAAAAGGCTCAACTCAGGGATTGGAGCCCTAATGTTGGCAAAAGGCGACTTGGGAATGGAGGTCCTATGTCTAAAAAGGCTCAACTCAAGGATTGGAGCCCTAATGTTGGTAAAAGGTGACTAGTGAATGGAGGCTCTATGTCTAAAAAGCTCAACTTAGGGATTGAAGCCCTAATGTTGGCAAAAGGCGACTAGCGAATGGAGACCCTATGTCTAAAAGGCTTAAATTACGGATTGGTGTCCTAATGTTGACAAATGGAGACTAGGAAATGGAGGCCCTATGTCTAAAAATCTCAAGTCAGGGATTGAATCCCAAATGTTGGTAAAAAAAGGCGCCTAGGGAATGGAGGCCCTATGTCTAAAAGGCTCAACTCAGGGATTAGCACCCTAATGTTGGCAGAAAAAGCGACTAGGGAATGGAGGCCCTATGTCTAAAAAGACTCAACTCAGGGATTGCAGCCCTAATGCTGGCAAAAGGCGACTAGGGAATGGAGGCCCTATGTCTAAAAGGCTGAACTCAGGGATTGGAGTCCTAATGTTGGAAAAAGGCGAATAGGGAATGAAGGCCCTATGTCTAAAAAGGCTTAACTCAAGGAATGAAGCCCTAATGTTGGCAACATGCAACTAGAGAATGGAGGCCCTATGTCTAAAAGGCTCAACTCAGGGATTGGAGCCCTAATGTTGGCAACATGCGACTAGAGAATGGAGGCCCTATGTCTAAAAGGCTCAACTCAGGGATTGGAGCCCTAATGTTGTCAAATGGAGACTAGGGAATGGAGGCCCTATGTTTAAAAAGCTCAACTTAGGAATTGGAGCCCTAATGTTGGCAAAAGGCGACTAGAAAATGGAGGCCCTATGTCTAAAAGGCTTAACTTAGGGATTGAAGTCGTAATGTTGACAAATGGAGACTAGGGAATGGAGGCCCTATGTCTAAAAATCTCAACTAAGGGATTGAATCCCTAATGTTGGTAAAAAAAGGCGCCTAGGGAATGGAGGCCCTATGTCTGAAAGGCTCAACTCATGGATTAGAGCCCTAATGTTGGAAGAAAAAGCGACTAGGAAATGGAGGCCCTATGTCTAAAAAGAATCAACTCAGGGATTGGAGCCCTAATGCTGGCAAAAGGCGACTAGGGAATGGATGCCCTATGTCTAAAAGGCTCAACTTAGGGATTGGAGCTCTAATGTTGGCAAAAGGCGACTAAGGAATGAAGGCCCTATGTCTAAAAGGTCTCAACTCAAGGATTGGAGCCCTAATGTTGGCAACAGGCGACTAGGGAATGGAGGCGTTATGTCTAAAAGGCTCAACTCAGGGATTGGAGCCCTAATGTTGGCAAAAGGTGACAAGGGAATGGAGGCCCTATGACTAAAAAGCTCAACTTAGGGATTGAAGCCCTAATGTTGGCAAAAGGCGACTAGGGAATGGAGGCCCTGCGTTTAAAAAGCTCAACTCAAGGATTGGAGCCCTAATGATGTCAAAAGCGACTAGGGAATGGAGGCCTTATGTTTAAAAAGCTCAATTCAGGGATTGGATCCCTAATGTTGGCAAAAGATGACTAGGTAATGGAGGCCGTATGTCTAAAAAGACTCAAATCAGGGATTGGAGCCCTAAAGTTGGCAAAAGGTGACTAGGGAATGGAGGCCCTATGTCTAAAAAGCTCAACTCAGGGATTGGACCCCTAATGTTGGTAAAAAAAGGCTCCTAGGGAATGGAGGCCCTATGTCTAAAAGGCTCAACTTAGGTATTAGTGCCCTAATGTTGGCAGAAAAAGCGACTAGGGAATGGAGGCCCTATGTCTAAAAAGGGTCAACTCTGGGATTGAAGCCCTAATGCTGGCAAAATGCGACTAGGGAATGGAGGCCCTATGTCTCAAAGGCTCAACTCAGGTATTGGAGCCCTAATGTTGGCAAAAGGCAACTAGAAAATGGAGGCCCTATGTCTCAAAGGCTCAACTCAGGGATAGGAGCCCTAATGTTGGCAAAAGGCGACTAGGGAATGGATACCCTATGTCTAAAAGGCTCAACTCAGGGATTGGACCCCTAATGTTGGCAAAAAGCGACTAGGGAATGGATGCCCTATGTCTAAAAAGCTCAACTCAGGGATTGGAGCTCTAATGTTGGCAAAAGGAGACTAGAGAATGGAGGAACTATGTCTAAAAAGGCTCAACCTAGGGATTGGAGCCCTTATATTGGCAAAAGGTGACTAGGGAATGGAGGCCCTATGTCTAAAAAGCTCAACTTAGGGATTGGAGCTCTAATGTTGGCAAAAGGAGACTAGAGAATGGAGGCCCTATGTCTAAAAGGCTCAACTCAGGGATTGGAGCCCTAATGTTGGCAAATGGAGACTAGGCAATGGAGGCCCTATGTCTAAAAATCTCAACTCAGGGATTGAAGCCCTAATGTTGGTAAAATAAGGCGCCTAGGGAATGGAGGCCCTATGTCTAAAAGGCTCAACTCCGGGATTAGAGCCCTAATGTTGGAAAAAAGCGACAAGGGAATGGAGGCCCTATGTCTAAAAAGGCTCAACTTAGGGATTGGAGCCCTAATGCTGGCAAAAGGCGACTAGGGAATGGAGGCCCTATGTCTAAAAATCTCAACTCAGGGATTGAATCCCTAATGTTGGTAAAAAAGGCGCCTAGGGAATGGAGGCCCTATGTCTAAAAGGCTCAACTCATGGATTAAAGCCCTAATATTGGCAGAAAAACGACTAAGGAATGGAGGCCCTATGTCTAAAAAGACTCAACTCAGGGATTAGAGCCCTAATGCTAGCAAAAGGCGACTAGGGAATGGAGGCCCTATGTTTAAAAGGCTCAACTCAGGGATTGGAGCTCAAATGTTGGCAAAAGGCGACTAAGGAATGAATGTCCTATGTCTAAAAAGGCTCAACTCAAGGATTGGAGCCCTAATGTTGGCAACAGGGGACTAGGGAATGGAGGCCCTATGTCTAAAAGGCTCAACTCAGGGATTGGAGCCCTAATGTTGGCAAAAGATGACTAGGGAATGGAGGCCCTATGACTAAAAAGCTCAACTTAAGGATTGGAGCCCTAATGTTGGCAAAAGGTGACTAAGGAATGGAGGCCCTGTGTTTAAAAAGCTCAACTCAAGGATTGGAGCCCTAATGATGGCAAAAGCGACTAGGGAATGGAGGCCTTATGTCTAAAAAGCTCAACTCAGGGATTGGATTCCTAATGTTGGCAAAAGATGACTAGGGAATGGAGGCCCTATGTCTAAAAAGGCTCAACTCAGGGATTGGAGCCCTAAAGTTGGCAAAAGGTGACTAGGGAATGGAGGCCCTATGTCTAAAAAGCTCAACTCAGGGATTGGACCCCTAATGTTGGTAAAAAAAAGGCTCCTAGGGAATGGAGGCCCTATGTCTAAAAGGCTCAACTTAGGAATTAGTGCCCTAATGTTGGTAGAAAAAGCGACTGGGGAATGGAGGCCCTATGTCTAAAAAGGCTCAACTCAGGGATTGGAGCCCTAATGCTGGCAAAATGCGACTAGGGAATGGAGGCCCTATGTCTCAAAGGCTCAACTCAGGTATTGGAGCCCTAATGTTGGCAAAAGGCGACTAGGGAATGGAGGCCCTATGTCTCAAAGGCTCAACTCAGGGATTGGAGCCCTAATGTTGGCAAAAGGCGACGAGGGAATGGATACCCTATGTCTAAAAGGCTCAACTCAGGGATTGGACCTCTAATGTTGGCAAAAGGCGACTAGGGAATGGATACCCTATGTCTAAAAGGCTCAACTCAGGGATTGGACCTCTAATGTTGGCAAAAGGCGACTAGGGAATGGATGCCCTATGTCTAAAAAGCTCAACTCAGGGATTGGAGCCCTAATGTTGGCAAAAGGAGACTAGAGAATGGAGGCCCTATGTGTAAAAAGTCTCAACTCAGGGATTGGAGCCCTAATATTGGCAAAGGGTGACTAGGGAATGGAGGCCCTATATCTATAAAGCTCAACTTAGGAATTGGAGCCCTAATATTGGCAAAAGGCGACTAGAGAATGGAGGCCCTATGTCTAAAAGGCTCAACTCAGGGATTGGAGCCCTAATGTTGGCAAATAGAGACTAGGGAATGGAGGCCCTATGTCTAAAAATCTCAACTAAGGGATTGAAGCCCTAATGTTGGTAAAATAAGGCGCCTAGGGAATGGAGGCCCTATGTCTAAAAGGCTCAACTCCGGGATTAGAGCCCTAATGTTGGCAGAAAAAGCGACTAGGGAATGGAGGCCCTATGTCTAAAAAGGCTCAACTCAGGGATTGAAGCCCTAATGCTGGCAAAAGGCGACTAGGGAATGGAGGCCCTATGTCTAAAAGGCTCAACTCAGGGATTGGAGCCCTAATGTTGGCAAAAGGCGACTAGAGAATGGAGGCCCTATGTCTAATAAGGCTCAACTCAGGGATTGGAGCCCTAAAGTTGGCAAAAGGTGACTAGGGAATGGATGCCCTATGTCTAAAAAGCTCAACTCAGGGATTGAAGCCCTAATGTTGGTAAAAAAAAGGCTCATAGGGAATGGAGACCCTATGTCTAAAAGGCTCAACTTAGGAATTAGTGCCCTAATGTTGGTAGAAAAAGCGACTAAAGAATAAAGGCCCTATGTCTAAAAAGGCTCAACTCAGGGATTGGAGCCCTAATGCTTGCAAAATGCGACTAGGGAATGGAGGCCCTATGTCTCAAAGGCTCAACTCAGGTATTGGAGCCCTAATGTTGGCAAAAGGCGACTAGGGAATGGAGGCCCTATGTCTCAAAGGCTCAACTCAGGGATTGAAGCCCTAATGTTGGCAAAAGGCGACGAGGGAATGGATACCCTATGTCTAAAAGGCTCAACTCAGGGATTGGACCCATAATGTTGGCAAAAGGCGACTAAGGAATGGATGCCCTTTGCCTAAAAATCTCAACTCAGGGATTGGAGCTCTAATGTTGGCAAAAGGAGACTAGAGAATGGAGGAACTATGTCTAAAAAGGCTCAACTAAGGGATTGGAGCTCTAATGTTGGCAAAAGGCGACTAGAGAATGGAGGCCCTATGTCTAAAAGGTTCAACTCGGGGATTGGAGCCCTAATGTTGGCAAATGGAGACGAGGCAATGGAGGCCTTATGTATAAAAATCTCAACTCAGGGATTGAAGCCCTAATGTTGGTAAAATAAGGCGCCTAGGGAATGGAGGCCCTATGTCTAAAAGGCTCAACTCCGAGATTAGAGCCCTAATGTTGGAAGAAAAAGCGACTAGGGAATGGAGGCCCTATGTCTAAAAAGGCTCAACTCAGGGATTGAAGCCCTAATGCTGGCAAAAGGCGACTATGGAATGGGGGCCCTATGTCTAAAAGGCTGAACTCAAGGATTGGACCTCTAATGTTGGCAAAAGGCGACTAGGGAATGGATGCCCTATGTCTAAAAAGCTCAACTCAGGGATTGAAGCCCTAATGTTGGCAAAAGGAGACTAGAGAATGGAGGCCCTATGTGTAAAAAGGCTCAACTCAGGGATTGGAGCCCTAATATTGACAAAGGGTGACTAGGGAATGGAGGCCCTATGTCTATAAAGCTCAACTTAGGAATTGGAGCCCTAATATTGGCAAAAGGCGACTAGAGAATGGAGGCCCTATGTCTAAAAGGCTCAACTCAGGGATTGGAGCCCTAATGTTGGCAAATGGAGACGAGGCAATGGAGGCCTTATGTATAAAAATCTCAACTCAGGGATTGAAGCCCTAATGTTGGTAAAATAAGGCGCCTAGGGAATGGAGGCCCTATGTCTAAATGGCTCAACTCCGAGATTAGAGCCCTAATGTTGGAAGAAAAAACGACAAGGGAATGGAGGCCCTATGTCTAGAAAGGCTCAACTCAGGGATTGAAGCTCTAATGCTGGCAAAAGGCGACTAGGGAATGGAGGCCCTATGTCTAAAAGGCTCAACTCAGGGATTGGAGCCCTAATGTTGGCAAAAGGCGACTAGGGAATGGAGGCCCTATGTCTAATAAGGCTCAACTCAGGGATTGGAGCCCTAAAGTTGGCAAAAGGTGACTAGGGAATGGAGGCCCTATGTCTAAAAAGCTCAACTCAGGGATTGGAGCCCTAATGTTGGTAAAAAAAAGGCTCCTAGGGAATGGAGACCCTATGTCTAAAAGGCTCAACTTAGGAATTAGTGCCCTAATGTTGGTAGAAAAAGCGACTAAAGAATGGAGGCCCTATGTCTAAAAAGGCTCAACTCAGGGATTGGAGCCCTAATGCTGGCAAAAGGCGACTAGGGAATGGAGGCCCTATGTTTAAAAGGCTCAACTCATGGATTGGAGCTCTAATGTTGGCAAAAGGCGACTAAGGAATGAAGGCCCTATGTCTAAAAAGGCTCAACTAAAGGATTGGAGCCCTAATGTTGGCAACAGGCGACTAGGGAATGGGGGCCCTATGTCTCAAAGGCTCAACTCAGGTATTGGAGCCCTAATGTTGGCAAAAGGCGACTAGGGAATGGAGGCCCTATGTCTCAAAGGCTCAACTCACGGATTGAAGCCTTAATGTTGACAAAAGTCGACTAGGGAATGGATGCCCTGTGTATAAAAGGCTCAACTCAGGGATTGGAGCCCTAATATTGGCAAAAGGCGACTAGGGAATGGATACCCTATGTCTAAAAGGCTCAACTCAGGGATTGGACCTCTAATGTTGGCAAAAGGCGACTAGGGAATGGATGCCCTATGTCTAAAAAGCTCAACTCAGGGATTGGAGCCCTAATGTTGGCAAAAGGAGACTAGAGAATGGAGGCCCTATGTCTCAAAGGCTCAACTCAGGTATTGGAGCCCTAATGTTGGCAAAAGGCGACTAGGGAATGGAGGCCCTATGTCTCAAAGGCTAAACTCAGGGATTGGAGCCCTAATGTTGGCAAAAGGCGACGAGGGAATGGATACCCTATGTCTAAAAGGCTCAACTCAGGGATTGGACCCATAATGTTGGCAAAAGGCGACTAAGGAATGGATGCCCTTTGTCTAAAAAGCTCAACTTAGGGATTGGAGCTCTAATGTTGGCAAAAGGAGACTAGAGAATGGAGGAACTATGTCTAAAAAGGTTCAACCTAGGGATTGGAGCCCATATATTGGCAAAAGGTGACTAGGGAATGGAGGCCCTATGTCTAAAAAGCTCAACTTAGGGATTGGAGCTCTAATGTTGGCAAAAGGCGACTAGAGAATGGAGGCCCTATGTCTAAAAGGCTCAACTCGGGGATTAGAGCCCTAATGTTGGCAAATGGAGACGAGGCAATGGAGGCCTTATGTATAAAAATATCAACTCAGGGATTGAAGCCCTAATGTTGGTAAAATAAGGCGCCTAGGGAATGGAGGCCCTATGTCTAAAAGGCTCAACTCCGGGATTAGAGCCCTAATGTTGGAAGAAAAAGCGACTAGGGAATGGAGGCCCTATGTCTAATAAGGCTCAACTCAGGGATTGGAGCCCTAAAGTTGGCAAAAGGTGACTAGGAAATGAAGGCCCTATGTCTAAAAAGCTCAACTCAGGGATTGGAGCCCTAATGTTGGTAAAAAAAGGCTCATAGGGAATGGAGACCCTATGTCTAAAAGGCTCAACTTAGGAATTAGTGCCCTAATGTTGGTAGAAAAAGCGACTAAAGAATGGAGGCCCTATGTCTAAAAAGGCTCAACTCAGGGATTGGAGCCCAAATGCTGGCAAAATGCGACTAGGGAATGGAGGCCCTATGTCTCAAAGGCTCAACTCAGGTATTGGAGCCCTAATGTTGACAAAAGGCGACTAGGGAATGGAGGCCCTATGTCTCAAAGGCTCAACTCAGGGATTGAAGCCCTAATGTTGGCAAAAGGCGACGAGGGAATGGATACCCTATGTCTAAAAGGCTCAACTCAGGGATTGGACCCATAATGTTGGCAAAAGGCGACTAAGGAATGGATGCCCTTTGTCTAAAAATCTCAACTCAGGGATTGGAGCTCTAATGTTGGCAAAAGGAGACTAGAGAATGGAGGAACTATGTCTAAAAAGGCTCAACTAAGGGATTGGAGCTCTAATGTTGGCAAAAGGCGACTAGAGAATGGAGGCCCTATGTCTAAAAGGTTCAACTCGGGGATTGAAGCCCTAATGTTGGCAAATGGAGACGAGGCAATGGAGGCCTTATGTATAAAAATCTCAACTCAGGGATTGAAGCCCTAATGTTGGTAAAATAAGGCGCCTAGGGAATGGAGGCCCTATGTCTAAAAGGCTCAACTCCGAGATTAGAGCCCTAATGTTGGAAGAAAAAGCGACTAGGGAATGGAGGCCCTATGTCTAAAAAGGCTCAACTCAGGGATTGAAGCCCTAATGCTGGCAAAAGGCGACTAGGGAATGGAGGCCCTATGTCTAAAAGGCTCAACTCAGGGATTGGAGCCCTAATGTTGGCAAAAGGCGACTAGGGAATGGAGGCCCTATGTCTAATAAGGCTCAACTCAGGGATTGGAGCCCTAAAGTTGGCAAAAGGTGACTAGGGAATGGAGGCCCTATGTCTAAAAAGCTCAACTCAGGTATTGGAGCCCTAATGTTGGTAAAAAAAGGCTCATAGGGAATGGAGACCCTATGTCTAAAAGGCTCAACTTAGGAATTGGTGCCCTAATGTTGGTAGAAAAAGCGACTAAAGAATGGAGGCCCTATGTCTAAAAAGGCTCAACTCAGGGATTGGAGCCCTAATGCTGGCAAAATCTGACTAGGGAATGGAGGCCCTATGTCTCAAAGGCTCAACTCAGGTATTGGAGCCCTAATGTTGGTAAAAGGCGACTAGGGAATGGAGGCCCTATGTCTCAAAGGCTCAACTCAGGGATTGGAGCCCTAATGTTGGCAAAAGGCGACGAGGGAATGGAGGCCCTATGTCTCAAAGGCTCAACTCAGGTATTGGAGCCCTAATGCTGGCAAAATGCGACTAGGGAATGGAGGCCCTATGTCTCAAAGGCTCAACTCAGGTATTGGAGCCCTAATGTTGGCAAAAGGCGACTAGGGAATGGAGGCCCTATGTCTCAAAGGCTCAACTCAGGGATTGAAGCCCTAATGTTGGCAAAAGGCAACGAGGGAATGGATACCCTATGTCTAAAAGGCTCAACTCAGGGATTGGACCCATAATGTTGGCAAAAGGCGACTAAGGAATGGATGCCCTTTGTCTAAAAATCTCAACTCAGGGATTGGAGCTCTAATGTTGGCAAAAGGAGACTAGAAAATGGAGGAACTATGTCTAAAAAGGTCAACTAAGGGATTGGAGCTCTAATGTTGGCAAAAGGCGACTAGAGAATGGAGGCCCTATGTCTAAAAGGTTCAACTCGGGGATTGGAGCCCTAATGTTGGCAAATGGAGACGAGGCAATGGAGGCCTTATGTATAAAAATCTCAACTCAGGGATTGAAGCCCTAATGTTGGTAAAATAAGGCGCCTAGGGAATGGAGGCCCTATGTCTATAAGGCTCAACTCCGAGATTAGAGCCCTAATGTTGGAAGAAAAAGCGACTAGGGAATGGAGGCCCTATGTCTAAAAAGGCTCAACTCAGGGATTGAAGCCCTAATGCTGGCAAAAGGCGACTAGGGAATGGAGGCCCTATGTCTAAAAAGATCAACTCAGGGATTGGAGCCCTAATGTTGGCAAAAGGCGACTAGGGAATGGAGGCCCTATGTCTAATAAGGCTCAACTCAGGGATTGGAGCCCTAAAGTTGGCAAAAGGTGACTAGGGAATGAAGGCCCTATGTCTAAAAAGCTCAACTCAGGGATTGGAGCCGTAATGTTGGTAAAAAAAAGGCTCATAGGGAATGGAGACCCTATGTCTAAAAGGCTCAACTTAGGAATTGGTGCCCTAATGTTGGTAGAAAAAGCGACTAAAGAATGGAGGCCCTATGTCTAAAAAGGCTCAACTCAGGGATTGGAGCCCTAATGCTGGCAAAATGCGACTAGGGAATGGAGGCCCTATGTCTCAAAGGCTCAACTCAGGTATTGGAGCCCTAATGTTGGCAAAAGGCGACTAGGGAATGGAGGCCCTATGTCTCAAAGGCTCAACTCAGGGATTGGAGCCCTAATGTTGGCAAAAGGCGACGAGGGAATGGAGGCCCTATGTCTCAAAGGCTCAACTCAGGTATTGGAGCCCTAATGCTGGCAAAATGCGACTAGGGAATGGAGGCCCTATGTCTCAAAGGCTCAACTCAGGTATTGGAGCCCTAATGTTGGCAAAAGGCGACTAGGGAATGGAGGCCCTATGTCTCAAAGGCTCAACTCAGGGATTGAAGCCCTAATGTTGGCAAAAGGCGACGAGGGAATGGATACCCTATTTCTAAAAGGCTCAACTCAGGGATTGGACCCATAATGTTGGCAAAAGGCGACTAAGGAATGGATGCCCTTTGTCTAAAAATCTCAACTCAGGGATTGGAGCTCTAATGTTGGCAAAAGGAGACTAGAGAATGGAGGAACTATGTCTAAAAAGGCTCAACTAAGGGATTGGAGCTCTAATGTTGGCAAAAGGCGACTAGAGAATGGAGGCCCTATGTCTAAAAGGTTCAACTCGGGGATTAGAGCCCTAATGTTGGCAAATGGAGACGAGGCAATGGAGGCCTTATGTATAAAAATCTCAACTCAGGGATTGAAGCCCTAATGTTGGTAAAATAAGGCGCCTAGGGAATGGAGGCCCTATGTCTAAAAGGCTCAACTCCGAGATTAGAGCCCTAATGTTGGAAGAAAAAGCGACTAGGGAATGGAGGCCCTATGTCTAAAAAGGCTCAACTCAGGGATTGAAGCCCTAATGCTGGCAAAAGGCGACTAGGGAATGAAGGCCCTATGTCTAAAAGGCTCAACTCAGGGATTGGAGCCCTAATGTTGGCAAAAGGCGACTAGGGAATGGAGGCCCTATGTCTAATTAGGCTCAACTCAGGGATTGGAGCCCTGAAGTTGGCAAAAGGTGACTAGGGAATGGAGGCCCTATGTCTAAAAAGCTCAACTCAGGGATAGGAGCCCTAATGTTGGTAAAAAAAAGGCTCATAGGGAATGGAGACCCTATGTCTAAAAGGCTCAACTTAGGAATTAGTGCCCTAATGTTGGTAGAAAAAGCGACTAAAGAATGGAGGCCCTATGTCTAAAAAGGCTCAACTCAGGGATTGGAGCCCTAATGCTGGCAAAATGCGACTAGGGAATGGAGGCCCTATGTCTCAAAGGCTCAACTCAGGTATTGGAGCCCTAATGTTGGCAAAAGGCGACTAGGGAATGGAGGCCCTATGTCTCAAAGGCTCAACTCAGGTATTGGAGCCCTAATGTTGGCAAAAGGCGACTAGGGAATGGAGGCCCTATGTCTCAAAGGCTCAACTCAGGGATTGAAGCCCTAATGTTGGCAAAAGGCGACGAGGGAATGGATACCCTATGTCTAAAAGGCTCAACTCAGGGATTGGACCCATAATGTTGGCAAAAGGCGACTAAGGAATGGATGCCCTTTGTCTAAAAATCTCAACTCAGGGATTGGAGCTCTAATGTTGGCAAAAGGAGACTAGAGAATGGAGGAACTATGTCTAAAAAGGGTCAACTAAGGGATTGGAGCTCTAATGTTGGCAAAAGGCGACTAGAGAATGGAGGCCCTATGTCTAAAAGGTTCAACTCGGGGATTGGAGCCCTAATGTTGGCAAATGGAGACGAGGCAATGGAGGCCTTATGTATAAAAATCTCAACTCAGGGATTGAAGCCCTAATGTTGGTAAAATAAGGCGCCTAGGGAATGGAGGTCCTATGTCTAAAAGGCTCAACTCCGAGATTAGAGCCCTAATGTTGGAAGAAAAAGCGACTAGGGAATGGAGGCCCTATGTCTAAAAAGGCTCAACTCAGGGATTGAAGCCCTAATGCTGGCAAAAGGCGACTAGGGAATGGAGGCCCTATGTCTAAAAGGCTCAACTCAGGGATTGGAGCCCTAATGTTGGCAAAAGGCGACTAGGGAATGGAGGCCCTATGTCTAATAAGGCTCAACTCAGGGATTGGAGCCCTAAAGTTGGCAAAAGGTGACTAGGGAATGGAGGCCCTATGTCTAAAAAGCTCAACTCAGGGATTGGAGCCGTAATGTTGGTAAAAAAAAGGCTCATAGGGAATGGAGACCCTATGTCTAAAAGGCTCAACTTAGGAATTGGTGCCCTAATGTTGGTAGAAAAAGCGACTAAAGAATGGAGGCCCTATGTCTAAAAAGGCTCAACTCAGGGATTGGAGCCCTAATGCTGGCAAAATCTGACTAGGGAATGGAGGCCCTATGTCTCAAAGGCTCAACTCAGGTATTGGAGCCCTAATGTTGGTAAAAGGCGACTAGGGAATGGAGGCCCTATGTCTCAAAGGCTCAAATCAGGGATTGGAGCCCTAATGTTGGCAAAAGGCGACGAGGGAATGGAGGCCCTATGTCTCAAAGGCTCAACTCAGGTATTGGAGCCCTAATGCTGGCAAAATGCAACTAGGGAATGGAGGCCCTATGTCTCAAAGGCTCAACTCAGGTATTGGAGTCCTAATGTTGGCAAAAGGCGACTAGGGAATGGAGGCCCTATGTCTCAAAGGCTCAACTCAGGGATTGAAGCCCTAATGTTGGCAAAAGGCGACGAGGGAATGGATACCCTATGCCTAAAAGGCTCAACTCAGGGATTGGACCCATAATGTTGGCAAAAGGCGACTAAGGAATGGATGCCCTTTGTCTAAAAATCTCAACTCAGGGATTGGAGCTCTAATGTTGGCAAAAGGAGACTAGAGAATGGAGGAACTATGTCTAAAAAGGTCAACTAAGGGATTGGAGCTCTAATGTTGGCAAAAGGCGACTAGAGAATGGAGGCCCTATGTCTAAAAGGTTCAACTCGGGGATTGGAGCCCTAATGTTGGCAAATGGAGACGAGGTATTGGAGGCCTTATGTATAAAAATCTCAACTCAGGGATTGAAGCCCTAATGTTGGTAAAATAAGGCGCCTAGGGAATGGAGGCCCTATGTCTAAAAGGCTCAACTCCGAGATTAGAGCCCTAATGTTGGAAGAAAAAGCGACTAGGGAATGGAGGACCTATGTCTAAAAAGGCTCAACTCAGGGATTGAAGCCCTAATGCTGGCAAAAGGCGAATAGGGAATGGAGGCCCTATGTCTAAAAGGCTCAACTCAGGGATTGGAGCCCTAATGTTGGCAAAAGGCGACTAGGGAATGGAGGCCCTATGTCTAATAAGGCTCAACTCAGGGATTGGAGCCCTAAAGTTGGCAAAAGGTGACTAGGGAATGAAGTCCCTATGTCTAAAAAGCTCAACTCAGGGATTGGAGCCGTAATGTTGGTAAAAAAAAGGCTCATAGGGAATGGAGACCCTATGTCTAAAAGGCTCAACTTAGGAATTGGTGCCCTAATGTTGGTAGAAAAAGCGACTAAAGAATGGAGGCCCTATGTCTAAAAAGGCTCAACTCAGGGATTGGAGCACTAATGCTGGCAAAATGCGACTAGGGAATGGAGGCCCTATGTCTCAAAGGCTCAACTCAGGTATTGGAGCCCTAATGTTGGCAAAAGGCGACTAGGGAATGGAGGCCCTATGTCTCAAAGGCTCAACTCAGGGATTGGAGCCCTAATGTTGGCAAAAGGCGACGAGGGAATGGAGGCCCTATGTCTCAAAGGCTCAACTCAGGTATTGGAGCCCTAATGCTGGCAAAATGCGACTAGGGAATGGAGGCCCTATGTCTCAAAGGCTCAACTCAGGTATTGGAGCCCTAATGTTGGCAAAAGGCGACTAGGGAATGGAGGCCCTATGTCTCAATAGCTCAACTCAGGGATTGAAGCCCTAATGTTGGCAAAAGGCGACGAGGGAATGGATACCCTATGTCTAAAAGGCTCAACTCAGGGATTGGACCCATAATGTTGGCAAAAGGCGACTAAGGAATGGATGCCCTTTGTCTAAAAATCTCAACTCAGGGATTGGAGCTCTAATGTTGGCAAAAGGAGACTAGAGAATGGAGGAACTATGTCTAAAAAGGCTCAACTAAGGGATTGGAGCTCTAATGTTGGCAAAAGGCGACTAGAGAATGGAGGCCCTATGTCTAAAAGGTTCAACTCGGGGATTGGAGCCCTAATGTTGGCAAATGGAGACGAGGCAATGGAGGCCTTATGTATAAAAATCTCAACTCAGGGATTGAAGCCCTAATGTTGGTAAAATAAGGCGCCTAGGGAATGGAAGCCCTATGTCTAAAAGGCTCAACTCCGAGATTAGAGCCCTAATGTTGGAAGAAAAAGCGACTAGGGAATGGAGGCCCTATGTCTAAAAAGGCTCAACTCAGGGATTGAAGCCCTAATGCTGGCAAAAGGCGACTAGGGAATGAAGGCCCTATGTCTAAAAGGCTCAACTCAGGGATTGGAGCCCTAATGTTGGCAAAAGGCGACTAGGGAATGGAGGCCCTATGTCTAATAAGGTTCAACTCAGGGATTGGAGCCCTAAAGTTGGCAAAAGGTGACTAGGGAATGGAGGCCCTATGTCTAATAAGCTCAACTCAGGGATTGGAGCCCTAATGTTGGTAAAAAAAAGGCTCATAGGGAATGGAGACCCTATGTCTAAAAGGCTCAACTTAGGAATTAGTGCCCTAATGTTGGTAGAAAAAGCGACTAAAGAATGGAGGCCCTATGTCTAAAAAGGCTCAACTCAGGGATTGGAGCCCTAATGCTGGCAAAATGCGACTAGGGAATGGAGGCCCTATGTCTCAAAGGCTCAACTCAGGTATTGGAGCCCTAATGTTGGTAAAAAAAGGCTCATAGGGAATGGAGACCCTATGTCTAAAAGGCTCAACTTAGGAATTAGTGCCCTAATGTTGGTAGAAAAAGCGACTAAAGAATGGAGGACCTATGTCTAAAAAGGCTCAACTAAGGGATTGGAGCCCTAATGTTGGCAACAGGCGACTAGGGAATGGGGGCCCTATGTCTCAAAGGCTCAACTCAGGTATTGGAGCCCTAATGTTGGTAAAAAAAGGCTCATAGGGAATGGAGACCCTATGTCTAAAAGGCTCAACTTAGGAATTAGTGCCCTAATGTTGGTAGAAAAAGCGACTAAAGAATGGAGGCCCTATGTCTAAAAAGGCTCAACTCAGGTATTGGAGCCCTAATGCTGGCAAAATGCGACTAGGGAATGGAGGCCCTATGTCTCAAAGGCTCAACTCAGGTATTGGAGCCCTAATGTTGGCAAAAGGCGACTAGGGAATGGAGGCCCTATGTCTCAAAGGCTCAACTCAGGGATTGAAGCCCTAATGTTGGCAAAAGGAGACGAGGGAATGGATACCCTATGTCTAAAAGGCTCAACTCAGGGATTGGACCCATAATGTTGGCAAAAGGCGACTAGGGAATGGAGGCCCTATGTATAATAAGGCTCAACTCAGGGATTGGAGCCCTAATGTTGGCAACAGGCGACTAGGGAATGGGGGCCCTATGTCTCAAAGGCTCAACTCAGGTATTGGAGCCCTAATGTTGGTAAAAAAAGGCTCATAGGGAATGGAGACCCTATGTCTAAAAGGCTCAACTTAGGAATTAGTGCCCTAATGTTGGTAGAAAAAGCGACTAAAGAATGGAGGCCCTATGTCTAAAAAGGCTCAACTCAGGTATTGGAGCCCTAATGCTGGCAAAATGCGACTAGGGAATGGAGGCCCTATGTCTCAAAGGCTCAACTCAGGTATTGGAGCCCTAATGTTGGCAAAAGGCGACTAGAGAATGGAGGCCCTATGTCTCAAAGGCTCAACTTAGGGATTGGAGCCCTAATGTTGGCAAAAGGCGACGAGGGAATGGATACCCTATGTCTAAAAGGCTCAACTCAGGGATTGGACCCATAATGTTGGCAAAAGGTGACTAAGGAATGGATGCCCTTTGTCTAAAAATCTCAACTCAGGGATTGAAGCTCTAATGTTGGCAAAAGGAGACTAGAGAATGGAGGAACTATGTCTAAAAAGGCTCAACTAAGGGATTGGAGCTCTAATGTTGGCAAAAGGCGACTAGAGAATGGAGGCCCTATGCCTAAAAGGTTCAACTCGGGGATTGGAGCCCTAATGTTGGCAAATGGAGACGAGGCAATGGAGGCCTTATGTATAAAAATCTCAACTCAGGGATTGAAGCCCTAATGTTGGTAAAATAAGGCGCCTAGGGAATGGAGGCCCTATGTCTAAAAGGCTCAACTCCGAGATTAGAGCCCTAATGTTGGAAGAAAAAGCGACTAGGGAATGGAGGCCCTATGTCTAAAAAGGCTCAACTCAGGTATTGAAGCCCTAATGCTGGCAAAAGGCGACTAGGGAATGGAGGACCTATGTCTAAAAGGCTCAACTCAAGGATTGGAGCCCTAATGTTGGCAAAAGGCAACTAGGGAATGAAGGCCCTATGTCTAAAAAGGCTCAACTAAAGGATTGGAGCCCTAATGTTGGCAACAGGCGACTAGGGAATGGGGGTCCTATGTCTCAAAGGCTCAACTCAAGGATTGGAGCCCTAATGTTGGCAAAAGGCAACTAGGGAATGAAGGCCCTATGTCTAAAAAGGCTCAACTAAAGGATTGGAGCCCTAATGTTGGCAACAGGCGACTAGGGAATGGGGGTCCTATGTCTCAAAGGCTCAACTCAGGTATTGGAGCCCTAATGTTGGTAAAAAAAGGCTCATAGGGAATGGAGACCCTATGTCTAAAAGGCTCAACTTAGGAATTAGTGCCCTAATGTTGGTAGAAAAAGCGACTAAAGAATGGAGGCCCTATGTCTAAAAAGGCTCAACTCAGGTATTGGAGCCCTAATGCTGGCAAAATGCGACTAGGGAATGGAGGCCCTATGTCTCAAAGGCTCAACTCAGGTATTGGAGCCCTAATGTTGGCAAAAGGCGACTAGGGAATGGAGGCCCTATGTCTCAAAGGCTCAACTCAGGGATTGGAGCCCTATTGTTGGCAAAAGGCGACGAGGGAATGGATACCCTATGTCTAAAAGGCTCAATTCAGGGATTGGACCCATAATGTTGGCAAAAGGCGACTAAGGAATGGAAGCCCTTTGTCTAAAAATCTCAACTCAGAGATTGGAGCTCTAATGTTGGCAAAAGGAGACTAGAGAATGGAGGAACTATGTCTAAAAAGGCTCAACTAAGGGATTAGAGCTCTAATGTTGGCAAAAGGCGACTAGAGAATGGAGGCCCTATGTCTAAAAAGTTCAACTCGGGGATTGGAGCCCTAATGTTGGCAAATGGAGACGAGGCAATGGAGGCCTTATGTATAAAAATCTCAACTCAGGGATTGAAGCCCTAATGTTGGTAAAATAAGGCGCCTAGGGAATGGAGGCCCTATGTCTAAAAGGCTCAACTCCGAGATTAGAGCCCTAATGTTGGAAGAAAAAGCGACTAGGGAATGGAGGCCCTATGTCTAAAAAGGCTCAACTCAGGTATTGAAGCCCTAATGCTGGCAAAAGGCGACTAGGGAATGGAGGACCTATGTCTAAAAGGCTCAACTCAAGGATTGGAGCCCTAATGTTGGCAAAAGGCGACTAGGGAATGAAGGCCCTATGTCTAAAAAGGCTCAACTAAAGGATTGGAGCCCTAATGTTGGCAACAGGCGACTAGGGAATGGGGGCCCTATGTCTCAAAGGCTCAACTCAGGTATTGGAGCCCTAATGTTGGCAAAAGGCGACTAGGGAATGGAGGCCCTATGTCTCAAAGGCTCAACTCACGGATTGGAGCCCTAATGTTGACAAAAGGCGACTAGGGAATGGATGCCCTATGTCTAAAAGGCTCAACTCAGGGATTGGAGCCCTAATATTGGCAAAGGGCGACTAGGGAATGGATACCCTATGTCTAAAAGGCTCAACTCAGGGATTGGACCTCTAATGTTGGCAAAAGGCGACTAGGGAATGGATGCCCTATATCTAAAAAGCTCAACTCAGGGATTGGAGCCCTAATGTTGGCAAAAGGAGACTAGAGAATGGAGGCCCTATGTCTAAAAAGGCTCAACTCAGGGATTGGAGCCCTAATATTGGCAAAGGGTGACTAGGGAATGGAGGCCCTATGTCTATAAAGCTCAACTCAGGGATTGGAGCCCTAATGTTGGCAAATGGAGACTAGGGAATGGAGGCCCTATGTCTAAAAATCTCAACTAAGGGATTGAAGCCCTAATGTTGGTAAAATAAGGCGCCTTGGGAATGGAGGCCCTATGTCTAAAAGGCTCAACTCCGGGATTAGAGCCCTAATGTTGACAGAAAAAGCGACTAGGGAATGGAGGCCCTATGTCTAAAAAGGCTCAACTCAGGGATTGGAGCTCTAATGTTGGCAAAAGGCGACTAGAGAATGGAGGCCCTATGTCTAAAAGGCTCAACTCGGGGATTGGAGCCCTAATGTTGGCAAATGGAGACGAGGCAATGGAGGCCTTATGTATAAAAATCTCAACTCAGGGATTGAAGCCCTAATGTTGGTAAAATACGGCGCCTAGGGAATGGAGGCCCTATGTCAAAAAGGCTCAACTCCAGGATTAGAGCCCTAATGTTGGAAGAAAAAGCGATTAGGTAATGGAGGCCCTATGTCTAAAAAGGCTCAACTCAGGTATTGAAGCCCTAATGCTGGCAAAAGGCGACTAAGGAATGGAGGCCCTATGTCTAAAAGGCTCAACTCAAGGATTGGAGCCCTAATGTTGGCAAAAGGCGACTAGGGAATGAAGACCCTATGTCTAAAAAGGCTCAACTAAAGGATTGGAGCCCTAATGTTGGCAACATGCGACTAGGGAATGGGGGCCCTATGTCTCAAAGGCTCAACTCAGGTATTGGAGCCCTAATGTTGGCAAAAGGCGATTAGGGAATGAAGGCCCTATGTCTCAAAGGCTCAACTCACGGATTGGAGCCCTAATGTTGACAAAAGGCGACTAGGGAATGGATGCCCTATGTCTAAAAGGCTCAACTCAGGGATTGGAGCCCTAATATTGGCAAAAGGCGACTAGGGAATGGATACCCTATGTCTAAAAGGCTCAACTCAGGGATTGGACCTCTAATGTTGGCAAAAGGCGACTAGGGAATGGATGCCCTATGTCTAAAAAGCTCAACTCAGGGATTGAAGCCCTAATGTTGGCAAAAGGAGACTAGAGAATGGAGGCCCTATGTCTAAAAAGGCTCAACTCAGGGATTGGAGCCCTAATGTTGGCAAATGGAGACGAGGCAATGGAGGCCTTATGTATAAAAATCTCAACTCAGGGATTGAAGCCCTAATGTTGGTAAAATAAGGTGCCTAGGGAATGGAGGCCATATGTCAAAAAGGCTCAACTCCGGGATTAGAGCCCTAATGTTGGAAGAAAAAGCGATTAGGGAATGGAGGCCCTATGTCTAAAAATGCTCAACTCAGGTATTGAAGCCCTAATGCTGGCAAAAGGCGACTAGGGAATGGAGGCCCTATGTCTAAAAGGCTCAACTCAAGGATTGGAGCCCTAATGTTGGCAAAAGGCGACTAGGGAATGAAGGCCCTACGTCTAAAAAGGCTCAACTCAGAGATTGGAGCCATAATGTTGGCAAAAGGTGACTAGGGAATGGAGGCCCTATGTCTAAAAAGCTCAACTCAGGGATTGTACCCCTAATGTTGGTAAAAAAAAGGCTCCTAGGGAATGGAGGCCCTATGTCTAAAAGGCTCAACTTAGGAATTAGTGCCCTAATGTTGGTAGAAAAAGCGACTAGGGAATGGAGGCCCTATGTCTAAAAAGGCTCAACTCAGGGATTGGAGCCCTAATGCTGGCAAAATGCGACTAGGGAATGGAGGCCCTATGTCTCAAAGGCTCAACTCAGGTATTGGAGCCCTAATGTTGGCAAAAGGAGACTAGGGAATGGGGGCCCTATGTCTCAAAGGCTCAACTCAGGTATTGGAGCCCTAATGTTGGTAAAAAAAAGGCTCTTAGGGAATGGAGACCCTATGTCTAAAAGGCTCAACTCAGGGATTGGACCCATAATGTTGGCAAAAGGCGACTAAGGAATGGATGCCCTTTGTCTAAAAAGCTCAACTCAGGGATTGGAGCTCTAATGTTGGCAAAAGGAGACTAGAGAATGGAGGAACTATGTCTAAAAAGGCTCAACCTAGGGATTGGAGCCCTTATATTGGCAAAAGGTGACTAGGGAATGGAGGCCCTATGTCTAAAAAGCTCAACTTAGGGATTGGAGCTCTAATGTTGGCAAAAGGCGACTAGAGAATGGAGGCCCTATGTCTAAAAGGCTCAACTCGGGGATTGGAGCCCTAATGTTGGCAAATGGAGACGAGGCAATGGAGGCCTTATGTATAAAAATCTCAACTCAGGGATTGAAGCCCTAATGTTGGTAAAATAAGGCGCCTAGGGAATGGAGGCCCTATGTCAAAAAGGATCAACTCCGGGATTAGAGCCCTAATGTTGGAAGAAAAAGCAATTAGGGAATGGAGGCCCTATGTCTAAAAAGGCTCAACTCAGGTATTGAAGCCTTAATGCTGGCAAAAGGCGACTAGGGAATGGAGGCCCTATGTCTAAAAGGCTCAACTCAAGGATTGGAGCCCTAATGTTGGCAAAAAGGCGACTAGGGAATGAAGGCCCTATGTCTAAAAAGGCTCAACTAAAGGATTGGAGCCCTAATGTTGGCAACATGCGACTAGGGAATGGGGGCCCTATGTCTCAAAGGCTCAACTCAGGTATTGGAGCCCTAATGTTGGCAAAAGGCGACTAGGGAATGGAGGCCCTATGTCTCAAAGGCTCAACTCACGGATTGGAGCCCTAATGTTGACAAAAGGCGACTAGGGAATGGATGCCCTATGTCTAAAAGGCTCAACTCAGGGATTGGAGCCCTAATATTGGCAAAAGGCGACTAGGGAATGGATACCCTATGTCTAAAAGGCTCAACTCAGGGATTGGACCTCTAATGTTGGCAAAAGGCGACTAGGGAATGGATGCCCTATGTCTAAAAAGCTCAACTCAGGGATTGAAGCCCTAATGTTGGCAAAAGGAGACTAGAGAATGGAGGCCCTATGTCTAAAAAGGCTCAACTCAGGGATTGGAGCCCTAATGTTGGCAAATGGAGACGAGGCAATGGAGGCCTTATGTATAAAAATCTCAACTCAGGGATTGAAGCCCTAATGTTGGTAAAATAAGGTGCATAGGGAATGGAGGCCCTATGTCAAAAAGGCTCAACTCCGGGATTAGAGCCCTAATGTTGGAAGAAAAAGCGATTAGGGAATGGAGGCCCTATGTCTAAAAAGGCTCAACTCAGGTATTGAAGCCCTAATGCTGGCAAAAGGCGACTAGGGAATGGAGGCCCTATGTCTAAAAGGCTCAACTCAAGGATTGGAGCCCTAATGTTGGCAAAAGGCGACTAGGGAATGAAGGCCCTATGTCTAAAAAGGCTCAACTAAAGGATTGGAGCCCTAATGTTGGCAACATGCGACTAGGGAATGGGGGCCCTATGTCTCAAAGGCTCAACTCAGGTATTGGAGCCCTAATGTTGGCAAAAGGCGACTAGGGAATGGAGGCCCTATGTCTCAAAGGCTCAACTCACGGATTGGAGCCCTAATGTTGACAAAAGGCGACTAGGGAATGGATGCCCTATGTCTAAAAGGCTCAACTCAGGGATTGGAGCCCTAATATTGGCAAAAGGCGACTAGGGAATGGATACCCTATGTCTAAAAGGCTCAACTCAGGGATTGGACCTCTAATGTTGGCAAAAGGCGACTAGGGAATGGATGCCCTATGTCTAAAAAGCTCAACTCAGGGATTGAAGCCTTAATGTTGGCAAAAGGAGACTAGAGAATGGAGGCCCTATGTCTAAAAAGGCTCAACTCAGGGATTGGAGCCCTAATGTTGGCAAATGGAGACGAGGCAATGGAGGCCTTATGTATAAAAATCTCAACTCAGGGATTGAAGCCCTAATGTTGGTAAAATAAGGCGCCTAGGGAATGGAGGCCCTATGTCAAAAAGGCTCAACTCCGGGATTAGAGCCCTAATGTTGGAAGAAAAAGCGATTAGGGAATGGAGGCCCTATGTCTAAAAAGGCTCAACTCAGGTATTGAAGCCCTAATGCTGGCAAAAGGCGACTAGGGAATGGAGGCCCTATGTCTAAAAGGCTCAACTCAAGGATTGGAGCCCTAATGTTGGCAAAAGGCGACTAGGGAATGAAGGCCCTATGTCTAAAAAGGCTCAACTAAAGGATTGGAGCCCTAATGTTGGCAACATGCGACTAGGGAATGGGGGCCCTATGTCTCAAAGGCTCAACTCAGGTATTGGAGCCCTAATGTTGGCAAAAGGCAACTAGGGAATGGAGGACCTATGTCTCAAAGGTTCAACTCACGGATTGGAGCCCTAATGTTGACAAAAGGCGACTAGGGAATGGATGCCCTATGTCTAAAAGGCTCAACTCAGGGATTGGAGCCCTAATATTGGCAAAAGGCGACTAGGGAATGGATACCCTATGTCTAAAAGGCTCAACTCAGGGATTGGACCTCTAATATTGGCAAAAGGCGACTAGGGAATGGATGCCCTATGTCTAAAAAGCTCAACTCAGGGATTGGAGCCCTAATGTTGGCAAAAGGAGACTAGAGAATGGAGGCCCTATGTCTAAAAAGGCTCAACTCAGGGATTGGAGCCCTAATATTGGCAAAGGGTGACTAGGGAATGGAGGCCCTATGTCTATAAAGCTCAACTTAGGAATTGGAGCCCTAATATTGGCAAAAGGCGACTAGAGAATGGAGGCCCTATGTCTAAAATACTCAACTCAGGGATTGGAGCCCTAATGTTGGCAAATGGAGACTAGGGAATGGAGGCCCTATGTCTAAAAATCTCAACTAAGGGATTGAAGCCCTAATGTTGGTAAAATAAGGCGCCTAGGGAATGGAGGCCCTATGTCTAAAAGGCTCAACTCCGGGATTAGAGCCCTAATGTTGGCAGAAAAAGAGACTAGGGAATGGAGGCCCTATGTCTAAAAAGGCTCAACTCAGGGATTGGAGCCCTAATGCTGGCAAAAGGCGACTAGGGAATGGAGGCCCTATGTCTAAAAGGCTCAACTCAGGGATTGGAGCCCTAATGTTGGCAAAAGGCGACTAGGGAATGAAGGCCCTATGTCTAAAAAGGCTCAACTCAAGGATTGGAGCCCTAATGTTGGCAACAGGCGACTAGTGAATGGAGGCCCTATGTCTAAAAGGCTCAATTCAGGGATTGGAGCCCTAGTGTTGGCAAATGGAGACTAGGGAATGGAGGTCCTATGTCTAAAAATCTCAACTCAGGGATTGAAGCCCTAATGTTGATAAAAAAGGCGTCTAGGGAATGGAGGCCCTATGTCTAAAAGGCTCAACTCAGGAATTGGAGCCCTAATATTGGCAAAAAAAACGACTAGGGAATGGAGGCCCTATGTCTAAAAAGGCTCAACTCAGGGATTGGAGCCCTAATGCTGGCAAAAGGAGACTAGGGAATGGATGCCCTATGTCTCAAAGGCTAAACTCAGGGATTAGAGCCCTAATGATGGCAAAAGGCGACTAGGGAATGGAGGCCCTATGTTTAAAAATCTCAACTTAGGAATTGAATCCCTAATGTTGGTAAAAAAAGGCGCCTAGGGAATGGAGGCCCTATGTCTAAAAGGCTCAACTCATGGATTAGAGCCCTAATGTTGGCAGAAAAAGCGACTAGGGAATGGAGGCCTTATGTCTAAAAAGACTCAACTCAGGGGTTGGAGCCCTAATGCTGGCAAAAGGCGATTAGGGAATGGTGGCCCTATGTCTAAAAGGCTCAACTGAGGGATTGGAACTCTAATGTTTGCAAAAAGCGACTAAGGAATGAAGGCCCTATGTCTAAAAAGGCTCAACACAAGGATTGGAGCCCTAATATTGGTAACAAGCGACTAGGGAATGGAGGCCCTATGTCTAAAAGGCTCAACTCAGGGATTAGAGCCCTAATGTTGGCAAAAGGTGACTAAGGAATGGAGGCCCTATGTCTAAAAAGCTCAACTTAGGGATTGGATCCCTAATGTTGGGAAAAGACGACTAGGGAATGGAGGCCCTGTGTTTAAAAAGCTCAACTCAAGGATTGGAGCCCTCATGATGGCAAAAGTGACTAGGGAATGGAGGGCTTATGTCTAAAAAGCTCAACTCAGGGATTGGATCCCTAATGTTGGAAAAGGATGACTTGGGAATGGAGGCCCTATGTCTAAAAAGGCTCAACTCAGGGATTAGAGCCCTAAAGTTGGCAAAAGGTGACTAGGGAATGGAGGCCCTATGTCTAAAAGGCTCAACTCAGGGATTGGAGCTCTAATGTTGGCAAAAGGCGACTAAGGTATGAAGGCCCTATGTCTAAAAAGCTCAACTCAGGGATTGGATCCCTAATGTTGGAAAACGATGACTAGGGAATGGAGGCCCTATGTCTAAAAAGGCTCAACTCAGGGATTGGAGCCCTAAAGTTGGCAAAAGGTGACTAGGGAATGGAGGCCCTATGTCTAAAAGGCTCAACTCAGGGATTGGAGCTCTAATGTTGGCAAAAGGCGACTAAGGAATGAAGGCCCTATGTCTAAAAAGGCTCAACTCAAGGATTGGAGCCCTAATGCTGGCAAAAGGCGACTAGGGAATGAAGACCCTATGTCTAAAAGGCTCAACTCAAGGACTGGAGCCCTAATGTTGGAAAAAAGCGACTAGGGAATGAAGGCCCTATGTCTAAAAAGGCTCAACTCCGGGATTAGAGCCCTAATGTTGGCAGAAAAAGAGACTAGGGAATGGAGGCCCTATGTCTAAAAAGGCTCAACTCAGGGATTGGAGCCCTAATGCTGGCAAAGGGCGACTAGGGAATGGAGGCCCTATGTCTAAAAGGCTCAACTCAGGGATTGGAGCCCTAATGTTGGCAAAAGGCGACTAGGGAATGAAGGCCCTATGTCTAAAAAGGCTCAACTCAAGGATTGGAGCCCTAATGTTGGCAACAGGCGACTAGGGAATGGAGGCCCTATGTCTAAAAGGCTCAATTCAGGGATTGGAGCGCTAGTGTTGGCAAATGGAGACTAGGGAATGGAGGTCCTATGTCTAAAAATCTCAACTCAGGGATTGGAGCCCTAATGTTGATAAAAAAAGCCGCCTAGGGAATGGAGGCCCTATGTCTAAAAGGCTCAACTCAGGAATTGGAGCCCTAATATTGGCAGAAAAAACGACTAGGGAATGGAGGCCCTATGTCTAAAAAGGCTCAACTCAGGGATTGGAGCCCTAATGCTGGCAAAAGGAGACTAGGGAATGGAGGCCCTATGTCTCAAAGGCTAAACTCAGGGATTGGAGCCCTAATGTTGGCAAAAGGCGACTAGGGAATGGAGGTCATATGTCTAAAAGGCTCAACTCAGGGATTGGAGCCCTAATGTTGGCAAAAGGTGACTAGGGAATGGAGGCCCTATGTCTAAAAAGGCTCGACTCAGGAATTGGATCCCTAATGCTGGCAAAAGGCGACTAGGGAATGGTGGCCCTATGTCTCAAAGGCTCAACTCAGGTATTGGAGCCCTAATGTTGGCAAAAGGCGACTAGGGAATGGAGGCCCTATGTCTCAAAAGCTCAACTCAGGGATTGGAACCCTAATGTTGGCAAAAGGCGACTAGGGAATGGATACCCTATGTATAAAAGACTAAATTCAGGGATTAGAGCCCTAATGCTGGCAAAAGGCGACTAGGGAATGGAGGCCATATGTCTAAAATGCTGAACTCAGGGATTGGAACCCTAATGTTGGCAAAAGGCGACTAGGGAATGAAGACCCTATGTCTAAAAAGGCTCAACTCAAAGAATGGAGCCCAAATGTTGGCAACAGGCGACTAGGGAATGGAGGCCCTATGTCTAAAAGGCTCAACTCAAGGATTGGAGCTCTAATGTTGGCAAATGGAGACTAGGGAATGGAGGTCCTATGTCTAAAAATCTCAACTCAGGGATTGGAGCCCTAATGTTGATAAAAAAGGCGCCTAGGGAATGGAGGCCCTATGTTTAAAAGGCTAAACTCAGGAATTTGAGCCCTAATATTGGCAGAAAAAACGACTAGGGAATGGAGGCCCTATGTCTAAAAAGGCTCAACTCATGGATTGGAGCCCTAATGATGGCAAAAGGCGACTAGGGAATGGAGGCCATATGTTTAAAAATCTCAACTTAGGAATTGAATCCCTAATGTTGGTAAAAAAAGGCGCCTAGGGAATGGAGGCCCTATGTCTAAAAGGCTCAACTCATGGATTAGAGCCCTAATGTTGGCAGAAAAAGCGACTAGGGAATGGAGGCCTTATGTCTAAAAAGACTCAACTCAGGGATTGGAGCCCTAATGCTGGCAAAAGGCGACTAGGGAATGGAGGCCCTATGTCTAAAAGGCTCAACTGAGGGATTGGAACTCTAATGTTTGCAAAAAGCGACTAAGGAATGAAGGCCCTATGTCTAAAAAGGCTCAACACAAGGATTGGAGCCCTAATATTAGTAACAAGCGACTAGGGAATGGAGGCCCTATGTCTAAAAGGCTCAACTCAGGGATTAGAGCCCTAATGTTGGCAAAAGGTGACTAAGGAATGGAGGCCCTATGTCTAAAAAGTTCAACTTAGGGATTGGATCCCTAATGTTGGCAAAAGGCGACTAGGGAATGGAGGCCCTGTGTTTAAAAAGCTCAACTCAAGGATTAGAGCCCTAATGATGGCAAACATGACTAGGGAATGGAGGCCTTATGTCTAAAAAGCTCAACTCAGGGATTGGATCCCTAATGTTGGAAAACGATGACTAGGGAATGGAGGCCCTATGTCTAAAAAGGCTCAACTCAGGGATTGGAGCCCTAAAGTTGGCAAAAGGTGACTAGGGAATGGAGGCCCTATGTATAAAAGGCTCAACTCAGGGATTGGAGCTCTAATGTTGGCAAAAGGCGACTAAGGAATGAAGGCCCTATGTCTAAAAAGGCTAAACTCAAGGATTGGAGCCCTAATGCTGGCAAAAGGCGACTAGGGAATGAAGGCCCTATGTCTAAAAGGCTCAACTCAAGGACTGGAGCCCTAATGTTGAAAAAAGGCGACTAGGGAATGAAGGCCCTATGTCTAAAAAGGCTTAACTCAAGGATTGGAGCTCTAATGTTGGCAACAGGCGACTAGGGAATGGAGGCCCTATGTCTCAAAGGCTCAACTCAGGTATTGGTGCCCTAATGTTGGCAAAAGGCGACTAGGGAATGGAGGCCCTATGTCTCAAAGGCTCAACTCAGGGATTGGAGCCCTAATATTGGCAAAAGGCAACTAGGGAATGGATGCCCTATGTCTAAAAGGCTCAACTCAGGGATTGGAGCCCTAATATTGGAAAAAGGCGACTAGGGAATGGATATCCTATGTCTAAAAGGCTCAACTCAGGGATTGGACCCCTAATGTTGGCAAAAGGCGACCAGGGAATGGATGCCCTTTGTCTAAAAAGATCAACTCAGGGATTGGATTCCTAATGTTGGCAAAAGGAAACTAGAGAATGGAGGAACGATGTCTAAAAAGGCTCAACTCATGGATTTGATCCCTAATTTTGGCAAAAGGTGACTAGGGAATGGAGGACCTATATCTAAAAAGCTCAACTTAGGGATTTGAGCCCTAATGTTGGCAAAAGGCGACTAGAGAATGGAGGCCCTATGTCTAAAATACTCAACTCAGGGATTGGAGCCCTAATGTTGGCAAATGGAGACTAGGGAATGGAGGCCATATGTCTAAAAATCTCAACTTAGGGATTGAAGCCCTAATGTTGGCAAAATGAGACTAGGGAATGGAGGCCCTATGTCGAAAAGGCTCAACTCCAAGATTAGAGCCCTAATGTTGGCAGAAAAAGCAACTAGGGAATGGAGGCCCTATGTCTAAAAAGGCTCAACTCAGGGAATGGAGCCTTAATGCTGGCAAAAGGCGACTATAGAATGGAGGCCCTATGTCTAAAAGGCTCAACTCAAGGTTTGGAACCCTAATGTTGGCAAAAGGCGACTAGGGAATGAAGGCCCTATGTCTAAAAAGGCTCAACTCAAGGATTGGAGCCCTAATGTTGGCAACAGGCGACTAGGGAATGGAGGCCCTATGTCTAAAAGGCTCAACTCAGGGATTGGAGCCCTAATATTGGAAAAAGGCGACTAGAGAATGGATATCCTATGTCTAAAAGGCTCAACTCAGGGATTGGACCCCTAATGTTGGCAAAAGGCGACCAGGGAATGGATGCCCTTTGTCTAAAAAGATCAACTCAGGGATTGGAGCCCTAATGTTGGCAAAAGGAAACTAGAGAATGGAGGAACAATGTATAAAAAGGCTCAACTCAGGGATTTGATCCCTAATTTTGGCAAAGGGTGACTAGGGAATGGAGGCCCTATATCTAAAAAGCTCAACTTAGGGATTGGAGCCCTAATGTTGGCAAAAGGCGACTAGAGAATGGAGGCCCTATGTCTAAAATGCTCAACTCAGGGATTGGAGCCCTAATGTTGGCGAATGGAGACTAGGGAATGGAGGCCCTATGTCTAAAAATCTCAACTTAAGGATTGAAGCCCTAATGTTGGCAAAATGAGACTAGGGAATGGAGGCCCTATGTCGAAAAGGCTCAACTCCAAGATTAGAGACCTAATGTTGGCAGAAAAAGCAACTAGGGAATGGAGGCCCTATGTCTAAAAAGGCTCAACTCAGGGAATGGAGCCCTAATGCTGGCAAAAGGCGACTAGGGAATGGAGGCCCTATGTCTAAAAGGCTCAACTGAGGGATTGGAACTCTAATGTTTGCAAAAAGCGACTAAGGAATGAAGGCCCTATGTCTGAAAAGGCTCAACACAAGGATTGGAGCCCTAATATTGGTAACAAGCGACTAGGGAATGGAGGCCCTATGTCTAAAAGGCTCAACTCAGGGATTAGAGCCCTAATGTTGGCAAAAGGTGACTAAGGAATGGAGGCCCTATGTCTAAAAAGCTCAACTTAGGGATTGGATCCCTAATGTTGGCAAAAAGCGACAAGGGAATGGAGGCCCTGTTTTTAAAAAGCTCAACTCAAGGATTGGAGCCCTAATAATGGCAAAAGTGACTAGGGAATGGAGGCCTTATGTCTAAAAAGCTCAACTCAGGGATTGGATCCCTAATGTTGGAATACGATGACTAGGGAATGGAGGTCCTATGTCTAAAAAGGCTCAACTCAAGGATTGGAGCTCTAATGTTGGCAACAGGCGACTAGTGAATGGAGGCCCTATGTCTCAAAGGCTCAACTCAGGTATTGGTGCCCTAATGTTGGCAAAAGGCGACTAGGGAATGGAGGCCCTATGTCTCAAAGGCTCAACTCAGGGATTGGAGCCCTAATATTGGCAAAAGGCAACTAGGGAATGGATGCCCTATGTCTAAAAGGCTCAACTCAGGGATTGGAGCCCTAATATTGGAAAAAGGCGACTAGGGAATGGATATCCTATGTCTAAAAGGCTCAACTCAGGGATTGGACCCCTAATGTTGGCAAAAGGTGATCAGGGAATGGATGCCCTTTGTCTAAAAAGATCAACTCAGGGATTGGATCCCTAATGTTTGCAAAAGGAAACTAGAGAATGGAGGAACGATGTCTAAAAAGGCTCAACTCATGGATTTGATCCCTAATTTTGGCAAAAGGTGACTAGGGAATGGAGGACCTATATCTAAAAAGCTCAGCTTAGGGATTGGAGCCCTAATGTTGGCAAAAGGCGACTAGAGAATGGAGGCCCTATGTCTAAAATACTCAACTCAGGGATTGGAGCCCTAATGTTGGCAAATAGAGACTAGGGAATGGAGGCCATATGTCTAAAAATCTCAACTTAGGGATTGAAGCCCTAATGTTGGCAAAATGAGACTAGGGAATGGAGGCCCTATGTCGAAAAGGCTCAACTCCAAGATTAGAGCCCTAATGTTTGCAGAAAAAGCAACTAGGGAATGGAGGCCCTATGTCTAAAAAGGCTCAACTCAGGGAATGGAGCCTTAATGCTGGCAAAAGGCGACTATAGAATGGAGGCCCTATGTCTAAAAGGCTCAACTCAAGGTTTGGAACCCTAATGTTGGCAAAAGGCGACTAGGGAATGAAGGCCCTATGTCTAAAAAGGCTCAACTTAAGGATTGGAGCCCTAATGTTGGCAACAGGCGACTAGGGAATGGAGGCCCTATGTCTAAAAGTCTCAACTCAGGGATTGGAGCCCTAATATTGGAAAAAGGCGACTAGGGAATGGATATCCTATGTCTAAAAGGCTCAACTCAGGGATTGGACCCCTAATGTTGGCAAAAGGCGACCAGGGAATGGATGCCTTTTGTCTAAAAAGATCAACTCAGGGATTGGAGCCCTAATGTTGGCAAAAGGAAACTAGAGAATGGAGGAACGATGTCTAAAAAGGCTCAACTCAGGGATTTGATCCCTAATTTTGGCAAAGGGTGACTAGGGAATGGAGGCCCTATATCTAAAAAGCTCAACTTAGGGATTGGAGCCCTAATGTTGGCAAAAGGCGACTAGAGAATGGAGGCCCTATGTCTAAAATGCTCAACTCAGGGATTGGAGCCCTAATGTTGGCGAATGGAGACTAGGGAATGGAGGCCCTATGTCTAAAAATCTCAACTTAAGGATTGAAGCCCTAATGTTGTAAAATGAGACTAGGGAATGGAGGCCCTATGTCGAAAAGGCTCAACTCCAAGATTAGAGCCCTAATGTTGGCAGAAAAAGCAACTAGGGAATGGAGGCCCTATGTCT
This sequence comes from Nicotiana sylvestris, assembly GCF_000393655.2. Taxonomy (NCBI): domain Eukaryota; kingdom Viridiplantae; phylum Streptophyta; class Magnoliopsida; order Solanales; family Solanaceae; genus Nicotiana; species Nicotiana sylvestris. The sequence continues at coordinate 163,388,326 of NC_091068.1, forward strand.
AAAAAGGCTCAACTCAGGGAATGGAGCCCTAATGCTGGCAAAAGGCGACTAGGGAATGGAGGCCCTATGTCTAAAAGGCTCAACTGAGGGATTGGAACTCTAATGTTTGCAAAAAGCGACTAAGGAATGAAGGCCCTATGTCTAAAAAGGCTCAACACAAGGATTGGAGCCCTAATATTAGTAACAAGCGACTAGGGAATGGAGGCCCTATGTCTAAAAGGCTCAACTCAGGGATTAGAGCCCTAATGTTGGCAAAAGGTGACTAAGGAATGGAGGCCCTATGTCTAAAAAGCTTAACTTAGGGATTGGATCCCTAATGTTGGCAAAAAGCGACAAGGGAATGGAGGCCCTGTGTTTAAAAAGCTCAACTCAAGGATTGGAGCCCTAATGATGGCAAAAGTGACTAGGGAATGGAGGCCTTATGTCTAAAAAGCTCAACTCAGGGATTGGATCCCTAATGTTGGAAAACGATGACTAGGGAATGGAGGCCCTATGTCTAAAAAGGCTCAACTCAGGGATTGGAGCCCTAAAGTTGGCAAAAGGTGACTAGGGAATGGAGGCCCTATGTCTAAAAGGCTCAACTCAGGGATTGGAGCTCTAATGTTGGCAAAAGGCGACTAAGGAATGAAGGCCCTATGTCTAAAAAGGCTCAACTCAAGGATTGGAGCCCTAATGCTGGCAAAAGGCGACTAGGGAATGAAGGCCCTATGTCTAAAAGGCTCAACTCAAGGACTGGAGACCTAATGTTGGAAAAAGGCGACTAGGGAATGAAGGCCCTATGTCTAAAAAGGCTCAACTCAAGGATCAGAGCTCTAATGTTGGCAACAGGCGACTAGGGAATGGAGGCCCTACGTCTCAAAGGCTCAACTCAGGTATTGGTGCCCTAATGTTGGCAAAAGGCGACTAGGTAATGGAGACCCTATGTCTCAAAGGCTCAACTCAGGGATTGGAGCCCTAATATTGGCAAAAGGCAACTAGGGAATGGATGCCCTATGTCTAAAAGGCTCAACTCAGAGATTGGAGCCCTAATATTGGAAAAAGGCGACTAGGGAATGGATATCCTATATCTAAAAGGCTCAACTCAGGGATTGGACCTCTAATGTTGGCAAAAGGCGACCAGGGAATGGATGCCCTTTGTCTAAAAAGATTAACTCAGGGATTGGAGCTCTAATGTTGGCAAAAGGAAACTAGAGAATGGAGGAACGATGTCTAAAAAGGCTCAACTCAGGGATTTGATCCCTAATTTTGGCAAAAGGTGACTAGGGAATGGAGGCCCTATATCTAAAAAGCTCAACTTAGGGATTGGAGCCCTAATGTTGGCAAAAGGCGACTAGAGAATGGAGGCCCTATGTCTAAAATGCTCAACTCAGGTATTGGAGCCCTAATGTTGGCAAATGGAGACTAGGGAATGGAGGCCCTATGTCTAAAAATCTCAACTTAGGGATTGAAGCCCTAATGTTGGCAAAATGAGACTAGGGAATGGAGGCCCTATGTCGAAAAGGCTCAACTCCAAGATTAGAGCCCTAATGTTGGCAGAAAAAGCAACTAGGGAATGGAGGCCCTATGTCTAAAAAGGCTCAACTCAGGGAATTGAGCCCTAATGCTGGCAAAAGGCGACTATGGAATGGGGGCCCTATGTCTAAAAGGCTCAACTCAAGGTTTGGAGCCCTAATGTTGGCAAAAGGCGACTAGGGAATGAAGGCCCTATGTCTAAAAAGGATGAACTCAAGGATTGGAGCCCTAATGTTGGCAACAGGCGACTAGGGAATGGAGGCCCTATGTCTCAAAGGCTCAACTCAGGTATTGGAGCCCTAATGTTGGCAAAATGCGACTAGGGAATGGAGGCCCTATGTCTCAAAGGCTCAACTCAGGGATTGGAGCCCTAATGTGGGCAAAAGGCTTGTAGGGAATGGATGCCCTATGTCTAAAAGGCTCAACTCAGGAATTGGAGCCCTAATGTTGGCAAAAGGCGAGTAGGGAATGGATACCCTATGTCTAAAAGGCTCAACTCAGGGATTGGACCCCTAATATTGGCAAAAGGCGACTAGGGAATGGATGCCCTATGTCTAAAAAGCTCAACTCAGGGATTGGAGCCCTAATGTTGGCAAAATGCGACTAGGGAATGGAGGACCTATGTCTCAAAGGCTCAACTCAGGGATTGGAGCCCTAATGTTGGCAAAAGGCGACTAGGGAATGGATGCCCTATGTCTAAAAGGCTCAACTTAGGGATTGGATCCCTAATGTTGGCAAAAGGCGAGTAGGGAATAGATACCCTATGTCTAAAAGGCTCAACTCAGGGATTGGACCCCTAATATTGGCAAAAGGCGACTAGGGAATGGATGCCCTATGTCTGAAAAGCTCAACTCAGGGATTGGAGCCCTAATGTTGGAAAAATGAGACAAGAGAATGGAGGCCCTATGTCTAAAAAGGCTCAACTCAGGGATTGGAGCCCTAATATTGGCAAAAGGTGACTAGGGAATGGAGGCTCTTTGTCTATAAAGCTCAACTTAGGGATTGGAGCCCTAATGTTGGCAAAAGGCGACTAGAGAATGGAGGCCCTATGTCTAAAAGGCTCAACTCAGGGATTGGAGCCCTAATGTTGGCAAATGGAGACTAGGGAATGGAGGCCCTATGTCTAAAAATCTCTACTCAGGGATTGAAGCCCTAATGTTGGTAAAATAAGGCGCCTAGGGAATGGAGGCCCTATGTCTAAAAAGTCTCAACTCAGGGATTGGAGCCCTAATGCTGGCAAAAGGCGACTAGGGAATGGAGGCCCTATGTCTAAAAGGCTCAACTCAAGGATTGGAGACCTAATGTTGGCAAAAGGCGACTAGGGAATGAAGGCCCTATGTCTAAAAAGGCTCAACTCAAGGATTGAAGCCCTAATGTTTGCAACAGGCAACTTGGGAATGGAGGCCCTATGTCTAAAAGGCTCAATTTAGGGATTGGAGCCCTAGTGTTGGCAAATGGAGACTAGGGAATGGAGGTCCTACGTCTAAAAATCTCAACTCAGGGATTGGAGCCCTAATGTTGATAAAAAAAGGCGTCTAGGGAATGAAGGCCCTATGTCTAAAAGGTTCAACTCAGGAATTGGAGCCCTAATATTGGCAGAAAAAACGACTAGGGAATGGAGGCCCTATGTCTAAAAAGGCTCAACTCAGAGATTGGAGCCCTAATTCTGGCAAAAGGCGACTATGGAATGGAGGCCCTATGTCTAAAAGGCTCAACTCGAGGTTTGGAGCCCTAATGTTGGCAAAAGGCGACTAGGGAATGAAGGCCCTATGTCTAAAAAGGCTCAACTCAAGGATTGGAGCCCTAATGTTGGCAACAGGCGACTAGGGAATGGAGGCCCTATGTATCAAAGGCTCAACTCAGGTATTGGAGCCCTAATGTTGGCAAAATGCGACTAGGGAATGGAGGCCCTATGTCTCAAAGGCTCAACTCAGGGATTGGAGCCCAAATGTTTGCAAAAGGTGACTAGGGAATGGAGGCCCTATGTCTAAAAAGCTCAACTTAGGGATTGAAGCCCTAATGTTGGCAAAAGGCGACTAGAGAATGGATGCCCTATGTCTAAAAAGGCTCAACTCAGGGATTGGAGCCGTAATGTTGGAAAAAGGCGACTAGAGAATGGAGGCCCTATGTCTAAAAGTCTTAACTTAGGGATTGGAGTCCTAATGTTGACAAATGGAGACTAGGAAATAGAGGACCTATGTCTAAAAGGCTCAACTCAGAGATTGAAGCCCTAATGTTGGCAAAATGTGACTAGGGAATGGACGCCCTATGTCTAAAAACTCAACTTAGGGATTGGAGCCCTAATGTTGGCAAAAGGAGACTAGGGAATGGATGCCCTATGTCTAAAAGGCTCAACTCGGGGTTTGGAGCCCTAATATTGGCAAAAGGCGACTAGGGAATGTATGCCCTATGTCTAAAAGGCTCAACTCAGGGATTGGACCTCTAATGTTGGCAAAAGGCGACTAGGGAATGGATTCCCTATGTCTAAAAAGATCAACTCAGGGATTGGAGCCCTAATGTTGGCAAAAGACGACTAGGGAATGGAGGCCCTATGTCTAAAAAGGCTCAACTCAGGGATTTGAGCCCTAATGTTGTCAAAAGGTGACTAGGGAATGGAGGCCCTATGTCTAAAAAGCTCAACTTAGGGATTGGAGCCCTAATGTTGGCAAAAGGCGACTAGAGAATGGAGGCCCTATGTCTAAAAGGCTTAACTTAGGGATTGGAATCCTAATGTTGACAAATGGAGACTAGGGAATGGAGGCCCTATGTCTAAAAATCTCAACTTAGGGATTGAATTCCTAATGTTGGTAAAAAAAGGCGCCTAGGGAATGGAGGCCCTATGTCTAAAAGGCTCAACTCAGGGATTAGAGCCCTAATGTTGGCAGAAAAGCGACTAGGGAATGGAGGCCCTATGTCTAAAAAGACTCAACTCAGGGATTGGAGCCCTAATGCTGGCAAAAGGTGACTAGGGAATGGAGGCCCTATGTCTAAAAGGCTGAACTCAGAGATTGGAGCCCTAATGTTGGCAAAAGGCGACTAGGGAATGAAGGCCCTATGTCTAAAAAGGCTCAACTCAAGGATAGGAGCCCTAATGTTGGCAACAGGCGACTAAGGAATGGAGGCCCTATGTCTAAAAGGCTCAACTTAGGGATTGGAGTCCTAATGTTGACAAATGGAGACTAGGAAATGGAGGACCTATGTCTAAATGGCTCAACTCAGGGATTGGAGCCCTAATATTGGCAAAAAGCGACTAGGGAATGGATGCCCTATGGCTAAAAGTCTCAACTCAGGGATTGGACCCCTAATGTTGGCAAAAGACGACTAGGGAATGGATGACCTATGTCTAAAAAGCTCAAATCAGGGATTGGAACCCTAATGTTGGCAAAAGGCGACTAGGGAATGGAGGCCCTGTGTCTAAAAAGGCTCAACTCAGGGATTTGAGCCCTAATGCTGGCAAAAGGCGACTAGGGAATGGAGGCCCTATGTCTAAAAGGCTCAACTCAAGGATTGGAGCCCTAATGTTGGCAAAAGGCGACTAGGGAATGAAGGCCCTATGTCTAAATAGGATCAACTCAAGGATTGGAGCCATAATGTTGGTAACAGGCGACTTGGGAATGGAGGCCCTATGTCTAAAAAGCTCAATTCAGGGATTGGAGCCCTAGTGTTGGCAAATGGAGACTAGGGAATGGATGTCCTATGTCAAAAAATCTCAACTCAGGGATTGGAGCCCTAATATTGATAAAAAAAAGGAGCCTAGGGAATGGAGGCCATGTGTCTAAAAGGTTCAACTCAGGAATTGGAGCCCTAATATTGGCAGAAAAAGCGACTAGGGAATGGAGGCCCTATGTCTAAAAAGGCTCAACTCAGGGATTGGAGCCCTAATGCTGGCAAAAGGCGACAAGGGAATGGAGGCCCTATGTCTCAAAGGCTAAACTCAGGGATTGGAGCCCTAATGTTGGCAAAAGACGACTAGGGAATGGAGGCCCTATATCTAAAAGGCTCAACTCAGGGATTGGACCCCTAATGTTGGCAAAAGGCGACTAGGGAAAGGATGCCCTATGTCGAAAAAGTTCAACTCAGGGATTGGAGCCCTAATGTTGGCAAAAGGCAACTAGGGAATGGATGCCCTATGTCTAAAAAGGCTCAACTCAGGGATTGGAGCCCTAATGTTGGCAAAAGGTGACTAGGGAATTTAGGCCCTATGTCTAAAAGGCTGAACTCAAGGATTGTAGCCCTAATGTTGGCAAAAGGCGACTAGGGAATGAAGGCCCTATGTCTAAAAAGGCTCAACTCAAGGAATGGAGCCCAAATGTTGGCAACAGGCGACTAGGGAATGGAGGCCCTATGTCTAAAAGGCTCAACTCAGGGATTGGAGCCCTAATGTTGGCAAATGGAGACTAGGGAATGGAGGCCCTATGTCTAAAAAGCTCAACTTAGGGATTGGAGCCCTAATATTGGCAAAATGTGACTAGGGAATGGAGGCCCTATGTCTAAAAAGCTCAACTTAGGGATTGGAGCCCTAATGTTGGCAAAATGCAACTAGAGAATGGAGGCCCTATGTCTAAAAGGCTTAACTTAGGGATTGGAGTCCTAATGTTGACAAATGGAGACTAGGGAATGGAGGCTCTATGTTTAAAAATCTCAACTCAGGGATTGAATCCCTAATGTTGGTAAAAAAAGGCGCCTAGGGAATGGAGTCCCTATGTCAAAAAGGCTCAACTCATGGATTTGAGCCCTAATGTTGGTAGAAAAAGCGACTAGGGAATGGAGGCCCTATGTCTAATGAAGACTCAACTCAGGGATTGGAGCCCTAATGCTGGCAAAAGGCGACTAGGGAATGGAGGCCCTATGTCTAAAAGGCTCAACTCAGGGATTGGAGCTCTAATGTTGGCAAAAAGCGAATAAGGAATGAAGGCCCTATGTCTAAAAAGGCTCAACTCAAGGATTGGAGCCCTAATGTTGGTAACAGGCAACTAGGGAATGGAGGCCCTATGTCTAAAAGGCTCAACTCAGGGATTGGAGCCCTAATGTTGGCAAAAGGCAACAAGGGAATGGAGGCCCTGTGTCTAAAAAGCTCAACTCAAGGATTGGAGCCCTAATGATGGAAAAAGCGACTAGGGAATGAAGGCCTTATGTCTAAAAAGCTCAACTCAGGGATTGGATCCCTAATGTTGGCAACAGGCAACTTGGGAATGGAGGCCCTATGTCTAAAAGGCTCAATTTAGGGATTGGAGCCCTAGTGTTGGCAAATGGAGACTAGGGAATGGAGGTCCTACGTCTAAAAATCTCAACTCAGGGATTGGAGCCCTAATGTTGATAAAAAAAGGCGTCTAGGGAATGAAGGCCCTATGTCTAAAAGGTTCAACTCAGGAATTGGAGCCCTAATATTGGCAGAAAAAACGACTAGGGAATGGAGGCCCTATGTCTAAAAAGGCTCAACTCAGAGATTGGAGCCCTAATTCTGGCAAAAGGCGACTATGGAATGGAGGCCCTATGTCTAAAAGGCTCAACTCGAGGTTTGGAGCCCTAATGTTGGCAAAAGGCGACTAGGGAATGAAGGCCCTATGTCTAAAAAGGCTCAACTCAAGGATTGGAGCCCTAATGTTGGCAACAGGCGACTAGGGAATGGAGGCCCTATGTATCAAAGGCTCAACTCAGGTATTGGAGCCCTAATGTTGGCAAAATGCGACTAGGGAATGGAGGCCCTATGTCTCAAAGGCTCAACTCAGGGATTGGAGCCCAAATGTTTGCAAAAGGTGACTAGGGAATGGAGGCCCTATGTCTAAAAAGCTCAACTTAGGGATTGAAGCCCTAATGTTGGCAAAAGGCGACTAGAGAATGGATGCCCTATGTCTAAAAAGGCTCAACTCAGGGATTGGAGCCGTAATGTTGGAAAAAGGCGACTAGAGAATGGAGGCCCTATGTCTAAAAGTCTTAACTTAGGGATTGGAGTCCTAATGTTGACAAATGGAGACTAGGAAATAGAGGACCTATGTCTAAAAGGCTCAACTCAGAGATTGAAGCCCTAATGTTGGCAAAATGTGACTAGGGAATGGACGCCCTATGTCTAAAAACTCAACTTAGGGATTGGAGCCCTAATGTTGGCAAAAGGAGACTAGGGAATGGATGCCCTATGTCTAAAAGGCTCAACTCGGGGTTTGGAGCCCTAATATTGGCAAAAGGCGACTAGGGAATGTATGCCCTATGTCTAAAAGGCTCAACTCAGGGATTGGACCTCTAATGTTGGCAAAAGGCGACTAGGGAATGGATTCCCTATGTCTAAAAAGATCAACTCAGGGATTGGAGCCCTAATGTTGGCAAAAGACGACTAGGGAATGGAGGCCCTATGTCTAAAAAGGCTCAACTCAGGGATTTGAGCCCTAATGTTGTCAAAAGGTGACTAGGGAATGGAGGCCCTATGTCTAAAAAGCTCAACTTAGGGATTGGAGCCCTAATGTTGGCAAAAGGCGACTAGAGAATGGAGGCCCTATGTCTAAAAGGCTTAACTTAGGGATTGGAATCCTAATGTTGACAAATGGAGACTAGGGAATGGAGGCCCTATGTCTAAAAATCTCAACTTAGGGATTGAATTCCTAATGTTGGTAAAAAAAGGCGCCTAGGGAATGGAGGCCCTATGTCTAAAAGGCTCAACTCAGGGATTAGAGCCCTAATGTTGGCAGAAAAGCGACTAGGGAATGGAGGCCCTATGTCTAAAAAGACTCAACTCAGGGATTGGAGCCCTAATGCTGGCAAAAGGTGACTAGGGAATGGAGGCCCTATGTCTAAAAGGCTGAACTCAGAGATTGGAGCCCTAATGTTGGCAAAAGGCGACTAGGGAATGAAGGCCCTATGTCTAAAAAGGCTCAACTCAAGGATAGGAGCCCTAATGTTGGCAACAGGCGACTAAGGAATGGAGGCCCTATGTCTAAAAGGCTCAACTTAGGGATTGGAGTCCTAATGTTGACAAATGGAGACTAGGAAATGGAGGACCTATGTCTAAATGGCTCAACTCAGGGATTGGAGCCCTAATATTGGCAAAAAGCGACTAGGGAATGGATGCCCTATGGCTAAAAGTCTCAACTCAGGGATTGGACCCCTAATGTTGGCAAAAGACGACTAGGGAATGGATGACCTATGTCTAAAAAGCTCAAATCAGGGATTGGAACCCTAATGTTGGCAAAAGGCGACTAGGGAATGGAGGCCCTGTGTCTAAAAAGGCTCAACTCAGGGATTTGAGCCCTAATGCTGGCAAAAGGCGACTAGGGAATGGAGGCCCTATGTCTAAAAGGCTCAACTCAAGGATTGGAGCCCTAATGTTGGCAAAAGGCGACTAGGGAATGAAGGCCCTATGTCTAAATAGGATCAACTCAAGGATTGGAGCCATAATGTTGGTAACAGGCGACTTGGGAATGGAGGCCCTATGTCTAAAAAGCTCAATTCAGGGATTGGAGCCCTAGTGTTGGCAAATGGAGACTAGGGAATGGATGTCCTATGTCAAAAAATCTCAACTCAGGGATTGGAGCCCTAATATTGATAAAAAAAAGGAGCCTAGGGAATGGAGGCCATGTGTCTAAAAGGTTCAACTCAGGAATTGGAGCCCTAATATTGGCAGAAAAAGCGACTAGGGAATGGAGGCCCTATGTCTAAAAAGGCTCAACTCAGGGATTGGAGCCCTAATGCTGGCAAAAGGCGACAAGGGAATGGAGGCCCTATGTCTCAAAGGCTAAACTCAGGGATTGGAGCCCTAATGTTGGCAAAAGACGACTAGGGAATGGAGGCCCTATATCTAAAAGGCTCAACTCAGGGATTGGACCCCTAATGTTGGCAAAAGGCGACTAGGGAAAGGATGCCCTATGTCGAAAAAGTTCAACTCAAGGATTGGAGCCCTAATGTTGGCAAAAGGCAACTAGGGAATGGATGCCCTATGTCTAAAAAGGCTCAACTCAGGGATTGGAGCCCTAATGTTGGCAAAAGGTGACTAGGGAATTTAGGCCCTATGTCTAAAAGGCTGAACTCAAGGATTGTAGCCCTAATGTTGGCAAAAGGCGACTAGGGAATGAAGGCCCTATGTCTAAAAAGGCTCAACTCAAGGAATGGAGCCCAAATGTTGGCAACAGGCGACTAGGGAATGGAGGCCCTATGTCTAAAAGGCTCAACTCAGGGATTGGAGCCCTAATGTTGGCAAATGGAGACTAGGGAATGGAGGCCCTATGTCTAAAAAGCTCAACTTAGGGATTGGAGCCCTAATATTGGCAAAATGTGACTAGGGAATGGAGGCCCTATGTCTAAAAAGCTCAACTTAGGGATTGGAGCCCTAATGTTGGCAAAATGCAACTAGAGAATGGAGGCCCTATGTCTAAAAGGCTTAACTTAGGGATTGGAGTCCTAATGTTGACAAATGGAGACTAGGGAATGGAGGCTCTATGTTTAAAAATCTCAACTCAGGGATTGAATCCCTAATGTTGGTAAAAAAAGGCGCCTAGGGAATGGAGTCCCTATGTCAAAAAGGCTCAACTCATGGATTTGAGCCCTAATGTTGGTAGAAAAAGCGACTAGGGAATGGAGGCCCTATGTCTAATGAAGACTCAACTCAGGGATTGGAGCCCTAATGCTGGCAAAAGGCGACTAGGGAATGGAGGCCCTATGTCTAAAAGGCTCAACTCAGGGATTGGAGCTCTAATGTTGGCAAAAAGCGAATAAGGAATGAAGGCCCTATGTCTAAAAAGGCTCAACTCAAGGATTGGAGCCCTAATGTTGGTAACAGGCAACTAGGGAATGGAGGCCCTATGTCTAAAAGGCTCAACTCAGGGATTGGAGCCCTAATGTTGGCAAAAGGCAACAAGGGAATGGAGGCCCTGTGTCTAAAAAGCTCAACTCAAGGATTGGAGCCCTAATGATGGAAAAAGCGACTAGGGAATGAAGGCCTTATGTCTAAAAAGCTCAACTCAGGGATTGGATCCCTAATGTTGGCAAAAGGCGACTAGAGAATGGAGACCCTATGTCTAAAAAGGCTCAACTCAAGGATTGGAGCCCTAATTTTGGCAAAAGGCGACTAGGGAATGAAGGCCCTATGTCTAAAAAGGCTCAACTCAAGGATTGGAGCCCTAATGTTGGCAACAGGCGACTAGGGAATGGAGGCCCTATGTCTCAAAGGCTCAACTCAGGTATTGGAGCCCTAATGTTGGCTAAAGGCGACTAGGGAATGGAGGCCCTATGTCTCAAAGGCTCAACTCAGGTATTGGAGCCCTAATGTTGGCAAAAGGCAACTAGGGAATGGATGCCCTATGTCTAAAAGGCTCAACTCAGCGATTGGATCCCTAATATTGGCAAAAGACGACTAGGGAATGGAGGCCCTATGTCTAAAACGCTCAACTCAGGGATTGGACCCCTAATGTTGGTAAAAAAGGCTCATAGGGAATGGAGGCCCTATGTCTAAAAGGCTCAACTTAGGGATTAAAGCCCTAATGTTGGCAGAAAAAGCGACTAGGGAATGGAGGCCCTATGTCTAAAAAGGCTCAACTCAGGGATTGGATCCCTAATGCTGGCAAAAGGCGACTAGGGAATGGAGGCCCTATGTCTCAAAGGCTCAACTCAGGTATTGGAGCCCTAATGTTGGCAAAAGGCGACTAGGGAATGGAGGCCCTATGTCTCAAAGGCTCGACTCAGGGATTGGAGCCCTAATATTGGTAAAAGCCGACTAGGGAATGGATACCCTATGTCTAAAAGACTCAACTCAGGGATTGGAGCCCTAATGCTGGCAAAAGGCGACTAGGGAATGGAGGCCCTTTGTCTATAAGGCTGAACTCAAGGATTGGAGCTCTAATGTTGGCAAAAGGCGACTAGGGAATGAATGCCCTATGTCTAAAAAGGCTCAACTCAAGGAAAAGAGCCCTAATGTTGGCAACAGGCGACTAGGGAATGGAGGCCCTATGTCTAAAAGGCTCAACTTAGGGATTGGAGCCCTAATGTTGGAAAATGGAGACTAGGGAATAGAGGCCCTATGTCTAAAAAGCTCAACTTAGGGATTGGAGCCCTAATGTTGGCAAAAGGCGACTAGAGAATGGAGTCCCTATGTCTAAAAGGCTCAACTCTGGGATTTGAGCCCTAATGTTGTCAAAAGGTGACTAGGGAATGGAGGCCCTATGTCTAAAAGGCTCAACTTAGGTATTGGAGCCCTAATGTTGGCAAAAGGCGACTAGAGAATGGAGGCCCTATGTCTAAAAGGCTTAACTTAGGGATTGGAGTCCTAATGTTGACAAATGGAGACTAGGGAATGTAGGCTCTATGTCTAAAAATTCAACTCAGGGATTGAATCCCTAATGTTGGTAAAAAAAGGCGCCTAGGGAATGGAGGCCCTATGTCTAAAAGGCTCAACTCAGGGTTTAGAGCCCTAATGTTGGCAGAAAAAGCGACTAGGGAATGGAGGCCCTATGTATAAAAAGACTCAACTCAGGGATTGGAGCCCTAATGCTGGCAAAAGGTGACTAGGGAATGGAGGCCCTATGTCTAAAAGGCTGAACTCAGGGATTGGAGCCCTAATGTTGGCAAAAGGCGACTAGGGAATGAAGGCCCTATGTCTAAAAAGGCTCAACTCAAGGATAGGAGCCCTAATGTTGTCAAATGGAGACTAGGGAATGGAGGCCCTATGTCTAAAAATCTCTACTCAGGGATTGAATCCCTAATGTTGGTAAAAAAAGGTGCCTAGGGAATGGAGGTCCTATGTCTAAAAAGCTCAACTTAGGGATTGGAGCCCTAATGTTGGCAAAAGGCAACAAGGGAATGGAGGCCCTGTGTCTAAAAAGCTCAACTCAAGGATTGGAGCCCTAATGATGGAAAAAACGACTAGGGAATGAAGGCCTTATGTCTAAAAAGCTCAACTCAGGGATTGGATCCCTAATGTTGGCAAAAGGCGACTAGGGAATGGAGACCCTATGTCTAAAAAGGCTCAACTCAGGGATTAAAGCCCTAATGTTGGCAAAAGGCGACTAGGGAATGGAGGCTCTATGTCAAAAAAGCTCAACTGAGCGATTGGAGCCCTAATGTTGGCAAAAGGTGACTAGGGAATGGAGGCCCTATATCTAAAAAGGCTCAACTCAGGGATTGGAGCCCTAATATTGGCAAAAAGCGACTAGGGAATGGAGACCCTATGTCTAAAAAGTTCAACTTAGGGATTGGATCCCTAATATTGGCAAAAGACGACTAGGGAATGGAGGCCCTATGTCTAAAAAGCTCAACTCAGGGATTGGACCCCTAATGTTGGTAAAAAAGGCTCATAGGGAATGGAGGCCCTATGTCTAAAAGGCTCAACTTAGGGATTAAAGCCCTAATGTTGGCAGAAAAAGCGACTAGGGAATGGAGGCCCTATGTCTAAAAAGGCTCAACTCAGGGATTGGATCCCTAATGCTGGCAAAAGGCGACTAGGGAATGGAGGCCCTATGTCTCAAAGGCTCAACTCAGGTATTGGAGCCCTAATGTTGGCAAAAGGCGACTAGGGAATGGAGGCCCTATGTCTCAAAGGCTCGACTCAGGGATTGGAGCCCTAATGTTGGTAAAAGCCGACTAGGGAATGGATACCCTATGTCTAAAAGACTCAACTCAGGGATTGGAGCCCTAATGCTGGCAAAAGGCGACTAGGGAATGGAGGCCCTTTGTCTATAAGGCTGAACTCAAGGATTGGAGCTCTAATGTTGGCAAAAGGCGACTAGGGAATGAATGCCCTATGTCTAAAAAGGCTCAACTCAAGGAAAAGAGCCCTAATGTTGGCAACAGGCGACTAGGGAATGGAGGCCCTATGTCTAAAAGGCTCAACTTAGGGATTGGAGCCCTAATGTTGGCAAATGGAGACTAGGGAATAGAGGCCCTATGTCTAAAAAGCTCAACTTAGGGATTGGAGCCCTAATGTTGGCAAAAGGCGACTAGAGAATGGAGTCCCTATGTCTAAAAGGATCAACTCAGGGATTGGAGCCCTAATATTGGCAAATGGAGACTAGGGAATGGAGGCCCTATGTCTAAAAATCTCAACTTAGGGATTGAAGCCCTAATGTTAGTAAAATAAGGCGCCTAGGGAATGGAGGCTCTATATCTAAAAGGCTCAACTCCGGGATTAGAGCCCTAATGTTGGCAGAAAAAGCGACTAGGGAATGGAGACCCTATGTCTAAAAAGGCTCAACTCAGGGATTGGAGCCCTAATGCTGGCAAAAGGCGACTATGGAATGGGAGCCCTATGTCTAAAAGGCTGAACTCAAGGATTGGAGCCCTAATGTTGGCAAAAGGCGACTAGGGAAAGAAGGCCCTATGTCTAAAAAGGCTCAACTCAAGGATTGGAGCCCTAATGTTGGCAACAGGCGACTAGGGAATGGAGGCCCTATGTCTCAAAGGCTCAACTCAGGTATTGGAGCCCTAATGTTGGCAAAAGGCGACTAGGGAATGGAGGACCTATGTCTCAAAGGCTCTCAAGGATTGGAGCCCTAATGTTGGCAAAAGGCGACTAGGGAATGGATGCCCTATGTCTAAAAGGCGCAACTCAGGGATTGGAGCCCTAATGTTGGCAAAAAGCGAGTAGGGAATGGATACCCTATGTCTAAAAGGCTCAACTCAGGGATTGGACCCCTAATGTTGGCAAAAGGCGACTAGGGAATGGATGCCCTTTGTCTAAAAGGCTGAACTCAAGGATTGGAGCTCTAATGTTGGCAAAAGGCGACTAGGGAATGAAGGCCCTATGTCTAAAAAGGCTCAACTCAAGGAAAAGAGCCCTAATGTTGGCAACAGGCGACTAGGGAATGGAGGCCCTATGTCTAAAAGGCTCAACTCAGGTATTGGAGCCCTAATGTTGGCAAATGGAGACTAGGGAATAGAGGCCCTATGTCTAAAAAGCTCAACTTAGGGATTGGAGCCCTAATGTTGGCAAAAGGCGACTAGAGAATGGAGTCCCTATGTCTAAAAGGCTCAACTCAGGGATTGGAGCCCTAATGTTGGCAAATGGAGACTAGGGAATGGAGGCCCTATGTCTAAAAATCTCAACTTAGGGATTGAAGCCCTAATGTTAGTAAAATAAGGCGCCTAGGGAATGGAGGCCCTATATCTAAAAGGCTCAACTCCGGGATTAGAGCCCTAATGTTGGCAACAGGCGACTAGGGAATGGAGGCCCTATGTCTAAAAGGCTCAACTTAGGGATTGGAGCCCTAATGTTGGCAAATGGAGACTAGGGAATGGAGACCCTATGTCTAAAAAGTTCAACTTAGGGATTGGATCCCTAATATTGGCAAAAGACGACTAGGGAATGGAGGCCCTATGTCTAAAAAGCTCAACTCAGGGATTGGACCCCTAATGTTGGTAAAAAAGGCTCATAGGGAATGGAGGCCCTATGTCTAAAAGGCTCAACTTAGGGATTAAAGCCCTAATGTTGGCAGAAAAAGCGACTAGGGAATGGAGGCCCTATGTCTAAAAAGGCTCAACTCAGGGATTGGATCCCTAATGCTGGCAAAAAGCGACTAGGGAATGGAGGCCCTATGTCTCAAAGGCTCAACTCAGGTATTGGAGCCCTAATGTTGGCAAAAGGCGACTAGGGAATGGAGGCCCTATGTCTCAAAGGCTCGACTCAGGGATTGGAGCCCTAATGTTGGTAAAAGCCGACTAGGGAATGGATACCCTATGTCTAAAAGACTCAACTCAGGGATTGGAGCCCTAATGCTGGCAAAAGGCGACTAGGGAATGGAGGCCCTTTGTCTATAAGGCTGAACTCAAGGATTGGAGCTCTAATGTTGGCAAAAAGCGACTAGGGAATGAATGCCCTATGTCTAAAAAGGCTCAACTCAAGGAAAAGAGCCCTAATGTTGGCAACAGGCGACTAGGGAATGGAGGCCCTATGTCTAAAAGGCTCAACTTAGGGATTGGAGCCCTAATGTTGGCAAATGGAGACTAGGGAATAGAGGCCCTATGTCTAAAAAGCTCAACTTAGGGATTGGAGCCCTAATGTTGGCAAAAGGCGACTAGAGAATGGAGTCCCTATGTCTAAAAGGCTCAACTCAGGGATTGGAGCCCTAATGTTGGCAAATGGAGACTAGGGAATGGAGGCCCTATGTCTAAAAATCTCAACTTAGGGATTGAAGCCCTAATGTTAGTAAAATAAGGCGCCTAGGGAATGGAGGCTCTATATCTAAAAGGCTCAACTCCGGGATTAGAGCCCTAATGTTGGCAGAAAAAGCGACTAGGGAATGGAGACCCTATGTCTAAAAAGGCTCAACTCAGGGATTGGAGCCCTAATGCTGGCAAAAGGCGACTATGGAATGGGAGCCCTATGTCTAAAAGGCTGAACTCAAGGATTGGAGCCCTAATGTTGGCAAAAGGCGACTAGGGAAAGAAGGCCCTATGTCTAAAAAGGCTCAACTCAAGGATTGGAGCCCTAATGTTGGCAACAGGCGACTAGGGAATGGAGGCCCTATGTCTCAAAGGCTCAACTCAGGTATTGGAGCCCTAATGTTGGCAAAAGGCGACTAGGGAATGGAGGACCTATGTCTCAAAGGCTCTCAAGGATTGGAGCCCTAATGTTGGCAAAAGGCGACTAGAGAATGGATGCCCTATGTCTAAAAGGCGCAACTCAGGGATTGGAGCCCTAATGTTGGCAAAAAGCGAGTAGGGAATGGATACCCTATGTCTAAAAGGCTCAACTCAGGGATTGGACCCCTAATGTTGGCAAAAGGCGACTAGGGAATGGATGCCCTTTGTCTAAAAGGCTGAACTCAAGGATTGGAGCTCTAATGTTGGCAAAAGGCGACTAGGGAATGAAGGCCCTATGTCTAAAAAGGCTCAACTCAAGGAAAAGAGCCCTAATGTTGGCAACAGGCGACTAGGGAATGGAGGCCCTATGTCTAAAAGGCTCAACTCAGGTATTGGAGCCCTAATGTTGGCAAATGGAGACTAGGGAATAGAGGCCCTATGTCTAAAAAGCTCAACTTAGGGATTGGAGCCCTAATGTTGGCAAAAGGCGACTAGAGAATGGAGTCCCTATGTCTAAAAGGCTCAACTCAGGATTGGAGCCCTAATGTTGGCAAATGGAGACTAGGGAATGGAGGCCCTATGTCTAAAAATCTCAACTTAGGGATTGAAGCCCTAATGTTAGTAAAATAAGGCGCCTAGGGAATGGAGGCCCTATATCTAAAAGGCTCAACTCCGGGATTAGAGCCCTAATGTTGGCAGAAAAAGCGACTAGGGAATGGAGACCCTATGTCTAAAAAGGCTCAACTCAGGGATTGGAGCCCTAATGCTGGCAAAAGGCGACTATGGAATGGAGGGCCCTATGTCTAAAAGGCTGAACTCAAGGATTGGAGCCCTAATGTTGGCAAAAGGCGACTAGGGAATGAAGGCCCTATGTCTAAAAAGGCTCAACTCAAGGATTGGAGCCCTAATGTTGGCAACAGGCGACTAGGGAATGGAGGCCCTATGTCTCAAAGGCTCAACTCAGGTATTGGAGCCCTAATGTTGGCAAAAGGCGACTAGGGAATGGAGGACCTATGTCTCAAAGGCTCAACTCAGGGATTGGAGCCCTAATGTTGGCAAAAGGCGACTAGGGAATGGATGCCCTATGTCTAAAAGGCGCAACTCAGGGATTGGAGCCCTAATGTTGGCAAAAAGCGAGTAGGGAATGGATACCCTATGTCTAAAAGGCTCAACTCAGGGATTGGACCCCTAATGTTGGCAAAAGGCGACTAGGGAATGGATGCCCTATGTCTAAAAAGCTCAACTCAGGGATTGGAGCCCTAATGTTGGCAAAATGAGACTAGAGAATGGAGGCTCTATGTCTAAAAAGGCTCAACTCAGGGATTGGAGCCCTAATATTGGCAAAAGGTGACTAGGGAATGGAGGCCCTATGTCTATAAAGCTCAACTTAGGGATTGAAGCCCTAATGTTGGCAAAAGGCGACTAGAGAATGGAGGCCCTATGTCTAAAAGGCTCAACTCAGGGATTGGAGCCCTAATGTTGGCAAATGGAGACTAGGGAATGGAGGCCCTATGTCTAAAAATCTCTACTCAGGGATTGAAGCCCTAATGCTGGCAAAATGCGACTATGGAATGGAGGCCCTATGTCTAAAAGGCTGAACTCAAGGATTGGAGCCCTAATGTTGGCAAAAGGCGACTAGGGAATGAAGGCCCTATGTCTAAAAAGGCTCAACTCAAGGATTAGAGCCCTAATGTTGGCAACAGGCGACTAGGGAATGGAGGCCCTATGTCTAAAAGGCTCAACTCCGGGATTAGAGCCCTAATGTTGGCTGAAAAAACGACTAGGGAATGGAGGCCCTATGTCTAAAAAGGCTCAACTCAGGGATTGGAGCCCTAATGCTAGCAAAAGGCGACTAGGGAATGGAGGCCCTATGTCTAAAAGGCTCAACTCAAGGATTGGAGCCCGAATGTTGGCAAAAAGTGACTAGGGAATGAAGGTCCTATGTCTAAAAAGGCTCAACTCAAGGATTGGAGCCCTAATGTTGGCAACAGGCGACTTGGGAATGGAGGCCCTATGTCTAAAAGGCTCAATTCAGGGATTGGAGCCCTAGTGTTAGCAAATAGAGACTCGGGAATGGAGGTCCTATGTCTAAAAATCTCAACTCAGGGATTGGAGCCCTAATGTTGATAAAAAAAGGCGCCTAGGGAATGGAGGCCCTATGCCTAAACATCTCAACTCAGGAATTGGAGCCCTAATATTGGCAGAACAAACGACTAGGGAATGGAGGCCCTATGTCTAAAAAGGCTCAACTCAGGCATTGGAGCCCTAATATTGGCCAAAGGGGACTAGGGAATGAAGGACCTATGTCTAAAAAGCTCAACTTAGGGATTGGAGCCCTAATGTTGGCAAAAGGCGACTAGAGAATGGAGGCCCTATGTCTAAAAGGCTCAACTCAGGGATTGGAGCCCTAATGTTGGCTAATGGAGACTAGGGAATGGAGGCCCTATGTCTAAAAATCTCAACTTAGGGATTGGAGCCCTAATGATGGTAAAATAAGGCGCCTAGGGAATGGAGGCCCTATGTCTAAAAGGCTCAACTCCGGGATTAGAGCCCTAAGTTGGCAAAAAAAGAGACTAGGGAATGGAGACCCTATGTCTAAAAAGGCTCAACTCAGGGATTGGAGCCCTAATGCTGGCAAAAGGCGACTATGGAATGGAGGCCCTATGTCTAAAAGGCTGAACTCAAGGATTGGAGCCCTAATGTTGGCAAAAGGCGACTAGGAAATGAAGGCCCTATGTCTAAAAAGGCTCAACTCAAGGATTGGAGACCTAATGTTGGCAACAGGCGACTAGAGAATGGAGGCCCTATGTCTCAAAGGCTCAACTCAGGTATTGGAGCCCTAGTATTGGCAAAAGGCGACTAGGGAATGGAGGCCCTATGTCTCAAAGGCTCAACTCAGGGATTGGAGCCCTAATATTGGCAAAAGGCGACTAGGGAATGGATGCCCTATGTCTAAAAGGCTCAACTCAGGGATTGGAGCCCTAATGTTGGCAAAAGGCGAGTAGGGAATGGATACCCTATGTCTAAAAGGCTCAACTCAGGGATTGGACCACTAATGTTGGCAAAAGGCGACTAGGGAATGGAGGAACGATGTCTAAAAAGGCTCAACTCAGGGATTGGAGCCCTAATATTGGCCAAAGGTGACTAGGGAATGGAGGACCTATGTCTAAAAAGCTTAACTCAGGGATTGGAGCCCTAATGTTGGCAAAAGGCGACTAGGGAATGGATGCCCTATGTCTAAAAAGGCTCAACTCAGGGATTGGAGCCGTAATGTTGGCAAAAGGCGACTAGAGAATGGAGGCCATATGTCTAAAAGGCTTAACTTAGGGATTGGAGTCCTAATGTTGACAAATGGAGACTAGGAAATAGAGGACCTATGTCTAAAAGGCTCAACTCAGGGATTGGAGCCCTAATATTGGCAAAAGGTGACTAGGGAATGGAGGCCCTATGTCTAAAAACTCAACTTAGAGATTGGAGCCCTAATTTTGGCAAAAGGAGACTAGAGAATGGATGCCCTATGTCTAAAAGGCTCAACTCCGGGTTTGGAGCCCTAATATTGGCAAAAGGCGACTAGAGAATGTATGCCCTATGTCTAAAAGGCTCAACTCAGAGATTGGACCCCTAATGTTGGCAAAAGGTGACTAGGGAATGGATGCCCTATGTCTAAAAAGCTCAACTCAGGGATTGGAGCCCTAATGTTGGCAAAAGGCGACTAGGGAATGGAGACCCTATGTCTAAAAAGGCTCAACTCAGGGATTTGAGCCCTAATGTTGGCAAAATGTGACTAGGGAATGGAGGCACTATGTCTAAAAAGCTCAACTTAGGGATTGGAGCCCTAATGTTGGCAAAAAGGCGACTAGAGAATGGAGGCCCTATGTCTAAAAGGCTTAACTTAGGGATTGGAGTCCTAATGTTGACAAATGGAGACTAGGGAATGGAGGCCCTAAGTCTAAAAATTTCAACTCAGGGATTGAATCCCTAATGTTGGTAAAAAAAGGCGCCTAGGGAATGGAGTCCCTATGTCTAAAAGGCTCAACTCAGGGATTAGAGCCCTAATGTTGGCAGAAAAAGCGACTAGGGAATGGAGGCCCTATGTCTAAAAAGACTCAACTCAGGGATTGGAGCCCTAATGCTGGCAAAAGGCGACTAAGGAAATGGAGGCCCTATGTCTAAAAGGCTGAACTCAGGGATTGGAGCCCTAATGTTGGCAAAAGGCGACTAGGAAATGAAGGCCCTATGTCTAAAAAGGCTCAACTCAAGGATATGAGCCCTAATGTTGTCAAATGGAGACTAGGGAATGGAAGCCCTATGTCTAAAAATCTCAACTCAGGGATTGAATCCCTAATGTTGGTAAAAAAAGGTGCCTAGGGAATGGAGGTCCTATGTCTAAAAAGCTTAACTTAGGGATTGGAGCCCTAATGTTGGCAAAAGGCAACAAGGGAATGGAGGCCTTGTGTCTAAAAAGCTCAACTCAAAAATTGGAGCCCTAATGATGGAAAAAGCGACTAGGGAATGAAGGCCTTATGTCTAAAAAGCTCAACTCAGGGATTGGATCCCTAATGTTGGCAAAAGGCGACTAGGGAATGGAGACCCTATGTCTAAAAAGGCTCAACTCAGGGATTGAAGCCCTAATGTTGGCAAAAGGTGACTAGGGAATGGAGGCTCTATGTCAAAAAAACTCAACTGAGCGATTGGAGCCCTAATGTTGGCAAAAGGTGACTAGGGAATGGAGGCCCTATATCTAAAAAGGCTCAACTCAGGGATTGGAGCCCTAATATTGGCAAAAAGCGACTAGGGAATGAAGGCCCTATGTCTAAAAAGTTCAACTTAGGGATTGGATCCCTAATGTTGGCAAAAGACGACTAGGGAATGGAGGCCCTATGTCTAAAAAGCTCAACTCAGGGATTGGACCCCTAATGTTGGTAAAAAAGGCTCCTAGGGAATGGAGGCCCTATGTCTAAAAGGCTCAACTTAGGGATTAAAGCCCTAATGTTGGCAGAAAAAGCGACTAGGGAATGGAGGCCCTATGTCTAAAAAGGCTTAACTCAGAGATTTGATCCCTAATGCTGGCAAAAGGCGACTAGGGAATGGAGGCCCTATGTCTCAAAGGCTCAACTCAGGTATTGGAGCCCTAATGTTTGCAAAAGGCTACTAGGGAATGGAGGCCCTATGTCTCAAAGGTTAACTCAGAGATTGGAGCCCTAATGTTGGCAAAAGGCGACTAGGGAATGGATGCCCTATGTCTAAAAGGCTCAACTCAGGGATTGGAGCCCTAATGTTGGCAAAAGGCGAGTAGGGAATGGATACCCTATGTCTAAAAGGCTCAACTCAGGGATTGGACCCCTAATGTTGGCAAAAGGCGACTAGGGAATGGATGCCCTATGTCTAAAAAGCTCAACTCAGGGATTGGAGCCCTAATCTTGGCAAAATGAGACTAGAGAATGGAGGCTCTATGTCTAAAAAGGCTCAACTCAGGGATTGGAGCCCTAATATTGGCAAAAGTTGACTAGGGAATGGA
This sequence comes from Nicotiana sylvestris, assembly GCF_000393655.2. Taxonomy (NCBI): domain Eukaryota; kingdom Viridiplantae; phylum Streptophyta; class Magnoliopsida; order Solanales; family Solanaceae; genus Nicotiana; species Nicotiana sylvestris. The sequence goes on from NC_091068.1 coordinate 163,409,852, forward strand.
GGCCCTATGTCTAAAAAGGCTCAACTCAAGGATTGAAGCCCTAATGTTGGCAACAGGCGACTAGAGAATGGAGGCCCTATGTCTCAAAGGCTCAACTCAGGTATTGGAGCCCTAATGTTGGCAAAAGGCGACTAGGGAATGGAGGCCCTATGTCTCAAAGGCTCAACTCAGGGTTTGGAGCCCTAATGTTGGGAAAAGGCGACTAGGGAATGGATGCCCTATGTCTAAAAGGCTCAACTCAGGGATTAGAGCCCTAATATTGGCAAAAGGCGAGTAGGGAATGGAGGTCCTATGTCTAAAAATCTCAACTCAGGGATTGGAGCCCTAATGTTGATAAAAAAGGCGCCTAGGGAATGGAGGCCCTATGTCTAAACGGCTCAACTCAGGAATTGGAGCCCTAATATTGGCAGAAAAAACGACTAGGGAATGGAGGCCCTATGTCTAAAAAGGCTCAACTCAGGGATTGGAGCCCTAATATTGGCCAAAGGGGACTAGGGAATGGAGGACCTATGTCTAAAAAGATCAACTTAGGGATTGGAGCTCTAATGTTGGCAAAAGGCGACTAGAGAATGGAGGCCCTATGTCTAAAAGGCTCAACTCAGGGATTGGAGCCCTAATGTTGGCAAATGGAGACTAGGGAATGGAGGCCCTATGTCTAAAAATCTCAACTTAGGGATTGAAGCCCTAATGTTGGTAAAATAAGGCGCCTAGGGAAAGGAGGCCCTATATCTAAAAGGCTCAACTCCGGGATTAGAGCCCTAATGTTGGCAGAAAAAGCGACTAGGGAATGGAGACCCTATGTCTAAAAAGGCTCAACTCAGGGATTGGAGCCCTAATGCTGGCAAAAGGCGACTATGGAATGGAGGCCCTATGTCTAAAAGGCTGAACTCAAGGATTGGAGCCCTAATGTTGGCAAAAGACGACTAGGGAATGAAGGCCCTATGTCTAAAAAGGCTCAACTCAAGGATTGAAGCCCTAATGTTGGCAAAATAAGGCGCCTAGGGAATGGAGTCCCTATGTCTAAAAGGCTCAACTCCGGGATTGGAGCCCTAATGTTGGCAGAAAAAGCGACTAGGGAATGGAGGCCCTATGTCTAAAAAGGCTCTACTCAGGGATTGGAGCCCTAATGCTAGCAAAAGGCGACTAGGGAATGGAGGCCCTATGTCTAAAAGGCTCAACTCAAGGATTGGAGCCCTAATGTTGGCAAAAGGTGACTAGGGAATGAAGGCCCTATGTCTAAAAAGGCTCAACTCAAGGATTGGAGCCCTAATGTTGGCAACAGGCGACTTGGGAATGGAGGCCCTATGTCTAAAAGGCTCAATTCAGGGATTGGAGCCCTAGTGTTGGCAAATGGAGACTAGGGAATGGAGGTCCTATGTCTAAAAATCTCAACTCAAGGATTGGAGCCCTAATGTTGATAAAAAAGGCGCCTAGGGAATGGAGGCCCTATGTATAAACGGCTCAACTCAGGAATTGGAGCCCTAATATTTGCAGAAAAAACGACTAGGGAATGGAGGCCCTATGTCTAAAAAGGCTCAACTCAGGGATTGGAGCCCTAATATTGGCCAAAGGGGACTAGGGAATGGAGGACCTATGTCTAAAAAGATCAACTTAGGGATTGGAGCTCTAATGTTGGCAAAAGGCGACTAGAGAATGGAGGCCCTATGTCTAAAAGGCTCAACTCAGGGATTGGAGCCCTAATGTTGGCAAATGGAGACTAGGGAATGGAGGCCCTATGTCTAAAAATCTCAACTTAGGGATTGAAGCCCTAATGTTGGTAAAATAAGGCGCCTAGGGAAAGGAGGCCCTATGTCTAAAAGGCTCAACTCCGGGATTAGAGCCCTAATGTTGGCAGAAAAAGCGACTAGGGAATGGAGACCCTATGTCTAAAAAGGCTCAACTCAGGGATTGGAGCCCGAATGCTGGCAAAAGGCGACTATGGAATGGAGGCCCTATGTCTAAAAGGCTGAACTCAAGGATTGGAGCCCTAATGTTGGCAAAAGGCGACTAGGGAATGAAGGCCCTATGTCTAAAAAGGCATAACTCAAGGATTGGAGCCCTAATGTTGGCAACAGGCGACTAGAGAATGGAGGCCCTATGTCTCAAAGGCTCAACTCAGGTATTGGAGCCCTAATGTTGGCAAAAGGCGACTAGGGAATGGAGGCCCTATGTCTCAAAGGCTCAACTCAGGGATTGGAGCCCTAATGTTGGGAAAAGGCGACTAGGGAATGGATGCCCTATGTCTAAAAGGCTCAACTCAGGGATTAGAGCCCTAATGTTGGCAAAAGGCGAGTAGGGAATGGATACCCTATGTCTAAAAGGCTCAACTCTGGGATTGGGCCCCTAATGTTGGCAAAAGGCAACTAGGGAATGGATGCCCTATGTCTAAAAAACTCAACTCAGGGATTGGAGCCCAAATGTTTGCAAAATGAGACTAGAGAATGGAGGCCCTATGTCTAAAAAGGCTCAACTCAGGGATTGGAGCCCTAATATTGGCAAAAGGTGACTAGGGAATGGAGGACCTATGTCTATAAAGCTCAACTTAGGGATTGGAGCCCTAATGTTGGCAAAAGGCGACTAGAGAATGGAGGCCCTATGTCTAAAAGGCTCAACTCAAGGATTGAAGCCCTAATGTTGGCAAATGGAGACTAGGGAATGGAGGCCCTATGTCTAAAAATCTATACTCAGGGATTGAAGCCCTAATGTTGGTAAAATAAGGCGCCTAGGGAATGGAGGCCCTATGTCTAAAAGGTTCAACTCCGGGATTAGAGCCCTAATGTTGGCAGAAAAAGCGACTTGGGAATGGAGGCCCTATGTCTAAAAAGGCTCAACTCAGGGATTGTAGCCCTAATGCTAGCAAAAGGTGACTAGGGAATGGAGGCCATATGTCTAAAAGGCTCAATTCAAGGATTGGAGCCCTAATGTTGGCAAAAGGTGACTAGGGAATGAAGGCCCTATATCTAAAAAGGCTCAACACAAGGATTGGAGCCCTAATGTTGGCAACAGGCGACTTGGGAATGGAGGCCCTATGTCTAAAAGGCTCAATTCAGGGATTGGAGCCCTAGTGTTGGCAAATGGAGACTAGGGAATGGAGGTCCTATGTTTAAAAATCTCAACTCAGGGATTGAAGCCCTAATGTTGATAAAAAAGGCGCCTAGGGAATGGAGGCCCTATGTCTAAACGGCTCAACTCAGGAATTGGAGCCCTAATATTGGCAGAAAAAACGACTAGGGAATGGAGGCCCTATGTCTAAAAAGGATCAACTCAGGGATTGGAGCCGTAATTCTGGCAAAAGGCGACTAGGGAATGGAGGCCCAATGTCTCAAAGGCTAAACTCATGGATTGGAGCCCTAATATTGGCAAAAGGCGACTAGGGAATGGAGGCCCTATGTCTGAAAGGCTCAACTCAGGGATTGGACCCCTAATGTTGGCAAAAGGCGACTAGGGAATGGATGCCCTATGTCGAAAAAGCTCAACTCAGGGATTGGAGCCCTAATGTTGGCAAAAGGAGACTAGGGAATGGATGCCCTATGTCTAAAAAGGCTCAACTCAGGGATTGGAGCCCTAATGTTGGCAAAAGGTGACTAGGGAATGGAGGCCCTATGTCTAAAAAGCTCAACTTAGGGATTGGAGCCCTAATGTTGGAAAAAGGCGACTAGAGAATGGAGGCCGTATGTCTAAGAGGCTTAACTTAGGGATTGGAGTCCTAATGTTGACAAATGGAGACTAGGAAATGGAGGACCTATGTCTAAAAGGTTCAACTCAGGGATTGGAGCCCTAATATTGGCAAAAGGCGACTAGGGAATGGATGTCCTATGTCTAAAAGTCTCAACTCAGGGATTGGACCCCTAATGTTGGCAAAAGGCGACTAGGGAATGGATGCCCTATGTCTAAAAAGCTCAACTCAGGGATTGGAGCCCTAATATTGATAAAAAAAGGAGCCTAGGGAATGGATGCCCTATGTCTAAAAAGCTCAACTCAGGGATTGGAGCCCTAATGTTGGCAAAAGGCGACTAGGGAATGAAGGCCCTATGTCTAAAAAGGCTCAACTCAAGGATTGGAGCCCTAATGTTGGCAACAGGCGACTAGAGAATGGAGGCCCTATGTCTCAAAGGCTCAACTCAGGTATTGGAGCCCTAATGTTGGCAAAAGGCGACTAGGGAATGGAGGCCCTATGTCTCAAAGGCTCAACTCAGGGATTGGAGCCCTAATGTTGGGAAAAGGCGACTAGGGAATGGATGCCCTATGTCTAAAAGGCTCAACTCAGGGATTGGAGCCCTAATGTTGGCAAAAGGCGAGTAGGGAATGGATACCCTATGTCTAAAAGGCTCAACTCTGGGATTGGACCCCTAATGTTGGCAAAAGGCAACTAGGGAATGGATGCCCTATGTCTAAAAAACTCAACTCAGGGATTGGAGCCCAAATGTTTGCAAAATGAGACTAGAGAATGGAGGCCCTATGTCTAAAAAGGCTCAACTCAGGGATTGGAGCCCTAATATTGGCAAAAGGTGACTAGGGAATGGAGGACCTATGTCTATAAAGCTCAACTCAGGGATTGGAGCCCTAATGTTGGCAAAAGGCGACTAGAGAATGGAGGCCCTATGTCTAAAAGGCTCAACTCAAGGATTGAAGCCCTAATGTTGGCAAATGGAGACTAGGGAATGGAGGCCCTATGTCTAAAAATCTATACTCAGGGATTGAAGCCCTAATGTTGGTAAAATAAGGCGCCTAGGGAATGGAGGCCCTATGTCTAAAAGGTTCAACTCCGGGATTAGAGCCCTAATGTTGGCAGAAAAAGCGACTTGGGAATGGAGGCCCTATGTCTAAAAAGGCTCAACTCAGGGATTGTAGCCCTAATGCTAGCAAAAGGTGACTAGGGAATGGATGCCATATGTCTAAAAGGCTCAATTCAAGGATTGGAGCCCTAATGTTGTCAAAAGGTGACTAGGGAATGAAGGCCCTATATCTAAAAAGGCTCAACACAAGGATTGGAGCCCTAATGTTGGCAACAGGCGACTTGGGAATGGAGGCCCTATGTCTAAAAGGCTCAATTCAGGGATTGGAGCCCTAGTGTTGGCAAATGGAGACTAGGGAATGGAGGTCCTATGTTTAAAAATCTCAACTCAGGGATTGAAGCCCTAATGCTGATAAAAAAAGGCGCCTAGGGAATGGAGGCCCTATGTCTAAACGGCTCAACTCAGGAATTGGAGCCCTAATATTGGCAGAAAAAACGACTAGGGAATGGAGGCCCTATGTCTAAAAAGGCTCAACTCAGGGATTGGAGCCGTAATTCTGGCAAAAGGCGACTAGGGAATGGAGGCCCAATGTCTCAAAGGCTAAACTCATGGATTGGAGCCCTAATATTGGCAAAAGGCGACTAGGGAATGGAGGCCCTATGTCTGAAAGGCTCAACTCAAGGATTGGAGCCCTAATATTGGCAGAAAAAACGCCTAGGGAATGGATGCCCTATGTCTAAAAAGCTCAACTCAGGGATTGGAGCCCTAATATTGATAAAAAAAGGAGCCTAGGGAATGGATGCCCTATGTCTAAAAAGCTCAACTCAGGGATTGGAGCCCTAATGTTGGCAAAAGGCGACTAGGGAATGAAGGCCCTATGTCTAAAAAGGCTCAACTCAAGGATTGGAGCCCTAATGTTGGCAACAGGCGACTAGAGAATGGAGGCCCTATGTCTCAAAGGCTCAACTCAGGTATTGGAGCCCTAATGTTGGCAAAAGGCGACTAGGGAATGGAGGCCCTATGTCTCAAAGGCTCAACTCAGGGATTGGAGCCCTAATGTTGGGAAAAGGCGACTAGGGAATGGATGCCCTATGTCTAAAAGGCTCAACTCAGGGATTGGAGCCCTAATGTTGGCAAAAGGCGAGTAGGGAATGGATACCCTATGTCTAAAAGGCTCAACTCTGGGATTGGACCCCTAATGTTGGCAAAAGGCAACTAGGGAATGGATGCCCTATGTCTAAAAAACTCAACTCAGGGATTGGAGCCCAAATGTTTGCAAAATGAGACTAGAGAATGGAGGCCCTATGTCTAAAAAGGCTCAACTCAGGGATTGGAGCCCTAATATTGGCAAAAGGTGACTAGGGAATGGAGGACCTATGTCTATAAAGCTCAACTCAGGGATTGGAGCCCTAATGTTGGCAAAAGGCGACTAGAGAATGGAGGCCCTATGTCTAAAAGGCTCAACTCAAGGATTGAAGCCCTAATGTTGGCAAATGGAGACTAGGGAATGGAGGCCCTATGTCTAAAAATCTATACTCAGGGATTGAAGCCCTAATGTTGGTAAAATAAGGCGCCTAGGGAATGGAGGCCCTATGTCTAAAAGGTTCAACTCTGGGATTAGAGCCCTAATGTTGGCAGAAAAAGCGACTTGGGAATGGAGGCCCTATGTCTAAAAAGGCTCAACTCAGGGATTGTAGCCCTAATGCTAGCAAAAGGTGACTAGGGAATGGATGCCATATGTCTAAAAGGCTCAATTCAAGGATTGGAGCCCTAATGTTGGCAAAAGGTGACTAGGGAATGAAGGCCCTATATCTAAAAAGGCTCAACACAAGGATTGGAGCCCTAATGTTGGCAACAGGCGACTTGGGAATGGAGGCCCTATGTCTAAAAGGCTCAATTCAGGGATTGGAGCCCTAGTGTTGGCAAATGGAGACTAGGGAATGGAGGTCCTATGTTTAAAAATCTCAACTCAGGGATTGAAGCCCTAATGCTGATAAAAAAAGGCGCCTAGGGAATGGAGGCCCTATGTCTAAACGGCTCAACTCAGGAATTGGAGCCCTAATATTGGCAGAAAAAACGACTAGGGAATGGAGGCCCTATGTCTAAAAAGGCTCAACTCAGGGATTGGAGCCGTAATTCTGGCAAAAGGCGACTAGGGAATGGAGGCCCAATGTCTCAAAGGCTAAACTCATGGATTGGAGCCCTAATATTGGCAAAAGGCGACTAGGGAATGGAGGCCCTATGTCTGAAAGGCTCAACTCAGGGATTGGACCCCTAATGTTGGCAAAAGGCAACTAGGGAATGGATGCCCTATGTCGAAAAAGCTCAACTTAGGGATTGGAGCCCTAATGTTGGCAAAAGGCGACTAGGGAATGGATGCCCTATGTCTAAAAAAGCTCAACTCAGGGATTGGAGCCCTAATGTTGGTAAAAGGTGACTAGGGAATGTAGGCCCTATGTCTAAAAAGCTCAACTTAGGGATTGAAGCCCTAATGTTGGAAAAAGGCGACTAGAGAATGGAGGCCGTATGTCTAAGAGGCTTAACTTAGGGATTGGAGTCCTAATGTTGACAAATGGAGACTAGGAAATGGAGGACCTATGTCTAAAAGGTTCAACTCTGGGATTGGAGCCCTAATATTGGCAAAAGGCGACTAGGGAATGGATGTCCTATGTCTAAAAGTCTCAACTCAGGGATTGGACCCCTAATGTTGGCAAAAGGCGACTAGGGAATGGATGCCCTATGTCTAAAAAGCTCAACTCAGGGATTGGAGCCCTAATATTGATAAAAAAAGGAGCCTAGGGAATGGATGCCCTATGTCTAAAAAGCTCAACTCAGGGATTGGAGCCCTAATATTGATAAAAAAAGGAGCCTAGGGAATGGAGGCCCTATGTCTAAAAGGCTCAACTCAGGAATTGGAGCCCTAATATTGGCAGAAAAAACGACTAGGGAATGGAGGCCCTATGTCTAAAAAGCTCAACTCAGGGATTGGAGCCCTAATATTGATAAAAAAAGGAGCCTAGGGAATGGATGCCCTATGTCTAAAAAGCTCAACTCAGGGATTGGAGACCTAATAATGATAAAAAAAGGAGCCTAGGGAATGGAGGCCCTATGTCTAAAAGGCTCAACTCAGGAATTGGAGCCCTAATATTGGCAGAAAAAACGACTAGGGAATGGAGGCCCTATGTCTAAAAAGGCTCAACTCAGGGATTGGAGCCCTAATGCTGGCAAAAGGCGACAAGGGAATGGACGCCCTATGTCTCAAAGGCTAAACTCAGGGATTAGAGCCCTAATGTTGGCTAAAGGCGACTAGGGAATGGAGGCCCTATGTCTAAAAAGGCTCAACTCAGGGATTTGAGCCCTAATGCTGGCAAAAGGCGACTAGGGAATGGAGGCCCTATGTCTAAAAGGCTCAACTCAAGGATTGGAGCCCTAATGTTGGCAAAAGGCGACTAGGGAATGAAGGCCCTATGTCTAAAAAGGCTCAACTCAAGGATTGGAGCCCTAATGTTGGCAACAGGCGACTTGGGAATGGAGGCCCTATGTCTAAAAGGCTCAATTCAGGGATTGGAGCCCTAGTGTTAGCAAATGGAGACTAGGGAATGGAGGTCCTATGTCTAAAAATCTCAACTCAGGGATTGGAGCCCTAATATTGATAAAAAAAAGAACCTAGGGAATGGAGGCCCTATGTCTAAAAGGCTTAACTCAGGAATTGGAGCCCTAATATTGGCAGAAAAAACGACTAGGGAATGGAGGCCCTATGTCTAAAAAGGCTCAACTCAGGGATTGAAGCCCTAATGCTGGCAAAAGGCGACAAGGGAATGGAGTCCCTATGTCTCAAAGGCTAAACTCAGGGATTAGAGCCCTAATGTTGGCAAAAGGCGACTGGGGAATGGAGGCCCTATGTCTAAAAGGCTCAACTCAGGGATTAGACCCCTAATGTTGGCAAAAGGCGACTAGGGAATGGATGCCCTATGTCGAAAAGGCTCAACTCAGGGATTGGAGCCCTAATGTTGGCAGAAAAAACGACTAGGGAATGGAGGCCCTATGTCTAAAAAGCTTAACATAGGCATTAGAGCCCTAATGTTGGCAAAAGGCGACTAGAGAATAGAGGCCCTATGTCTAAAAGGCTTAACTTAGGGATTGAAGTCCTAATGTTGACAAATGGAGACTAGGAAATGGAGGGCCTATGTCTAAAAGGCTCAACTCAGGGATTGGAGCCCTAATTTTGGCAAAAGGTGACTAGGGAATGGAGGCCCTATGTCTAAAAACTCAACTTAGGGATTGGAGCCCTAATGTTGGCAAAAGGAGACTAGGGAATGGATGCCCTATGTCTAAAAGGCTCAACTCAGGGATTGGAGCCCTAATATTGGCAAAAGGCGACTAGGGAATGGATGCCCTATGTCTAAAAGGCTCAACTCAGGGATTGGACCCCTAATGTTGGCAAAAGGCGACTAGGGAATGGATGCCCTATGTCTAAAAATGCTCAACTCAGGGATTTGAGCCCTAATGTTGGCAAAAGGTGACTAGGGAATGGAAGCCCTATGTCTAAAAAGCTCAACTTAGGGATTGGAGCCCTAATGTTGGCAAAAGGCGACTAGAGAATGGAGGCCCCAAGTCTAAAAGGCTTAACTTAGGGATTGGACTCCTAATATTGACAAATGGAGACTAGGGAATGGATGCCCTATGTCTAAAAATCTCAACTCAGGGATTGAATCCCTAATGTTGGTAAAAAAAGGCGCCTAGGGAATGGAGGCTCTATGTCTAAAAGGCTCAACTCAGGGATTGGAGCCCTAATGTTGGCAAAAGGCGACTAGGGAATGGAGGCCCTATGTCTAAAAGGCTCAACTCAGGGATTGGACCCCTAATATTGGCAAAAGGCGACTAGGGAATGGATGCCCTATGTCGAAAAAGCTCAACTCAGGGATTGGAGCCGTAATGTTGGCAAAAGGCGACTAGGGAATGGATGCCCTATGTCTAAAAAGGCTCAACTCAGGGATTGGAGCCCTAATGTTGGCAAAAAGTGACTAGTGAATGGAGGCCCTATGTCTAAAAAGCTCAACTTAGGGATTGGAGCCCTAATGTTGGCAAAAGGCGACTAGAGAAAAGAGGCCCTATGTCTAAAAGGCTTAACTTAGGGATTGGAGTCCGAATGTTGACAAATGGAGACTAGGAAATGGAGGACCTATGTCAAAAAGGCTCAACTCAGGGATTAGAGCCCTAATTTTGGCAAAAGGTGACTAGGGAATGGAGGCCCTATGTCTAAAAACTCAACTTAGGGATTGGAGCCCTAATGTTGGCAAAAGGAGACTAGGGAATAGATGCCCTATGTCTAAAAGGCTCAACTCAGGGATTGGAGCCCTAATATTGGCAAAAGGCGACTAGGGAATGGATGCCCTATGTCTAAAACGCTCAACTCAGGGATTGGACCCCTAATGTTGGCAAAAGGCGACTAGGGAATGGAGGCCCCAAGTCTAAAAGGCTTAACTTAGGGATTGGAGTCCTAATATTGACAAATGAAGACTAGGGAATGGAGGCCCTATGTCTAAAAATCTCAACTCAGGGATTGAATCCCTAATGTTGGTAAAAAAGGCGCCTAGGGAATGTAGGCCCTATGTCTAAAAGGCTCAACTCAGGGATTAGAGCCCTAATGTTGGCAGAAAAAGCGACTAGGGAATGGAGGCCCTATGTCTAAAAAGACTCAACTCAGGGATTGGACCCCTAATATTGGCAAAAGGCGACTAGGGAATGGATGCCCTATGTCGAAAAAGCTCAACTCAGGGATTGGAGCCGTAATGTTGGCAAAAGGCGACTAGGGAATGGATGCCCTATGTCTAAAAAGGCTCAACTCAGGGATTGGAGCCCTAATGTTGGCAAAAAGTGACTAGTGAATGGAGGCCCTATGTCTAAAAAGCTCAACTTAGGGATTGGAGCCCTAATGTTGGCAAAAGGCGACTAGAGAAAAGAGGCCCTATGTCTAAAAGGCTTAACTTAGGGATTGGAGTCCGAATGTTGACAAATGGAGACTAGGAAATGGAGGACCTATGTCTAAAAGGCTCAACTCAGGGATTGGAGCCCTAATTTTGGCAAAAGGTGACTAGGGAATGGAGGCCCTATGTCTAAAAACTCAACTTAGGGATTGGAGCCCTAATGTTGGCAAAAGGAGACTAGGGAATGGATGCCCTATGTCTAAAAGGCTCAACTCAGGGATTGGAGCCCTAATATTGGCAAAAGGCGACTAGGGAATGGATGCCCTATGTCTAAAACGCTCAACTCAGGGATTGGACCCCTAATGTTGGCAAAAGGCGACTAGGGAATGGATGCCCTATGTCTAAAAATACTCAACTCAGGGATTTGAGCCCTAATATTGGCAAAAGGTGACTAGGGAATGGAGGCCCTATGTCTAAAAAGCTCAACTTAGTGATTGGAGCCCTAATGTTGGCAAAAGGCGACTAGAGAATGGAGGCCCCAAGTCTAAAAGGCTTAACTTAGGGATTGGAGTCCTAATATTGACAAATGAAGACTAGGGAATGGATGCCCTATGTCTAAAAATCTCAACTCAGGGATTGAATCCCTAATGTTGGTAAAAAAGGCGCCTAGGGAATGTAGGCCCTATGTCTAAAAGGCTCAACTCAGGGATTAGAGCCCTAATGTTGGCAAAAGCCGACTAGGGAATGGAGGCCCTATGTCTAAAAGGCTCAACTCAGGGATTGGACCCCTAATATTGGCAAAAGGCGACTAGGGAATGGATGCCCTATGTCGAAAAAGCTCAACTCAGGGATTGGAGCCGTAATGTTGGCAAAAGGCGACTAGGGAATGGATGCCCTATGTCTAAAAAGGTTCAACTCAGGGATTGGAGCCCTAATGTTGGCAAAAAGTGACTAGTGAATGGAGGCCCTATGTCTAAAAAGCTCAACTTAGGGATTGGAGCCCTAATGTTGGCAAAAGGCGACTAGAGAAAAGAGGCCCTATGTCTAAAAGGCTTAACTTAGGGATTGGAGTCCGAATGTTGACAAATGGAGACTAGGAAATGGAGGACCTATGTCTAAAAGGCTCAACTCAGGGATTGGAGCCCTAATTTTGGCAAAAGGTGACTAGGGAATGGAGGCCCTATGTCTAAAAACTCAACTTAGGGATTGGAGCCCTAATGTTGGCAAAAGGAGACTAGGGAATGGATGCCCTATGTCTAAAAGGCTCAACTCAGGGATTGGAGCCCTAATATTGGCAAAAGGTGACTAGGGAATGGATGCCCTATGTCTAAAACGCTCAACTCAGGGATTGGACCCCTAATGTTGGCAAAAGGCGACTAGGGAATGGATGCCCTATGTCTAAAAATGCTCAACTCAGGGATTTGAGCCCTAATATTGGCAAAAGGTGACTAGGGAATGGAGGCCCTATGTCTAAAAAGCTCAACTTAGTGATTGGAGCCCTAATGTTGGCAAAAGGCGACTAGAGAATGGAGGCCCCAAGTCTAAAAGGCTTAACTTAGGGATTGGAGTCCTAATATTGACAAATGAAGACTAGGGAATGGAGGCCCTATGTCTAAAAATCTCAACTCAGGGATTGAATCCCTAATGTTGGTAAAAAAGGCGCCTAGGGAATGTAGGCCCTATGTCTAAAAGGCTCAACTCAGGGATTAGAGCCCTAATGTTGGCAGAAAAAGCGACTAGGGAATGGAGGCCCTATGTCTAAAAAGACTCAACTCAGGGATTGGAGCCCTAATGCTGGCAAAAAACTAGGGAATGTAAGGCCCTATGTCTAAAAGGCTGAACTCATGGATTGGAGCCCTAATGTTGTCAAAAGTCGACTAGGGAATGAAGTCCCTATGTCTAAAAAGGCTCAACTCAAGGATAGGAGCCCTAATGTTGCAACAGGCGACTAGGGAATGGAGGCCCTATGTCTAAAAGGCTCAACTAAGGGATTGGAGCCCTAATGTTGGCAAATGGAGACTAGGGAATGGAGGCCCTATGTCTAAAAAACTCAACTTAGGGATTGAATCCCTAATGTTGGTAAAAAAAGGTGCCTAGGAAATGGAGGCCCTATGTATAAAAAGCTCAACTTAGGGATTGGAGCCCTAATGTTGGCAAAAGGCAACAAGGGAATGGAGGCCCAGTGTCTAAAAAGCTCAACTCAAGGATTGGAGCTCTAATGATGGAAAAAGCGACTAGTGAATGAAGGCCTTATGTCTAAAAAGCTCAACTCAGGGATTGGATCCCGAATGTTGGCAAAAGGCGACTAGGGAATGGATGCCCTATGTCTAAAAACTCAACTTAGGGATTGGATCCCTAATGTTGGCAAAAGGTGACTAGGGAATGGAGTCCCTATATCTAAAAAGGCTCAACTCAAGGATTGGAGCCCTAATATTGGCAAAAAGCGACTAGGGAATGGAGACCGTATGTCTAAAAAGTTCAACTCAGAGATTGGATCCCTATTGTTCGCAAAAGACGACTAGGGAATGGAGGCCCTATGTCTAAAAAGGCTCAACTCTGGGATTGGAGCCCTAAAGTTGGCAAAAGGTGACTATGGAATGGAGGCCCTATGTCTAAAAAGCTCAACTCAGGGATTGGACCCCTAATATTGGTAAAAAAGGCTCCTAGGGAATGGAGGCCCTATGTCTAAAAGGCTCAACTTAGGGATTAAAGCCCTAATGTTGGCAGAAAAAGCGACTAGGGAATGTAGGCCCTATGTCTAAAAAGGCTCAACTCAGGGATTGGAGCCCTAATGTTGGCAAAAGGTTACTAGGGAATGGAGGCCCTATGTCTAAAAAGCTCAACTTAGGGATTGGAGCCCTAATGTTGCCAAAAGGCGACTAGAGAATGGAGGCCCTATGTCTAAAAGGCTCAACTCAGGGATTGGAGCCTTAATGTTGGCAAATGGAGACTAGGGAATGAAGGTCCTATGTCTAAAACTCTCAACTAAGGGATTGAAGCCCTAATGTTGGTAAAATAAGGCGCCTAGGGAATGGAGGCCATATGTCTAAAAGGCTCAACTCTGGGATTAGAGCCTTAATGTTGGCAGAAAAAGCGACTAGGGAAAGGAGGCCATATGTCTAAAAAGGCTCAATTAGGGATTGAAGCACTAATGCTGGCAAAAGGCGACTAGGGAATGGATGCCCTATGTCTAAAAGGCTCAACTCAGGGATTAGAGCCCTAATGTTGGCAAAAGACGACTAGGGAATGAAGGCCCTATGTCTAAAAAGGCTCAACTCAAGGATATGAGCCCTAATTTTGGCAAAAGGCGACTAGGGAATGGAGGCCCTATGTATAAAAAGGCTCAACTCAGGGATTGAAGCCCTAATGTTGGCAAAAGGCGACTAGGGAATGGAGGCTCTATGTCAAAAAAGCTCAACTGAGCGATTGGAGCCCTAATGTTGGCAAAAGGTGACTAGGGAATGGAGTCCCTATATCTAAAAAGGCTCAACTCAAGTATTGGAGCCCTAATATTGGCAAAAAGCGACTAGGGAATGGAGACCCTATGTCTAAAAAGTTCAACTCAGGGATTGGATCCCTTATGTTCGCAAAAGACGACTAGGGAATGAAGGCCCTATGTCTAAAAAGCCTCAACTCTGGGATTGGAGCCCTAAAGTAGGCAAAAGGTGACTATGGAATGGAGGCCCTATGTCTAAAAAGCTCAACTCAGGGATTGGACCCCTAATGTTGGTAAAAAAGGCTCATAGGGAATGGAGGCCCTATGTCTAAAAGGCTCAACTTAGGGATTAAAGCCCTAATGTTGGCAGAAAAAGCGACTAGGGAATGGAGGCCCTATGTCTAAAAAGGCTCAACTCAGGGATTGGAGCCCTAATGTTGGCAAAAGGTTACTAGGGAATGGAGGCCCTATGTCTAAAAGGATCAACTAAGGGATTGGAGCCCTAATGTTGGCAAATGGAGACTAGGGAATGGAGGCCCTATGTCTAAAAAACTCAACTTAGGGATTGAATCCCTAATGTTGGTAAAAAAAGGTGCCTAGAGAATGGAGGCCCTATGTCTAAAAAGCTCAACTTAGGGATTTGAGCCGTAATGTTGGCAAAAGGCAACAAGGGAATGGAGGCCCTGTGCATAAAAAGCTCAACTCAAGGATTGGAGCCCTAATGATGGAAAAAGCGACTAGGGAATGAAGGCCTTATGTCTAAAAAGCTCAACTCAGGGATTGGATCCCTAATGTTGGCAAAAGGCGACTAGGGAATGGAGGCCCTATGTCTAAAAAGGCTCAACTCAGGGATTGAAGCCCTAATGCTGACAAAAGGCGACTAGGGAATGGAGGCCCTATGTCTAAAAAGCTCAACTCAGGGATTAGAGCCCTAATGTTGGCAAAAGGCGACTAGGGAATAAAGGCCCTATGTCTAAAAAGGATCAACTCAAGGATATGAGCCCTAATGTTGGCAACAAGCGACTAGGGAATGGAGGCCCTATGTCTAAAAGGATCAACTAAGGGATTGGAGCCCTAATGTTGGCAAATGGAGACTAGGGAATGGAGGCCCTATGTCTAAAAAACTCAACTTCGGGATTGAATCCCTAATGTTGGTAAAAAAAGGTTCCTAGGGAATTGAGGCCCTATGTCTAAAAAGCTCAACTTAGGGATTGGAGCCCTAATGTTGGCAAAAGGCAACAAGGGAATGGAGGCCCTGTGTATAAAAAGCTCAACTCAAGGATTGAAGCCCTAATGATGGAAAAAGCGACTAGGGAATGAAGGCCTTATGTCTAAAAAGCTCAACTCAGGGATTGGATCCCTAATGTTGGCAAAAGGCGACTAGGGAATGGAGGCCCTATGTCTAAAAAGGATCAACTCAGGGATTGAAGCCCTAATGTTGGCAAAAGGCGACTAGGGAATGGAGGATCTATGTCAAAAAAGCTCAACTGAGCTATTGGAGCCCTAATGTTGGCAAAAGGTGACTAGGGAATGGAGTCCCTATATCTAAAAAGGCTCAACTCAAGGATTGGAGCCCTAATTTTGGCAAAAAGCGACTAGGGAATGGAGACCCTATGTCAAAAAAGTTCAACTCAGGGATTGGATCCCTAATGTTCGCAAAAGACGACTAGGGAATGGAGGCCCAATGTCTAAAAAGGCTCAACTCTGGGATTGGAGCCCTAAAGTTGGCAAAAGATGACTAGGGAATGGAGGCCCTATGTCTAAAAAGCTCAAATCATGGATTGGACCCCTAATGTTGGTAAAAAAGGCTCCTAGGGAATGGAGGCCCTATGTCTAAAAGGCTCAACTTAGGGATTAAAGCCCTAATATTGGCAGAAAAAGCGACTAGGGAATGGAGGCCCTATGTCTAAAAAGGCTCAACTCAGGGATTGGAGCCCTAATGTTGGCAAAAGGTTACTAGGGAATGGAGGCCCTATGTCTAAAAAGCTCAACTTAGGGATTGGAGCCCTAATTTTGTCAAAAGGCGACTAGAGAATGGAGGCCCTATGTCTAAAAGGCTCAACTCAGGGATTGGAGCCCTAATGTTGGCAAAGGGAGACTAGGGAATGGAGGTCCTATGTATAAAACTCTCATCTAAGGGATTGAAGCCCTAATGTTGGTAAAATAAGGCGCCTAGGGAATGGAGGACATATGTCTAAAAGGCTCAACTCTGGGATTAGAGCCTTAATGTTGGCAGAAAAAGCGACTAGGGAAAGGAAGCCCTATGTCTAAAAAGACTCAACTCAGGGATTGAAGCCCTAATGCTGGCAAAAGGCGACTAGGGAATGGAGGCCCTATGTCTAAAAGGCTCAACTCAGGAATTAGAGCCCTAATGTTGGCAAAAGGCGACTAGGGAATGAAGGCCCTTTGTCTAAAAAGGCTCAACTCAAGGATATGAGCCTTAATGTTGGCAACAGGCGACTAGGGAATGGAGGCCCTATGTCTAAAAGGCTCAACCAAGGGATTGGAGCCCTAATGTTGGCAAATGGAGACTAGGGAATGGAGGCCCTATGTCTAAAAAACTCAACTTAGGGATTGAATCCCTAATATTGGTAAAACAATGTGCCTAGGGAATGGAGGCCCTATGTCTAAAAAGCTCAACTTAGGGATTGGAGCCCTAATGTTGGCAAAAGGCAACAAGGGAATGGAGGCCCTGTGTATAAAAAGCTCAACTCAAGGATTGGAGCCCTAATGATGGAAAAAGCGACTAGGGAATGAACGCCTTATGTCTAAAAAGCTCAACTCAGGGATTGAATCCCTAATGTTGGCAAAAGACAACTAGGGAATGGAGGCCCAATGTCTAAAAAGGCTCAACTCAGGGATTGAAGACCTAATGTTGGCAAAAGGCGACTAGGGAATGGAGGCTCTATGTCAAAAAAGCTCAACTGAGCGATTGGAGCCCTAATGTTGGCAAAAGGTGACTAGGGAATGGAGGCCCTATATCTAAAAAGGCTCAACTCAAGGATTGGAGCCCTAATATTGGCAAAAAGCGACTAGAGAATGAAGGCCCTATGTCTAAAAAGTTCAACTCAGGGATTGGATCCCTAATGTTCGCAAAAGACGACTATGGAATGGAGGCCCTATGTCTAAAAAGGCTCAACTCAGGGATTGGAGCCCTAAAGTTGGCAAAAGGTGACTAGGGAATGGAGGCCCTATGTCTAAAAAGCTCAACTCAGGGATTGGACCCCTAATGTTGGTAAAAAAAGCTCCTAGGGAATGGAGGCCCTATGTCTAAAAGGATCAACTTAGGGATTAAAGCCCTAATGTTGGCAAAAAAAGCGACTAGTGAATGGAGGACCTATGTCTAAAAAGGCTCAACTCTGGGATTGGAGCCCTAATGTTGGCAAAAGGATACTAAGGAATGGAGGCCCTATGCCTAAAAAGCTCAACTTAGGGATTGGAGCCCTAATGTTGGCAAAAGGCGATTAGAGAATGGAGGCCCTATGTCTAAAAGGCTCAACTTAGGGATTGGAGCCCTAATGTTGGCAAATGGAGACTAGAGAATGGAGGTCCTATGTCTAAAACTCTCAACTCAGGGATTGGAGCCCTAATATTGGTAATAAAAGGCGCCTAGGGAATGGAGGCCCTATGTCTAAAAGGCTCAACTCAGGGATTAGAGCCCTAATGTTGGCAAAAGACGACTAGGGAATGGAGGCCCTATGTCTAAAAAGGCTTAACTTAGGGATTGGTTCCCTAATGTTGGCAAAAGATGATTAGGGAATGGAGGCCCTATGTCTAAAAAGGATCAACTCAGGGATTAGAGCCCTAAAGTTGGCAAAAGGTGACTAGGGAATGGAGGCCCTATGTATAAAAAGCTCAACTCAGGGATTGGAGCCCTAATGTTGGCAAAAGACGACTAGGGAATGGAGGCCTTATGTCTAAAAGGCTCAACTCAGGTATTGGGCCCCTAATGTTGGCAAAAGGAGACTAGGGAATGGATGTCCTATGTCTAAAAGGCTCAACTCAGGGATTGGACCCCTAATGTTGGAAGAAGGCGACTAGGGAATGGATGCCCTATTTCTAAAAAGCTCAGCTCAGGGATTGGAGCCCTAATGATGGCAAAAGGCGACTAGGGAATGGAGGCCCTATGTCTAAAAAGGCTCAACTCAAGGATTGGAGCCCTTATGTTGGCAACAGGCGACTAGGGAATGGAGGCCCTATGTCTAAAAAGGCTCAACTCAAGGATTCGAGCCCTAATACTGGCAAAAGGCGACTAGGGAATGGAGGCCCTATGTCTAAAAGGCTCAACTTAGGGATTGGAGCCCTAATGCTAGCAAAAGGCGACTAGGGAATGGAGGCCCTATGTCTAAAAGGCTCAACTCAGGGATTAGAGCCCTAATGTTGGCAAAAGGCGACTAGGGAATGAAGGCCCTATGTCTAAAAAGGCTCAACTCAAGGATTGGAGCCCTTATGTTGGCAACAGGTGACTAGGGAATGGAGGCCCTATGTCTAAAAGGCTTAACTTAGGGATTGAAGCTCTAATGTTGGCAAATGGAGACTAGGGGATGGAGGCCCTATGTCTAAAATTCTCAACTCAGGGATAGGAGCCCTAATGTAGGTAAAAAAGGCGCCCAGGGAATGGAGGCCCTATATCTAAAAGGCTCAACTCAGGGATTGGAGCCCTAATATTGGCAGAAAAAATGACTAGGGAATGGAGGCCCTATGTCTAAAAATGCTCAACTCAGGGATCGGAGCCCTAATGCTGGCAAAAGGTGACTAGGGAATGGAGGCCCTATGTCTAAAAAGCTCAACTCAGGGATTGGAGCCCTAATATTGGCAGAAACAACGACTAGGGAATGGAGGCCCTATGTCTAAAAAGGCTCAACTCAGGGATTGAAGCCCTAATGCTGGAAAAAGGCGACTAGGGAATGGAGGCCCTATGTCTAAAAGGCTTAACTCAGGGATTGGAGCCCTAAAGTTGGCAAAAGGGGATTATGGAATGTAGACTCTATGTCTAAAAAGCTCAACTCAGGGATTGAAGACCTAATGTTGGTAAAAAAAGGCACCTAGGATATGGATGCCCTATGTCTAAAAGGCTCAACTCAGGGATTGGAGACCTAATATTGGCAGAAAAAATGACTAGGGAATGTAGGCCCTATGTTTAAAAAGACTTAACTCAAGGATTGGAGCCCTAATGCTGGCAAAAGGCGACTAGGCAATGGAGGCCCTATGTCTAAAAGGCTCAACTCAGGGATTGGAGCCCTAATGTTGGCAAAAGGCGAATAGGGAATGAAGACCCTACGTCTAAAAAGGCTCAACTTAAGGATTGGAGCCCTAATGTTGGCAACAGGAGACTAGGGAATGGAGGACCTATGTCTAAAAGGCTCAATTCAGGGATTGGAGCCCTAATGTTGGCAAATGGAGACTAGGGAATGGAGGCTCTATATCTAAAAATCTCAACTCAGGGATTGAAGCCCTAATGTTGGTAAAAAAAGGCGCTTAGGGAATGGAGACCCTATATCTAAAAGGCTCAACTCAGGGATTGGAGACCTAATGGTGGCATAAGGCGACTAGGGAAAGGAGGACCTATGTCTAAAAAGGCTCAACTCCGGGATTAGAGCCCTAATGTCGGCAGA
The DNA here is from genome assembly GCF_000393655.2 of Nicotiana sylvestris. NCBI lineage: Eukaryota > Viridiplantae > Streptophyta > Magnoliopsida > Solanales > Solanaceae > Nicotiana > Nicotiana sylvestris. The sequence continues at coordinate 163,429,566 of NC_091068.1, forward strand.
AAAAGCGACTAGGGAAAGGAGGCCCTATGTCTAAAAAGGCTCAACTCAAGGATTGAAGCCCTAATGCTGGCAAAAAGGGACTATGGAATGGAGACCCTATGTCTAAAAAGCTCAACTCAGGGATTGGAGACCTAATGCTGGCAAAAGGTGACTAGGGAATGAAGGCCCTATGTCTAAAATGGCTCAACTCCGGGATTAGAGCCATAATGTTGGCAGAAAAAGTGACTAGGTAAAGGAGGCCCTATGTCTAAAAAGGCTCAACTTAGGGATTGGAGCCCTAATACTGGCAAAAGGCGACTACGGAATGGAGGTCCTATGTCTAAAAAGGCTCAACTCAAGGATTGGAGCCCTAATGTTGGCAAAAGTCGACAAGGGAATGAAGGCCCTATGTTTAAAAAGGCTCAACTTAAGGATTAGAGCCCTAATGTTGGCAACAGGCGACTAGGGAATGGAGTCCCTATGTCTAAAAGGCTCAATTCAGCGATTGGAGCCCTAATGTTGGCAAAAGGTGACTAGGGAATGGAGGCCCTATATTTAAAAAGACTCAACTCAGGGATTGGAGCCCTAATGTTGGAAAAAAGAGACTAGGGAATGGAGGCCCTATGCCTAAAAAGTTCAACTCAGGGATTGGATCCCTAATATTGGCAAAAGACGACTAGGGAATGGAGGCCCTATGTCTAAAAAGGATCAACTCAGGGATTGGAGCCCTAAAGTTGGCAAAAGGTGACTAGGGAATGGAGGCCCTATGTATAAAAAGCTCAACTCAGGGATTGGAGCCCTAATGTTGGCAAAAGACGACTAGGGAATGGATGCCTTATGTCTAAAAGGCTCAACTCAGGTATTGGGCCCCTAATGTTGGCAAAAGGAGACTAGGGAATGGATGTCCTATGTCTAAAAGGCTCAACTCAGGGATTGGACCCCTAATGTTGGCAGAAGGCGACTAGGGAATGGATTCCCTATTTCTAAAAAGCTCAACTCAGGGATTGGAACCCTAATGTTGGCAAAAGGCGACTAGGGAATGGAGGCCCTATGTCTAAAAAGGCTCAACTCAAGGATTGGAGCCCTAATATTGGCAAAAGGTGACTAGGGAATGGAGGTCCTATCTCTAAAAAGCTCAACTTAGGGATTGAAGCTCTAATGTTGGCAAAAGGCGACTAGAGAATGGAGGCCCTATGTCTAAAAGGCTCAACTCAGGGATTTGATCCCTAATTTTGGCAAATGGAGACTAGGGAATGGAGGCCCTATGTCTAAAAATCTCAACTCAGGGATTGGAGCCCTAATATTGGTAATAAAAGGCGCCTAGGGAATGGATGCCCTATGTCTAAAAGGCTCAACTCAGGGATTGAAGCCCTAATATTGGCAGAAAAAATGACTAGGGAATGGAGGTCCTATGTTTAAAAAGACTTAACTCAAGGATTGGAGCCCTAATGCTGGAAAAAGGCGACTAGGCAATGGAGGCCCTATGTCTAAAAGGCTCAACTCAGGGATTGGAGCCCTAATGTTGGCAAAAGGCGACTAGGGAATGAAGACCCTACGTCTAAAAAGGCTCAACTTAAGGATTGGAGCCCTAATGTTGGCAACAGGAGACTAGGGAATGGAGGACCTATGTCTAAAAGGCTCAATTCAGGGATTGGAGTCCTAATGTTGGCAAATGTAGACTAGGGAATGGAGGCTCTATATCTAAAAATCTCAACTCAGGGATTGAAGCCCTAATGTTGGTAAAAAAAGGCGCTTAGGGAATGAAGACCCTATGTCTAAAAGGCTCAACTCAGGGATTGGAGACCTAATGGTGGCATAAGGCGACTAGGGAAAGGAGGCCCTATGTCTAAAAAGGCTCAACTCCGGGATTAGAGCCCTAATGTTGGCAGAAAAAGCGACTAGGGAAAGGAGGCCCTATGTCTAAAAAGGCTCAACTCAAGGATTGGAGCCCTAATGCTGGCAAAAAGGGACTATGGAATGGAGACCCTATGTCTAAAAAGCTCAACTCAGGGATTGGAGACCTAATGCTGGCAAAAGGTGACTAGGGAATGGAGGCCCTATGTCTAAAATGGCTCAACTCCGGGATTAGAGCCATAATGTTGGCAGAAAAAGCGACTAGGTAAAGGAGGCCCTATGTCTAAAAAGGCTCAACTTAGGGATTGGAGCCCTAATGCTGGCAAAAGGCGACTACGTAATGGAGGTCCTATGTCTAAAAGGCTCAACTCAAGGATTGGAGCCCTAATGTTGGCAAAAGTCGACTAGGGAATGAAGGCCCTATGTTTAAAAAGGCTCAACTCAAGGATTAGAGCCCTAATGTTGGCAACAGGTGACTATGGAATGGAGTCCCTATGTCTAAAAGGCTCAATTCAGCGATTGGAGCCCTAATGTTGGCAAAAGGTGACTAGGGAATGGAGGCCCTATATCTAAAAAGACTCAACTCAGGGATTGGAGCCCTAATGTTGGAAAAAAGCGACTAGGGAATGGAGGCCCTATGCCTAAAAAGTTCAACTCAGGGATTGAATCCCTAATATTGTCAAAAGACGACTAGGGAATGGAGGTCCTATGTCTAAAAAGGCTCAACTCAGGGATTGGAGCCCTAATGTTGGCAAAAGGTGACTAGGGAATGAAGACCCTACGTCTAAAAAGGCTCAACTCAAGGATTGGAGCCCTAATGTTGGCAACAGGAGACTAGGGAATGGAGGACCTATGTCTAAAAGGCTCAATTCAGGGATTGGAGTCCTAATGTTGGCAAATGTAGACTAGGGAATGGAGGCTCTATATCTAAAAATCTCAACTCAGGGATTGAAGCCCTAATGTTGGTAAAAAAAGGCGCTTAGGGAATGAAGACCCTATGTCTAAAAGGCTCAACTCAGGGATTGGAGACCTAATGGTGGCATAAGGCGACTAGGGAAAGGAGGCCCTATGTCTAAAAAGGCTCAACTCCGGGATTAGAGCCCTAATGTTGGCAGAAAAAGCGACTAGGGAAAGGAGGCCCTATGTCTAAAAAGGCTCAACTCAAGGATTGGAGCCCTAATGCTGGCAAAAAGGGACTATGGAATGGAGACCCTATGTCTAAAAAGCTCAACTCAGGGATTGAAGACCTAATGCTGGCAAAAGGTGACTAGGGAATGGAGGCCCTATGTCTAAAATGGCTCAACTCCGGGATTAGAGCCATAATGTTGGCAGAAAAAGCGACTAGGTAAAGGAGGCCCTATGTCTAAAAAGGCTCAACTTAGGGATTGGAGCCCTAATGCTGGCAAAAGGCGACTACGTAATGGAGGTCCTATGTCTAAAAGGCTCAACTCAAGGATTGGAGCCCTAATGTTGGCAAAAGTCGACTAGGGAATGAAGGCCCTATGTTTAAAAAGGCTCAACTCAAGGATTAGAGCCCTAATGTTGGCAACAGGTGACTATGGAATGGAGTCCCTATGTCTAAAAGGCTCAATTCAGCGATTGGAGCCCTAATGTTGGCAAAAGGTGACTAGGGAATGGAGGCCCTATATCTAAAAAGACTCAACTCAGGGATTGGAGCCCTAATGTTGGAAAAAAGCGACTAGGGAATGGAGGCCCTATGCCTAAAAAGTTCAACTCAGGGATTGAATCCCTAATATTGTCAAAAGACGACTAGGGAATGGAGGCCCTATGTCTAAAAGGCTCAACTTAGGGATTGGACCCCTAATATTGGTAAAAGGCAACTAGGGAATAGATGTCCTATGTCTAAAAGGCTCAACTCAGGGATTGGACCCCTAATGTTAGTAAAAGGCGACTAGGGAATGGATGCCCTATGTCTAAAAAGCTCAACTCAGGGATTGGAGCCCTAATGTTGGCAAAAGACGACTAGGGAATGGAGGCCCTATGTCTAAAAAGGCTTAACTCAGGGATTGGTTCCCTAATGTTAGCAAAAGACGACTAGGGAATGGAGGCCCTATGTCTAAAAAGAATCAACTCAGGGATTGGAGCCCTAAAGTTGGTAAAAGGTGACTAGGGAATGGAGGCTCTATGTATAAAAAGCTCAACTCAGGGATTGGAGCCCTAATGTTGGCAAAAGACGATTAGGGAATGGAGGCCTTATGTCTAAAAGGCTCAACTCAGGTATTGGGCCCCTAATGTTGGCAAAAGGAGACTAGGGAATGGATGTCCTATGTCTAAAAGGCTCAACTCAGGGATTGGACCCCTAATGTTGGCAGAAGACGACTAGGGAATGGATGCCCTATTTCTAAAAAGCTCAACTCAGGGATTGGAACCCTAATGTTGGCAAAAGGCGACTAGGGAATGGAGTCCCTATGTCTAAAAAGGCTCAACTCAGGGATTGGAGCCCTAATATTGGCAAAATGTGACTAGGGAATGGAGGTCCTATCTCTAAAAGGCTCAACTTAGGGATTGAAGCTCTAATGTTGGCAAAAGGCGACTAGAGAATGGAGGCCCTATGTCTAAAAGGCTCAACTCAGGGATTTGATCCCTAATTTTGGCAAATGGAGACTAGGGAATGGAGGCCTTATGTCTAAAAATCTCAACTCAGGGATTGGATCCCTAATATTGGTAATAAAAGGCGCCTAGGGAATGGAGGCCCCATGTCTAAAAAGGCTCAACTCAGGGATTCGAGCCCTAATGCTGGCAAAATGCGACTAGGGAATGGAGGCCCTATGTTTAAAAGGCTCAACTCAAGGATTGGAGCCCTAATGTTGGCAAAAGGCGACTAGGGAATGAAGGCCCTATGTCTAAAAAGGCTCAACTCAAGGATTGGAGCCCTTATGTTGGCAACAGGCGACTAGGGAATGGAGGCCCTATGTCTAAAAGGCTCAACTCAGGGATTGGAGCCCTAATGCTGGCAAAAGGCGACTAGGGAATGGAGGCCCTATGTCTAAAAGGCTCAACTCAGGGATTAGAGCCCTAATGTTGGCAAAAGGCGACTAGGGAATGAAGGCCCTATGTCTAAAAAGGCTCAACTCAAGGATTGGAGCCCTTATGTTGGCAACAGGCGACTAGGGAATGGAGGCCCTATGTCTAAAAGGCTCAACTTAGGGATTGAAGCTCTAATGTTAGCAAATGGAGACTAGGGGATGGAGGCCCTATGTCTAAAATTCTCAACTCAGGGATAGGAGCCCTAATGTAGGTAAAAAAGGCGCCTAGGGAATGGAGGCCCTATATCTAAAAGGCTCAACTCAGGGATTGGAGCCCTAATATTGGCAGAAAAAATGACTAGGGAATGGAGGCCCTATGTCTAAAAATGCTCAACTCAGGGATCGGAGCCCTAATGCTGGCAAAAGGCGACTAGGGAATGAAGGCCCTATGTCTAAAAAGCTCAATTCAGGGATTGGAACCCTAATGTTGGCAAAAGGCGACTAGAGAATGGAGGCCCTATGTCTAAAAAGGCTCAACTCAGGGATTGGAGCCCTAAAGTTGGCAAAAGGGGACTATGGAATGGAGACCCTATGTCTAAAAAGCTCAACTCAGGGATTGGAGACCTAATGCTGGCAAAAGGCGACTAGGGAATGGAGGCCCTATGTCTAAAAAGACTCAACTCAGGGATTGGAGCCCTAATACTAGCAAAAGGTGACTAGGGAATGGAGGCCCTATGTCTAAAAAGCTCAACTCAGGGATTGGAGCCCTAATGTTGGCAAAAGGCGACTAGAGAATGGAGGCCATATGTCTAAAAAGGCTCAACTCAGGGATTGGAGCCCTAAAGTTGGCAAAAGGGGACTATGGAATGGAGACCCTATGTCTAAAAAGCTCAACTCAGGGATTGGAGACCTAATGCTGGCAAAAGGCGACTAGGGAATGGAGGCCCTATGTCTAAAAAGACTTAACTCAGGGATTGGAGCCCTAATACTAGCAAAAGGCGACTAGGGAATGGAGGCCCCATGTCTAAAAGGCTGAACTCAGGGATTGGAGCCCTAATGTTGGCAAAAGGCAACTAGGAAATGAAGGCACTATGTCTAAAAAGTCTCAACTCAAGGATAGGAGCCCTAATGTTTGCAACAGGCGACTAGGGAATGGAGGCCCTATGTCTAAAAGGCTCAACTCACGGATTGGAGCCCCAATGTTGGCAAAAGGCGACTAGGGAATGGAGGCCCTATGTCTAAAAAGGCTCAACTCAGGGATTGGAGCCCTAATGTTGGCAAAAGGGGACTATGGAATGGAGACCCTATGTCTACAAAGCTCAACTCAGGGATTGGAGACCTAATGTTGGCAAAAGGCGACTAGGGAATGGAGGCCCTATGTCTAAAAAGGCTCAACTCCGGGATTAGAGCCCTAATGTTGGCAGAAAAAGCGACTAGGGAAAGGAAGCCCTATGTCTAAAAAGGCTCAACTAAGGGATTGGAGCCCTAATGCTGGCAAAAGGGGACTATGGAATGGAGACCCTATGTCTAAAAAGCTCAACTCAGGGATTGGAGACCTAATGCTAGCAAAAGGCGACTAGGGAATGGAGGCCCTATGTCTAAAAAGGCTCAACTCCGGGATTAGAGCCCTAATGTTGGCAAAAAAAGCGACTAGGGAAAGGAGGCCCTATGTCTAAAAAGGCTCAACTCAGGGATTGGAGCCCTAATGCTGGTAAAAGGCGATTAGGGAAGGGAGACCCTATGTCTAATAGGCTCAACTCAAGGATTGGAGCCCTAATGTTTGCAAAAGGCGACTAGGGAATGAAGACCCTATGTATAAAAAGGCTCAAATCAAGGAATAGAGCCCTAATGTTGGCAACAGGCGACTAGGGAATGCAGGCCCTATGTTTAAAAGGCTCAATTCAACGATTGGAGACCTAATGCTGGCAAAAGGTGACTAGGGAATAAAGGCCCTATATCTAAAAATGCTCAACTCCAGGATTAGAGCCCTAATGTTGGCAAAAAGCGACTAGGGAAAGGAGGCCCTATGTCTAAAAAGGCTCAACTCAGGGATTGGAGCCCTAATGCTGGCAAAAGGCGACTAGGGAATGGAGCCCTGTGTCTAAAAGGCTCAACTCAAGGATTGGAGCCCTAAAGTTGGTAAAAGGCGACTAGGGAATGGAGGCCCTATATCTAAAAGGCTCAACTCAGGGATTGGAGCCCTAATGTTGGCAAAAGGCGACTAGGGAATGGAGGCCCTATGTCTAAAAAGGCTCAACTCAGGGATTGGAGCCCTAATGTTGGCAAAAGGCGACTAGGGAATGGAGGCCCTATGTCTAAAAAGGCTCAACTCAGGGATTGGAGCCCTAATGTTGGCAAAAGGCGACTAGGGAATGGAGGCCCTATGTCTAAAAAGGCTCAACTCAGGGATTGGAGCCCTAATGTTGGCAAAAGGCGACTAGGGAATGGAGGCCCTATGTCTAAAAAGGCTCAACTCAGGGATTGGAGCCCTAATGTTGGCAAAAGGGGACTATGGAATGGAGACCCTATGTCTAAAAAGCTCAACTCAGGGATTGGAGACCTAATGCTGGCAAAAGGCGACTAGGGAATGGAGGCCCTATGTCTAAAAAGGCTCAACTAAGGGATTGGAGCCCTAATGCTGGCAAAAGGCGACTAGGGAATGGAGGCCCTATGTCTAAAAGGCTCAACTCAAGGATTGGAGCCCTAATGTTGGCAAAAGGCGACTAGGGAATGAAGGCCCTATGTTTAAAAAGACTCAACTCAAGGATTAGAGCCCTAATGTTGGCAACAGGTGACTAGGGAATGGAGGCCCTATGTCTAAAAGGCTCAATTCAGCGATTGGAGCCCTAATGTTGGCAAAAGGTGACTAGGGAATAAAGGCCCTATATCTAAAAAGACTCAACTCAGGGATTGGATCCCTAATGTTGGCAAAAAGCGGCTAGGGAATGGAGGCCCTATGTCTAAAAAGTTTAACTCAGGGATTGGATCCCTAATATTGGCAAAAGACGACTAGGGAATGGAGGCCCTATGTCTAAAAAGGATCAACTCAGGGATTGGAGCCCTAAAGTTGAGAAAAGGTGACTAGGGAATGTAGGCCCTATGTCTAAAAAGCTCAACTTAGGGATTGGAACCCTAATGTTGGCAAAAGGCGACTAGGGAATGGAGGCCCTATGTCTAAAAGGCTCAACTCAGGGATTGGACCCCTAATGTTGGCAAAAGGCGACTAGGGAATAGATGCCCTATGTCTATAAGGCTCAACTCAGGGATTGGACCCCTAATGTTGGCAAAAGGCGACTAGAGAATGGATGCCCTATGTCTAAAAAGCTCAACTCAGGGATTGGAGCCCTAATGTTGGCAAAAGGCGACTAGGGAATGGAGGCCCTATGTCTAAAAAGGCTCAACTCAGGGATTGGATCCCTAATGTTGGCAAAAGGCGACTAGGGAATGGAGGCCCTATGTCTAAAAAGACTTAACTCAGGGATTGGAGCCCTAATACTAGCAAAAGGCGACTAGGGAATGGAGGCCCTATGTCTAAAAGGCTGAACTCAGGGATTGGAGCCCTAATGTTGGCAAAAGGCGACTAGGGAATGGAGGCCCTATGTCTAAAAGGCTCAACTCAGGGATTGGGCCCCTAATGTTGGCAAAAGGTGACTAGGGAATGGAGGCCCTATGTCTAAAAGGCTCAACTCAGGGATTGGACCCCTAATATTGGCAGAAGGCGACTAGGGAATGGATTCCCTATGTCTAAAAAGCTCAACTTAGGTATTGGAACCCTAATGTTGGCAAAAGGCGACTAGGGAATGGAGGCCCTATGTCTAAAAAGGCTCAACTCAGGGATTGGAGCCCTAATATTGGAAAAAGGTGACTAAGGAATGGAGACCCTATCTCTAAAAAGCTCAACTTAGGTATTGGAGCTCTAATGTTGGCAAAAGGCGACTAGAGAATGGAGGCCCTATGTCTAAAAGGCTCAACTCAGGGATTGGAGCCCTAATATTGGTAAAAAAAGGCGCCTAGGGAATGAAGGCCCTATGTCTAAAAGGCTCAACTCAGGGATTAGAGCCCTAATGTTGGCAGAAAAAGCGACTAGGGAATGGAGGCCCATGTCTAAAAAGGCGCAACTCAGGGATTGGAGCGCTAATACTGGCAAAAGGCGACTAGGGAATGAAGGCCCTATGTCTAAAAGGCTCAACTCAAGGATTGGATCCCTAATGTTGGCAAAAGGCGACTAGGGAATGAAGGCCCTATGTCTAAAAATGCTCAACTCAGGGATTGGAGCCTTAATACTGGCAAAAGGCGACTAGGGAATGAAGGCCCTATGTCTAAAAGGCTCAACTCAAGGATTGGATCCCTAATGTTGACAAAAGGCGACTAGGGAATGAAGGCCCTATGTCTAAAAAGGCTCAACTCAAGGATTGGAGCCCTTATGTTGGCAACAAGCGACTTGGGAATGGAGGCCCTATGTCTAAAAGGCTCAACTCAGAGATTGGAGCCCTAATGTTGGCAAATGGAGACTAGGGGATGGAGGCCCTATGTCTAAAAATCTCAACTCAGGGATTGGAGCCCTAATGTTGGTAAAGAAAAGGCGCCTAGGGAATGGAGGCCCTATGTCTAAAAGGCTCAACTCAGGGATTGGAACCCTAATATTGGCAGAAAAAACGACTAGGGAATGGAGGCCCTATGTCTAAAAAGGCTCAACTCAGGGATTGGTGCCCTAATGTTGGCAAAAGGCGAAAAGGGAATGAAGACCCTATGTCTAAAATGGCTCAACTCAAGGATTGGAGCCCTAATGTTGGCAACAGGCGACTAGGGAATGGAGGCCCTATGTCTAAAAGGCTCAACTCAGAAATTGGATCCCTAATGTTGGCAAATGGAGACTAGGGAGTGGAGGCCCTTTGTCAAAAAATCTCAACTCAAGGATTGAAGCACTAATATTGGTAAAAAAAGGCGCCTAGGGAATGGAGGCCCTATGTCTAAATGGCTCAAATCAGAGATTGGAGCCCTAATATTGGCAGAAAAAATGACTAGGGAATGGAGGCCCTATGTCTAAAAAAGCTCAATTCAGGGATTGGAGCCCTAATGCTGGCAAAACGCGACTAGGGAATGGAGGCCCTATGTCTAAAAGGCTCAACTCAAGGATTGGAGCCCTAATGTTGGCAAAAGGCGACTAGGGAATGAAGGCCCTATGTTTAAAAAGACTCAACTCAAGGATTAGAGCCCTAATGTTGGCAACAAGCGACTAGGGAATGGAGGCCCTATGTCTAAAAGGCTCAATTCAGCGATTGAAGCCCTAATGTTGGCAAAAGGTGACTAGGGAATAAAGTCCCTATATCTAAAAATACTCAACTCAGGGATTTGATCCCTAATGTTGGCAAAAAGCCACTAGGGAATGGAGGCCCTATGTCTAAAAAGTTTAACTCATGGATTGGATCCCTAATATTGGCAAAAGACGACTAGGGAATGGAGGCCCTATGTCTAAAAAGGCTCAACTCAGGGATTGGAGCCCTAAAGTTGACAAAAGTTGACTAGGGACTGTACGCCCTATGTCTAAAAAGCTCAACTTAGGGATTGGAACCCTAATGTTGGCAAAAGGCGACTAGGGAATGGAGGCCCTATGTCTAAAAGGCTCAACTCAGGGATTGGACCCCTAATGTTGGCAAAAGGCGACTAGGGAATAGATGCCCTATGTCTATAAGGCTCAACTCAGGGATTGGACCCCTAATGTTGGCAAAAGGCGACTAGAGAATGGATGCCCTATGTCTAAAAAGTTCATCTCAGGGATTGGAGCCCTAATGTTGGCAAAAGGCGACTAGGGAATGGAGGCCCTATGTCTAAAAAGGCTCAACTCAGGGATTGGATCCCTAATGTTGGCAAAAGACGACTAGGGAAGGGAGGCCCTATGTCTAAAAAGGCTCAACTCAGGGATTGGAGCCCTAAAGTTGGCAAAAGGTGACTACGGAATGGAGGCCCTATGTATAAAAAGCTCAACTCAGGGATTGGATCCCTAATGTTGGCAAAAGGCGACTAGGGAATGGAGGCCCTATGTCTAAAAGGCTCAACTCAAGGATTGGGCCCCTAATGTTGGCAAAAGGCGACTAGGGAATGGAGGCCCTATGTCTAAAAGGCTCAACTCAGGGATTGGACCCCTAATATTGGCAGAAGGCGACTAGGGAATAGATGCCCTATGTCTAAAAAGCTCAACTTAGGTATTGGAACCCTAATGTTGGCAAAAGGCGACTAGGGAATGGAGGCCCTATGTCTAAAAAGGCTCAACTCAGGGATTGGAGCCCTAATATTGGAAAAAGGTGACTAGGGAATGGAGACCCTATCTCTAAAAAGCTCAACTTAGGTATTGGAGCTCTAATGTTGGCAAAAGGCGACTAGAGAATGGAGGCCCTATGTCTAAAAGGCTCAACTCAGGGATTGGAGCCCTAATATTGGTAAAAAAAGGCGCCTAGTGAATGAAGGCCCTATGTCTAAAAGGCTCAACTCAGGGATTAGAGCCCTAATGTTGGCAGAAAAAGCGACTAGGGAATGGAGGCCCATGTCTAAAAAGGCTCAACTCAGGGATTGGAGCCCTAATACTGGCAAAAGGCGACTAGGGAATGAAGGCCCTATGTCTAAAAGGCTCAACTCAAGGATTGGATCCCTAATGTTGGCAAAAGGCGACTAGGGAATGAAGGCCCTATGTCTAAAAATGCTCAACTCAGGGATTGGAGCCCTAATACTGGCAAAAGGTGACTAGGGAATGAAGGCCCTATGTCTAAAAGGCTCAACTCAAGGATTGGATCCCTAATTTTGACAAAAGGCGACTAGGGAATGAAGGCCCTATGTCTAAAAAGGCTCAACTCAAGGATTGGAGCCCTTATGTTGGCAACAAGCGACTTGGGAATGGAGGCCCTATGTCTAAAAGGCTCAACTCAGAGATTGGAGCCCTAATGTTGGCAAATGGAGACTAGGGGATGGAGGCCCTATGTCTAAAAATCTCAACTCAGGGATTGGAGCCCTAATGTTGGTAAAGAAAAGGCGCCTAGGGAATGGAGGCCCTATGTCTAAAAGGCTCAACTCAGGGATTGGAGCCCTAATGTTGGCAAAAGGCGACTAGGGAATGGAGGCCCTATGTCTAAAAAGGCTCAACTCAGGGATTGGATCCCTAATGTTGGCAAAAGACGACTAGGGAAGGGAGGCCCTATGTCTAAAAAGGCTCAACTCAGGGATTGGAGCCCTAAAGTTGGCAAAAGGTGACTACGGAATGGAGGCCCTATGTATAAAAAGCTCAACTCAGGGATTGGAGCCCTAATGTTGGCAAAAGGCGACTAGGGAATGGAGGCCCTATGTCTAAAAGGCTCAACTCAGGGATTGGGCCCCTAATGTTGGCAAAAGGTGACTAGGGAATGGAGGCCCTATGTCTAAAAGGCTCAACTCAGGGATTGGACCCCTAATATTGGCAGAAGGCGACTAGGGAATGGATTCTCTATGTCTAAAAAGCTCAACTTAGGTATTGGAACCCTAATGTTGGCAAAAGGCGACTAGGGAATGGAGGCCCTATGTCTAAAAAGGCTCAACTCAGGGATTGGAGCCCTAATATTGGAAAAAGGTGACTAGGGAATGGAGACCCTATCTCTAAAAAGCTCAACTTAGGTATTGGAGCTCTAATGTTGGCAAAAGACGACTAGAGAATGGAGGCACTATGTCTAAAAGGCTCAACTCAGGGATTGGAGCCCTAATATTGGTAATAAAAAGGCGCCTAGGGAATGAAGGCCCTATGTCTAAAAGGCTCAACTCAGGGATTAGAGCCCTAATGTTGGCAGAAAAAGCGACTAGGGAATGGAGGCCCATGTCTAAAAAGGCGCAACTCAGGGATTGGAGCCCTAATACTGGCAAAAGGCGACTAGGGAATGAAGGCCCTATGTCTAAAAGGCTCAACTCAAGGATTGGATCCCTAATGTTGGCAAAAGGCGACTAGGGAATGAAGGCCCTATGTCTAAAAATGCTCAACTCAGGGATTGGAGCCTTAATACTGGCAAAAGGCGACTAGGGAATGAAGGCCCTATGTCTAAAAGGCTCAACTCAAGGATTGGATCCCTAATGTTGACAAAAGGCGACTAGGGAATGAAGGCCCTATGTCTAAAAAGGCTCAACTCAAGGATTGGAGCCCTTATGTTGGCAACAAGCGACTTGGGAATGGAGGCCCTATGTCTAAAAGGCTCAACTCAGAGATTGGAGCCCTAATGTTGGCAAATGGAGACTAGGGGATGGAGGCCCTATGTCTAAAAATCTCAACTCAGGGATTGGAGCCCTAATGTTGGTAAAGAAAAGGCGCCTAGGGAATGGAGGCCCTATGTCTAAAAGGCTCAACTCAGGGATTGGAACCCTAATATTGGCAGAAAAAACGACTAGGGAATGGAGGCCCTATGTCTAAAAAGGCTCAACTCAGGGATTGGTGCCCTAATGTTGGCAAAAGGCGAAAAGGGAATGAAGACCCTATGTCTAAAATGGCTCAACTCAAGGATTGGAGCCCTAATGTTGGCAACAGGCGACTAGGGAATGGAGGCCCTATGTCTAAAAGACTCAACTCAGAAATTGGATCCCTAATGTTGGCAAATGGAGACTAGGGAGTGGAGGCCCTTTGTCAAAAAATCTCAACTCAAGGATTGAAGCACTAATATTGGTAAAAAAGGCGCCTAGGGAATGGAGGCCCTATGTCTAAATGGCTCAAATCAGAGATTGGAGCCTTAATATTGGCAGAAAAAATGACTAGGGAATGGAGGCCCTATGTCTAAAAAGGCTCAATTCAGGGATTGGAGCCCTAATGCTGGCAAAACGCGACTAGGGAATGGAGGCCCTATGTCTAAAAGGCTCAACTCAAGGATTGGAGCCCTAATGTTGGCAAAAGGCGACTAGGGAATGAAGGCCCTATGTTTAAAAAGACTCAACTCAAGGATTAGAGCCCTAATGTTGGCAACAAGCGACTAGGGAATGGAGGCCCTATGTCTAAAAGGCTCAATTCAGCGATTGAAGCTCTAATGTTGGCAAAAGGTGACTAGGGAATAAAGTCCCTATATCTAAAAAGACTCAACTCAGGGATTTGATCCCTAATGTTGGCAAAAAGCCACTAGGGAATGGAGGCCCTATGTCTAAAAAGTTTAACTCAGGGATTGGATCCCTAATATTGGCAAAAGACGACTAGGGAATGGAGGCCCTATGTCTAAAAAGGCTCAACTCAGGGATTGGAGCCCTAAAGTTGACAAAAGGTGACTAAGGAATGTACGCCCTATGTCTAAAAAACTCAACTAAGGGATTGTAACCCTAATGTTGGCAAAAGGCGACTAGGGAATGGAGGCCCTATGTCTAAAAGGCTCAACTCAGGGATTGGACCCCTAATGTTGCCAAAAGGCGACTAGGGAATAGATGCCCTATGTCTATAAGGCTCAACTTAGGGATTGGACCCCTAATGTTGGCAAAAGGCGACTAGAGAATGGATGCCCTATGTCTAAAAAGTTCATCTCAGGGATTGGAGCCCTAATGTTGGCAAAAGGCGACTAGGGAATGGAGGCCCTATGTCTAAAAAGGCTCAACTCAGGGATTGGATCCCTAATGTTGGCAAAAGACGACTAGGGAAGGGAGGCCCTATGTCTAAAAAGGCTCAACTCAGGGATTGGAGCCCTAAAGTTGGCAAAAGGTGACTACGGAATGGAGGCCCTATGTATAAAAAGCTCAACTCAGGGATTGGATCCCTAATGTTGGCAAAAGGCGACTAGGGAATGGAGGCCCTATGTCTAAAAGGCTCAACTCAGGGATTGGGCCCCTAATGTTGGCAAAAGGCGACTAGGGAATGGAGGCCCTATGTCTAAAAGGCTCAACTCAGGGATTGGACCCCTAATATTGGCAGAAGGCGACTAGGGAATGGATTCTCTATGTCTAAAAAGCTCAACTTAGGTATTGGAACCCTAATGTTGGCAAAAGGCGACTAGGGAATGGAGGCCCTATGTCTAAAAAGGCTCAACTCAGGGATTGGAGCCCTAATATTGGAAAAAGGTGACTAGGGAATGGAGACCCTATCTCTAAAAAGCTCAACTTAGGTATTGGAGCTCTAATGTTGGCAAAAGACGACTAGAGAATGGAGGCACTATGTCTAAAAGGCTCAACTCAGGGATTGGAGCCCTAATATTGGTAATAAAAAGGCGCCTAGGGAATGAAGGCCCTATGTCTAAAAGGCTCAACTCAGGGATTAGAGCCCTAATGTTGGCAGAAAAAGCGACTAGGGAATGGAGGCCCATGTCTAAAAAGGCGCAACTCAGGGATTGGAGCCCTAATACTGGCAAAAGGCGACTAGGGAATGAAGGCCCTATTTCTAAAAGGCTCAACTCAAGGATTGGATCCCTAATGTTGGCAAAAGGCGACTAGGGAATGAAGGCCCTATGTCTAAAAATGCTCAACTCAGGGATTGGAGCCTTAATACTGGCAAAAGGCGACTAGGGAATGAAGGCCCTATGTCTAAAAGGCTCAACTCAAGGATTGGATCCCTAATGTTGACAAAAGGCGACTAGGGAATGAAGGCCCTATGTCTAAAAAGGCTCAACTCAAGGATTGGAGCCCTTATGTTGGCAACAAGCGACTTGGGAATGGAGGCCCTATGTCTAAAAGGCTCAACTCAGAGATTGGAGCCCTAATGTTGGCAAATGGAGACTAGGGGATGGAGGCCCTATGTCTAAAAATCTCAACTCAGGGATTGGAGCCCTAATGTTGGTAAAGAAAAGGCGCCTAGGGAATGGAGGCCCTATGTCTAAAAGGCTCAACTCAGGGATTGGAACCCTAATATTGGCAGAAAAAACGACTAGGGAATGGAGGCCCTATGTCTAAAAAGGCTCAACTCAGGGATTGGTGCCCTAATGTTGGCAAAAGGCGAAAAGGGAATGAAGACCCTATGTCTAAAATGGCTCAACTCAAGGATTGGAGCCCTAATGTTGGCAACAGGCGACTAGGGAATGGAGGCCCTATGTCTAAAAGACTCAACTCAGAAATTGGATCCCTAATGTTGGCAAATGGAGACTAGGGAGTGGAGGCCCTTTGTCAAAAAATCTCAACTCAAGGATTGAAGCACTAATATTGGTAAAAAAGGCGCCTAGGGAATGGAGGCCCTATGTCTAAATGGCTCAAATCAGAGATTGGAGCCTTAATATTGGCAGAAAAAATGACTAGGGAATGGAGGCCCTATGTCTAAAAAGGCTCAATTCAGGGATTGGAGCCCTAATGCTGGCAAAACGCGACTAGGGAATGGAGGCCCTATGTCTAAAAGGCTCAACTCAAGGATTGGAGCCCTAATGTTGGCAAAAGGCGACTAGGGAATGAAGGCCCTATGTTTAAAAAGACTCAACTCAAGGATTAGAGCCCTAATGTTGGCAACAAGCGACTAGGGAATGGAGGCCCTATGTCTAAAAGGCTCAATTCAGCGATTGAAGCTCTAATGTTGGCAAAAGGTGACTAGGGAATAAAGTCCCTATATCTAAAAAGACTCAACTCAGGGATTTGATCCCTAATGTTGGCAAAAAGCCACTAGGGAATGGAGGCCCTATGTCTAAAAAGTTTAACTCAGGGATTGGATCCCTAATATTGGCAAAAGACGACTAGGGAATGGAGGCCCTATGTCTAAAAAGGCTCAACTCAGGGATTGGAGCCCTAAAGTTGACAAAAGGTGACTAAGGAATGTACGCCCTATGTCTAAAAAGCTCAACTTAGGGATTGTAACCCTAATGTTGGCAAAAGGCGACTAGGGAATGGAGGCCCTATGTCTAAAAGGCTCAACTCAGGGATTGGACCCCTAATGTTGCCAAAAGGCGACTAGGGAATAGATGCCCTATGTCTATAAGGCTCAACTTAGGGATTGGACCCCTAATGTTGGCAAAAGGCGACTAGAGAATGGATGCCCTATGTCTAAAAAGTTCATCTCAGGGATTGGAGCCCTAATGTTGGCAAAAGGCGACTAGGGAATGGAGGCCCTATGTCTAAAAAGGCTCAACTCAGGGATTGGATCCCTAATGTTGGCAAAAGACGACTAGGGAAGGGAGGCCCTATGTCTAAAAAGGCTCAACTCAGGGATTGGAGCCCTAAAGTTGGCAAAAGGTGACTACGGAATGGAGGCCCTATGTATAAAAAGCTCAACTCAGGGATTGGATCCCTAATGTTGGCAAAAGGCGACTAGGGAATGGAGGCCCTATGTCTAAAAGGCTCAACTCAGGGATTGGGCCCCTAATGTTGGCAAAAGGCGACTAGGGAATGGAGGCCCTATGTCTAAAAGGCTCAACTCAGGGATTGGACCCCTAATATTGGCAGAAGGCGACTAGGGAATAGATGCCCTATGTCTAAAAAGCTCAACTTAGGTATTGGAACCCTAATGTTGGCAAAAGGCGACTAGGGAATGGAGGCCCTATGTCTAAAAAGGCTCAACTCAGGGATTGGAGCCCTAATATTGGAAAAAGGTGACTAGGGAATGGAGACCCTATCTCTAAAAAGCTCAACTTAGGTATTGGAGCTCTAATGTTGGCAAAAGGAGACTAGAGAATGGAGGCCCTATGTCTAAAAGGCTCAACTCAGAGATTGGAGCCCTAATATTGGTAAAAAAAGGCGCCTAGGGAATGAAGGCCCTATGTCTAAAAGGCTCAACTCAGGGATTAGAGCCCTAATGTTGGCAGAAAAAGCGACTAGGGAATGGAGGCCCATGTCTAAAAAGGCTCAACTCAGGGATTGGAGCCCTAATACTGGCAAAAGGCGACTAGGGAATGAAGGCCCTATGTCTAAAAGGCTCAACTCAAGGATTGGATCCCTAATGTTGGCAAAAGGCGACTAGGGAATGAAGGCCCTATGTCTAAAAATGCTCAACTCAGGGATTGGAGCCCTAATACTGGCAAAAGGTGACTAGGGAATGAAGGCCCTATGTCTAAAAGGCTCAACTCAAGGATTGGATCCCTAATGTTGACAAAAGGCGACTAGGGAATGAAGGCCCTATGTCTAAAAAGGCTCAACTCAAGGATTGGAGCCCTTATGTTGGCAACAAGCGACTTGGGAATGGAGGCCCTATGTCTAAAAGGCTCAACTCAGAGATTGGAGCCCTAATGTTGGCAAATGGAGACTAGGGGATGGAGGCCCTATGTCTAAAAATCTCAACTCAGGGATTGGAGCCCTAATGTTGGTAAAGAAAAGGCGCCTAGGGAATGGAGGCCCTATGTCTAAAAGGCTTAACTCAGGGATTGGAGCCCTAATATTGGCAGAAAAAACGACTAGGGAATGGAGGCCCTATGTCTAAAAAGGCTCAACTCAGGGATTGGTGCCCTAAAGTTGACAAAAGGCGAAAAGGGAATGAAGACCCTATGTCTAAAATGGCTCAACTCAAGGATTGGATCCCTAATGTTGGCAAAAGGCGACTAGGGAATGAAGGCCATATGTCTAAAAATGCTCAACTCAGGGATTGGAGCCCTAATACTGGCAAAAGGTGACTAGGGAATGAAGGCCCTATGTCTAAAAGGCTCAACTCAAGGATTGGATCCCTAATTTTGACAAAAGGCGACTAGGGAATGAAGGCCCTATGTCTAAAAAGGCTCAACTCAAGGATTGGAGCCCTTATGTTGGCAACAAGCGACTTGGGAATGGAGGCCCTATGTCTAAAAGGCTCAACTCAGAGATTGGAGCCCTAATGTTGGCAAATGGAGACTAGGGGATGGAGGCCCTATGTCTAAAAATCTCAACTCAGGGATTGGAGCCCTAATGTTGGTAAAGAAAAGGCGCCTAGGGAATGGAGGCCCTATGTCTAAAAGGCTTAACTCAGGGATTGGAGCCCTAATATTGGCAGAAAAAACGACTAGGGAATGGAGGCCCTATGTCTAAAAAGGCTCAACTCAGGGATTGGTGCCCTAATGTTGGCAAAAGGCGAAAAGGGAATGAAGACCCTATGTCTAAAATGGCTCAACTCAAGGATTGGAGCCCTAATGGTGGCAAAAGGCGACTAGGGAATGGAGGCCCTATGTCTAAAAGGCTCAACTCAGGGATTGGACCCCTAATATTGGCAGAAGGCGACTAGGGAATGGATGCCCTATGTCTAAAAAGCTCAACTTAGGTATTGGAACCCTAATGTTGGCAAAAGACGACTACGGAAGGGAGGCCCTATGTCTAAAAAGGCTCAACTCAGGGATTGGAGCCCTAATGTTGGCAAATGGAGACTAGGGAATGGAGGCCCTATGTCTAAAAATCTCAACTCAGGGATTGGAGCCCTAATATTGGTAAAAAAAAGGCACCTAGTGAATGAAGGCCCTATGTCTAAAAGGCTCAACTCAGGGATTAGAGCCCTAATGTTGGCAGAAAAAGCGACTAGGGAATGGAGGCCCATGTCTAAAAAGGCTCAACTCAGGGATTGGAGCCCTAATACTGGCAAAAGGCGACTAGGGAATGAAGGCCCTATGTCTAAAAGGCTCAACTCAAGGATTGGATCCCTAATGTTGGCAAAAGGCGACTAGGGAATGAAGGCCCTATGTCTAAAAATGCTCAACTCAGGGATTGGAGCCCTAATACTGGCAAAAGGCGACTAGGGAATGAAGGCCCTATGTCTAAAAGGCTCAACTCAAGGATTGGATCCCTAATGTTGACAAAAGGCGACTAGGGAATGAAGGCCCTATGTCTAAAAAGGCTCAACTCAAGGATTGGAGCCCTTATGTTGGCAACAAGCGACTTGGGAATGGAGGCCCTATGTCTAAAAGGCTCAACTCAGAGATTGGAGCCCTAATGTTGGCAAATGGAGACTAGGGGATGGAGGCCCTATGTCTAAATATCGCAACTCAGGGATTGGAGCCCTAATGTTGGTAAAGAAAAGGCGCCTAGGGAATGGAGGCCCTATGTCTAAAAGGCTCAACTCAGGGATTGGAGCCCTAATACTGGCAAAAGGTGACTAGGGAATGAAGGCCCTATGTCTAAAAGGCTCAACTCAAGGATTGGATCCCTAATTTTGACAAAAGGCGACTAGGGAATGAAGGCCCTATGTCTAAAAAGGC
The DNA here is from genome assembly GCF_000393655.2 of Nicotiana sylvestris. Taxonomy (NCBI): domain Eukaryota; kingdom Viridiplantae; phylum Streptophyta; class Magnoliopsida; order Solanales; family Solanaceae; genus Nicotiana; species Nicotiana sylvestris. The sequence goes on from NC_091068.1 coordinate 163,449,421, forward strand.
TCAACTCAAGGATTGGAGCCCTTATGTTGGCAACAAGCGACTTGGGAATGGAGGCCCTATGTCTAAAAGGCTCAACTCAGAGATTGGAGCCCTAATGTTGGCAAATGGAGACTAGGGGATGGAGGCCCTATGTCTAAAAATCTCAACTCAGGGATTGGAGCCCTAATGTTGGTAAAGAAAAGGCGCCTAGGGAATGGAGGCCCTATGTCTAAAAGGCTTAACTCAGGGATTGGAGCCCTAATATTGGCAGAAAAAACGACTAGGGAATGGAGGCCCTATGTCTAAAAAGGCTCAACTCAGGGATTGGTGCCCTAAAGTTGACAAAAGGCGAAAAGGGAATGAAGACCCTATGTCTAAAATGGCTCAACTCAAGGATTGGATCCCTAATGTTGGCAAAAGGCGACTAGGGAATGAAGGCCCTATGTCTAAAAATGCTCAACTCAGGGATTGGAGCCCTAATACTGGCAAAAGGTGACTAGGGAATGAAGGCCCTATGTCTAAAAGGCTCAACTCAAGGATTGGATCCCTAATTTTGACAAAAGGCGACTAGGGAATGAAGGCCCTATGTCTAAAAAGGCTCAACTCAAGGATTGGAGCCCTTATGTTGGCAACAAGCGACTTGGGAATGGAGGCCCTATGTCTAAAAGGCTCAACTCAGAGATTGGAGCCCTAATGTTGGCAAATGGAGACTAGGGGATGGAGGCCCTATGTCTAAAAATCTCAACTCAGGGATTGGAGCCCTAATGTTGGTAAAGAAAAGGCGCCTAGGGAATGGAGGCCCTATGTCTAAAAGGCTTAACTCAGGGATTGGAGCCCTAATATTGGCAGAAAAAACGACTAGGGAATGGAGGCCCTATGTCTAAAAAGGCTCAACTCAGGGATTGGTGCCCTAATGTTGGCAAAAGGCGAAAAGGGAATGAAGACCCTATGTCTAAAATGGCTCAACTCAAGGATTGGAGCCCTAATGGTGGCAAAAGGCGACTAGGGAATGGAGGCCCTATGTCTAAAAGGCTCAACTCAGGGATTGGACCCCTAATATTGGCAGAAGGCGACTAGGGAATGGATGCCCTATGTCTAAAAAGCTCAACTTAGGTATTGGAACCCTAATGTTGGCAAAAGACGACTACGGAAGGGAGGCCCTATGTCTAAAAAGGCTCAACTCAGGGATTGGAGCCCTAATGTTGGCAAATGGAGACTAGGGAATGGAGGCCCTATGTCTAAAAATCTCAACTCAGGGATTGGAGCCCTAATATTGGTAAAAAAAAGGCACCTAGTGAATGAAGGCCCTATGTCTAAAAGGCTCAACTCAGGGATTAGAGCCCTAATGTTGGCAGAAAAAGCGACTAGGGAATGGAGGCCCATGTCTAAAAAGGCTCAACTCAGGGATTGGAGCCCTAATACTGGCAAAAGGCGACTAGGGAATGAAGGCCCTATGTCTAAAAGGCTCAACTCAAGGATTGGATCCCTAATGTTGGCAAAAGGCGACTAGGGAATGAAGGCCCTATGTCTAAAAATGCTCAACTCAGGGATTGGAGCCCTAATACTGGCAAAAGGCGACTAGGGAATGAAGGCCCTATGTCTAAAAGGCTCAACTCAAGGATTGGATCCCTAATGTTGACAAAAGGCGACTAGGGAATGAAGGCCCTATGTCTAAAAAGGCTCAACTCAAGGATTGGAGCCCTTATGTTGGCAACAAGCGACTTGGGAATGGAGGCCCTATGTCTAAAAGGCTCAACTCAGAGATTGGAGCCCTAATGTTGGCAAATGGAGACTAGGGGATGGAGGCCCTATGTCTAAATATCGCAACTCAGGGATTGGAGCCCTAATGTTGGTAAAGAAAAGGCGCCTAGGGAATGGAGGCCCTATGTCTAAAAGGCTCAACTCAGGGATTGGAGCCCTAATATTGGCAGAAAAAACGACTAGGGAATGGAGGCCCTATGTCTAAAAAGGCTCAACTCAGGGATTGGTGCCCTAATGTTGGCAAAAGGCGAAAAGGGAATGAAGACCCTATGTCTAAAATGGCTCAACTCAAGGATTGGAGCCCTAATGTTGGCAACAGGCGACTAGGGAATGGAGGCCCTATGTCTAAAAGGCTCAACTCAGAAATTGGATCCCTAATGTTGGCAAATGGAGACTAGGGAGTGGAGGCCCTTTGTCAAAAAATCTCAACTCAAGGATTGAAGCACTAATATTGGTAAAAAAAGGCGCCTAGGGAATGCAGGCCCTATGTCTAAAAGGCTCAAATCAGAGATTGGAGCCCTAATATTGGCAGAAAAAATGACTAGGGAATGGAGGCCCTATGTCTAAAAAGGCTCAATTCAGGGATTGGAGCCCTAATGCTGGCAAAACGCGACTAGGGAATGGAGGCCCTATGTCTAAAAGGCTCAACTCAAGGATTGGAGCCCTAATATTGGCAAAAGGCGACTAGGGAATGAAGGCCCTATGTTTAAAAAGACTCAACTCAAGGATTAGAGCCCTAATGTTGGCAACAAGCGACTAGGGAATGGAGGCCCTATGTCTAAAAGGCTCAATTCAGCGATTGGAGCCCTAATGTTGGCAAAAGGTGACTAGGGAATAAAGTCCCTATATCTAAAAAGACTCAACTCAGGGATTGGATCCCTAATGTTGGCAAAAAGCGACTAGGGAATGGAGGCCCTATGTCTAAAAAGTTTAACTCAGGGATTGGATCCCTAATATTGGCAAAAGACGACTAGGGAATGGAGGCCCTATGTCTAAAAAGGCTCAATTCAGGGATTGGAGCCCAAAAGTTGACAAAAGGTGACTAGGGAATGTACGCCCTATGTCTAAAAAGCTAAACTTAGGGATTGGAACCCTAATGTTGGCAAAAGGTGACTAGGGAATGGAGGCCCTATGTCTAAAAGGCTCAACTCAGGGATTGGACCCCTAATGTTGGCAAAAAGCGACTAGGGAATAGATGCCCTATGTCTATAAGGCTCAACTCAGGGATTGGACCCCTAATGTTGGCAAAAGGCGACTAGAGAATGGATGCCCTATGTCTAAAAAGTTCAACTCAGGTATTGGAGCCCTAATGTTGGCAAAAGGCGACTAGGGAATGGAGGCCCTATGTCTATAAAGGCTAAACTCAGGGATTGGATCCATAATGTTGGCAAAAGACGACTAGGGAAGGGAGGCCCTATGTCTAAAAAGGCTCAACTCAGGGATTGGAGCCCTAAAGTTGGCAAAAGGTGACTACGGAATGGAGGCCCTATGTATAAAAAGCTCAACTCAGGGATTGGAGCCCTAATGTTGGCAAAAGGCGACTAGGGAATGGAGGACCTATGTCTAAAAGGCTCAACTCAGGGATTGGGCCCCTAATGTTGGCAAAAGGCGACTAGGGAATGGAGGCCCTATGTCTAAAAGGCTCAACTCAGGGATTGGACCCCTAATATTGGCAGAAGGCGACTAGGGAATAGATGCCCTATGTCTAAAAAGCTCAACTTAGGTATTGGAACCCTAATGTTGGCAAAAGGCGACTAGGGAATGGAGGCCCTATGTCTAAAAAGGCTCAACTTAGGGATTGGAGCCCTAATATGGGAAAAAGGTGACTAGGGAATGGAGACCCTATCTCTAAAAAGCTCAACTTAGGTATTGGAGCTCTAATGTTGGCAAAAGGCGACTAGAGAATGGAGGCCCTATGTCTAAAAGGCTCAACTCAGGGATTGGAGCCCTAATGTTGGCAAATGGAGACTAGGGAATGGAGGCCCTATGTCTAAAAATCTCAACTCAGGGATTGGAGCCCTAATATTGGTAAAAAAAGGCGCCTAGTGAATGAAGGCCCTATGTCTAAAAGGCTCAACTCAGGGATTAGAGCCCTAATGTTGGCAGAAAAAGCGACTAGGGAATGGAGGCCCATGTCTAAAAAGGCTCAACTCAGGGATTGGAGCCCTAATACTGGCAAAAGGCGACTAGGGAATGAAGGCCCTATGTCTAAAAGGCTCAACTCAAGGATTGGATCCCTAATGTTGACAAAAGGCGACTAGGGAATGAAGGCCATATGTCTAAAAAGGCTCAATTCAGGGATTGGAGCCCTAAAGTTGACAAAAGGTGACTAGGGAATGTACGCCCTATGTCTAAAAAGCTCAACTTAGGGATTGGAACCCTAATGTTGGCAAAAGGCGACTAGGGAATGGAGGCCCTATGTCTAAAAGGCTCAACTCAGGGATTGGACCCCTAATGTTGGCAAAAGGCGACTAGGGAATAGATGCCCTATGTCTATAAGGCTCAACTCAGGGATTGGACCCCTAATGTTGGCAAAAGGCGACTAGAGAATGGATGCCCTATGTCTAAAAAGTTCAACTCAGGGATTGGAGCCCTAATGTTGGCAAAAGGCGACTAGGGAATGGAGGCCCTATGTCTAAAAAGGCTAAACTCAGGGATTGGATCCCTAATATTGGCAAAAGACGACTAGGGAAGGGAGGCCCTATGTCTAAAAAGGCTCAACTCAGGGATTGGAGCCCTAAAGTTGGCAAAAGGTGACTACGGAATGGAGGCCCTATGTATAAAAAGCTCAACTCAAGGATTGGAGCCCTAATATTGGCAAAAGGCGACTAGGGAATGGAGGCCCTATGTCTAAAAGGCTCAACTCAGGGATTGGGCCCCTAATGTTGGCAAAAGGCGACTAGGGAATGGAGACCCTATGTCTAAAAGGCTCAACTCAGGGATTGGACCCCTAATATTGGCAGAAGGCGACTAGGGAATAGATGCCCTATGTCTAAAAAGCTCAACTTAGGTATTGGAACCCTAATGTTGGCAAAAGGCGACTAGGGAATGGAGGCCCTATGTCTAAAAAGGCTCAACTCAGGTATTGGAGCCCTAATATTGGAAAAAGGTGACTAGGGAATGAAGACCCTATCTCTAAAAAGCTCAACTTAGGTATTGGAGCTCTAATGTTGGCAAAAGGCGACTAGAGAATGGAGGCCCTATGTCTAAAAGGATTAACTCAGGGATTGGAGCCCTAATGTTGGCAAATGGAGACTAGGGAATGGAGGCCCTATGTCTAAAAATCTCAACTCAGGGATTGGAGCCCTAATATTGGTAAAAAAAAGGCACCTAGGGAATGAAGGTCCTACGTCTAAAAGGCTCAACTCAGGGATTAGAGCCCTAATGTTGGGAGAAAAAGCGACTAGGGAATGGAGGCCCATGTCTAAAAAGGCTCAACTTAGGGATTGGAGCCCTAATACTGGCAAAAGGCGACTAGGGAATGAAGGCCCTATGTCTAAAAGGCTCAACTCAAGGATTGGATCCCTAATGTTGGCAAAAGGCGACTAGGGAATGAAGGCCCTATGTCTAAAAATGCTCAACTCAGGGATTGGAGCCCTAATACTGGCAAAAGGCGACTAGGGAATGAAGGCCCTATGTCTAAAAGGCTCAACTCAAGGATTGGATCCCTAATGTTGACAAAAGGCGACTAGGGAATGAAGGCCCTATGTCTAAAAAGGCTCAACTCAAGGATTGGAGCCCTTATGTTGGCAACAAGCGACTTGGGAATGGAGGCCCTATGTCTAAAAGGCTCAACTCAGAGATTGGAGCCCTAATGTTGGCAAATGGAGACTAGGGGATGGAGGCCCTATGTCTAAAAATCTCAACTCAGGGATTGGAGCCCTAATGTTGGCAAATGGAGACTAGGGAATGGAGGCCCTATGTCTAAAAATCTCAACTCAGGGATTGGAGCCCTAATATTGGTAAAAAAAGGCACCTAGTGAATGAAGGCCCTATGTCTAAAAGGCTCAACTCAGGGATTAGAGCCCTAATGTTGGCAGAAAAAGCGACTAGGGAATGGAGGCCCATGTCTAAAAAGGCTCAACTCAGGGATTGGAGCCCTAATACTGGCAAAAGGCGACTAGGGAATGAAGGCCCTATGTCTAAAAGGCTCAACTCAAGGATTGGATCCCTAATGTTGGCAAAAGGAGACTAGGGAATGAAGGCCCTATGTCTAAAAATGCTCAACTCAGGGATTGGAGCCCTAATACTGGCAAAAGGCGACTAGGGAATGAAGGCCCTATGTCTAAAAGGCTCAACTCAAGGATTGGATCCCTAATGTTGACAAAAGGCGACTAGGGAATGAAGGCCCTATGTCTAAAAAGGCTCAACTCAAGGATTGGAGCCCTTATGTTGGCAACAAGCGACTTGGGAATGGAGGCCCTATGTCTATAAGGCTCAACTCAGGGATTGGACCCCTAATGTTAGCAAAAGGTGACTAGAGAATGGATGCCCTATGTCTAAAAAGCTCAACTCAGGGATTGGAGCCCTAATGTTGGCAAAAGGCGACTAGGGAATGGAGGCCCTATGTCTAAAAAGGCTCAACTCATGGATTGGACCCCTAATGTTGGCAAAAGGCGACTAGGGAATAGATGCCCTATGTCTATAAGGCTCAACTCAGGGATTGGACCCCTAATGTTGGCAAAAGGTGACTAGAGAATGGATGCCCTATGTCTAAAAAGCTCAACTCAGGGATTGGAGCCCTAATGTTGGCAAAAGACGACTAGGGAATGGAGGCCCTATGTCTAAAAAGGCTCAACTCAGGGATTGGATCCCTAATGTTGGCAAAAGACGACTAGGGAAGGGAGGCCCTATGTCTAAAAAGGCTCAACTCAGGGATTGGAGCCCTAAAGTTGGAAAAAGGTGACTACGGAATGGAGGCCCTATGTATAAAAAGCTCAACTCAGGGATTGGAGCCCTAATGTTGGCAAAAGGCGACTAGGGAATGGAGGCCCTATGTCTAAAAGGCTCAACTCAGAGATTGGGCCCCTAATGTTGGCAAAAGGCGACTAGGGAATGGAGGCCCTATGTCTAAAAGGCTCAACTCAGGGATTGGACCCCTAATATTGGCAGAAGGCGACTAGGGAATGGATGCCCTATGTCTAAAAAGCTCAACTTAGGTATTGGAATTCTAATGTTGGCAAAAGGCAGGGAATGGAGGCCCTATGTCTAAAAAGGCTCAACTCAGGGATTGGAGCCCTAATATTGGAAAAAGGTGACTAGGGAATGGAGACCCTATGTCTAAAAGGCTCAACTCAGGGATTGGACCCCTAATATTGGCAGAAGGCGACTAGGGAATGGATGCCCTATGTCTAAAAAGCTCAACTTAGGTATTGGAACCCTAATGTTGGTAAAAGACGACTAGGGAAGGGAGGCCCTATGTCTAAAAAGGCTCAACTCAGGGATTGGAGCCCTAATGTTGGCAAATGGAGACTAGGGAATGGAGGCCCTATGTCTAAAAATCTCAACTCAGGGATTGGAGCCCTAATATTGGTAAAAAAAGGCACCTAGTGAATGAAGGCCCTATGTCTAAAAGGCTCAACTCAGGGATTAGAGCCCTAATGTTGGCAGAAAAAGCGACTAGGGAATGGAGGCCCATGTCTAAAAAGGCTCAACTCAGGGATTGGAGCCCTAATACTGGCAAAAGGCGACTAGGGAATGAAGGCCCTATGTCTAAAAGGCTCAACTCAAGGATTGGATCCCTAATGTTGGCAAAAGGCGACTAGGGAATGAAGGCCCTATGTCTAAAAATGCTCAACTCAGGGATTGGAGCCCTAATGTTGGCAAAAGGCGAAAAGGGAATGAAGACCCTATGTCTAAAATGGCTCAACTCAAGGACTGGAGCCCTAATGTTGGCAACAGGCGACTAGGGAATGGAGGCCCTATGTCTAAAAGGCTCAACTCAGAAATTGGATCCCTAATGTTGGCAAATGGAGACTAGGGAGTGAAGGCCCTTTGTCAAAAAATCTCAACTCAAGGATTGAAGCACAAATATTGGTAAAAAAAGGCGCCTAGGGAATGGAGGCCCTATGTCTAAAAGGCTCAAATCAGAGATTGGAGCCCTAATATTGGAAGAAAAAATGACTAGGGAATGGAGGCCCTATGTCTAAAAAGGCTCAATTCAGGGATTGGAGCCCTAATGCTGGCAAAACGCGACTAGGGAATGGAGGCCCTATGTCTAAAAGGCTCAACTCAAGGATTGGAGCCCTAATATTGGCAAAAGGCGACTAGGGAATGAAGGCCCTATGTTTAAAAAGACTCAACTCAAGGATTAGAGCCCTAATGTTGGCAACAAGCGACTAGGGAATGGAGGCCCTATGTCTAAAAGGCTCAATTCAGCGATTGGAGCCCTAATGTTGGCAAAAGGTGACTAGGGAATAAAGTCCCTATATCTAAAAAGACTCAACTCAGGGATTGGATCCCTAATGTTGGCAAAAAGCGACTAGGGAATGGAGGCCCTATGTCTAAAAAGTTTAACTCAGGGATTGGATCCCTAATATTGGCAAAAGACGACTAGGGAATGGAGGCCCTATGTCTAAAAAGGCTCAATTCAGGGATTGGAGCCCAAAAGTTGACAAAAGGTGACTAGGGAATGTACGCCCTATGTCTAAAAAGCTCAACTTAGGGATTGGAACCCTAATGTTGGCAAAAGGCGACTAGGGAATGGAGGCCCTATGTCTAAAAGGCTCAACTCAGGGATTGGACCCCTAATGTTGGCAAAAGGCGACTAGGGAATAGATGCCCTATGTCTATAAGGCTCAACTCAGGGATTGGACCCCTAATGTTGGCAAAAGGCGACTAGAGAATGGATGCCCTATGTCTAAAAAGTTCAACTCAGGGATTGGAGCCCTAATGTTGGCAAAAGGCGACTAGGGAATGGAGGCCCTATGTCTAAAAAGGCTAAACTCAGGGATTGGATCCCTAATGTTGGCAAAAGACGACTAGGGAAGGGAGGCCCTATGTCTAAAAAGGCTCAACTCAGGGATTGGAGCCCTAAAGTTGGTAAAAGGTGACTACGGAATGGAGGCCCTATGTATAAAAAGCTCAACTCAGGGATTGGAGCCCTAATGTTGGCAAAAGGCGACTAGGGAATGGAGGACCTATGTCTAAAAGGCTCAACTCTGGGATTGGGCCCCTAATGTTGGCAAAAGGCGACTAGGGAATGGAGGCCCTATGTCTAAAAGGCTCAACTCAGGGATTGGACCCCTAATATTGGCAGAAGGCGACTAGGGAATAGATGCCCTATGTCTAAAAAGCTCAACTTAGGTATTGGAACCCTAATGTTGGCAAAAGGCGACTAGGGAATGGAGGCCCTATGTCTAAAAAGGCTCAACTTAGGGATTGGAGCCCTAATATTGGAAAAAGGTGACTAGGGAATGGAGACCCTATCTCTAAAAAGCTCAACTTAGGTATTGGAGCTCTAATGTTGGCAAAAGGCGACTAGAGAATGGAGGCCCTATGTCTAAAAGGCTCAACTCAGGGATTGGAGCCCTAATGTTGGCAAATGGAGACTAGGGAATGGAGGCCCTATGTCTAAAAATCTCAACTCAGGGATTGGAGCCCTAATATTGGTAAAAAAAGGCGCCTAGGGAATGAAGGCCCTATGTCTAAAAGGCTCAACTCAGGGATTAGAGCCCTAATGTTGGCAGAAAAAGCGACTAGGGAATGGAGGCCCATGTCTAAAAAGGCTCAACTCAGGGATTGGAACCCTAATACTGGCAAAAGGCGACTAGGGAATGAAGGCCCTATGTCTAAAAGGCTCAACTCAAGGATTGGATCCCTAATGTTGGCAAAAGGCGACTAGGGAATGAAGGCCCTATGTCTAAAAATGTTCAACTCAGGGATTGGAGCCCTAATACTGGAAAAAGGCGACTAGGGAATGAAGGCCCTATGTCTAAAAGGCTCAACTCAAGGATTGGATCCCTAATGTTGACAAAAGGCGACTAGGGAATGAAGGCCATATGTCTAAAAAGGCTCAATTCAGGGATTGGAGCCCTAAAGTTGACAAAAGGTGACTAGGGAATGTACGCCCTATGTCTAAAAAGCTCAACTTAGGGATTGGAACCCTAATGTTGGCAAAAGGCGACTAGGGAATGGAGGCCCTATGTCTAAAAGGCTCAACTCAGGGATTGGACCCCTAATGTTGGCAAAAGGCGACTAGGGAATAGATGCCCTATGTCTATAAGGCTCAACTCAGGAATTGGACCCCTAATGTTGGCAAAAGGCAACTAGAGAATGGATGCCCTATGTCTAAAAAGTTCAACTCAGGGATTGGAGCCCTAATGTTGGCAAAAGGCGACTAGGGAATGGAGGCCCTATGTCTAAAAAGGCTAAACTCAGGGATTGGATCCCTAATGTTGGCAAAAGACGACTAGGGAAGGGAGGCCCTATGTCTAAAAAGGCTCAACTCAGGGATTGGAGCCCTAAAGTTGGCAAAAGGTGACTACGGAATGGAGGCCCTATGTATAAAAAGCTCAACTCAGGGATTGGATCCCTAATGTTGACAAAAGGCGACTAGGGAATGGAGGCCCTATGTCTAAAAGGCTCAACTCAGGGATTGGGCCCCTAATGTTGGCAAAAGGCGACTAGGGAATGGAGGCCCTATGTCTAAAAGGCTCAACTCAGGGATTGGACCCCTAATATTGGCAGAAGGCGACTAGGGAATAGATTCCCTATGTCTAAAAAGCTCATCTTAGGTATTGGAACCCTAATGTTGGCAAAAGGCGACTAGGGAATGGAGGCCCTATGTCTAAAAAGGCTCAACTCAGGTATTGGAGCCCTAATATTGGAAAAAGGTGACTAGGGAATGGAGACCCTATCTCTAAAAAGCTCAACTTAGGTATTGGAGCTCTAATGTTGGCAAAAGGCGACTAGAGAATGGAGGCCCTATGTCTAAAAGGCTCAACTCAGGGATTGGAGCCCTAATGTTGGCAAATGGAGACTAGGGAATGGAGGCCCTATGTCTAAAAATCTCAACTCAGGGATTGGAGCCCTAATATTGGTAAAAAAAGGCACCTAGGGAATGAAGGCCCTACGTCTAAAAGGCTCAACTCAGGGATTAGAGCCCTAATGTTGGGAGAAAAAGCGACTAGGGAATGGAGGCCCATGTCTAAAAAGGCTCAACTCAGGGATTGGAGCCCTAATACTGGCAAAAGGCGACTAGGGAATGAAGGCCCTATGTCTAAAAGGCTCAACTCAAGGATTGGATCCCTAATGTTGGCAAAAGGCGACTAGGGAATGAAGGCCCTATGTCTAAAAATGCTCAACTCAGGGATTGGAGCCCTAATACTGGCAAAAGGCGACTAGGGAATGAAGGCCCTATGTCTAAAAGGCTCAACTCAAGGATTGGATCCCTAATGTTGACAAAAGGCGACTAGGGAATGAAGGCCCTATGTCTAAAAAGGCTCAACTCAAGGATTGGAGCCCTTATGTTGGCAACAAGCGACTTGGGAATGGAGGCCCTATGTCTAAAAGGCTCAACTCAGAGATTGGAGCCCTAATGTTGGCAAATGGAGACTAGGGGATGGAGGCCCTATGTCTAAAAATCTCAACTCAGGGATTGGAGCCCTAATGTTGGTAAAGAAAAGGCGCATAGGGAATGGAGGCCCTATGTCTAAAAGGCTCAACTCAGGGATTGGAGCCCTAATATTGGCAGAAAAAACGACTAGGGAATGGAGGCCCTATGTCTAAAAAGGCTCAACTCAGGGATTGGTGCCCTAATGTTGGCAAAAGGCGAAAAGGGAATGAAGACCCTATGTCTAAAATGGCTCAACTCAAGGATTGGAGCCCTAATGTTGGCAAAAGGCGACTAGGGAATGGAGGCCCTATGTCTAAAAGGCTCAACTCAGGGATTGGACCCCTAATATTGGCAGAAGGCGACTAGGGAATGGATGCCCTATGTCTAAAAAGCTCAACTTAGGTATTGGAACCCTAATGTTGGTAAAAGACGACTAGGGAAGGGAGGCCCTATGTCTAAAAAGGCTCAACTCAGGGATTGGAGCCCTAATGTTGGCAAATGGAGACTAGGGAATGGAGGCCCTATGTCTAAAAATCTCAACTCAGGGATTGGAGCCCTAATATTGGTAAAAAAAGGCACCTAGTGAATGAAGGCCCTATGTCTAAAAGGCTCAACTCAGGGATTAGAGCCCTAATGTTGGCAGAAAAAGCGACTAGGGAATGGAGGCCCATGTCTAAAAAGGCTCAACTCAGGGATTGGAGCCCTAATACTGGCAAAAGGCGACTAGGGAATGAAGGCCCTATGTCTAAAAGGCTCAACTCAAGGATTGGATCCCTAATGTTGGCAAAAGGAGACTAGGGAATGAAGGCCCTATGTCTAAAAATGCTCAACTCAGGGATTGGAGCCCTAATACTGGCAAAAGGCGACTAGGGAATGAAGGCCCTATGTCTAAAAGGCTCAACTCAAGGATTGGATCCCTAATATTGACAAAAGGCGACTAGGGAATGAAGGCCCTATGTCTAAAAAGGCTCAAATCAAGGATTTGAGCCCTTATGTTGGCAACAAGCGACTTGGGAATGGAGGCCCTATGTCTATAAGGCTCAACTCAGGGATTGGACCCCTAATGTTAGCAAAAGGTGACTAGAGAATGGATGCCCTATGTCTAAAAAGCTCAACTCAGGGATTGGAGCCCTAATGTTGGCAAAAGGCGACTAGGGAATGGAGGCCCTATGTCTAAAAAGGCTCAACTCATGGACTGGACCCCTAATGTTGGCAAAAGGCGACTAGGGAATAGATGCCCTATGTCTATAAGGCTCAACTCAGGGATTGGACCCCTAATGTTGGAAAAAGGTGACTAGAGAATGGATGCCCTATGTCTAAAAAGCTCAACTTAGGGATTGGAGCCCTAATGTTGGCAAAAGACGACTAGGGAATGGAGGCCCTATGTCTAAAAAGGCTCAACTCAGGGATTGGATCCCTAATGTTGGCAAAAGACGACTAGGGAAGGGAGGCCCTATGTCTAAAAAGGCTCAACTCAGGGATTGGAGCCCTAAAGTTGGTAAAAGGTGACTACGGAATGGAGGCCCTATGTATAAAAAGCTCAACTCAGGGATTGGAGCCCTAATGTTGGCAAAAGGCGACTAGGGAATGGAGGCCCTATGTCTAAAAGGCTCAACTCAGGGATTGGGCCCCTAATGTTGGCAAAAGGCGACTAGGGAATGGAGGCCCTATGTCTAAAAGGCTCAACTCAGGGATTGGACCCCTAATATTGGCAGAAGGCGACTAGGGAATGGATGCCCTATGTCTAAAAAGCTCAACTTAGGTATTGGAACCCTAATGTTGGCAAAAGGCAGGGAATGGAGGCCCTATGTCTAAAAAGGCTCAACTCAGGGATTGGAGCCCTAATATTGGAAAAAGGTGACTAGGGAATGGAGACCCTATCTCTAAAAAGCTCAACTTAGGTATTAGAGCTCTAATGTTGGCAAAAGGCGACTAGAGAATGGAGGCCCTATGTCTAAAAGGCTCAACTCAGGGATTGGAGCCCTAATGTTGGCAAATGGAGACTAGGGAATGGAGGCCCTATGTCTAAAAATCTCAACTCAGGGATTGGAGCCCTAATATTGGTAAAAAAAGGCGCCTAGGGAATGAAGGCCCTATGTCTAAAAGGCTCAACTCAGGGATTAGAGCCCTAATGTTGGCAGAAAAAGCTACTAGGGAATGGAGGCCCATGTCTAAAAAGGCTCAACTCAGGGATTGGAGCCCTAATACTGGCAAAAGGCGACTAGGGAATGAAGGCCCTATGTCTAAAAGGCTCAACTCAAGGATTGGATCCCTAATGTTGGCAAAAGGCGACTAGGGAATGAAGGCCCTATGTCTAAAAATGCTCAACTCAGGGATTGGAGCCCTAATACTGGCAAAAGGCGACTAGGGAATGAAGGCCCTATGTCTAAAAGGCTCAACTCAAGGATTGGATCCCTAATGTTGACAAAAGGCGACTAGGGAATGAAGGCCCTATGTCTAAAAAGGCTCAACTCAAGGATTGGAGCCCTTATGTTGGCAACAAGCGACTTGGGAATGGAGGCCCTATGTCTAAAAGGCTCAACTCAGAGATTGGAGCCCTAATGTTGGCAAATGGAGACTAGGGGATGGAGGCCCTATGTCTAAAAATCTCAACTCAGGGTTTGGAGCCCTAATGTTGGTAAAGAAAAGGCGCCTACGGAATGGAGGCCCTATGTCTAAAAGGCTCAACTCAGGGATTGGGGCCCTAATATTGGCAGAAAAAACGACTAGGGAATGGAGGCCCTATGTCTAAAAAGGCTCAACTCAGGGATTGGTGCCCTAATGTTGGCAAAAGGCGAAAAGGGAATGAAGACCCTATATCTAAATTGGCTCAACTCAAGGATTGGAGCCCTAATGTTGGCAACAGGCGACTAGGGAATGGAGGCCCTATGTCTAAAAGGCTCAACTCAGAAATTGGATCCCTAATGTTGGCAAATGGAGACTAGGGAGTGGAGGCCCTTTGTCAAAAAATCTCAACTCAAGGATTGAAGCACTAATGTTGGTAAAAAAAGGCACCTAGGGAATGGAGGCCCTATGTCTAAAAGGCTCAACTCAGGGATTGGATCCCTAATGTTGGCAAAAGACGACTAGGGAATGGAGGACCTATGTCTAAAAAGGCTCAACTCAGGGATTGGAGCCCTAAAGTTGGCAAAAGGTGACTAGGGAATGGAGGCCCTATGTATAAAAAGCTCAACTCAGGGATTGGAGCCCTAATGTTGGTAAAGAAAAGGCGCATACGGAATGGAGGCCCTATGTCTAAAAGGCTCAACTCAGGGATTGGGGCCCTAATATTGGCAGAAAAAACGACTAGGGAATGGAGGCCCTATGTCTAAAAAGGCTCAACTCAGGGATTGGTGCCCTAATGTTGGCAAAAGGCGAAAAGGGAATGAAGACCCTATATCTAAATTGGCTCAACTCAAGGATTGGAGCCCTAATGTTGGCAACAGGCGACTAGGGAATGGAGGCCCTATGTCTAAAAGGCTCAACTCAGAAATTGGATCCCTAATGTTGGCAAATGGAGACTAGGGAGTGGAGGCCCTTTGTCAAAAAATCTCAACTCAAGGATTGAAGCACTAATGTTGGTAAAAAAAGGTGCCTAGGGAATGGAGGCCCTATGTCTAAAAGGCTCAACTCAGGGATTGGATCCCTAATGTTGGCAAAAGACGACTAGGGAATGGAGGACCTATGTCTAAAAAGGCTCAACTCAGGGATTGGAGCCCTAAAGTTGGCAAAAGGTGACTAGGGAATGGAGGCCCTATGTATAAAAAGCTCAACTCAGGGATTGGAGCCCTAATGTTGGCAAAAGACGACTAAGGAATGGAGGCCCTATGTCTAAAAAGGCTCAACTCAGGGATTGGAGCCCTAAAGTTGGCAAAAGGGGACTATGGAATGGAGACCCTATGTCTAAAAAACTCAACTCAGGGATTGGAGACCTAATGCTGGCAAAAGGCGACTAGGGAATGGAGTCCCTATGTCTAAAAAGGCTCAACTCCGGGATTAGAGCCCTAATGTTGGCAGAAAAAGCGACTAGGGAAAGGAGGCCCTATGTCTAAAAAGGCTCAACTCAGGGATTGGAGCCCTAATGCTGGCAAAAGGCGACTAGGGAATGGAGGCCCTATGTCTAAAAGGCTCAACTCAAGGATTGGATCCCTAATGTTGACAAAAGGCGACTAGGGAATGAAGGCCCTATGTCTAAAAAGGCTCAACTCAAGGATTGGAGCCCTTATGTTGGCAACAAGCGACTTGGGAATGGAGGCCCTATGTCTAAAAGGCTCAACTCAAGGACTGGAGCCCTAATGTTGGCAAAAGGCGACTAGGGAATGAAGGACCTATGTTTAAAAAGACTCAACTCAAGGATTAGAGCCCTAATGTTGGCAACGGGTGAATAGGGAATGGAGGCCCTATGTCTAAAAGGCTCAATTCAGCGATTGGAGCCCTAAGGTTGGCAAAAGGTGACTATTGAATGGAGGCCCTATATCTAAAAAGGCTCAACTCAGGGATTGGAGCCCTAATATTGGCAAAAAGCGACTAGGGAATGGAGGCCCTATGTCTAAAAAGTTCAACTCAGGGATTGGATCCCTAATATTGGCAAAAGACGACTAGGGAATGAAGGCCCTATGTCTAAAAAGGCTCAAATCAGGGATTGGAGCCCTAAAGTTGGCAAAAGATGACTAGGGAATGGAGGACCTATATCTAAAAAGCTCAACTCAGCGATTGGAGCCCTAATGTTGGCAAAAGGTGACTAGGGAATGGAGTCCATATGTCTAAAAGGCTCAACTCAGGGATTGGACCCCTAATGTTGGCAAAAGGCGACTAGAGAATAGATGCCCTATGCCTAAAAGGCTCAACTCAGGGATTGGACCCCTAATGTTGGCAAAAGGCGACTAGGGAATGGAGGCCCTATGTCTAAAAAGCTCAACTCAGGGATTGAAGCCCTAATGTTGGCAAATGGAGACTAGGTAATGGAGGCCCTTTGTCAAAAAATCTCAACTCAAGGATTGAAGCACTAATGTTGGTAAAAAAAGGCGCCTAGGGAATGGAGGCCCTATGTGTAAAAGGCTCAAATCAAGGATTGGAGCCCTAATATTGGCAGAAAAAATGTCTAGGGAATGGAGGCCCTGTGTCTAAAAAGGCTCAACTCAGGGATTGGAGCCCTAATGCTGGCAAAAGGCGACTAGGGAATGGAGGCCCTATGTCTAAAAAGCTCAACTCAGGGATTGGAGCCCTAATATTGGCAAAAGGCGACTAAGGAATGGAGGCCCTATGTCTAAAAAGGCTCAACTCAGGGATTGGAGCCCTAAAGTTGGCAAAAGGGGACTATGGAATGGAGACACTATGTCTAAAAAGCTCAACTCAGGGATTGGAGACCTAATGCTGGCAAAAGGCGACTAGGGAATGGAGGCCCTATGTCTAAAAAGGCTCAACTCCGGGATTAGAGCCCTAATGTTGGCAGAAAAAGCGACTAGGGAAAGGAGGCCCTACGTCTAAAAAGGCTCAACTCGGGGATTGGAGCCCTAATGCTGGCAAAAGGCGACTAGGGAATGGAGGCCCTATGTCTAAAAGACTCAACTCAAGGATTGGAGCCCTAATGTTGGCAAAAGGCGACTAGGGAATAAAGGCCCTATGTTTAAAATGGCTCAACTCAAGGATTGAAGCCCTAATGTTGTCAACGGGTGACTAGGGAATGGAGGCCCTATGTCTAAAAGGCTCAATTCAGCGATTGGAGCCCTAAGGTTGGCAAAAGGTGACTATTGAATGGAGGCCCTATATCTAAAAAGGCTCAACTCAGGGATTGGAGCCCTAATATTGGCAAAAAAGCGACTAGGGAATGAAGGCCCTATGTCTAAAAAGTTCAACTCAGGGATTGAATCCCTAATATTGGCAAAAGACGACTAGGGAATGGAGGCCCTATGTCTAAAAAGGCTCAACTCAGGGATTGGAGCCCTAATGCTGGCAAAAGGCGACTAGGGAATGAAGGCCCTATGTCTAAAAAGGCTCAACTCAAGGATTGGAGCCCTTATGTTGGCAACAGGCGACTTGGGAATGGAGGCCCTATGTCTAAAAGGCTCAACTCAGAGATTGGAGCCCTAATGTTGGCAAATGGAGACTAGGGGATGGAGTTCCTATGTCTAAAAATCTCAACTCAGGGATTGGAGCCCTAATATTGGCAAAAGGTGACTAGGGAATGGAGGCCCTATGTCTAAAAAGCTCAACTCAGGGATTGGAGCCCTAATGTTGGCAAAAAGCGACTAGGAAATGGAGGCCATATGTCTAAAAGGCTCAACTCAGGGATTGGACCCCTAACGTTGGCAAAAGGCGACTAGAGAATAGATGCCCTATGCCTAAAAGGCTCAACTCAGGGATTGGACCCCTAATGTTGGCAAAAGGCGACTAGGGAATGGAGGCCCTATGTCTAAAAAGCTCAACTCAGGGATTGAAGCCCTAATGTTGGCAAAAGGCGACTAGGGAATGGAGGCCCTATGTCGAAAAAGGCTCAACTCAGGGATTGGATCCCTCATGTTGGCAAAAGACGACTAGGGAATGGAGGCCCTATGTCTAAAAAGGCTCAACTCAGGGATTAGAGCCCTAAAGTTGGCAAAAGGTGACTAGGGAATGGAGGCCCTATGCATAAAAAGCTCAACTCAGGGATTGGAGCCCTAATGTTGGCAAAAGGCGACTAGGGAATGGAGGCCCTATGTCTAAAAGGCTAAACTCAGGGATTGGATCGCTAATGTTGGTAAAAGACGACTAGGGAATGGAGGCCCTATGTCTAAAAAGGCTCAACTCAGGGATTGGAGCCCTAAAGTTGGCAAAAGGTGATTAGGGAATGGAGGCCCTATGTATAAAAAGCTCAACTCTGGGATTGGAGCTCTAATGTTGGCAAAAGGCGACTAGGGAATGGAGGCCCTATGTCTAAAAGGCTCAACTCAGGGATTGGATCCCTAATGTTGGCAAAAGACGACTAGGGAATGGAGGACCTATGTCTAAAAAGGCTCAACTCAGGGAATGGAGCCCTAAAGTTGGCAAAAGGTGACTAGGGAATGGAGGCCCTATGTATAAAAAGCTCAACTCAGGGATTGGAGCCCTAATGTTGGCAAAAGACGACTAGGGAATGGAAGCCCTATGTCTAAAAAGGATCAACTCAGGGATTGGAGCCCTAAAGTTGGCAAAAGGTGACTAGGGAATGGAGGCCCTATGTATAAAAAGCTCAATTCAGGGATTGGAGCCCTAATGTTGGCAAAAGACGACTAGGGAATGGAGGCCCTATGTCTAAAAGGCTCAACTCAGGTATTGGGCACCTAATGTTGGCAAAAGGCGACTAGGGAATGGATGTCCTATGTCTAAAAGGCTCAACTCAGGGATTGGACCCCTAATGTTGGCAGAAGGCGACTAGGGAATGGATGCCCTATTTCTAAAAAGCTCAACTCAGGGATTGAATCCCTAATATTGGCAAAAGACGACTAGGGAATGGAGGCCCTATGTCTAAAAATGCTCAACTCAGGGATTGGAGCCCTAAAGTTGGCAAAAGGTGACTAGGGAATGTAGGCCCTATGTCTAAAAAGCTCAACTCAGGGATTGGAGCCCTAATGTTGGCAAAAGGCGACTAGGGAATGAAGGCCCTATGTTTAAAATGGCTCAACTCAAGGATTGAAGCCCTAATGTTGGCAACGGGTGACTAGGGAATGGAGGCCCTATATCTAAAAAGCTCAACTCAGGGATTGGAGCCCTAATGTTGGCAAAAGGTGACTAGGGAATGGAGTCCATATGTCTAAAAGGCTCAACTCAGGGATTGGACCCCTAATGTTGGCAAAAGGCGACTAGAGAATAGATGCCCTATGCCTAAAAGGCTCAACTCAGGGATTGGACCCCTAATGTTGGCAAAAGGCGACTAGGCAATGGAGGCCCTATGTCTAAAAAGGCTCAACTCAAGGATTGGAGCCCTAATACTGGCAAAAGGCAACTAGGGAATGGAGGCCCTATGTCTAAAAGGCTCAACTCAGGGATTGGAGCCCTAATGTTGGCAAAAGGCGACTAGGGAATGGAGGCCCTATGTCTAAAAGGCTCAACTCAGGGATTGGATCTCTAATGTTGGCAAAAGATGACTAGGGAATGGAGGCTCTATGTCTAAAAAGGCTCAACTCAGGGATTGGAGCCCTAAAGTTGGCAAAAGGTGACTAGGGAATGGAGGCCCTATGTATAAAAAGCTCAACTCTGGGATTGGAGCCCTAATGTTGGCAAAAGGCGACTAAGGAATGGAGGCCCTATGTCTAAAAGGCTCAACTCAGGGATTGGATCCCTAATGTTGGCAAAAGACGACTAGGGAATGGAGGACCTATGTCTAAAAAGGCTCAACTCAGGGATTGGAGCCCTAAAGTTGGCAAAAGGTGACTAGGGAATGGAGGCCCTATGCATAAAAAGCTCAACTCAGGGATTGGAGCCCTAATGTTGGCAAAAGGCGACTAAGGAATGGAGGCCCTATGTCTAAAAGGCTCAACTCAGGGATTGGATCCCTAATGTTGGCAAAAGACGACTAGGGAATGGAGGCCCTATGTCTAAAAAGCTCAACTTAGGGATTGAAGCCCTAATGTTGGCAAAAGGCGACTAGGGAATGGAGGCCCTATGTCTAAAAAGGCTCAACTCAGGGATTGGATCCCTAATGTTGGCAAAAGACGACTAGGGAATGGAGGCCCTATGTCTAAAGAGGCTCAACTCAGGGATAGAGCCCTAAAGTTAGCAAAAGGTGACTAGGGAATGGAGGCCCTATGCATAAAAAGCTCAACTCAGGGATTGGAGCCCTAATGTTGGCAAAAGGCGACTAGGGAATGGAGGCCCTATGTCTAAAAGGCTCAACTCAGGGATTGGATCTCTAATGTTGGCAAAAGATGACTAGGGAATGGAGGACCTATGTCTAAAAAGGCTCAACTCAGGGAATGGAGCCCTAAAGTTGGCAAAAGGTGACTAGGGAATGGAGGCCCTATGTATAAAAAGCTCAACTCAGGGATTGGAGCCCTAATGTTGGCAAAAGACGACTAGGGAATGGAAGCCCTATGTCTAAAAAGGATCAACTCAGGGATTGGAGCCCTAAAGTTGGCAAAAGGTGACTAGGGAATGGAGGCCCTATGTATAAAAAACTCAACTCAGGGATTGGAGCCCTAATGTTGGCAAAAGACGACTAGGGAATGGAGGCCCTATGTCTAAAAGGCTCAACTCAGGTATTGGGCACCTAATGTTGGCAAAAGGCGACTAGGGAATGGATGTCCTATGTCTAAAAGGCTCAACTCAGGGATTGGACCCCTAATGTTGGCAGAAGGCGACTAGGGAATGGATGCCCTATTTCTAAAAAGCTCAACTCAGGGATTGAATCCCTAATATTGGCAAAAGACGACTAGGGAATGGAGGCCCTATGTCTAAAAATGCTCAACTCAGGGATTGGAGCCCTAAAGTTGGCAAAAGGTGACTAGGGAATGTAGGCCCTATGTCTAAAAAGCTCAACTCAGGGATTGGAGCCCTAATGTTGGCAAAAGGCGACTAGGGAATGAAGGCCCTATGTTTAAAATGGCTCAACTCAAGGATTGAAGCCCTAATGTTGGCAACGGGTGACTAGGGAATGGAGGCCCTATATCTAAAAAGCTCAACTCAGGGATTGGAGCCCTAATGTTGGCAAAAGGTGACTAGGGAATGGAGTCCATATGTCTAAAAGGCTCAACTCAGGGATTGGACCCCTAATGTTGGCAAAAGGCGACTAGAGAATAGATGCCCTATGCCTAAAAGGCTCAACTCAGGGATTGGACCCCTAATGTTGGCAAAAGGCGACTAGGCAATGGAGGCCCTATGTCTAAAAAGGCTCAACTCAAGGATTGGAGCCCTAATACTGGCAAAAGGCAACTAGGGAATGGAGGCCCTATGTCTAAAAGGCTCAACTCAGGGATTGGAGCCCTAATGTTGGCAAAAGGCGACTAGGGAATGGAGGCCCTATGTCTAAAAGGCTCAACTCAGGGATTGGATCTCTAATGTTGGCAAAAGATGACTAGGGAATGGAGGCTCTATGTCTAAAAAGGCTCAACTCAGGGATTGGAGCCCTAAAGTTGGCAAAAGGTGACTAGGGAATGGAGGCCCTATGTATAAAAAGCTCAACTCTGGGATTGGAGCCCTAATGTTGGCAAAAGGCGACTAAGGAATGGAGGCCCTATGTCTAAAAGGCTCAACTTAGGGATTGGATCCCTAATGTTGGCAAAAGACGACTAGGGAATGGAGGACCTATGTCTAAAAAGGCTCAACTCAGGGATTGGAGCCCTAAAGTTGGCAAAAGGTGACTAGGGAATGGAGGCCCTATGCATAAAAAGCTCAACTCAGGGATTGGAGCCCTAATGTTGGCAAAAGGCGACTAAGGAATGGAGGCCCTATGTCTAAAAGGCTCAACTCAGGGATTGGATCCCTAATGTTGGCAAAAGACGACTAGGGAATGGAGGCCCTATGTCTAAAAAGCTCAACTCAGGGATTGAAGCCCTAATGTTGGCAAAAGGCGACTAGGGAATGGAGGCCCTATGTCTAAAAAGGCTCAACTCAGGGATTGGATCCCTAATGTTGGCAAACGGCGACTAGGGAATGGAGGCCCTATGTCTAAAGAGGCTCAACTCAGGGATTAGAGCCCTAAAGTTAGCAAAAGGTGACTAGGGAATGGAGGCCCTATGCATAAAAAGCTCAACTCAGGGATTGGAGCCCTAATGTTGGCAAAAGGCGACTAGGGAATGGAGGCCCTATGTCTAAAAGGCTCAACTCAGGGATTGGATCTCTAATGTTGGCAAAAGATGACTAGGGAATGGAGGCTCTATGTCTAAAAAGGCTCAACTCAGGGATTGGAGCCCTAAAGTTGGCAAAAGGTGACTAGGGAATGGAGGCCCTATGTATAAAAAGCTCAACTCTGGGATTGGAGCCCTAATGTTGGCAAAAGGCGACTAAGGAATGGAGGCCCTATGTCTAAAAGGCTCAACTCAGGGATTGGATCCCTAATGTTGGCAAAAGACGACTAGGGAATGGAGGACCTATGTCTAAAAAGGCTCAACTCAGGGATTGGAGCCCTAAAGTTGGCAAAAGGTGACTAGGGAATGGAGGCCCTATGCATAAAAAGCTCAACTCAGGGATTGGAGCCCTAATGTTGGCAAAAGGCGACTAGGGAATGGAGGCCCTATGTCTAAAAGGCTCAACTCAGGGATTGGATCGCTAATGTTGGCAAAAGACGACTAGGGAATGGAGGCCCTATGTCTAAAAAGGCTCAACTCAGGGATTGGAGCCCTAAAGTTGGCAAAAGGTGACTAGGTAATGGAGGCCCTATGTATAAAAAGCTCAACTCTGGGATTGGAGCTCTAATGTTGGCAAAAGGCGACTAGGGAATGGAGGCCCTATGTCTAAAAGGCTCAACTCAGGGATTGGATCCCTAATGTTGGCAAAAGACGACTAGGGAATGGAGGACCTATGTCTAAAAAGGCTCAACTCAGGGAATGGAGCCCTAATGTTGGCAAAAGGTGACTAGGGAATGGAGGCCCTATGTATAAAAAGCTCAACTCTGGGATTGGAGCCCTAATGTTGGCAAAAGGCGACTAAGGAATGGAGGCCCTATGTCTAAAAGGCTCAACTCAGGGATTGGATCCCTAATGTTGGCAAAAGACGACTAGGGAATGGAGGACCTATGTCTAAAAAGGCTCAACTCAGGGATTGGAGCCCTAAAGTTGGCAAAAGGTGACTAGGGAATGGAGGCCCTATGTATAAAAAGCTCAACTCAGGAATTGGAACCCTAATGTTGGCAAAAGACGACTAGAGAATGGAAGCCCTATGTCTAAAAAGGATCAACTAAGGGATTGGAGCCCTAAAGTTTGCAAAAGGTGACTAGGGAATGGAGGCCCTATGTATAAAAAGCTCAACTCAGGGATTGGAGCCCTAATGTTGGCAAAAGACGACTAGGGAATGGAGGCCCTATGTCTAAAAGGCTCAACTCAGGTATTGGGCACCTAATGTTGGCAAAAGGCGACTAGGGAATGGATGTCCTATGTCTAAAAGGCTCAACTCAGGGATTGGTCCCCAAATGTTGGCAGAAGGCGACTAGGGAATGGATGCCCTATTTCTAAAAAGCTCAACTCAGGGATTGGAACCCTAATATTGGCAAAAGGTGACTAGGAAATGGAGGTCCTATCTCTAAAAAGCTCAACTTAGGGATTGAAGCTCTAATGTTGGCAAAAGGCGACTAGAGAATGGAGGCCCTATGTCTAAAAGGCTCAACTCAGGGATTAGATCCCTAATTTTGGCAAATGGAGACTAGGGAATGGAGGCCCTATGTCTAAAAATCTCAACACAGGGATTGGAGCCCTAATATTGGTAAAAAAAGGCGGCTAGGGAATGGAGGCCCTATGTCTAAAAGGCTCAACTCAGGGATTAGAGCCCTAATGTTGGCAGAAAAAATGACTAGGTAATTGAGGCCCATGTCTAAAAAGGCTCAACTTAGGGATTAGAGCCCTAATGCTGGCCAAATGCGACTAGGGAATGGAGGCCCTATGTTTAAAAGGCTCAACTCAGGGATTGGAGCCCTAATGTTGGCAAAAGGCGACTAGGGAATGAAGGCCCTATGTTTAAAATGGCTCAACTCAAGGATTGAAGCCCTAATGTTCGCAACGGGTGACTAGGGAATGGAGGCCCTATATCTAAAAAGCTCAACTCAGGGATTGGAGCCCTAATGTTGGCAAAAGGTGACTAGGGAATGGAGTCCATATGTCTAAAAGGCTCAACTCAGGGATTGGACCCCTAATGTTGGCAAAAGGCGACTAGAGAATAGATGCCCTATGCCTAAAAGGCTCAACTCAGGGATTGGACCCCTAATGTTGGCAAAAGGCGACTAGGCAATGGAGGCCCTATGTCTAAAAAGGCTCAACTCAAGGATTGGAGCCCTAATACTGGCAAAAGGCAACTAGGGAATGGAGGCCCTATGTCTAAAAGGCTCAACTCAGGGATTGGAGCCCTAATGCTGGCAAAAGGCGACTAGGGAATGGAGGCCCTATGTCTAAAAGGCTCAACTCAGGGATTGGAGCCCGAATGTTGGCAAAAGGCGACTAGAGAATGAAGGCCCTATGTCTAAAAAGGCTCAACTCAAGGATTGGAGCCCATATGTTGGCAACAGGCGACTATTGGATGGAGGCCCTATGTCTAAAATTCTCAACTCAGGGATAGGAGCCCTAATGTAGGTAAAAAAGGGCGCCTAGGGAATGGAGGCCCGATATCTAAAAGGCTCAACTCAGGGATTGGAGCCCTAATATTGGCAGAAAAAACGACTAGGGAATGGAGGACCTATGTCTAAAAAAGCCCCAACTCAGGGATCGGAGCCCTAATGCTGGCAAAAGGCGACTAGAGAATGGAGGCCCTATGTCTAAAAAGCTCAACTCAGGGATTGGAGCCCTAATGTTGGCAAAAGGCGACTAGAGAATGGAGGCCCTATGTCTAAAAAGGCTCAACTCAGGGATTGGAGCCCTAAAGTTGGCAAAAGGGGACTAGAGAATGGAGGCCCTATGTCTAAAAAGCTCAACTCAGGGATTGAAGCCCTAATGTTGGCAAAAGGCGACTAGAGAATGGAGGCCCTATGTCTAAAAGGCTCAACTTAGTGATTGAAGCTCTAATGTTGGCAAATGGAGACTAGGGGATGGAGGCCCTATGTCTAAAATTCTCAACTCAGGGATAGGAGCCTTAATGTAGGTAAAAAAGGCGCCTAGGGAATGGAGGCCCTATAACTAAAAGGCTCAACTCAGGGATTGGAGCCCTAATATTGGCAGAAAAAACGACTAGGGAATGGAGGACCTATGTCTAAAAAAGCCCCAACTCAGGGATCGGAGCCCTAATGCTGGCAAAAGGCGACTAGAGAATGGAGGCCCTATGTCTAAAAAGCTCAACTCAGGGATTGGAGCCCTAATGTTGGCAAAAGGCGACTAGAGAATGGAGACCCTATGTCTAAAAAGGCTCAACTCAGGGATTGGAGCCCTAAAGTTGGCAAAAGGGGACTATGGAATGGAGACCCTATGTCTAAAAAGCTCAACTCAGGGATTGGAGACCTAATGCTGGCAAAAGGCGACTAGGGAATGGAGGCCCTATGTCTAAAAAGACTCAACCTAGGGATTGGAGCCCTAATGCTGGCAAAAGGCGACTAGGGAATGGAGGCCCTATGTCTAAAAGGCTGAACTCAGGGATTGGAGCCCTAATGTTGGCAAAAGGCGACTAGGGAATGAAGGCCCTATGTCTAAAAAGGCTCAACTCAAGGATAGGAGCCCTAATGTTGGCAACAGGCGACTAGGGAATGGAGGCCCTATGTCTAAAAGGCTCAACTCAGGGATTGGAGACCTAATGTTGGCAAAAGGCGACTAGGGAATGGAGGCCCTATATCTAAAAAGGCTCAACTCAGGGATTGGATCCCTAAAGTTGGCAAAAGGGGACTATGGAATGGAGACCCTATGTCTAAAAAGCTCAACTCAGGGATTGGAGACCTAATGTTGGCAAAAGACGACTAGGGAATGGAGGCCCTATGTCTAAAAAGGCTCAACTCCGGGATTAGAGCCCATATGTTGGCAGAAAAAGCGACTAGGGAAAGGAGGCCCTATGTCTAAAAAGGCTCAACTCAGGGATTGGAGCCCTAATGCTGGCAAAAGGGGACTATGGAATGGATACTCTATGTCTAAAAAGCTCAACTCAGGGATTGGAGACCTAATGCTAGCAAAAGGCGACTAGGGAATGGAGCCCCTGTGTCTAAAACGGCTCAACTCCGGGATTAGAGCCCTAATGTTGGCAGAAAAAGTGACTAGGGAAAGGAGGCCTTATGTCTAAAAAGGCTCAACTCAGGGATTGGAGCTCTAATGCTGGTAAAAGGCGGCTAGGGAATGGAGGACCTATGTATAAAAGGCTCAACTCAAGGATTGGAGCCTTAATGTTGGCAAAAGGCGACTAGGGAATGAAGGCCCTATATTTAAAAAGGCTCAACTCAAGGATTAGAGCCCTAATGTTGGCAACAGGCGACTAGGGAATGGAGGCCCTATGTCTAAAAGGCTCAATTCAGCGATTGGAGACCTAATGCTTGCAAAAGGTGACTAGGGAATAAAGGCCCTATATCTAAAAATGCTCAACTCCAGGATTAGAGCCCAAATGTTGGAAAAAAGCGACTAGGGAAAGGAGGCCCTATGTCTAAAAAGGCTCAACTCAGGGATTGGAGCCCTAATGCAGGCAAAAGGCGACTAGGGAATGGAGCCTTGTGTCTAAAAGGCTCAACTCAAGGATTGTAGCCCTAAAGTTGGCAAAAGGCGACTAGGGAATGGAGGTCCTATGTCTAAAAGGCTCAACTCAGGGATTGGAGCCCTAATGTTGGCAAAAGGCGACTAGGGAATGGAGGCCCTATGTCTAAAAAGGCTCAACTCAGGGATTGGAGCCCTAATGTTGGCAAAAGGCGACTAGGGAATGGAGGCCCTATGTCTAAAAAGGCTCAACTCAGGGATTGGAGCCCTAATGTTGGCAAAAGGCGACTAGGGAATGGAGGCCCTATGTCTAAAAAGGCTCAACTCCGGGATTAGAGCCCTAATGTTGGCAGAAAAAGCGACTAGGAAAAGGAGCCCTATGTCTAAAAAGGCTCAACTCAGGGATTGGAGCCCTAATGTTGGCAAAAGGGGACTATGGAATGGAGACCCTATGTCTAAAAAGCTCAACTCAGGGATTGGAGACCTAATGCTGGCAAAAGGCGACTAGGGAATGGAGGCCCTATGTCTAAAAAGGCTCAACTCCGGGATTAGAGCCCTAATGTTGGCAAAAGGCGACTAGGGAAAGGAGGCACTATGTCTAAAAAGGCTCAACTCAGGGATTGGAGCCCTAATGCTGGCAAAAGGCGACTAGGGAATGAAGGCCCTATGTCTAAAAAGGCTCAACTCAAGGATTGGAGCCCTTATGTTGGCAACAGGCGAATTGGGAATGGAGGCCCTATGTCTAAAAGGCTCAACTCAGAGATTGGAGCCCTAATGTTGGCAAATGGAGACTAGGGGATGGAGTTCCTATGTCTAAAAATCTCAACTCAGGGATTGGAGCCCTAATGTTGGTAAAGAAAAGGCGCCTAGGGAATGGAAGCCCTATGTCTAAAAGGCTCAACTCAGGGATTGGAGCCCTAATATTGGCAGAAAAAACGACTAGGGAATGGAGGCCCTATGTCTAAAAAGGCTCAACTCAGGGATTGGAGCCCTAATGTTGGCAAAAGGCGAAAAGGGAATGAAGACCGTATGTCTAAAAAGGCTCAACTCAAGGATTGGAGCCCTAATGTTGGCAACATGCGACTAGGGAATGGAGGCCCTATGTCTAAAAGGCTCAACTCAGGGATTGGATCCCTAATGTTGGCAAATGGAGACTAGGGAATGGAGGCCCTTTGACAAAAAATCTCAACTCAAGGATTGAAGCCCTAATGTTGGTAAAAAAAGGCGCCTAGGGAATGGAGGCCCTATGTCTAAAAGGCTCAACTCAGGGATTGGAGCCCTAATATTGGTAGAAAAAATGACTAGGGAATGGAGGCCCTATGTCTAAAAAGGCTCAACTCAGGGATTGGAGCCCTAATGCTGGCAAAAGGCGACTAGGGAATGGAGGCCCTATGTCTAAAAAGCTCAACTCAGGGATTGGAGCCCTAATATTAGCAAAAGGCGACTAAGGAATGGAGGCCCTATGTCTAAAAAGGCTCAACTCAGGGATTGGAGCCCTAAAGTTGGCAAAAGGGGACTATGGAATGGAGACCCTATGTCTAAAAAGCTCAACTCAGGGATTGGAGACCTAATGTTGGCAAAAGGAGACTAGGGAATGGAGGCCCTATGTCTAAAAAGGCTCAACTCCGGGATTAGAGCCTTAATGTTGGTAGAAAAAGCGACTAGGGAAAGGAGGCCCTATGTCTAAAAAGGCTCAACTCAGGGATTAGAGCCCCAATGCTGGCAAAAGGCGACTAGGGAATGGAGGCCCTATGTCTAAAAAG
Source organism: Nicotiana sylvestris (assembly GCF_000393655.2). NCBI lineage: Eukaryota > Viridiplantae > Streptophyta > Magnoliopsida > Solanales > Solanaceae > Nicotiana > Nicotiana sylvestris. The sequence continues at coordinate 163,477,734 of NC_091068.1, forward strand.
GCTCAACTCAGGGATTGGAGCCCTAATACTGGCAAAAGGGGACTATGGAATGGAGACCCTATGTCTAAAAAGCTCAACTCAGGGATTGGAGACCTAATGCTTGCAAAAAGCGACTAGGGAATGGAGGCCCTATGTCTAAAAAGGCTCAACTCCGGGATTAGAGCCCTAATGTTGGCAGAAAAAGTGACTAGGGAAAGGAGGCCTTATGTCTAAAAAGGCTCAACTCAGGGATTGGAGCTCTAATGCTGGTAAAAGGCGACTAGGGAATGGAGGACCTATGTCTAAAAGGCTCAACTCAAGGATTGGAGCCCTAATGTTGGCAAAAGGCGACTAGGGAATGAAGGCCCTATGTTTAAAAAGGCTCAACTCAAGGATTAGAGCCCTAATGTTGGCAACATGCGACTAGGGAATGGAGGCCCTATGTCTAAAAGGCTCAATTCAGCGATTGGAGACCTAATGCTGGCAAAAGGTGACTAGGGAATAAAGGCCCTATATCTAAAAATGCTCAACTCCAGGATTAGAGCCCTAATGTTGGAAAAAAGCGACTAGGGAAAGGAGGCCCTATGTCTAAAAAGGCTCAACTCAGGGATTGGAGCCCTAATGCTGGCAAAAGGTGACTAGGGAATGGAGCCTTGTGTCTAAAAGGCTCAACTCAAGGATTGGAGCCCTAAAGTTGGCAAAAGGCGACTAGGGAATGGAGGCCTTTTGTCTAAAAGGCTCAACTCAGGGATTGGAGCCCTAATGTTGGCAAAAGGCGACTAGGGAATGGAGACCCTATGTCTAAAAGGGCTCAACTCAGGGATTGGAGCCCTAAAGTTGGAAAAAGGGGACTATGGAATGGAGACCCTATGTCGAAAAAGCTCAACTCAGGGATTGGAGACCTAATGTTGGCAAAAGGAGGACTAGGGAATGGAGGCCCTATGTCTAAAAAGGCTCAACTCTGGGATTAGAGCCCTAATGTTGGCAGAAAAAGCGACTAGGGAAAGGAGGCCCTATGTCTAAAAAGGCTCAACTCAGGGATTGGAGCCCTAATGTTGGCAAAGGGGACTATGGAATGGAGACCCTATGTCTAAAAAGCTCAACTCAGGGATTGGAGACCTAATGCTGGCAAAAGGCGACTAGGGAATCGAGGCCCTATGTCTAAAAAGGCTCAACTCCGGGATTAGAGCCCTAATGTTGGCAGAAAAAGCGACTAGGGAAAGGAGGCACTATGTCTAAAAAGGCTAAACTCAGGGATTGGAGCCCTAATGCTGGCAAAAGGCGACTAGGGAATGAAGGCCCTATGTCTAAAAAGGCTCAACTCAAGGATTGGAGCCCTTATGTTGGCAATAGGCGAATTGGGAATGGAGGCCCTATGTCTAAAAGGCTCAACTCAGAGATTGGAGCCCTAATGTTGGCAAATGGAGACTAGGGGATGGAGTTCCTATGTCTAAAAATCTCAACTCAGGGATTGGAGCCCTAATGTTGGTAAAGAAAAGGCGCCTAGGGAATGGAAGCCCTATGTCTAAAAGGCTCAACTCAGGGATTGGAGCCCTAATATTGGCAGAAAAAACGACTAGGGAAGGGAGGCCCTATGTCTAAAAAGGCTCAACTCAGGGATTGGAGCCCTAATGTTGGCAAAAGGCGAAAAGGGAATGAAGACCGTATGTCTAAAAAGGCTCAACTCAAGGATTGTAGCCCTAATGTTGGCAACAGGCGACTAGGGAATGGAGGCCCTATGTCTAAAAGGCTCAACTCAGGGATTGGATCCCTAATGTTGGCAAATGGAGACTAGGGAATGGAGGCCCTTTGACAAAAAATCTCAACTCAAGGATTGAAGCCCTAATGTTGGTAAAAAAAGGCGCCTAGGGAATGGAGGCCCTATGTCTAAAAGGCTCAACTCAGGGATTGGATCCCTAATATTGGTAGAAAAAATGACTAGGGAATGGAGGCCCTATGTCTAAAAAGGCTCAACTCAGGGTTTGGAGCCCTAATGCTGGCAAAAGGCGACTAGAGAATGGAGGCCCTATGTCTAAAAAGCTCAACTCAGGGATTGGAGCCCTAATATTGGCAAAAGGCGACTAAGGAATGGAGGCCCTATGTCTAAAAAGGCTCAACTCAGGGATTGGAGCCCTAAAGTTGGCAAAAGGGGACTATGGAATGGAGACCCTATGTCTAAAAGCTCAAATCAGGGATTGGAGACCTAATGCTGGCAAAAGGCGACTAGGGAATGGAGGCCCTATGTCTAAAAAGGCTCAACTCCGGGATTAGAGCCCTAATGTTGGTAGAAAAAGCGACTAGGGAAAGGAGGCCCTATGTCTAAAAAGGCTCAACTCAGGGATTGGAGCCCTAATGCTGGCAAAAGGCGACTAGGGAATGAAGGCCCTATGTCTAAAAAGGATCAACTCAGAGATTGGAGCCCTAATGTTGGCAAATGGAGACTAGGGGATGGAGGCCCTATGTCTAAAAATCTCAACTCAGGGATTGGAGCCCTAATGTTGGTAAAGAAAAGGCGCCTAGGGAATGGAGGCCCTATGTCTAAAAGGCTCAACTCAGGGATTGGAGCCCTAATATTGGCAGAAAAAACGACTAGGGAAGGGAGGCCCTATGTCTAAAAAGGCTCAACTCAGGGATTGGAGCCCTAATGTTGGCAAAAGGCGAAAAGGGAATGAAGACCGTATGTCTAAAAAGGCTCAACTGAAGGATTGGAGCCCTAATGTTGGCAACAGGCGACTAGGGAATGGAGGCCCTATGTCTAAAAGGCTCAACTCAGGGATTGGATCCCTAATGTTGGCAAATGGAGACTAGGGAATGGAGGCCCTTTGACAAAAAATCTCAACTCAAGGATTGAAGCCCTAATGTTGGTAAAAAAAGGCGCCTAGGGAATGGAGGCCCTATGTCTAAAAGGCTCAACTCAGGGATTGGATCCCTAATATTGGTAGAAAAAATGACAAGGGAATGGAGGCCCTATGTCTAAAAAGGCTCAACTCAGGGATTGGAGCCCTAATGCTGGCAAAAGGCGACTAGGGAATGGAGGCCCTATGTCTAAAAAGCTCAACTCAGGGATTGGAGCCCTAATATTGGCAAAAGGCGACTAAGGAATGGAGGCCCTATGTCTAAAAAGGCTCAACTCAGGGATTGGAGCCCTAAAGTTGGCAATAGGGGACTATGGAATGGAGACCCTATGTCTAAAAAGCTCAACTCAGGGATTGGAGACCTAATGCTGGCAAAAGGCGACTAGGGAATGGAGGCCCTATGTCTAAAAAGGCTCAACTCCGGGATTAGAGCCCTAATGTTGGTAGAAAAAGCGACTAGCGAAAGGAGGCCCTATGTCTAAAAAAGGCTCAACTCAGGGATTGGAGCCCTAATGCTGGCAAAAGGCGACTAGGGAATGAAGGCCCTATGTCTAAAAAGGATCAACTCAGGGATTGGGCCCCTAATGTTGGCAAAAGGCGACTTGGGAATGGAGGCCCTATGTCTAAAAGGCTCAACTCAGAGATTGGAGCCCTAATGTTTGCAAATGGAGACTAGGGGATGGAGGCTCTATGTCTAAAAATCTCAACTCAGGGATTGGAGCCCTAATGTTGGTAAAGAAAAGGCGCCTAGGGAATGGAGGCCCTATGTCTAAAAGGCTCAACTCAGGGATTGGAGCCCTAATATTGGCAGAAAAAACGACTAGGGAATGGAGGCCCTATGTCTAAAAAGGCTCAACTCAGGGATTGGAGCCCTAATATTGGCAAAACGCGAAAAGGGAATGAAGACCCTATGTCTAAAAATGCTCAACTCAAGGATTGGAGCCCTAATGTTGGCAACAGGCGACTAGGGAATGGAGGTCCTATGTCTAAAAGGCTCAACTCAGGGATTGGATCCCTAATGTTGGCAAATGGAGACTAGGGAATGGAGGCCCTTTGACAAAAAATCTCAACTCAAGGATTGAAGCCCTAATGTTGGTAAAAAAGGGCGCCTAGGGAATGGAGGCCCTATGTCTAAAAGGCTCAACTCAGGGATTGAAGCCCTAATATTGGTAGAAAAAATGACTAGGGAATGGAGGCCCTATGTCTAAAAAGGCTCAACTCAGGGATTGGAGCCCTAATGCTGGCAAAAGGCGACTAGGGAATGGAGGCCCTATGTCTAAAAAGCTCAACTCAGGGATTGGAGCCTTAATATTGGCAAATGGCGACTAAGGAATGGAGGCCCTATGTCTAAAAAGGCTCAACTCAGGGATTGGAGCCCTAAAGTTGGCAAAAGGGGACTATGGAATGGAGACCCTTTGTCTAAAAAGCTCAACTCAGGGATTGGAGACCTAATGCTGGCAAAAGGCGACTAGGGAATGGAGGCCCTATGTCTAAAAATGCCCAACTCCGGGATTAGAGCCCTAATGTTGGTAGAAAAAGCGACTAGGGAAAGGAGGCCCTATGTCTAAAAAGGCTCAACTCAGGGATTGGAGCCCTAATGCTGGCAAAAGGCGACTAGGGAATGGAGGCCCTATGTCTAAAAGACTCAACTCAAGGATTGGAGCCCTAATGTTGGCAAAAGGCGACTAGGGAATGAAGGCCCTATGTTTAAAATGGCTCAACTCAAGGATTGAAGCCCTAATGGTTGCAACGGGCGACTAGGGAATGGAGGCCCTATGTCTAAAAGGCTCAACTCAGAGATTGGAGCCCTAATGTTTGCAAATGGAGACTAGGGGATGGAGGCTCTATGTCTAAAAATCTCAACTCAGGGATTGGAGCCCTAATGTTGGTAAAGAAAAGGCGCCTAGGGAATGGAGGCCCTATGTCTAAAAGGCTCAACTCAGGGATTGGAGCCCTAATATTGGCAGAAAAAACGACTAGGGAATGGAGGCCCTATGTCTAAAAAGGCTCAACTCAGGGATTGGAGCCCTAATGCTGGCAAAAGGCGACTAGGGAATGAAGGCCCTATGTCTAAAAGGCTCAACTCAGAGATTGGAGCCCTAATGATGGCAAATGGAGACTAGGGGATGGAGGCCCTATGTCTAAAAATCTCAACTCAGGGATTGGAGCCCTAATGTTGGTAAAGAAAAGGCGCCTAGGGAATGGAGGCCCTATGTCTAAAAGGCTCAACTCAGGGATTGGAGCCCTAATATTGGCAGAAAAAACGACTAGGGAAGGGAGGCCCTATGTCTAAAAATGCTCAACTCAGGGATTGGAGCCCTAATGTTGGCAAAAGGCGAAAAGGGAATGAAGACCGTATGTCTAAAAAGGCTCAACTGAAGGATTGGAGCCCTAATGTTGGCAACAGGCGACTAGGGAATGGAGGCCCTATGTCTAAAAGGCTCAACTCAGGGATTGGATCCCTAATGTTGGCAAATGGAGACTAGGGAATGGAGGCCCTTTGACAAAAAATCTCAACTCAAGGATTGAAGCCCTAATGTTGGTAAAAAAAGGCGCCTAGGGAATGGAGGCCCTATGTCTAAAAGGCTCAACTCAGGGATTGGATCCCTAATATTGGTAGAAAAAATGACAAGGGAATGGAGGCCCTATGTCTAAAAAGGCTCAACTCAGGGATTGGAGCCCTAATGCTGGCAAAAGGCGACTAGGGAATGGAGGCCCTATGTCTAAAAAGCTCAACTCAGGGATTGGAGCCCTAATATTGGCAAAAGGCGACTAAGGAATGGAGGCCCTATGTCTAAAAAGGCTCAACTCAGGGATTGGAGCCCTAAAGTTGGCAATAGGGGACTATGGAATAGAGACCCTATGTCTAAAAAGCTCAACTCAGGGATTGGAGACCTAATGCTGGCAAAAGGCGACTAGGGAATGGAGGCCCTATGTCTAAAAAGGCTCAACTCCGGGATTAGAGCCCTAATGTTGGTAGAAAAAGCGACTAGCGAAAGAAGGCCCTATGTCTAAAAAAGGCTCAACTCAGGGATTGGAGCCCTAATGCTGGCAAAAGGCGACTAGGGAATGAAGGCCCTATGTCTAAAAAGGATCAACTCAGGGATTGGGCCCCTAATGTTGGCAAAAGGCGACTTGGGAATGGAGGCCCTATGTCTAAAAGGCTCAACTCAAAGATTGGAGCCCTAATGTTTGCAAATGGAGACTAGGGGATGGAGGCTCTATGTCTAAAAATCTCAACTCAGGGATTGGAGCCCTAATGTTGGTAAAGAAAAGGCGCCTAGGGAATGGAGGCCCTATGTCTAAAAGGCTCAACTCAGGGATTGGAGCCCTAATATTGGCAGAAAAAACGACTAGGGAATGGAGGCCCTATGTCTAAAAAGGCTCAACTCAGGGATTGGAGCCCTAATATTGGCAAAAGGCGAAAAGGGAATGAAGACCCTATGTCTAAAAATGCTCAACTCAAGGATTGGAGCCCTAATGTTGGCAACAGGCGACTAGGGAATGGAGGCCCTATGTCTAAAAGGCTCAACTCAGGGATTGGATCCCTAATGTTGGCAAATGGAGACTAGGGAATGGAGGCCCTTTGACAAAAAATCTCAACTCAAGGATTGAAGCCCTAATGTTGGTAAAAAAAGGCGCCTAGGGAATGGAGGCCCTATGTCTAAAAGGCTCAACTCAGGGATTGGAGCCCTAATATTGGTAGAAAAAATGACTAGGGAATGGAGGCCCTATGTCTAAAAAGGCTCAACTCAGGGATTGGAGCCCTAATGCTGGCAAAAGGCGACTAGGGAATGGAGGCCCTATGTCTAAAAAGCTCAACTCAGGGATTGGAGCCTTAATATTGGCAAAAGGCGACTAAGGAATGGAGGCCCTATGTCTAAAAAGGCTCAACTCAGGGATTGGAGCCCTAAAGTTGGCAAAAGGGGACTATGGAATGGAGACCCTTTGTCTAAAAAGCTCAACTCAGGGATTGGAGACCTAATGCTGGCAAAAGGAGACTAGGGAATGGAGGCCCTATGTCTAAAAAGGCCCAACTCCGGGATTAGAGCCCTAATGTTGGTAGAAAAAGCGACTAGGGAAAGGAGGCCCTATGTCTAAAAAGGCTCAACTCAGGGATTGGAGCCCTAATGCTGGCAAAAGGCGACTAGGGAATGGAGGCCCTATGTCTAAAAGACTCAACTCAAGGATTGGAGCCCTAATGTTGGCAAAAGGCGACTAGGGAATGAAGGCCCTATGTTTAAAATGGCTCAACTCAAGGATTGAAGCCCTAATGGTTGCAACGGGCGACTAGGGAATGGAGGCCCTATGTCTAAAAGGCTCAATTCAGCGATTGGAGCCCTAAGGTTAGCAAAAGGTGACTATTCAATGGAGGCCCTATATTTAAATAGGCTCAACTCAGGGATTGGAGCCCTAATATTGGCAAAAAGCGACTAGGGAATGGAGGCCCTATGTCTAAAAAGTTCAACTCAGGGATTGGATCCCTAATATTGGCAAAAAACGACTAGGGAATGGAGGTCCTATGTCTAAAAAGGCTCAACTCAGGGATTGGAGCCCTAAAGTTGGAAAAAGGCAACTAGGGAATGGAGGCCATATGTCTAAAAGGCTCAACTCAGGGATTGGACCCCTAATGTTGGCAAAAGGCGACTAGAGAATAGATGCCCTATGCCTAAAAGGCTCAACTCAGGGATTGGACCCCTAATGTTGGCAAAAGGCGACTAGGGAATGGAGGCCCTATGTCTAAAAAGCTCAACTCAAGGATTGAAGCCCTAATGTTGGCAAAAGGCGACTAGGGAATGGAGGCCCTATGTCTAAAAAGGCTCAACTCAGGGATTGGATCCCTAATGTTGGCAAAAGGCGACTAGGGAATGGAGGCCCTATGTCTAAAAGGCTCAACTCAGGGATTGGAGCCCTAAAGTTGGCAAAAGGTGACTAGAGAATGGAGACCCTATGTATAAAAAGCTCAACTCAAGGATTGGAGCCCTAATGTTGGCAAAAGGCGACTAGGGAATGGAGGCCCTATGTCTAAAAGGCTCAACTCAGGGATTGGATCCCTAATGTTGGCAAACGACGACTAGGGAATGGAGGCCCTATGTCTAAAAAGGCTCAACTCAGGGATTGGAGCCCTAAACTTGGCAAAAGGTGACTAGGGAATGGAGGCCCTATGTATAAAAAGCTCAACTCAGGGATTGGAGCCCTAATATTGGCAAAAGACGACTAGGGAATGGAGACCCTATGTCTAAAAGGATCAACTCAGGGATTGAGCCCCTAATGTTGGCAAAAGGCAACTAGGGAATGGATGTCCTATGTCTAAAAAGCTCAACTCAGGGATTGAACCCCTAATGTTGGTAGAAGACGACTAGGGAATGGATGCCCTATGTCTAAAAAGCTCAACTCAGGAATTGGAACCCTAATGTTGGCAAAAGGCGACAAGGGAATGGAGGCCCTATATCTAAAAAGGCTCAACTCAGGGATTGGAGCCCTAATATTGGCAAAAGGTGACTAGGGAATGGAGGCCCTATCTCTAAAAAGCTCAACTTAGGGATTGGAGCCCTAATGTTGGCAGAAGGCGACTAGAGAATGGAGGCCCTATGTCTAAAAAGGCTCAACTCAGGGATTGGAGCCCTAAAGTTGGCAAAAGGTGACTAGGGAATGGAGGCCCTATGTCTAAAAAGCTCAACTTAGGGATTGGATCCCTAATGTTGGCAAAAGGCGACTAGGGAATGGAGGCCTTGTGCCTAAAAAGCTCAACTCAAGGATTGGAGCCCTAATGATGGAAAAATCGACTAGGGAATGGAGGCCTTATGTCTAAAAAGCTCAACTCAGGGATTGGAGCCCTAATGTTGGCAAAAGGCGACTAGGGAATGGAGGCCCTATGTCTAAAAGGCTCAACTCAGGTATTGGGCCCCTAGTGTTGGCAAAAGACGACTAGGGAATGGATGCCCTATGTATAAAAAGCTCAGCTCAGGGATTGGAGCCCTAATGTTGGCAAAAGGCGACTAGGGAATGGAGGCCTTATGTCTAAAAAGGCTCAACTCAGGGATTGGAGCCCTAATGTTGGCAAAAGGTGACAAGGGAATGGAGGCTCTATGTCTAAAAAGCTCAACTTAGGGATTGGAGCCCTAATGTTGGCAAAAGGCGACTAGAGAATGGCGACCCTATGTCTAAAAGGCTCAACTCAGGGATTGGAGCCCTAATGTTGACAAATGGAGACTAGGGAATGGAGTCCCTATGTCTAAAAATCTCAACTCAAGAATTAAATCCCTAATGTTGGTAAAAAAAGGTTCCTAGGGAATGGAGACCCTATGTCTAAAAGGCTCAACTAAGGGATTAAAGCCCTAATGTTGGCAGAACAAACGACTAGGGAAAGGAGTCCCTATGTCTAAAAAGACTCAACTCAAAGATTGGAGCCCTAATGCTGGCAAAAGGCGACTAGGGAATGGAGGCCCTATGTCTAAAAGGCTCAACTCGGGGATTGGAGCCCTAATGTTGGCAAAAGGTGACAAGGGAATGGAGGCTCTATGTCTAAAAAGCTCAACTTAGGGATTGGAGCCCTAATGTTGGCAAAAGGCGACTAGAGAATGGAGGCCCTATGTCTAAAAGGCTCAACTCAGGGATTGGAGCCCTAATGTTGACAAATGGAGACTAGGGAATGAAGGCCCTATGTCTAAAAATCTCAACTCAGGAATTGAATCCCTAATGTTGGTAAAAAAAGGCGCCTAGGGAATGGAGGCCCTATGTCTAAAAGGCTCAACTAAGGGATTAGAGCCCTAATGTTGGCAGAAAAAACGACTAGGGAAATGAGGCCCTATGTCTAAAAAGACTCAACTCAGAGATTGGAGCCCTAATGCTGGCAAAAGGCGACTATGGAATGGAGGCCCTATGTCTAAAAGGCTCAACTCGGGGATTGGAGCCCTAATGTTGGCAAAAGTCGCCTAGGGAATGGAGGCCCTATGTCTAAAAAGGTTCAACTTAAGGATTGGAGCCCTAATGTTGGCAACAGGCGACTAGGAAATGGAGGCCCTATGTCTAAAAGGCTCAACTCAGGGATTGGAGCCCTAATGTTGGCAAATGGAGACTAGGGAATGGAGGCTCTATGTCTAAAAATCTCAACTCAGGGATTGGAGCCCTAATATTGGCAGAAAAAGCGACTAGGGAATGGAGGCCCTATGTCTAAAAAGGCTCAACTCAGGTATTGGAGCCCTAATGATGACAAAAGGCGACTAGGGAATGGAGGCGCTATGTCTCAAAGGCTCAACTCAGGGATTGGAGCCCTAATGTTGGAAAAAGGCGACTAGGGAATGGAGGCCCTATGTCTAAAAAGGCTCAACTCAAGGATTGGAGCCATAATGTTGGAAAAAGGCGACTAGGGAATGGAGACTCAGGGATTGGAGCCCTAATGTTGGCAAAAAGCGACTAGGGAATGGAGGCCCTATGTCTAAAAAGCTCAACTCAGAGATTGGAGCCCTAATTTTTGCAAAAAAGTGTGTAGGGAATGGAGGCCCTATGTCTAAAAATCTCAACTCTGGTATTGGAGCTCTAATGTTGGCAAAAAGGTTACTAGGGAATGGAGACCCTATGTCTAAAAAGGCTCAACTCAAGGATTAGAGCCCTTATGTTGGCAAAATAGCGTAAAAGATTGAGGGTGGGAATCTAAGCTATCATTTTTGTTTGGATTTTCTTCTTCTTCTTCTTTATTTTTCATTTTCCTTTTCATCTCATTTTATGTCAATAAGGTGCCAGAAGGAATTTTGGAAGAAAGCTTCCCTTTCAGATTGATTGTTACTGCAAAGCTGTTTCTAACTTTTGCGTAGCTTTTCTTTTGGCTGCACCTTCTTTTGCTCGGTTGCCTTGGGCTGCACCTGTTTCAATTATAAACAAAGAACAATTGTTAGTTTAAAACGGCGGTTGGTTTTGTTGCCTTGATGGTTTTGATTACTCGATCTCGGCCCAACTTTGGTGAGAACCTCTGTTGCTTGCTGGTTTTCTAGAGCTTGATCTCTCTTTCAAACTGAAGGACTCAACTTTTAAGATTTTATGATGACTCGCCCGCATGGGGCTTCGACCCTTTCACTTTATTCCATTTTTAGGACTTTTGCCTTTGACTTTCTTTTCTTTTTCAATAACTTTGATTTCAAGGTATCAGCCATCATGGCTAATCGGGATCAACTTGATGCACCCACTGAGGCTGGGTACTTTTCTTTAGCTTTTACTAGGCAGAGCCATGTAAAGCCAATCTTGCCACCGTTTCTTTGTATTAGTTTCGGAAATAGAGTTAGATCGAAAGGGATTCAAGGAAAAAAGTAAACAAAAGGCAAGAAAAAATGAATTTAAAGAGAAGTATCCCTTTCGGGAAGGAAGGAAGGACTTATCCGGGGTGCATGCAGGCTTCAAATAGACATGACATGCTTCTTAGACTGGATGCTCGACCCGTAAAAACTTTTCCAACTTCTCATAAACTCATTGAGACCCGTGTTTCAAAACCAGGGAATCTTTCCAGGACTCTTTCAGTAGTGAGAGCGTCTTCTTTTCGACCGACGGCGCCCTTTGCGGGTTTTCGCCAATCAACCTCTCTCATTTCTCTTCTCACCATCGCCCGATAATGCTCTTTACGAGTTTTCACTAAACGGGCTCTCTCGTTTCAATTTCTCTGCTCACCGTTGCCTTATGGTGCCCGTAGGTTTCACCGATAAGACTCTTTCATTTTATTTCTCTCAGTTTGATTGTATCAGATTCAAACAACAGTGTCTTCTAATCCTGACGCCTTTGCCAATTGATTAGAAGGACCTGGACAAGGTTTGGGTAAAAAGAATCTGGATGGAATTAAATTTTTAGAACCGTTCTGGTGGGCTTATTGCCGAACCACTATGTCATCTCCCCCAATTTCACTTTTGGGGAAATTTGGATTTTTATTTTGGTGTGACTGAACCCCATAGAGAGGCTACCTACGTATCCTTTCAGAATCAAGTTGAACGTAGTTCAGGTAAACATTTTGTTTTGTTTTGAGTTTTTTTAACACTTTACGGTTCCTAAGAGGGTAATCAAAGAAAAGTAACCGGCTCAAATGGGTTTGCAAAAGGGTGGATAATGTTTGGGTAGCGAAAATGAAAGCTTTCGTCATCCCAATCGGACAAAGTTGTCACTGTAGGAAAGCTAAACATAATAACTTTTGACTGCATCCGCATTTACAGCTGTTTCGGGATAATTCCCTTCGATATCGCCCAGATACAATGCCCCTTTTGGAAATATCTTTCTAATGATGTATGTGCCCTTCCAATTAGGAGCAAATTTTCCTTTCGCTTCCTAGTGATGGGGAAGGATACGCCTTAAAACGAGTTGCCCTACTTCAAAATTTCTAGGCCACACTTTCTTGGTGTAAGCACGGGCCATTCTTTGTTGGTACAACTGCCCGTGGCAGAGCGCGGCCATTCGTTTTTCATTGATCAAGGTTAACTGTTCCATATGGGTTTTAACCCACTCACTGTCTTCAATTTCAGCTTCAACAATGATCCGGAGAGAGGGGATTTCAACCTCTGCGGGTATTACGGCTTCAGTGCCATAAACCAAATGATACGGTGTGACTCCAGTTGACGTGCGCACAGTAGTGCGATATCCCAACAATGCAAACGATAACTTTTCATGCCACTGCCTAGAACTTTGAATCATCTTTCTCAAAATCTTTTTGATGTTTTTGTTTGCTGCTTCGACGGCACCATTGGCTTTGGGCCAATAAGGTGTAGAGTTCCGGAGCGTTATCTTGAATCGTTCACATATCTCTCCCATCAAATGACTATTCAATTTTGCAGCATTGTCTGTGATAAAATTTGCAGGAATGCCAAAACGACAGATAAGATTGGAGTGCACAAAATCTACCACAGCTTTCTTGGTGACGGATTTGAGAGTGATGGCTTCAACCCATTTGGTGAAGTAGTCAATGGAAACTAGTATGAATCTGTGCCCATTTGAGGCTTTCGGCTCAATTGGCCTAATGACGTCCATACCCCAAGCAACAAATGGCCAAGGTGCTGACATGGGATACAGTTCTGTGGGAGGTTCATGAATCAAATCACCGTGCACCTGACACTGATGACACTTCCGGACAAAGCTGAAATAGTCTTTGTCCATGGTTATCCAGTAATAGCCAGCTCGAAGGATTTTCTTTGCTAAAACATACCCGTTCATGTGGGACCCGCATACTCCCGCGTGTACCTCATGCATGATCCTTCCAGCCTCTTCTGCGTCAACACATCTTAACAAGTTGAGGTTCGGAGTTCTCTTGTACAAGACATCGCCACTCAAAAAGAAACCACTTGCGTGCTGCCTAATGGGTCTCTTCTGGTCTCCACTGGCTTGCTCGGGGTATTCTTGCATTTTCAAAAACCTTTTTATGTCACGATACCATGGTTGGGTATTTGGTGCTGTTTCAACCATATTACAATAACCATGCCTTTCCCGGATTTGGATTTCCAAGGGGTCAATGTGGGCATTGCCCGTGTATGGTAGCCTTGAGGCTAAAGTGACAAGCGCATCAGCTAGTTCATTGTGGCAACGAGGAATGTACCTGAACTCTATTGACTTGAATTGCTTACCAAGTTCTTCCACATATTGCCTATAAGGAATAAGCTTGACGTCTCGGGTTTCCCATTCTCCTTGAGTTTGTCGGATAATCAAATCTGAGTCTCCCATGATTAACAGTTCTTCCACATCTTGGTCAATTGCCATGTTCATACCCATAATGCAAGCTTCGTACTCGGCAGTGTTGTTTGTGTAGAAAAACCGAAGCCTAGCTGTGGCCGGGTAATGCTAACCGGTGGGCGAAATCAAGATTGCCCCAATTCCAACACCTTTTGTGTTTACCGCTCCATCGAAGAACATTTTCCAAGCGTCGATGTCTTCAGATATTGCCTCAACTGAGTTTACCTCTTCGTCCGGGAAGTAACTATTCAAAGGTTGGTATTAATCATTGACCGGATTTTCAGCCAAGTGATTTTCTAATGCCTAGGCTTTCATTGTCGTGTGAGTGACATATACTATGTCGAATTCCGTAAGAATGATCTGCCACTTTGCTAGCCTCCCAATGGGCATTAGCTTCTGGAATATGTATTTTAAAGGATCCAACTTGGTTATAAGGTAAGTGGTATAGGCTTGCAAATAATGTCTCAACTTCTGAGCGACCCAAGTCAAAGCGCAGCATGTCCTTTCCAACAGAGTGTACTTGGCTTCATAACCGGTGAATTTCTTGCTCAGATAGTAAATAGTATGCTCTCTCTTTCCATTCATGTCGTGTTGCCCGAGGACACAGCCGAAAAAATTTTCCAAGATTGTCAGGTACAAGAACAAAGGCCTCCCCGGCTCAGGTGGGACCAAGACTGGCGAATTTGACAGATATTTCTTAATTTTATCAAAAGCTTCTTGACATTCATCTGTCCACTTGACTGCCGCGTCTTTCTTCAGCAGTTTGAATATGCGTTCACATGTGGACGTCAACTGGGCAATGAACCGGATGATATAGTTCAATCTACCCAACAAACTCATAACATCCTTCTTGGTTTTCGGAGGAGGCAAATCTCGAATAGACTTTATCTTTGTTGGGTCTAACTCGATGCCCCTCCGACTAACGATGAATCCCAAAAGTTTGCCAGATGGAACCCGAAATGCACACTTCAAATCATATTTGCGCAGATGCTCAAAAAACTTTCTCAAGTCCCGAGCGTGGCCGTCTTGGGTTTTGGATTTGATGATTACATCGTCCACATACACCTCTATCTCTTGGTGCATCATATCGGGAAAAATGGCTGTCATGGCCCTCATATAGGTTTCCCCGGCGTTCTTGAGACCAAATGGCATGACTCTGTAATAGTATGTACCCCAAGGTGTGGTAAAAGCTGTCTTCTCTGCATCTTCTTCATCTATCAACACCTGGTGATATCCTGCGTAACAATCCACGAAGGACTGTATCTCATGCTTGGCGCAGTTATCAACAAGGATGTGGATGATCGACAAAGGGAAGTTGTCTTTGGGACTTGCCTTGTTTAAATATCTGTAATCCATACATACCCGGGTCTTCCCGTCTTTCTTCGGCACTAGGACTACATTAGCTAACCATGTGGTGTACCGGACCACTCGAATCACCCCCGCTTTCAACTGCTTCGTGACCTCTTCTTTGATCTTGTTACTGATATCAGTTTTAAACTTTCTTTGCTTTTCCTAGACTGGGGGACAGTCTAGGTAAGTAGGCAACTTATGAACCACCAAATCAACACTCAGTCCTGGCATGTCGTCATATTACCAACTAAACACATCTTTGAACTCAAACAAGAGTTGGATTAAGGTGTCTCAAGTTTTTTCGTCTACGTGGATGCTTATCTTGGTTTCCCTAATTTCTTCGGAACTTCCCAAATTAACCGGTTCAGTATCATTTAAGTTCGGCTTAGGTTTATTATCAAATTGTTCCAATTCTCGATTTATTTCTCTAAAAGCCTCTTCTTCATCGTACTCCGGTTCTTGGTTCATCATTTCATAGTTAAACAGTGTGTTCAGATCTGGGCATGAAGCCCGCAAGCATGTCATGTTATTTAAAGCCGCGTTGTTAGAACTGAAAGAAGAAACAAAAGGGAAATACTTGATCATCATGACAGTTTGTGACGGCTTCTTTGTCTCCCCATCAGCTTGTATGATTTCTATCATATTAGCATCTTGATGGGCTGGCATTGGATTTCTATTGATATTTGGGGCTTCGGGGGTTTGAACCTCGATTTTATTAGTATCAATCAGCTCTTGTATTGCATTTTTCAAATGCCAGCATTTCTCCGTATCATGGCCTGGTGCACCGGAGCAATATTCACAGCTAATGGTGTAATCCAGATTCTTTGGAGGAGGATTGGGTAGTTTGGATTGTATTGGTCTCAGCATGTCTAGCTGTCTCAGCCTGTGGAACAGACTAGTGTAAGACTCTCCCAATGGAGTGTAAGTTTTCTTTTTCTGTTCCCTTTCTCCCCTGAATGCTGGCCTAGGCCTGAAACCTGGTCCGGGATAGGCTCGTGGGTAAGTATTTGGTGTGACAGGAGCACGCCAATTGGTGTGAACAGGTGGCTGATTGTATGCTTGAGCATGGTTAATGGAAAAATGAGGCTCTGAAGGGTGATAGTAGTGTTGGGATGAATCATGGTGGTAAGCTGATTGGCGAGGTCGTTGTTGATTATAGTAAAGCGGTGAACCTCTGGGTCCCGACCAAATTCCTGAATCAACTACCGCTGCTTCCTCCCTCTTCTTTCTTCCGATTCCTCCTACCCCGCCTTGAATAGCTTGAGTAGTTGCCTTAATTGCTGAATAGCTCATGATTTTATTTGTCTTGAGGCCTTCTTCCACCATACCTCCCATCTTCACTACTTCGTTGAATGATTTCCCAACCGCTGAAACCAAGTGGGCATAGTAAGTCGGTTCCAAGGCTTGGAGGAAGTAGTCTACCATTTCGCTCTCCTTCATAGGAGGATCCACTCTTGCTGCCTGTTCTCTCCACCGAAAACCATACTCTCTGAAACTTTCATTGTGTTTCTTCTCAAATTTTGTCAAAGATAATCGATCTGGGATGATTTCCAGATTGTATTGGAAATGGTATGCGAATGCCTGTGCCAGGTCATCCCAGGTGTACCATCTCCCATGGTCCTGGCGTGTATACCACTCCAAAGCTGATCCGCTTAAACTTTGACTGAAGTAAGCCATCAATAATTCATCCTTTCCCCCAGCTCCTCGCATCTTGCTACAGAAACCCCTTAAGTGGGCTACTGGGTCGCCGTGCCCGTTGTATAGGTCAAATTTGGGCATCTTGAAGCCAACTGGTAATTGTACATTGGGGAATAAGCACAAATCTTTGTATGCTACACTGACTTGCCCACCTAATCCTCGCATGTCTCTGAACGATTGTTCTAGACTCTTGACCTTCCTGAACATCTCTTCTTGCTCAGCATTTTTGGCTGGCTTGTCAATTTTGGTTGGGAGATCAAAACGAGGAGTGGTTGAATGAATTTTGGAGGCTTTGAGGGTGGGCTCCGGGGGTAATATTGGTTGTCCTGGGCCTGGAATGTAGGCTCACTAGGAGATTTGTGGAATGTAGTAGGGGGAGGTGCTACGAAAACAGGAGTCATAGGTGGAGGAAAATATGGAACAGGTTTTGGAGGTGGAGACTGCGGTGTCTGAAAGGTGGTGCCTCGTTAGTGATGGTAAATGGGGAAATTTGGGGATAATTCAGTGGTGATATTATCCTGAGTTTGGGTCATTGATGGAGCAGGGTTATTTGGGTGAGATGGGGGTAACTGTTCTGTAGACCAGGCTTGGTACATCTCAGCCATTTGTTGCTTGAGTTTAAACATCTCTTCTTTCATTTTCCCGACATCCATCTCCTCTAGCTCCATACCTGTGTCAACATCTGGGATAGACATACTTTCGGGTATTGGTCCTTTTGATCTTGTGTGATAGTGATAATATGCCAGTATACTCTTTAGAGAAACTAACTGCTTGAATTCTGAAAATGAACAAACTTGTTAGTTTTGAGAGTTTAATACATATATAATCACACGTTGAGATGCAATGTTCCTAGACAAATAATCCCTTTCTATTATGCATTTGCTCGGCTGCTTGTGTCGTCCCAGCTTTCTTGAAATTTTTATTGTTATTCACTTTTATTTATTATATATATCTTTTATCGTGGTGGTAGAATCTTAGAGATTGCCTACGTATCATGCCCTTACATGAATCAGACCTTGCGTAGTTCGGACTAAATGCAATCACTTTTATTCATTACACAAAGATGGAATTACATTTGAAAATTTTAAGAAAATGGCTTGAAACACACACACTTATAAAAATAAAAGATACAATTCTTAACATTTCACAACGTGGCCCACTTTCCACTTGTGTTGTATATTATTAGACTATTTGTTCAATGTGGAGCTTGACCTGGATGACCTCCCAGCGTACGATACATTCTTTCCAATTCCAATTCTAGATGACGGGAAAAAGTGGGTGCATGTTCTGTAAACCTTTCATAATCCATTCCCTGACAGTTTACGTAACTCTGAGAAGTGTAGACCGCCAGGTCGTGGATTTGTGCCCTGAAATCTTGGAGATGTTGGTCTTGGTTCTGCAATTGCTTCTGACGAGTGGTGGCTATATCTCTGACACGATTTTCCCGATCTAGAGCTGATTCTAATAGAGCTCGGAGTCTGGCCTGCTCTAATCTTGCTTGCGCTCTTTCCTTGTCGAGGTCTACTTGTTGATGTTCTCTGTTGCATCTTCTCGCCTCTTCTAGTTGTGCACGAAGCTGGTCTTCTGATTGCATCCAATAGTCTTTTTCCTTCTTGAATTGTGCCTTGTCTTTTTCGGATTGCCTATCTTGGCGTTCTTTGTTAGATCTGGCTTCCTCGTTTAATTGTTGGATCCTTTCTTTTGCTTTGCTCAATGCCCTTTCGTTTTCCGCAAGAATGGAATCATAATCTTGCATTTTTTCAAAGAGATTGGCGATGGTTTTTTGATCCTTCCAGCTCCTCTTTGGCGTTTCAGAAACTCTTTTCATTTTTTGGAATCGAGCATGAAGATTTTCATTCTCACAAGCTAGACTCTTCTTCTCGCCTTCGGCTTCTTGTGCTTGCAAATCTTTCTCCAAACTGAGGCTTCTCAGATTTTCTTTTAGGGCATGGATAGTTGCTTTGTACCCTTTTTCCTTTTCTCCCCAGATCAACCGCTCTTGGATTTTATCATTGAAGTTTTGAACATGGGGTCTTTTTGTTGGCCTTCTTAGCTCAGGCTCTGGTACATCATCCACGCGAGACCGTTTTTCAAACCACCTTGCATATCCAGGATTTATCTCACCCTTTGTAGTGTCTGGGACTTGAGTATCACTTTTCAAGTATCGGCACCCATTCCACATCTGTTGAAGTAGAGCCTCGGGAATAGTGGCTTCTGGGTGTAATTCGATTACTTGCACACTCAAATCTTCATTATCAGGAACTATTTGATATCTCCCTAGTTGCCTTAGGACTCTTAGTGGTGCATATGGATGAATGCTTCTCAATCCCAATAGTAGTAGATAACTATTTGAGGTTGACATGTGTATTACTTCCCTCATCGGGAGCCATCCCAGAGTCCAGTCAATTTGATTTGCCGTTAAAGCCTTTAGATGAGATACCCATGCTTCTATTCCTTCTGGAGCCTGATAATTTTTTGTTCTTTCCTCATAGCTCTCGATGCAATTATCATTGTTTGACCCATACTGTATGATCTTGGGCTGTTGTTGGAGATGCTCCATCACCCACATTTGCAACAAAATTTTGCATCCTTCGAAGACCTTTGCTCCTGATTTACATAAAGTCAAAGCCCGATAAATGTCTGATAGAATGATGGGGACAAGGGTGTGATTTTCTTTGGTGGTGAGGATTTGCACAATTTTTGCGGTGCGAATATCAATTGTTCGCTCTTTGTTTGGGAAGATCACGATTCCTAGAAAAGCCACCATGAAAGCAAAGCGACGGTGAATCTGCCAAGTGTCTTTGTTTTGCTTATTGGTAAGGCCTTTCTCATGAATTTCGAACCCATCTGACTTTCCGAACCTTGAATACAAAAAGTTGAAGGAACAACATCCATTGATGACATTGCTTTTCCTGATTTGACTGCTGATGTTCAGAAGACCGAAGAATCGATGTACCGAAGGAGCCTTTGTGAATATCAAGCTTTGATTTCTTAGACTTCCGTCAAAACCAGCATATCCAGCTATCTCCTCTAATGTAGGAGTAAGCTCGAAGTCAGAGAAACGAAAGACATTGTGAACAGGGTCCCAAAAAGTTACTAACGCTGCAATCAGATCATCACGTGGTTTAACTTTCATAATGTCCGTGAGATTTCCCAAATGCTTGACGACCCATTTTTGACCATCTTCGCCTAAATCATACCACCACATTTGAAGTTGAAATAGAAATTCTTCTGTACTCGTGGATGAGGGGCTTTGTGTGGTGCTCATTTTGTATCTGAAATTTAATTTTAATAAAGTCAAAATTCATTTTGAAAATTTATACTAAAAAATCATTTTCGAAAATTTTTTATTTATTAAATACCTTTATTTCAAAATTTAAAACTATTTTTCTTTTTTTGAAATTTTTAAAACAACCCATTTTATTCCTCTCTTCTCACCATGATTTCATTTAAGCTGGTCAACAAGCATGTTCGAGGCAAATGAATGCACAAGTAGCAAGTAGGATGCATCAGGATGGTCTTTTTGATTTCGGGTTCACCTGTCCTAGACAGACCCAACCCCTGTGTTGAGTCTCCAAGGCCAAATGTGTATGATGCAAATAGACGTTCCTACTAGGGATCCGGTACATGGCTGAGTTATTCTAAGTGTAAAACCTGAGGTTGATTGCTCTAAACCTGGCTTACCCAAACGGACAGTTTGAGCCGAAGCGGGGGCAACGTACCGGGAGCACGAAAGTCTGCCCGGCCTAGTTACTTGTCCCAACTCCGTCTTATTTGGTATGACTTTAACAGAAAGGTGGGTCACGCGCACGTGTACACCATAAATTCAGAAGACTCAGAAAGAAGGGGGTTTCGTAGCAGTTGTATATATTCACAATTCAAATAATATTAAAGCGGTAAAAAGCAACATTTAGCATATTAGCATATAAACAGTTGAAAATCATATAGTAAATAAAGCCAATTAACACAGATATTTTAAGCTCGAATTCTTTAAACCCTGAACCAATGGTTCTGGGTTACAGTTTACTTTTGTCCCCAGCAGAGTCGCCAGAGCTGTCACACCTCCTTTTCACCGCGCCCGAGGGGCGCATGGGGAGTTTTCTCCAATTAAAGGACAGTCGAAACGGGATTTATTTAATTATTTCAGAGTCGCCACCTGGGAATTTTAAGGCGTCCCAAGTCACCAATTTTTAATCCCTGAATCGAGGAGAATATGACTCTGTTTATTATTCTGCGAACCAGAAATCCTGAGTAAGGAATTCTGTTAATCCGGAAGAAGGTGTTAGGCATTTCCGAATTCCGTGGTTCTAGCACGGTCGCTCAACTGTTTTTATTATTGGCTTAATTATCTTGACTTTTATTAAATGCATCCTTATTGCATGATTTTTACTACCGCTTTTATTTACACTGCTTGTGATTAAGGGCCCTTCTTTGAATCGAATCACGCGTACGTATATCCGCGTTATAAATTTAAAAATGCGGATTTGTGTCACGCGCACGTGTACACGATAATCTTGATAATATATTTTATTTTTAAAAAAAAATTAATTTTTTTCGAAATTTGCGTCGAATCAAGAATATTCATCTTTTTTTTTTAAATAGTGAACCGCACATCTCGGGTTTTATGAAATAAATTTAATATTTTCCAAAGAAATTCATTTTTATTAAATATTCGCTCGAAATTGCGCGTACGCATAATCCGAATTTTTTGCTTTTAAAAATATAATCAGGGTGCGCGAACGCATCCCTGATTGCGCAAAATCTTTGTTAATAATATTATGGACTTTTCCCAAATTGTTTATTATATCATGAGAAGTCTCCATCTAAGATACCCTTGAACTCTTGAAAAGAATTCACAAATTATAAAATGTTTACTGTCGATTATAATTTCCGCGTATAATTTATGTTCATCCAGACTATTCAAATTCAAAATAAAGAATAAAAATAGAATTAATACTATTCTTCACAAATACAACACATATACATATACCAAAGGATGAATTGCATATGAAACTAAAATAATTGATGAAGGAAAGAGATATTTTTTTGAAGAAACTTTCTTTATTTTTATTTAGTGCAAATTCTACTTCTAATTACCATTGATATAAAGTGTTGCAATTTGTGCTTGTACATCTCATCTTATTCTCATATATTTGCTTTTAATCTAACAGGCCTAATTATTTTGTTGATTCTGCTTATGTTTAAATGTTAGATATATATATATATAATCAAACCGATTGGATTCTCAATTTCCATGAACCCTTGTTACTAACTTTCACATTATAACATTCCTAGGCCATTTGTTATTTTAAGAAAGAGAACAAATCTACCTAATTAACTTAATAAAGTGATATTGCATACAACATTATTTGCCATATTTTGACATTTGCAAACATAGCAGAGGATACTAATGCAACTTCCGACTATTGATGTTAATCATAATCACTATTACACCATATATGAATAAAATGCAACCAATCATCATCTAGCCTTAAACAACAATTAACTAACTGATAAAATAAACTGATAGCATATTTTTCTTGATATTTCCATATTATGCTATACCTAGCTAACAATACCATAAAGTGTAAATAAAAGCCAACTTTCTGTCATGCTTCCTATTTACACCACTCAAAGATAACTAAACTAATGAAATTTTGACATGAATAACATTATTACAAAGTTTTATATGAATTTCAAAAATAAAACAGTTAACTTGTAGCCATCGAGTCGAACTCACTACTGGTTAACCAACATGAAACCAAAGCTGAAATTTTCAACTAAAGAACTCAAATGAGTAGAAGACAGTATTACAATTCAAACTCTATTTATTTGTCATGTTGAATCTCTTTCCAACATAAAATTTAAAAGACATGTACCTGAAAATGAAGGTAGGAGGAGTAAATTTCAGCAGTAGCAGCAGTAACAAATTCAGCAGAATATACCAGTGTTCAACAGATTTGGTAAACAAAACAAGGCCCGAGGAACTCAGAAACACAGTACAAGACTTCTTAAAAGTTTCAGATTTTTAAATTGAACAATATGTCTGATTCTAAGACTTTAGAAAAGGAAAACTGAAAAGCTCTTAATTTCAAAAATCAGCCTTAATACTAGTGTCTGATGTAGAATTCTTTTTACTATTTCTGATTTTCTTTCTTTCCTTCTATCCTCTATCTGATTCTGTTCTTCTCAATTTTTCAGATTTCTATTTCTGATTTTTCTCAATGTATCTCTCTCAATCTTTTTCTGAAAAGCTCTTAAATCAGATTTTTTCTCTTTCAAAATCTGAGTCTCTCTAAACTCTTTTAAAATCTGTCCCTCTAAGCTGTCCAACTCCCTGTATTTATACAGGGCTGGTCCTATACAGTTTTTGTGCTGGATGGACCCTTTTCTCCTTTTAAAATCAGCAATTTTCCATTAAAACTGCTTTTGATTAATTTAAAAGATCCTATACTGATTTTAAGCAGTCCATTACCCTTTGTTTCCCATTACCCCATTAAATTAAAAGCCACTAACACTCCACTATCAGCACACTACTATCCTCACTGTTTCATTACCAGTAGTACCCTTGAAAATCCTACTGTAATTACAGTTTTTAAACTAAAATTCAGAATCTGATACAAAACAGATTAAAAATCTGTTCAAACCTAACTATCAACCTGAATTAAAACAGCTAATACCAATTCTCTTAAGTTCTGGACTGAATCTTAACTGAGAATGTACTTTTTCTAACACAATGGTATCTAATCAATACTTGTGAAATTGAGTTTAAACCTAACATCACAATAACATTACACTGAATTCAGTACAATAATTCAAACTGAACTTCAACTTTTGAACTAAAATCAAACAAACAGGAGCATTGTCAATATACTGACAATGCCCTGAAACTTAATGTTCAGGAAACAATATACATACAACATTTATTCTGACAGACTTATTGATTTACAAACGAGTATTAATTAAACTGATTATCTACAACATTTGTCAACAAACAGTCTATAGCAATAGAAACAGACTGTTTCAATCAGCATTATCATAAATGAGAATTCATAATATAACTAATCGACGAACTTAATCGAGTCAATTACTTACATTGTGAATAATCACAACCAACAGAAACAGTTTCATATTTTGATCATATAGACGGGCATGAGACAAAGATGACAGAATTAATCAAAACAAAAAATATGAAAAATCAACAAGTTATTAAAACAAACGAAAATACATACAGAATACACAAACAGAAATAGAAAAGTACCTCTGAATTTTAATCAGACTCGAACTCAACTTGGCTTCGGATTTTGTTTGAAATCAAACAGACCTTAGTCGAAGTATTTTCCACTGAAAATACTTCGACTAAGGTCGATTAAACCTCAATCTTTATTCAATCTGGACAGAATCCAAAAGTCTGGTATTTTTAGGGTTCTTGAAAGTTCGATTTGGGACTTAACCATTTCTGGTCAGATTCGAGGAGAACCAAATATGACACAAGGGTGAGGGTAGCCTAAGGGTCATTTGGTGTCAGTTTAGAACGGATCTGAGTTTGTTCTTGTTTGGTCCGAATCTTCAAAAGAAGATTCGAGAAGCTCGGAACTGATTCGAGCCAAACAAACTTCAGATCCATAACGAGGCATGCTAGGGGGTACTATGGTGTTATTTTGGAAGCCATTGGAAAGGTTTGAGTTTTCAGACCCACCTTCGATTTAGTATTCGAAGAGTTGGGGTCTGATTCGAAGGAAACTAAGGTCAGATTTGTGTAGAGGATGTTCAGGGGGTTCTAGGGTGTTATTTTGGTGACCGGCGGCGTTGATGCCGCCGGGTTTCAGGCGGTGGGGAATAAGGGCGGCTAGGGTTAGGGGGGTCTGAGGAAGGTGATGATGAACAGTGGAGAGGGGGGTTTAGTTAGGGGGCCAGGGTGAGGATTATGGGCTTATATAGGGACGGGGTGGGTTGATGCTGACCGTTAGATCTAGTAGGATGAGTGGTCAGGATTTATTCACTTAACCAAACGATGTCGTTTGGCTTAAGTTTGGGGGAACGGGTTGAACCGGGTGTTGGATCGGGTAAGGATTGTGGGTTAGGGTGATGAGATCTCATCCGTTGATTGGATTTGATCCAACGGTCTTCGATAAACTAAGACCAAACGCTGTCGTTTTGACTTGTTTGAATTGGACCGGTACCTGGGCTGCCTGGATTGGGCTGAGGGAGGGGTTAACTTGATTTGGGCCTGGATTTTAATCCAGGTCCGATTTTGTATATATATATATTTTTTTTCATTTTGTTCTAATTTAAATTTCTAACTTTAATTATAAAACAATTTTAACTTCACAAAAATATATTAATTACTTTATAACAATTATTTAACACATAGACAAAACATTAATCACACAGTGGAATATTTAAAATAGAATAGACACATATATTTTTTTTTGTGATTTTATTTTTGAATCAATTATTAAATGCATAATTAAATCCTATATGCTTGCAACATGTATTTTATTTTTCATTTTATTATGAAAATGTAAACATTTACGGATATAAGACAAATATTTAACAAACACCATGCAAATTCAAAAATTGCACAGTAAAAGAAATTTATTTTATTTTTTGATTTATTTTGGAGTAGTTTTTTTTTTCGTGAGGCAAAAAATCACGTGCTCACAGGGGAAATAATAAAACTTGGGCTCGAGCAACCCATTTTTAGGCCTAATTTTGGACCTAGCCCATAATTCCCAAGCCCATAATTCCTAGGCCCATACCCCTTAACCTAAATATAACCCTAAAATCCTAAACCTATAAAAGAAAGCTAGACCTAACGCCTACAGGGGGCTAAAAAAAACACGGCTAGAGTGAAGACCCCAAAGGAGGTCATCTTCTTCAGCACCTAAAACCTAGGGACTAAAGGCGGAGCGCCGCAAACAAAAAAATGAACGACCCATGAATCGTCTTCTTCAACCTTTCAGCTGCTGAACAAAAAACGACTCCCCTACGTCGATCTTCTTCTCTAACGCATCCATTTCATCTTCTTCGAAAAACATGGGAGCCGCCATGAGAAGAGAACCTTAGACCCTACCAGCCGTTCCACCTTTTGAAAAAGAGCAGCGATCGAAACCATAGAGAACATTTTCCAGCGTGAGCTTCTTCTCTTTGACATTTCAAGACCCCTTTGCTTCTTCTTCTGCAGGCCGAAACTAATGACCTCCATTAGAGAGAACAAAAACGTCCTCTACGCCTCTTCAACACCAGCGACCAAACCAGCTCCTTCACCACCAGAGCTGGCCGGGGATCCGGTGAAAACTTTCAAGCTCTAGAGCTAACAAATAAAGGCGCTAAAAATAGTGAGAAGTCGCAAAACTCGTTTAACACCCTTTTCCGACGAGTCTCGAGTTTTCTGGTTGAGCTCCGATGACTGAGTTTCGACGACCGTTTCATTGGTTTCTTGTCGAGGTCCGTTCGTTGGTTCCGTTTTAGTTCAAAGGTCCGATAGCTGTTCTTGATGATGTTATAGTTTTGAACGTCGTCTTCTCTATTGTAATTCCAGTTGACGCTTTAATCTATTGCAGTTGCTTCCCGTTAGAGGTCACACTTTGAACTTCATTCTTCTTCCTATTTTGCGTAATTTGTGTCATGAATACTTGTATTATTTGTTTGATTTCTCTTATGAGTTTACTTTCAATGGTCATGCCATGTATTTTGTTTTATAGGGAAAATATCAGTAATTGCATCGGAATATTGGTTAATCTATTTGGTTTCACACAATGTGTACTTCGACTTTAAGCTTAAAATTTTGAAGATTAACAACGAAGTGAGCAGGTGACCCATAATGAGTCGGAGGTGCTATTTTTACAAAACTATTACAACTTAGTAATTTTGTAATGATTGGAGTTGTATATTGTTTAGATCTTGTTTGTTGATGTGATTTTGGATCATTAGAAGCATGCTTAGGCCGTTAATATTCATAAACATCGTAGTTTACTTTAAGCATGTAATTAAATAATTATCATGGCTACGGGCACGGTTCCCGGGACATGGTCGTGATGCCTAATTTCTAAAAATCTCGGGTGTGCATTTATGTAACCCAAATCCAAATTTCACAATGTTAGATAAAATATGTCGGAGACCGCGGGTGCATTTAAGTGACGTGGTTCAAGACGTGTTTTAGATGAGGTTGAATCTTTCTTAAAAATAATTAATCAAAAGCGGTTCTAAAGTTAAAATGTACATAGGTTTAAAAGTGTTTTTAAAATCAGATAATTAGACCAATAATAACAGTTGAGAGACCGTGCTAAAACCACGGAACCTGGGAATGCCTAACACCTTCTCCCGGGTTAACAGAATTCCTTACCCGGATCTCTGTGTTCGCGGACTGAAAACATAGTCAATCTTTCCTCGATTCGGAATTTGAACCGGTGACTTGGGACACCATAAATTATCCCAAGTGGAGACTCTGAATTTAATAAATAAATAATCCCGTTTAGATTGTCACTTAAATTGGACAAACTCCCTTATATACCCTTGCGAGGGTGTAGGAAAAAGGAGGTGTGACAGCCGCTCTTGGCCTCTGCCTCAGCACCGGCCTCTCGCAGCTCTAGTAGGGGGCGCGAGTGTCTGATCATCGGATCCAATTGTCCGTGTCCTCACCATCTGTGAGAGAATAGTAAGATATAGATTTAGAATTTTGATTTCAACAAATTCGCATGATAAGGAATCAAAGAAATGAAACTTCCTAACAGTTCGATAATCTCCCGTAGATAAGTACAGACGTCTCTGTACCGATCCACGAGACTCTACTAAACCTGCACCTATGAACCTAAAGCTCTGATAACAACTTGTCACGACCCAAATTTACCTCCGTAGGATATCGTGACGGCACCTAGTCTTTAAGACCAGGTAAGCCCATCAACATGCGGAATAATTAAAATAACAATAAATACTCTTAAAACTCAACAACTCAATACATATAGAATTTCCCAAGTGAAATATAAGTCACAAACTCTAAGAGGAAATTCTGAATATCTCAATACATAATAGTCTAATAAAGATATGGAAAACATCATAATAAAGATAGAAGGGGACTCCAAGGTCTGCAGACGCTGGCAGATATACCTTGAAGTCTCCACGTCCGGATTAGATCACTAATACCTGATTTGGTAGGAAGTACCTGGATCTGTACAAAAAGATGTGCAGAAGCGCAACATGAGTACACCACAGCGGTACCCAGTAAATGCAAAGCCTATCCTCGGTAGAGTAGTGACGAGGTCAGATCCGGGCCCTACTAGATATAATCAGAAGGCAGGTCAAAAAGTTTAACAAGTAAATAATAGAAATGACAATGGAAGTGAATCAAGTAAAGAGTATGCCACCATTTAACTATATAGAATAAGGGAAAATAATACACCACGGAAGAAAATAGCAATTTACATATTTGGGGAAAGACAAAAAAATCAAGACAAGCACACCAATAGAAAATATCAACAAGGGCACTCCTGAAGTACTGCCTCGTAGTCCCAAATCATAAATAAATAAATAACGGAAATATATCAACAAGGGCACTCCCGAAGTACCGCCTCGTAGTCCAAAATCATAAATAAATTCACAATATTTCCTTATATCACCGCGGGAGCCTTCACATTTAGTTTTAAAAATCATTTTTTCCAAAATAGCATCCCGCGTTTTAGCACACCTTATCACACCGCCATGGCTTCTAGTAGATCCCCTACTAGCCATGCATATCAAGCCCACCTTATCTTACCGCATTCATTTCATCACCTAGACCTTATATCACTGCATGCTTATCAATATCACAATATATCACAATTTGCACCTCAAGTGCCCAAATATTTCAACTTGCCAAATAAATCAACAATAACATTATTTTCCATAATAAGGAGCTCATGGCTCAATCACAATATATACAAAAATCTCAACAAAATATTTTGGAGTGAACAACTTAACAGAATAATATTTCAAAATTTAACACTTTCATTTTAATATGATTTACGACCTTTATATTTTTCACACCAATTTCAACAAACAATATTTCATAATTTAACAACTCAATTAAGGAATTCAACTTTCAAATAATGAACATAGAATAAAGGGAACAATACTTCAACTAAATAGGTAAAGCAATTAGCAGGAAAAAAGTAAGGCAAGTAGGACATGTGAAAATAGAATAACGATGACGAATATAACCTGATAAAATATTTCAATTAATATGTGACTGGGATATACACAATTTAAAGCTAGAATTTTCCTTATTTAGCCCGTGTACACACTCGTCACCTCGCGTACACAACTTTCAACACATCACAATTAACATAACAATACCAATCCTAAGGAAAATTTCTCCCACACAAGGTTAGACAAGTCATTTATCTTAAACCGTGCAATTCTTTATTCTAATAAGCCTTTTTCTCGTGATTCGGCCTCCGCACGCCTCGAATCTATTCACAAATAATTCGATACAATCAACACAATTTATAGGAATCAATTCCATGTGAAAATACTATATTTTCCAATAAAAAATCCGAAATTCAACTCAAAAATCAACAGTAGGGCTCACGTCTCGGAACCCGACAAAAGTTACAAAATATGAGCGCACATTCAACCACGAATCCAACCATACCAATTTTACCAAATTCCGACATCAACTCGACTTCAAATACTCAAATCTTATTTTCAAATCTCTATGCCAAAATTCTCAAATTACACCTCAAAAATCCATAATCTAGTCGGAATAATCGATGATAATTCAATATTCTTGACTAACAATGATCAAAAGTGACTTACCTCAAGTTTTCCGATGAATTTCCTTTGAAAAATCGCCCCAATCTGTGTGTTTAAAGTCCAAAATGAGAAAATTTTGGACCCCTTTGATTTATGCACTGTCTAGTGTTTTTGCTTCTGCGAAACATTGAACCGCATCTGCGGTTGTGCTTTTGTGTGTGAGGCCTCCGTTTCTGCGACTTCATTTGATTCTGTGGACAAGAAGTCTGCTTCTGTAGACTCGCTTTTGCGAAGAAGCTGTCCGCTTATGTGAAGCCAACTCCCCTTCCCTTTCCGCTTCTGTGACCCTTTGTCCACATCTGCGATCACGCGGGTGCGAAAATTCCCTCACACCTACAACCACTGCCTCACTTTGCCTAGTCCGCTTCTTCGCTGCCATGCTTGTTTCTGCGAGCCTAATTCTGCAGGTGCGATTGCACGAGAAGGCAAAAATTTCCAAATTTTCCTTAAGTTCAAATTTTTATCCGTTAACCGTCCGGAATCTACCCGAGACTCTCGGTACCTCAACTAAAAATACCTATAAGTCCTAAAACATCTTATGAACTTAGTCTAGGCCTCAAATAATATCAAACAACTCTAAAAATATGAATCACACCCCAATTCAAGCTTAATGAAAACTAATGAATTCCCACTTCTATATTCGATGCCGAAACCTATCAAATCAAGTCCGATTGACCTCAAATTTTGCACACAAGTCATAAGTGACATAATGAACCTATTCCAATTTCCATAATCAGATTTCGATGCCGATTTCAAAAAGTCAACACCCGATCAAACTTCCAAACTTTTAATTTTCTATTTTCGCCATTTCAAACCAAATTTAGCTACAGACCTCAAAATAAATATCCGGACACGCTCCTAATTCTTAAATTATCATACGGAGCTCTTGGAACCATCAAAATTCTATTCCGGCGTCGTTTACACAAAATTTAGCATTCGGTCAATTATTTCAACTTAAGCTTTAAATATTGGAACTAAGTGTCCCAATTCCTTCTGAAACCTCCCCGAGAAGTCACATAATCATAATTGAACACAGAATAAGCAGTAAATTGAGGAATGAGGCTATGATACTTAAAACGATCGATCAGGTCGTTACACTAACAATCTTAAGGAAATTATTTTTTATACTGTAATCTGTATTTTGTGTTTGGAGATTAAAACCTGTGTGGTTTTCTACTCCTTCTGAATTTTTCTATTCTGATTTGAAGATATATAAACTTCATCGGAGTATTAAAATTCAGAAACGATTTAAAAACATAAAAATTTCATCAATTTCTATGAAACAATATATAAAAACTTCAGTTTTTATTTATTAAACGTACTATTTATCAATAATTACAGTATTGTTTACTGTTCTATTTTTTGCCATTAATTGAACTCTTCTGTTGTTGAAAGTGAGAAATGGCAATTGATAATAGAAATCCTTCTACGACTGTTGTGGAAATGACAATAGCCTCATCAAGCCGAACTGTTGTGCCACCGGCCGAGAAACCGGAAATATTTTCTAGAGCAAACTTCAAAGGATGGCAGCAAAGGGTGTTCTTATAGCTTACCACACTTGGTATGTAGAAATTCACCAATGAAGAACCTCCAGTGCCTGTTGCGGGAATGCCAGACAACGAGAAATTTATGATTGTTGAGGCGTGGAAACAGACATATTTTCTTTGCAAAGGCTACATCCTAAGTGCTTTGGAGGATGACTTGTACAATGTCTATAGTGGTATGAATAATTCGAAAGAATTATGGGACGCACTTGAGAAGAAGTACAAGACTGAAGATGCATGTTTGAAAAATTTTGTGGTTGCCAAGTTTATAGAATATAAAATGATAGACAACAAAATCGTTAGAGCCCAAGTTCAAGAGCTTCAACTTAATTTTCACGACCTTATTGCTGAAGGTATGGTGGTGAATGAAGCATTTTAAGTGGCTGCAACGATTAAAAAATTGTCTCCTTCGTGGAGAGATTTCAAAAACTATCTAAAGTACAGGCACAAAGAAATAAAGTTGTAAGATCTTGTGATTCATCTCAAGATTGAGGAAGACAACAAAAAAGCCGAGAAGAAGTTTCGTGGAAATTTAACAATTATGGGAGCTAATATCGTTGAGGAGACTGCTCCAAAAAGTAAGAAGAGGAAGAGGTCTTCTGGATAGACTAAGGAGCAAAACAAGAAAAAATTTAAGGAAAACTGCTACAATTGCGGAAAAGCTGGTCACAAAACCCCTGATTGTCGTCTCCCGAAAACAATAAGAAAAAGAGACAGACCAACATAGTGGAGAAGAATGATGGCATTGACAATCTGTGTGCAATGCTTTCGGAATACAACCTAGTTGGAAATCCGAAGGAGTGGTGGATTGACTCTGGAGCCACTCAACATGTTTGTGTTGTCAAAGAAGCATTGCGAGTCAAATGATTGTTGGAAAGGGCTACCTCACAGATGGCTTTTTCAAACTCAATGTAATGGTTGTTGACAATATTAATAAAATTTCAGTTTCTTCTTATTTGTTGGAGTCAAATGATTTATTGCATATTCGTTTAGGACATGACAATTACAAAACCTTGTGAAAGTTAATTAATTTAGAAGTATTGCCTAAATTTGAGTGTAATAAATCAAAATGTCAAATATGTGTTGAATCTAAGTTTGTAAAATATCCTTATAAGTCTGTTGAAATGTGATGACCCGACCAGTCGTCTCATGAGTTACCGCTCAATTTCCCCCATTTCTCCTTCTTTATGCTTCGTTATCTGTGTTTTATATGATCGAGTTGATTAGTTTGCGTTCGGAGTGGATTTGGTAAGAAATGAGACACTTAGTCTCTTTTAAGAAGGCTTAAGTTAGAAAAGTCAACCGGATGTTGACTTATGTGTTAGAGAGTTCGGATGTGAGTTCCAATAGTACAACTACCTTTGGGAGGTGATTTATGACTTAGGAGTGTGATCGGAATGGGTTTTTGAGGTCCAAAGTAGAATTAGGCTTGAATTGGCGAAGTTGAGATTTTGGCGATTTCCAGTTGGTAGGTGAGATTTTGATCCGGCGATCGGAATGGAATTCCAAGAGTTTCTGTAGCTTCGTTGGGTCATTTGGGATGTGTGTACAAAATTTCAGGTCATTTGGACGTGGTTTGGTTGGGTTTTGATCTAAAGCGTATTTCGAAAGTTTTTGGAAAACTTAGGCTTGAATTCGATGAGTACCACTAGACTCAAGAATACCTGTTGTACGGAGCATCCGCTGGCACTTATCCAAAAAACCCCGGGCATCCTCGCCCTTTGCTCCGCTGAATGTCGGAGGCTAGAGTCTACCAAACCTCTCAAGATGACGCTGCTCATCATCCGACATAACTGGTACCATGAACTCCTGAGCTGGTGTAACTGGCTGGGATCGAGGTTCCCCCGGCGTCTGAAGTCCCTGCACTACCTGCTCAAGTGTGCGAGCAGCGGGGGTTTGATTGCCTTCCTCGGCCTGTGAAGTAGCTACTGCTGTAGTGGTTAAAACTCCCTGAGCCAGGCCAGTGCAAACTGATAAGATATGTGCCAAGGCCTCATGAAGACCAGGAATCACGATGGGCACAGGTAATTTGATGTTGTTTGAGGTGTTTTGATGATTGGAACAAGTTCGAATAAGGTACTGGGTCATGTTGGTGTTTTTGGTTGAGGTATCGATGGCCTTAGGGTGAATTCGGATGGTTAACGGGAAGATTTTGGACTTAAGAGATTTCAGAAGATTGCTGCTTCTGGTATTTCTGCACCTGCGGATTGGGAACCGCAGGTGCGGTGCCACACATGTGGAAGGGGAGCTGCAGAAGCGGTTTGGGAAGAATAGCCAGGGACCGCAGATGCGGCATATGGACCGCACCTGCGGAGTCACAGTTGAGGCTCGTGGACCGCAGATGCGGAACCTGGTCCCCTAAGTGATTTCCGCAGATGCGGAGAAATGACCGCAGAAGCGGGCTTTTGCTCGCAAATGCGAAAAATCCCTGGGCAGAATGTTTTAAGTTATTTCATCCGCGATTTTGAGTCATTTTCTCTCCATAGCTGAGCATTTTGAGAGCTTTTTGAAGGTGATTAAAGAGGGATTCAAGGAGAATTGATTGGAGGTAAGATTTTTGAACCTAAAATGTGATTCTATTGTGAAATTAAGCTAAAAATGGAAGAACTAGGGCTTGAGATTTTGAATCTTTGATAGGGAATTTGAAGGACCATTTGAGGTCGGATTTGAAGACTTTTGGTACGTATGAACTCGTGGGGTGATAAGGAATCTAATGATATGAAATTTTTTGAGTTTCGAGAAGTGGGACCGGGGCTCGGGTTTTGCTAATTTCGGGATTTTTATTATTTTCGATTGTTTTCGCTTGGGCTTTGTTCGCTTAGCATATTATGACGTATTCATTCTGCTTTTGGTTAGATTTGACGCGCGTGGAGGCCGATTCAAGGGGCAAAGGCGTCGCGAGCTAGAGTTGTAGCTGGTTCGAGGTGAGTAATGATTGTAAATGATGTCATGAGGGTTTGAAACCCCGGATTGCACATCGTAGTGCTATATTGAGGCGAGACACGCGCTGATGAGGAGCGTGGGGTTGTTTACTATTGGGGATTGTGACTTGGTTCGTCCCAATTGATGATTTTTCCACGTATTTGACTAAACCCTATTTGTTATCATCATGGTTTGGGATGATTGACATATATGGGATTCGTGCCAATTATTTGAACCCTCTGAGGATTTTTATCACTATTTCCTCACTGTATTGATTTATTACTTGAACTCAGTCCTGTTGTTTCCTACTGTTTTATAACTCAGCCACTTTTACTCAGTTTTGAGACTCAAATGATATTTCTAAATGATGATTTGGGCTGAGAACTACTGTTGTACTAATGCCCAAGGGGCTTGTGATGATTTTCGGATTGAGTGAGGCCGAGGGCCATACGTGAGGATATGCTGACTGATATGAGGCCGAGGGACTAAGATACTTTCATACGCCACGAGGTGGCTCGAGTGATGTGAGACCGAGTGCCGAGAGATGATGCCACGAGGTGGCTTGATATAGCGCTTGGGCCGTAAGCGCCCCTCCGGAGTCTGCACCCCCATAGTGAGCGTGTGTGCCCATCATGATCTGAGAGTGAGCCCGAGGGGTTGATACTGTACTAAGAGTGAGCCCGAGGGGCTGATACCGTTCTGAGCGATTGTTACTGTGCCCAAGGGGCAGATCTCTACTTGTTATTTACCTACTAAATTACATGTTTTACTTGGGTTAAAGGGATTTCATATGACTTCCTCACTGATTTATTGCTTTAAGTGATTTTACTACTTAATATAGAATTTCTTTGTGCCTTTACGTGTTTTCTTTCTTTCAGCCATTATTTATGATTATTACTCACTGGGTCAGAGTACTCACATTACTCCCTACACCGTGTGTGCAGATTCAGACATCGCAAAGACCGTTCCTGAGTGCTGATCTTCCCAGTCCAGGCAATGTTTTTGAAGACTACGAGGTAGCTATTGGCGTCCGCAGCCCCCGTGCCTCCCTTATCTTTCTATTTTCATGTTCTTGAACTTCTGTATCGGATTTCGTATCTAGTAGACTGGTATCAAGATTTTTATTAGTTGCTCATGACTTGTGACACCCCGGTTTGGGCTGTGTTTGGATGGTTTCTACTGTTGTTATCGTTATTTCCGCAAATTATGGTTATTATATCATGTTTTAGAACTATTTACGGTATTTAACTGTTTAAAAGAGATGTTCTATTTTGGTCTGGCTGACCTTGTCTTCACGAGAGGTGCCATCACGACCGGGTTCGGGGTTAGGGTCGTGACAAGTTGGTATCAGAGCCTAGGTTACATAGGTCTCACGAGTCATGAGCAGGTTTAGTAGAGTCTCACGGATCGATACAGAGACGTTTGTATTTATCCTCGAGATGCTGCAGAACCTTTAGGAAAAACTTCATATTCTTGAAATTCTTGTCGTGCGAACTTATTGGTCCGAGTACTAAACTTCTGTTATTCCATTCTCTCACAGATGGTGAGGACGCGAGCTACCGGACGAGGTGGACGGCCACCAGTGCCACTAGTTGAGGCCACTAGAGGCCGTGGATGCGGTCGTGGTCGTGGCAGAGGCAGAGCGGCGAGGGCAGCACATATTGATCCACTAGTTGCCCTAGCTCCAAATCAATCTCCAGCTATGGATGCTCCAGCAGCACCAGTTTAGGTGGCATTTACTACCTTTCAGTTTTCTAGGGCTGCCTTCACATGGTGGGAGGCGTATGAGAGGTGTAGGCTTGTGGGAACAGCGCCCCTCATTTGGCAGGAGTTCTCCATTCTCTTCCTGGAGAAGTATGTGCTGCAGTCTCGCAGAGAGGAGCTGCATAGACAGTTTGAGTAGTTAAGACAGGGGGATATGATCGTGTCACAGTATGAGTCGAGGTTTTCTTAGTTGGCTCGTCATGCCGTTTGGATGGTTCCGACAGATCGTGAGAGGATCAGGAGATTTGTTAATGGCCTTAACTATCATCTCCGTATTCTTATGACCAGAGAGAGTGTTGGGTGCTATGTTCAAGGAGGTGGTTGATATCGCTCGCGAGATTGAGATGGTTCACCATCAGGATCGAGAGGAGAGGGAGGCCAAGAGGCCTCGAGGATCGGGCAGTTACAGTGGTGCTCCTTCGGGGGGAAAGTTTCAGCATGATAGGGGTCGTTCTTTCAGTCCTGCTCAGTCGGCCCATTCAGAGTATCGTGGGACGTCTTCAAGTCGTGGGCATCATGTGTCTCAGCAGGGCCAGCCTTCACTCAGCGCCCTCCCAGCTCAGAGTTCATCTCGTGCCCTGTCAGCTTAAGGTTCTTCTATGCCTAGTGCATCAGCTAGTCACTCTGGTGTGAGGGGTTCCCTTTAGTCCCCTTCTCCAGCACCTAGGAGTTGTTTTGAGTATGGAGAGTTTGGGCATGTGTGTAGGCAGTGTCCTCGATGTGTTGCTAGTTCGTCCCAGCAGAGGGGTCAGCCCTCGACTTCTGATCCAGTTACTTCACCACCTGCCCATCCAGCTAGGGGTGGAGGTTAGGCAGCCAGGAGTCGCCCCAGAGGGGGAGGTTGATCAGGCGGTGGCCAGGCTCGTTTCTATGAACTTCCAACTAGACCCGATGCTATTGCTTCAGATACTGTCATTACAGGTATTGTCTTAGTCTGCCACAGAGATGCCTCTGTATTATTTGATCTCGATTCCACCTTTTCTTATGTGTCATCATACTTTGCTCGTTATTTAGGTACGAACTGTGAGTTTCTTGCTTTACCTGTTCATGTATCTACCCCGGTGGGCGATACTGTTATTGTGGACCATGTGTACCGGTCATGTGTGGTGACTATTGGGGTTCTGGAGACCCGAGTAGATCTCTTGCTTTTAAGCATGGTGGATTTTGATGTCATTCCGGGCATGGACTGGTTATCTCCGTGTCATGCTATTCTAGACTGTCATGCTAAGACAGTCACTTTGGCTATGCCGGGTGTACCACAGATCGAGTGGCGTGGTGTGACTGATTATGTTCCTAGTAGAGTGATCTCTTTCTTGAAAGCCTAACATATGGTTGGGAAGGGTTGTCTTTCATATCTAGCATTTGTGAGGGATGCCGGAGTTGAGGCTCCCAGTATTGATTCTGTCCCAGTTGTGAGGGATTTTCCCGATGTGTTTCCTGCAGACCTGTCGGGCATGCCACCAGACAGGGATATTAATTTTGGTATTGACCTGGTGCCAGACACTCAGCCCATTTCTATTCCGCCGTATCGTATGGCACCAGCAGAGTTGAAGGAATTGAAAGAACAACTTTAGGAACTCCTAGATAAGGGGTTCATTCGTCCTAGTGTGTCACCTTGGGGTGAGCCAGTCCTATTTGTGAAGAAGAATGATGGTACCATGAGAATGTGCATTGATTATAGGCAATTGAACAAGGTAACAATTAAGAACAAATATCCTTTGCCTCACATTGATGATTTATTTGATCAGCTTCAGGGAGCGAGAGTGTTCTCCAAGATTGATCTCCGTTCGGGCTATCACCAGTTGAAGATCAGGGATTCAGATATTCTTAAGACTGCTTTCAGGACCAGATATGGTCATTATGAGTTTCTTGTTATGTCTTTCGGGCTGACCAATGCCCCAGTAGCGTTCATGCATTTGAGGAGAATATTTATACAAAATTCTCCAAGTGTGAGTTTTGACTTAGTTCAGTGGCTTTCTTGGGACACATGGTATCCAGCGAGGGTATCCAGGTTGATCCAAAGAAGATAGAGGCGGTTCAGAGTTGGCCTAGACCGTCCTTAGCCATAGAGATTTGCAACTTTCTTGGTTTGGCAGGCTATTATCGCCGGTTTGTTCAGGGATTCTCATCTATCGCGTCGCCCTTGACCAAGTTGACTCAGAAGGGTGTTTCATTTGTATGGTCGGACAAGTGTGAGGAGAGCTTTCAGAAGTTCAAGACGGCTTTGACCACAACTCCAGTATTGGTTTTGCCATCAGCTTCAGGTTCATATACCGTGTATTATGATGCTTCGAGAGTTGGGATTGGTTGTATATTGATGTAGGAGGGTAGAGTTATTGCTTATGCTTCTCGTCAGTTGAATCCCCATGAGAAGAACTACCCCATTCATGATTTGGAGTTGGCTGCCATAGTTCAGGCATTGAAGATTTGGAGGCATTACTTGTATGGCGTATCTTGTGAGGTATTCACTGATCATCAGAGTCTTCAGCATTTGTTCAAGCAAAAGGATCTTAATTTGAGGCAGCGGAGATGGTTGGAGTTGCTTAAGGATTATGATATCACTATATTGTATCATCCAGGAAAGGCCAATGCGGTGGCCGATGCTTTGAACCGAAAGGCAGTGAGTATGGGGAGTTTGGCATACATTCTAGTTAGGGAGAGACCCCTTGCAGGTGACGTTAGGCCTTGGCCAATCGGTTCGTAAGGTTGGATATTTCGGAGCCCAGTCGGGTGTTGGCGTCTGTGGTTTCTCGGTCTTCCTTGCATGATCGCATCAGAGAGTGCCAATATGATGATCCGCATTTGCTTGTCCTTAAGGACAGAATTAAGCATGATGATGCTAGAGATGTGTCCATTGGTTATGATGGGGTGTTGAGGATATAGGGCCGGATTTGCGTGCCTAATGTGGATGGGCTTCGAGAGTTGATTCTGGAAGAGGCCTATAGCTCGCGGTATTCCATCCATCCGGGTGCCGCGAAGATGTATCAGGACTTGAGGCAGCACTATTGGTGGAAGAGGATGAAGAAAGATATTGTGGGATTTGTAGCTCGGTGTCTCAATTGTCAGCAGGTGAAATATGAGCATTAGAGACCGGGTGGCTTGCTTTAGCAGATGATTATTCCTGAGTGGAAGTGGGAGAGGATCACTATGGACTTTGTTGTTAGACTTCCACGGACTTTGAAGAAGTTCGATGCTATTTGGGTGATTGTGGATCGACCAACCAAGTTTGCGCACTTCATTCCTGTGTGTACTACCTATTCTTCAGAGCGGTTGGCATGGATTTATAATCGAGAGATTGTTCGTTTGCATGGTGTCCCAGTTTCCATCTTTTCAGACAGAGGTACTCAGTTTACTTCCCAGTTTTGGAAGTCTGTTCAGCGAGAGTTGGGTACTCAGGTGGAGTTGAGCACAACTTTTCATCCTTAGACGGGCAGTCCGAGCGTACTGTTCAGATATTGGAGGACATGTTGCATGCTTGTGTTATTGATTTTGGAGGTTCATGGGATAAGTTCCTATCGCTTGCAGAGTTTGCTTACAACAATAGCTACCGGTCGAGTATTCAGATGGCTCCACATGAGGCTTTGTATGGGAGGCAGTGTAGATCTCCAGTTGGTTGGTTCGAGCTCGGCGAGGCTAGGCTATTGGGGACAGATTTGGTTCAGGATGCCTTAGAGAAGGTAAAGGTGATTCAGGAGAGACTTCGTACAGCGCAGTCACGACAGAAGAGTTATTCGGACCGGAAGGTTCGAGATATGTCCTACATGGTTGGTAAGAAGGTTTTGCTGAAGGTTTCACCCATGAAGGATGTTATAAGATTTAAGAAAAAGGGGAAATTGAGTCCTCGGTTCATTGGGCCTTTTGAGGTGCTTTGGAGGATTGGGGAGATGGCTTATGAGCTTGCTTTGCCACCCAGCTTGTCGAGTGTGCATCCGGTATTTCATGTTTCTATGCTCCAAAAGTATATTGGGGATCCGTCTCATGTTTTGGACTTTAGCACGGTCCAGTTGGATGATGATTTGACCTATGATGTGGATCCAGTGGCTATTTTGGGTCGTCAGGTTCGGAAGTTGAGGTCAAAGGATATAGCTTCAGTGAAAGTACAGTAGAGAGGTCGACCCATGGAGGAGGCTACTTGGGAGACCGAACGGGATATGCGGAGCAGATATCCTTACCTATTTAAGTCTTCACGTATGTTTCTTGACTCGTTCGAGGACGAACGTTTGTTTAAGTTGGGGAGGATGTGACGACCCAGCCAGTTGTCTCATAAGTTACCGCTCTGTTTCCCCTATTTCTGCTTCTTTATCCTTTGTTATCTGTGTTTTATGTGATCGAGTTGATTAGTCTGCATTCGTAGTGGATTTGGAAAGAAATGAGACACTTAGTCTCTTTTAAGAAGGTTTAAGTTAGATACGTCAACTGGCTGTTGACTTATGTGTTAGAGAGCTCGAATGTGAGTTCTGATGGTTCGGCTAGCTTCGGGAGGTGATTTATGACTTAGGAGTGTGATCAGAATGGGTTTTGGAGTTTCATAGTAGAATTAGGCTTGAATTGGCGAAGTTGAGATTTTGGCGATTTCTGGTTGGTAGGTGAGATTTTGATCTAGGGGTCGGAATGGAATTCCAAGAGTTTCTGTAGCTTTCTTGGGTCATTTGGGATGTGTGTACAAAATTTCAGGTCATTTGGATGTGGTTTGTTTGGGGTTTTGATCAAAAGTGTGTTTCGGGAGTTTTTGGAAAACTTAGGTTTGAATTCGATGAGTTTTGGGTAATTTGATGTTGTTTGAGCTATTTTGATGATTGGAACAAGTTCGAATAAGGTATTGGATCATGTTGGTATTTTTGGTTGAGGTCTCGGGGGCCTCGGGGAGAATTCGGATAGTTAACGGGAAGATTTTGGACTTAAGAGATTTCAGAAGATTGTTGCTTCTGGTATTTCCTCACATGCGGATTGGGGACCGCAGGTGCGGTGCCGCACATGCGGAAGGGGAGCCGCAGAAGCGGTTTGGGAAAAATACCCAGGGACCGCAGATGCGGCATATGGACCGCACCTGTGGAGTTGCAGATGCGGCTCATGGACTGCAGATGCAGAACCTGGTCCCTAAAGTGATTTCCGCATATGCAGAGAAATGACCGCAGAAGTGGTACCGCAGAAGCGGGCTTTTGCTCGCAGATGCGAAAAACCCCTTGGCAGAATGTTTTAAGTTATTTCATCCGCGATTTTGAGTCATTTTTCCTCCATAACTGAGCATTTTTGAGAGTTTTTTTAAGGTGATTAAAGAAGGATTCAAGGAGAATTGATTGGAGGTAAGATATTTGAACCTAAAACGTGATTCTATTGTGAAATTAACCTAGAAATTCATGGAACATAAGCTAAAAATGGAAGAACTAGGGCTTGAGATTTTGAATCTTTGATTGGGGATTTGAAGGACCATTGGAGGTCGCATTAGAGGACTTTTGGTACGTATGAACTCGTGGGGTGATAAGGAATCTAATGATGTTAAAATTTCTGAGTTTCGAGAAGTGGGCCCGGGGCTCGGGTTTCGCTAATTTCGGGATTTTTAGTATTTTTCGATTGTTTTTCTTGGGATTTGTTCCTTTAGCATATTGTGACATATTCGTTCTGTTTTTGGTTAGATTCAACACGCATGGAGGCCGATTCGAGGGGCAAAAGCGTCGCGAGCTAGAGTTGTAGCCAGTTCGAGGTGAGTAATGATTGTAAATGATGTCCTGAGGGTTTGAAACCCGAGATTGCACATCGTAGTGCTATATTGAGGTGAGACACGCGCTGATGATGAGCATGGGGTCGTTTACTATTGGGGATTGTGACTTGGTCCGTCCAGATTGATGATTTTTCCGCGTATTTGACTGAAACATGTTTGTTATCATCATGGTTTGGGATGATTGCCATATTTGGGATTCGTGCCAACTATTTGAACCCTCTGGGATTTTTATCACTATTTCCTCACTATATTGATTTATTACTTGAACTCAGTCATGTTGTTTCCTACTGTTTTATAACTCAGCCACTTTTACACAGTTTTGAGACTTAAATGATATTTCTAAGTGATGTTTTTGGGCTGAGAACTACTGTTGTACTAATGCCCAAGGGGCTTGTGATGATTTTCGGACTGAGTGAGGCCGAGGGCCATACGTAAGGATATGCTGAGTGATATGAGGTCGAGGGCCTGAGATACTTTCATACGCCATGAGGTGGCTCGAGTGATGTGAGGCCGAGTGCCGAGAGATGATGCCACGAGGTGGCTTGATATAGCGCTTGGGCTGTAAGGGGCCCCTCTGGAGTCTGCACCCCCAAAGTGAGCACGGGTACCCATCATGATCTGAGAGTTAGCCCGAGGGGCTAATACTGTACTGAGAGTGAGCTCGAGGGGCTGATACTATTTTGAGCGATTGTTACTGTGCCCGATGGGCAGATCTCTACTTGTTATTTACCTACTAAATTACCTGTTTTACTTAGGTTAAAGGGATTTCATATGACTTCCTTACTGATTTACTACTTTAAGTGATTTTACTGCTTAATATAGAATTGCTTTATGCCTTTACGTGTTTTCTTGATTTCAGCCATTATTTATGATTATTACTCAGTGGATCGGAGTACTCACATTACTCCCTGCATCGTATGTGCAGATTCAGGCATCGCAGTGACCGCTCTTGAGTGCTGATCTTACTAGTCCAGGCAATGTTTTCGGGGACTACGAGGTAGCTGTTGGCGTCCGCAGCCCCCGTGCCTCCCTTATCTTACTATTTTCATATTTTTGAACTTCTGTATCAGATTTCGTATCCAGTAGACTGGTATCCGGATTTTTATTAGTTGCTCATGACTTGTGACACCCCCGGTTTGGGCTGTGTTTGGATGGTTTCTACTGTTGTTATCGTTATTTCCGCAAATTATGGTTATTATATCATATTTTAGAACTATTTATGGTATTTAACTGTTTAAAAGAGGTTTTCTATTTTGGTTTGGCTGGCATTGTCTTCATGAGAGGTGCCATCACGACCGGTTTCGGGGTTAGAGTCAT
Organism: Nicotiana sylvestris; assembly: GCF_000393655.2. Taxonomy (NCBI): domain Eukaryota; kingdom Viridiplantae; phylum Streptophyta; class Magnoliopsida; order Solanales; family Solanaceae; genus Nicotiana; species Nicotiana sylvestris. Next base: position 163,520,369 of record NC_091068.1, read on the forward strand.
GACATGAAAGGAATTCAAATCCTTTAGACTTAATCTGTATTGACATTTATGATATGAAGTTGACACCATCTCAAGGTGGGAAAAAGTATTTTATAACTTTTATTGACGATTGTACTCGATATTGTTATGTTTATTTGCTTAATAGTGAGGATGAAGCAATTCAAGCATTTAAGCAATACAAGAATGAAGTAGAGAATCAATTGAATTAAAATATCAAAATGATTAGAAATGATAGGGTGGAGAATATGAATCTCCGTTTGCAGGAATATGTTCAAAATATGGAATTATCCATCAAACTATTGCCCCCTACATACCTCAATCCAATGGAATTGAGGAAAGGAAAACCGAACATTAAAGAAATGATGAATTTGTTATCAAGAAGTTCTGGATTTACCGTAGAGTTTGTGGGGGGAAGCTATCCTTATAGCTAACTGGATACTCAACAGAGTATCCCACAACAAAACACAATCTATTTCATATAAAAAATAAAAAGGAAGAAAACCCAACTTGAAATATTTCAAAGTGTGGGGGTGTTTAGCAAAGGTACAAGTACCTTTATCCAAAAGGGTAAAAATCAGACCAAAAATCATGGATTGTGGTTTCATTGGATATGCTACAAATAGTAACGCATGTCGATTTTTGGTTCATAAATCTAATAATCTTGATATTCATGTTAATATGGTAATTGAAACAGATAGTGCTGAATTCTTTGAAAGCATCTATTCATATAAAACAGAATATGAGTCGTTAAGTGGAAGACCTAAATGACCACAAGAAGAATTGAAGGAAAATACTCGAAGTGAAGAAGATCCAAGGCGTAGCAAATTTCAAATAACATCTACTTCCTTTGGACGAGATTTTGTGACATTCTTGCTTTAAAATGAGCCTAAAACTTTCAAAGCAACTATGTCATCTTTTGATTCAGCATTTTTGAAAGAGACGGTCAATAGTGAGATTCAATCAATTTTGAATAACCATACATGGGAATTGGTTGATCTTCCTCCAGGAAATAGGCCTTTAGGTTTGAAATGGATCTTTAAGAGAAAAATGAAAGTTGATGACACTATTAAAAATATAAGGAAAGACTTGTTGTCAAAGGTTATAGACAAAAAGAAGGCCTAGATTACTTTGACACTTACTCGTCAGTAACAAGAATAACATCTATTAGGGTGTTAATGGCACTGGCGGCCGTGTATGGTGTTGAAATCCATCAAATGGATGTTAAAATAACTTTCTTAAATGGATAATTAGAGGAAGAAATTTACATGGAAAAACTTGATGGTTTTATGGTTCCTTGTAAAGAAAAGAAAGTGTGCAAACTTGCTAAGTCGCTTTACGGACTTAAGCAAGCACCCAAACAATGGCATGTCAAATTTGACTAAATAATATTGGTAAGTGGGTTTAAAATCACCGAGTGTGACAAATGTATTTACATTAAAAACACTCCAGGTTATGAAGTCATTGTTTGTTTATATGTTGATGACATGTTGATAATGAGCAAAAATATGGTAGATATAAATGCTGCTAAGCGTATGCAGCTAGAAAATTCGACATCAAGGACTTAGGAGTTGCTGATGTGATCTTAGAATCAGAATTCACAAGACTCCACAAGGTCTAGCATTATCACAGTCTCACTACATTGAAAAATACTTGACAAGTTCAACTATTTGGATTTCAATATTGCCAAGACTCCAATTGACGTGAGTTATGCACTTCAAAATAATGAAGGTGAAAGTGACTCACAGCTGGAATATACAAGAGTATTGGGAAGTTTGATGTATATCAAGAATTGTATGCGACCATATATAGCATGTGCTATTAGCAAACTGAGTCAATTTACAAGTAATCCCAATCAAATACATTGGATGGAAATGAAACGAGTTTTGGGGTATTTGAAACACACCCAAGATCTGCATTATGACAAATATCCTTTGTGATCGAGGGATATAGTGATGCAAATTGGATTACCGGATCTTTTGAAGTTAAATCCACAAGTGGATATGTTTTCACAATTGGGGGTGGAGAAATGTCTTGGAAATCATCCAAACAAACGTGCATTACCCATTCTACAATGGAATCTGAATTCATAGCTTTAGATAAGGCCGGTGAAGAAGTTGAATGCCTCCGGAAATTCTTGAAAGATTCCATTTTGGCCCAAACCTTTGGCACCACCAATATGTATACATTGTGATAGTCAAGCGACAATAGGCAGGGCAGGGAGCATTATGTATAATGAAAAATCTCGTCACATACGATAGAGACACAATGCAGTTAGACAACTACTCTCTAGTGGTGTTATTAAGATTGACTACGTAAATTCAAGAGGTAACATGTCGAAACCACTTGCAAAAGGGCTATCTAGAGAGGCAGTTGAAAGATCATCAAAGAGAATGGGGTTAAGGCTTAGGACAAGTCATCATAGCGGTAACTCTACCTAGCAGACTGGAGATCCAAGAGCTAGGTTCAAAGAGATCAACCAAAGTTATAAATAACGGTTCAACATTGGCAAATAACTCAACCCATTCTCGTGATGAAGACAATGTTCATAAATCAGGGTAAAGCATTAAGGCTTTTTGATGAGTCAATAAAGCTTAAAGCTTTTTAATGACTTGCTAAGTCTGGTAGGAAATGATCAAATAGTGTGTCTATAGAATTACACATTTAGAAATCACCTATGTGAGTGCGAAGTGTAAGCCGCTTCAAGGGGAATGAAAGTAAAGGCCCATTCTCTAAGCACTCATGAAACTAGGAAGTGTTCATGACTGAAACGAACACAACTATGAGAACCATAGATGGTCTAGGTATACAATAAATCTCGACGGTTCAAGATATCAAATCTACCGATTGACCGAGTATATCCGATGTAGTTCACTACGAAAAATTCAAAGGGAAAGCTACTTATCTAGATGCAATTAATCATTGCATGTAAATCACACACTTGTCCGTGCATTCCTTTGTCTTATAGCCATTCCCCATTTATCTGGGGGATTGTTGGGATTAAAGATTGGTGAATAGAAAATGGAGAGAAGAAAGTGGAGGGAAAGTGAGCTCCCTTTTGCTTTGGAAAGAGCAAGTGTCCCTCATTGGTGGTGTATAGAAAAGTGAATGTGATTATATTGAGAAAGCACTTCTCTTGGTGTTAAATGGATTGGAAAGAAAGTAAGCCTCATGCCTTCGTTGTCGCTCGCTCGCTCGGCTCGGCTTCGGCTTCGGATTTGGATTTGCTCAACGATCGATTGATTGATTAATCTTTTTGGACAAAGTTTCTTTCGATTATTTAATTAATTAATTAAATTATTTAACGAAAATCCAACCCAAAATAACCCAGGACCCGTAGCGCGGCCCGGTCCATTTCTTTCCTGGATTATTTTAAATTATTTTTTCCAAAATATTTCAAACGAGAAATGTTCCCACCTGTTCCAACATCATGGCTGTTTCTGAAAGGTTGCAAATCTTTTCAGAAACAATGCCAGAAAATGGCTATAAATATGCCTTGATCTGAGAATCTTTCCTTACGAAATTTTCTGAGCTTCTTCTGCACAATTAAAGTTCCAGTGTGGTTCTCAACCTTTGAGTGGTTCGCTATTTCACTGATGTTTTTAGTACCAACACTCTAGTGAGTTAAATCGTTGTATCCTAGAAGGATAATATTCCAGCACCTCGGTTACTTGAGGGGAATAATTTCCTTAAGGACACACTGTGCGATTTCATTTCGAAATTATTTTTAAAATTCTCTTTGATTATTTCAACATTCTGTTCTTGCTAATTTTCTGTTTTCATAGTAACACAGGTTGACTAACAATCTTAAGAAAATTATTTTTTATATTGTAATTTGTATTTTGTTTTTGGAGATTAAAACCTGTGTGGTTTTCTACTCCTTCTGAATTTTTCTATTCCGATTTGAGGATATAAAAACTTCATTGGAATATTAAAATTCAGAAACGATTTGAAGAACATAAAACTTCATCGTTTTCTGTGAAAATGTATATAAAAACTTCGGTTTTATTTATTAAACGTGCTTTTTATCATTAATTACAGTATTGTTCTCTGTTCTATATTTTTCCATTAATTGAACTCTTCTATTGTTGACAGTGAGAAATGACAATTGATAATAGAAATTTTTCTGCGACTGTTGCGGCAACGACGATAGCCTTGTCAAGCCGAACTATTGTGCCACCGACCGAGAAATCAGGAAAATTTTCTAGAGCCAACTTCAAAGGATGGCAATAAAGGGTGTTCTTCTAGCTTACCACACTTGGTATGCAGAAATTCACCAGTAAAGAATCTCCAGTGCATGCCGCGGACATGCCATACAACGAGAATTTTATGATTGTTGAGGTGTGGAAACAGGCAGATTTAATGTGGTTCGGCCAGTGTGACTTATGTCCACAAGCGGAGAAGAGTAAATTCACTATACCAACAAGAGTACAAAAGAGCATACAAAATTAGAGCAAATACTCTAATTAATACCAAATACCCCGAGAGAATAACCTCACAAGATCACTCCAAAGAAAGGGGATTACACAAGTATTTCTCAACACTCAACTCTCTTACAAAATACTCTCAATTACTAAAGAAGGAAAAAAACAAGAAATGAACACTCAAGTCTTGTTGGTATATCGAAAATGAACTAATGATCTTTTCTTTTATAGGCAAAAAAAGCCTTGACCTCCAAGATGTAAAAGAAAAGATACAACTGGAAATACTGGCCATATTACAGTAAGAACAAAGAATATTGTCAAAAAGGTCCCACACAATGCAATATTTTTGAGTCCCAAAGAATGTTGTCAATAAGGTCTACTTTGCAAATTGACTTATACTTATGTGAGATGAACTCCACTAAGCAAAATATTGGCCATGTTATAATAAGAACAACGCCTCAGTCTCTCCAAATCTCATCCCATCTTTGTATTGTAGTTAATAAATCAATCCTAATTAGCCATGGCGGTCACCACTAAGCTCCTTTTAGCTATACTCCTCTCTATTTTTCTCTTGTCCGCAACTAATGAAGTTAGAGACAATTAGGGCCAGCAAGCCGGTCAGCAGGATCAAGAGGCACTCATGTGACTGAAGCTCAACAATGTCGTTTAACAAAGCTCACTGCTAGCCAGCACACGAACCGAATTGAGTCAGAGGGCGGCCTCACTTGTTGGATTATATATGGCAGCAGAAGCAATTACAGTATCATATTCACGTGTGAATTAAACAATTAGCACATACAGAGATTATTCGAGTTACCTCTTGAAGCGTGAACAAAGCAGATTAATCTCAGTCTCCAATTCCGGAGTTGCAAGACCGCGACTTCAGCAAAATCTCCACAGTCTTCTGCCGTGTTACCCAAATAATATCCGGAAAGAAAGAATTTCGAGTGGGCGAAATTCCAAGGAAGAAAACGTCTAAAACCAGTGTCAAAAATGGCCAGCCCTATATGGAGTATATATATAGCCATGTTTTTTAGGTTAAAACGCTTTTCCAAAACCTGTTAGGTTTTCTTCTTCCACTAAGGAAAGGTTTCTTTTATTTCCTACTCCCTCCGTTTCAATTTATGTGGACCTATTTCCTTTTTAGTCCGTGCCAAAAAGAATGACACATTTCTCTATTTGGAAACAATTTACCTTTATGCAATGATTTATAGCTACATAAAATATACGTGCCTTATTTTACAGCATAAGTTCAAAAGTTTTCTCTCTTTTCTTAAACTCCGTGCCTAGTCAAATGGGTTCACATAAATTGAAACGGAGAGAGTATTATTTAGGCACAATAGAGACCACATAATTTAATTAAAATGGCTTCCTATTATGGAATTAATTTTGAAATTTGAAATTAATTTCTACCATAATAAATTATAAATTATTCCACTAAAAATTCGTAATTGCACTCCTTAGTTCAATTTTGAAATTCTTCCATAAAACCTTATTTAGCTCCTCATGTTAAGATTCAAATACTAACCAATCAAATTAAATTACTGACAATTTGATTTATTGATTACTTTCTTTAGACTTTCGCTTAACTTATTTCATGCGCCGGATACAAAATTCACTGGCCGGGTTTACACATGAAAACTTATAAGCTTTCATAAAGGAGTATCATCAATCTTAAAAATCGAGACATGGATTCTGTCAACTAATTATTACTTCGCCAATATATATCATTATTGTCCAATTTATCTGGCTTATTGACCCACGAAAGAATCTCGCCTTTTAATAAATCAAACCATATATGACACACACAACTAATAATAATTATATCAAGATTAAGAGTATAAGTATATTGAATGGACTAGAAAAATTATTTTATTAAGTCAGTATAAAATACTTATCTCTACTTGATCCGTTCAATACATACAAAATGTACTAGCACAAGAAGTCGGAATTAAACCATTCCCATAATCAAGATAAATTATATTTAATCTTGTGCTACAACCATTCCGATGGTCTGTCCAATTCCATTATTAGATTGTGAACATAAACTTTATTACTTATAAGAACCGATGATTTAATCTTCCGTGTATAGGCTAAACTCTATACACTAAATCATCTACTATATAAGCAATCAGTGGCAAAGGCAGGATATCCATGAAGGGGGTTCAAATTTTTTTTTTGTATCTAGTGGGAATTGAACTCATGACCTTATGTAGATTTTGAAGCCCCTTGACCACTAAACTATACTTTTAGATTGTGTTAAGGGGGTTTAAAACTTAATATATAGAGGTAAAAAATAGATTTTACCTTATATATACAGTGTATTTTTTCGGCGAAGGGGGTTCGGGTGAACCCCCTTGCGCCCCCCTAAATCCGCCCCTGTAAGCAATGGATACACAGACAAATACATGATCTATTTAAAACAAAACTTTATTGAATTGAATAAATAAATAAATAATTGTTCCATAAAGAATACTATAATAATACGCATAGTTTATATTATATCCTAATATCACTGAACTATGGGACGTGAACGAGGAGAAATTCCAGTGTCAAAAAAATCTCCCGGAGGTTTTAGGAAGATGAATGAGGATATCAGCAATAAAGATTTGATAGTACGGGAAGATGTGATCACAGAAAGGGAGTTTTTACTCATGAAAATTCAAGCAATAAAGCTTATGAACGATTTTAAATAGTTTACGTGGTATTGTTCAATGTGATAATAGAAGAAAAAAAATTAGATAATGTTGTAACAAACCCTTTAAAATAATATGCACTAATGTAAATATGCATTGTACTTCAATAGTTTTTTTCCTCATCGCTTAGTTAACAATCTTTTAAAAAATATGTGAAATCTTTTTCAATAGTGTAATAAGCACGACTTTTGAGCGAAAATTCAGCCCAGTTCCTTCAAAAACAAACTTTAACAACCCACACCACATGATATACAGATTGACTTCTTGCTAAAAATACTAGTTGTGATGACCCAAAATATCATCTTTAAATTAAATAATTATCTCGGTATTTTAAGACCTTGAAAAACAGTATCAATAATTTCTCGACTTGCGTGCGCAATCCGTATAATTTTCCGGAAGATTTTTATGTGAAAAAAATGGATTAAATTGTGAACTAGAGTTTTAAAACTAAACTGAATTGACTTCGGTCAATATTTTGAGCAAACGAACTCGGATAAAAGTTTTGACCATTCCGTTAGTTTCGTATCATGATTTGGGACTTGGTTATATGTCCGAAATCGAATTCGGAGGTCGCTGGATCAAATTATCGCCATTTAACGGAATCTAGAAATCTAAGGCTAAAGATTTCTTAAGTTTGAGCGGAGATTTTACTTTTTGATATCGGGGTCGAAATCCAATTCTGAAATTTTTCATAGCTTCGTTATGTCATTTATGAATTGTGCAAAATTTAAAGTCAATCGTTTGATTTGATAGGTTTTTACATCGAATATAGAAGTTGGACGTTCCTAATTTCATTAGGCTTGAATTGGGGTGTGATTCGCGGTTTTAGCAATATTTGATGTGATTTGAGGTTTCGACTAAGTTCGTATGATGTTTTAGGACTGGTTGATGCATTTTTGTCGAGGTCCCGAGGGCCTCGGGTGGATTTCGGAAGGTTAACGGATATAAAAGGCTACTGAAATTTTCTGGGCAGTTTCTGTATTTTTTGCATGTGTGAACAGTGACCGCACCTGCGTGAACAGTATCCGTGTACAATATCCGTGTACATTACACATGAACAGTATTCGTGTACAGTAAACACGTGAACAGTACACGTGAACAGTATCCGTGTACAGTAAACGCGTGAACAGTACCCACGGAAAATTCCGGACAGAATGTTGAGTTCTGATCCATTTTTACCAAATTGGAGCTCGGGGAGAGGTGATTTTGGGGAGATTTTCAGAGAAAACAACGGGGTAAGTATTCTTAACTTAATTTTGGTTAGATTACCCGAATTTATTACTAGTTTTGGCATTAAATCTATGAATTTAGTTGGAAGAGTTTGAAATCTCTCTCGGATAGATTTGAGGATTTGAGGGTCGAAATAATATCAAAATTTAGTAATTTTGGTATGGTTAGACTCGTGGTTGGATGTGGGTTCATATTCCATAATTTTTGTCGGGTTCCGAGACGTAGGCCCCACGAGCGAATTTTTAGTGCAATTTCGGATTTTTAATGAAAAATGTAGAATTCCATGTGGAATTAATTCCTATAATTTTTATTGAATGAATCGAATTATTGTGGCTAGATTCGAGGCATTTGGAGGTCGATTTGAGAGGAAAAGGCATTGCGGAGTAGGATTTTGCTCGAATTGAGGTAAGTAACGGTTATAAATCTGGTCCTGAGGGTATGAAACCCCGGACATTATGTCATATGACTATTTTGGAGGTGACGCACATGCTAGGTGACGGGCGTGTGGGCGTGCACCATAGGGATTGTGACTTGGTCCGTCCCATGAGACTGTGGAATCAATTGGCCTACTATTTAATATATGTTTCCTTTGTTTTCATGAAAATTGACTGTACTTCATGTTAGAAATCATGTTTAGGTCTTATGTGATCATTGTTCAGACCTGCGAGGTCGTGTACGTGCTGAATTAGCTGCTAAATTGTTGTTTTGTACTTAGTCATAGCTTTTCTTGCTTATTATGCCTCCGTCTCTTACTGTTCATTGTTGATATATGATATTACTTATGTTTGGGCCGTTTATATGATTTCTGAGAGCCCAAGAGACTGCAGAGATTGATGACTGAGTGAGGCCAAGGGCCTAAGTGTGACGTTATTGATACTATAGCACGTGAGTTGTCCGTGCGGATCCAGATATTATATTATAGCACATGAGTTGTTCGTGCAGCACGTGAGTTGTCCGTGCAGATCCAGATGTTATTAGCACATGCGTTGACCGTGCAGCACGTGAGTTGTCCGTGCGGATCCAGATATTATTATAGCACGTGAGTTGTCCGTGCAGCACGTGAGTTTTCCGTGCAGCACGTGAGTTGTCCGTGCGGATCCAGATATTATTATAGCATGTGAGTTGTCCGTGCGGATCCAGATATTATTATAGCATGTGAGTTGTCCGTACAGTTTATAGCGCTTGGGCTGAAGGAGCCCCTCCGGAGCCTGCACACCCCCAGTGAGCGCAGTCGACTATATATATGGATCGGGCTGCACGCCGCAACGGTTATTATGAGGTACCTGCTGAGTGTGAGTGCTGATTGATGAGAGTTGAGTAATTAGGGACTGAGAGGCTTGCCCGAGGGGCTATATATACATGCATACGAGTGATGCTTTGCCCGAGGGGCTTGTGTTGTGAAATTACTGTCTTCACTCATCTTTATACTGAGCCTCTATTAAAAATGTTAAACAAATATTTTGAAAAACTTTCATTGGAACTGGAGTATTTTTTACAAGATGTTTGGAATTAAATTACTGATTTGATTTTGTTATTTCCACTGAGATTTTTAAGTTATGAGATGAACTGAGTGACTGTTGCCTTGAGATGCTGTATTTGTTTTCAGTTAATTGCTGCACTTAGTTGCTATTTATCCTTGTCGTATATATTTATGAAATATTTGATAACTGAGTTATTTGAGTACGCACTGATGAGATTTAAACTGTTAAATTGAAAGTATGGCTATTCTTATTGAAAGTTATTGAGATAACTGTATTTGCATAGCTCGTCACTACTTCTCAGTTCCTTATTTATTTATGTTACTTACTGAGTTGGTGTATTCACGTTACCCCCTGTACCTCGTGTACAGATCTAGACACTTCTTGTCACGGCGGTTGCTGATTGAGGAGTCATACTCAGAAGACTATTGAGGTAGATGCATGGTGTTCGCTAACCTTGACTCTCATTTCCTTTCATGTTGTAATGTTCTATATTTCCAGACAGTATTTTATCAGTCGAATGTTGTTATCATTTAGATGCTCGTGCACTCAGTGACACCGGGTTTTGGGGATGGATTGTTTAGTACTTTTGGAGTTATATTCTATTCTAAAAAGGTTTTATTTAATATTAACTGCTTCTGCCTTTATTTAAAAGTTCTATTGTGTTGAGATGTTGAGTTGAGGCTTGCCTAGTACCACGATAGGCGCCATCACAACAGGTGAGATTTTGGGTCGTGACACTAGTAGTAGTATATAAGAAGTAAAACCTCACATGGTACCCATCTCTCGATGACACAAGTTGATAATACATGGAAATCACAAATTACATCACTATATATATGAGTAGAATAAACACAAATGTGTCATATATAATTGCTTGAGATCTACGCCGGAAATTTAAACCAAAGTGTCAAGAATTAAGCTAGCTAATGTTGTATTAGTGGCAAGTCCTAAGTTTAGTGCTATTTTTAATTCATTTCATTTTAATTTTTGTATTTGTAGTTGGTCCCTGTTACAATTACTGGATATTACAGACACATGGCTAGTATGCCGTTAGAATAGGGAATCCTAGGTTGGTTCCGTTATATGCTCACAATGTACTCATTTTCAGATTTTTATCAGAAATATTATCCAATTTCTCTCACTCTTCTTCGTCTTCCTCTTCTCTCTTCCCTCCAATTCTGTTTCTTCACGACTGAGCTCTTCTATAGCTCAGCTCGTGACAATGGTATCAGAGCAGCACGATTCTGCAGAAAGCTCGGCAGTAGTGGAAACTCAAAAATTCAAAGGACTTGAAGATGGTATGAAAAAGCTCGAAACCCAGCTTCAAGCTATGGCAACTGATAACGCCCAATGATTTGAGAGGATCGAATCCAACCAGAACCATTTCTCTGTGGAGCTGCGCGAGAACCGGGAGACTAATAGGAAGCTCGAACTCATCATATCTCAATTTGATGTAGTGAAAATGGCAGGAGTTGCTGCTCAACCTCTATCTCCTAGATTTACGACGTCGGAAGCTCAAGGACCAGTATTTATCCGTGAATTTGGACATGCATAAAAATCTCGAGCTCAGGTAACTCTATTTTAGACTCCTTCGAGTTACCCTATAGGAAGGGACTTCACTTTTCCTCCTGTTTTGCCTAATCGGAGCTTACTAACCACAATCTTCACATCCTTGTCTTTTCCAGCCTCCCTTGTTACCCCTACCATTACAAGTACTGTTCCATTGCCCACTACTACTTTAACCACCTTGAACCCCTTTATTTCCCTTACCTGTAATTGCTACAGCTACTCCAACTCCAGAATCACCTACAAAACCTTTTAAAGCAAAAATCAATTTTCCCGAGTTCATAGGATTCAATCCCAGAGGTTGGATAAGGAAGTGTGAGAACTTTTTGTGATCTATAAAATTCCGGAACAGAGTAAAATGAGCTATGTATCAGTATATATGAAGGATAAAGCAGACGTATGGTTTGATAGCTACATCTTAGAGAAAAGGGGTACCAACTGGCCTTTGTTTTGTGCCGAGATGTGTCACAAGTTTGGAAATGTCAGACCCATTGATATTGTTAATGAGTTCAACAATAACAAGCAAACTGGAAGTGTGGATAGCTATTAAGAAAGGTTTGATGAACTCAAATCCTACCTGTTACTCGTAAACCCTATTTTGAATAAAACTCATTTTATTTCTAGTCACATTAGCGGATTAAAATCAGAGTTGAAGCCCTTAGTAGGTTTAGCCAATCCTGCATCTCTAATGGATGCATATGAAATAGCTAAATCCTATTAAGCATCTTTCAGAGCCTTGACCAGAAACACTACTCCTAGAATTTTCCATTACCCAAATCACCCTCAAACCAATTCTAAAGCTATTGTGTCTTACCAGGGAACCTATAACCAACCTCAAAACATCCAAACCTCCAACAATAAGGCCCTTGTTCCTAGACCAAGAGTTCCCTTCAAACCAAACACTCTTTTTGATGCCACTAGAGATAAAAGTCTTTGCTATAGATGTCACGAGAAGTATTTCCCTGGCCACCATTGTAAGCCCAAAACACTTAATCTTGGGAAGGTGAGATTCTAGAGGACCAAATGCAAGTTATGGAACAAGTGCAGGCTCTGCAAGAAGAGGATGAAGCTAGTGGAAACAAGAATGACGCAGGAGAGGAAATTTAGGAGGAAGTTCAAGCTGAAATATCTCTTTGTGTGGCTATGGGAATGCCTAGTTCTCCCTCTACAGTCAAAATTTTAGGTTATGCAAAGAAGATTGTTATACCCCATATTTTCGTACATGAAAATACGACATAAATAAATTAATGAGAGACCGGAAGTGAGATGTCACGTCCCGCAGTATTATATTACGATGATGTTACCCTCTGCAGTAATATATTACGATGATGTTACGTCCTACAGTAATATATCACGACGATGTTATGTCCTACAGTATTACATTACGATGATGTTATATCTTGCAGTATTACATTACGGTGATGTTACGCTTTGCAGTATTAAGTTACGACGATGTTGCACCCTAAAGTATTGTGCGTTGAATTTGTCGTAAGGTAATTGACATCAGTCCAAGGAAAAGATTATTTGGATATTATAAATATTGTAAGTGATGAATAAATTCGTGAAGGTGAGAGAGGAAGCAAGTCGAAAAAAATAAATTTTGTTGAAATTTGGTATTTTAGGATAAAATAAGGCCCGAGCTAAAATACCCAGTATTTATGGACTAGTATCATACAAAATACCACATAACCATGATAGTAAGGTGTATAAGGTATGTGAAAAGTGAGTAGTATTTTAAGAAAGTGAAAATAATTCTCAATTATGCGGGTAATTGTTGATTACCGGATAACAGGACATTACCCAGCTAACTAATAAGTGGATAAGTTTTTGGATAAGCCTTATAAAAAAACTCAACGTGGAAGCCCCTCCCTTAACATATTAATGACTCTTAAAGTCATATGAAATGTGGCAAAGTTGTGGAAGTACCCTAGCCTCTATCAATATATATATAAGGAGCGAATTCGCATATTCAGAGATTAAATTTGGTCTAGTTCGTTAGATAAGATATGAAAGAAAGCAGGTTCTATTTTTCAAAAGATTTGCATTGTATTAGTGGATTGGAGAAAAGAAAGGGAAAATCGGGTTAAAAGAATTGAACTCAAACCACCGAATATTACCCATTAAAAGGCTTCAAGTCATTATTTTTTTAATCCCAAATTATTGTTTTTTATACATTCGTTTCAAGCAGTACTATATATTGTATATAGACAAAACAAGGAATGAAGGTGAGAGAGTTTTGAAATTCATACGAAATTGCAATGTGTAATAACAACGGGATTTTGCAATTCTAAGAGAGTACGGTGCAATCCTTCTCAAAAATATCATACAGATTGTTCCCTAATCCAGGTATGTTAAGGCTAAGCTCTTCCTTCATTTTGGCATGATCTTTTCATTATACAAGTTGATAACATGGCATAAAGAAAAATTCATATCCCAAAATTTGCGTATATTTTGCTAGTCTCGCAAGTTACGTATAGTTTTCTAGTTTTGTAAATTACCATATTCTCCTTATGGGAAAAGGTTACGGCATTATATACACACCACCACCTGATCAGCTGATATATGATGATGATGTTGCCCACAGTGGCTGAAATATGATTCAAACGATGTTATATACGCGTATATATGTATGTATATATATGTATATGGGATATAGGAAAGGTTAGGGCGTTATATACGCACCACCACCCGATCAGCTGGTATAAGATGATGATTTTGCCCACAGTGGCCAATATGATATGATGGGATTCTCTCAGAGGCTGATGATGTTATGAAACATGTACCTATGCACGACGTGACATTCATATGCATATGCATGATGCATGATACTAAAAGTAATTTATGATTTACAAAGTTATTCAGACTTACAGGTTGAGTCATGTACTCTATATTTCTTCCATGTCTCTTATGTATTTATTTATGTGCCTTACATACTCAGTACATTATTTGTACTGACGTCTCTTTTGCCTGGGGATGCTATGTTGCATGCCGCAGGTCCCGATAGACAGGTCGAGAGCCCTCCAAGTAGGTTATCAGCTCAGCGGAAGGTGTTGGTGCGCTCCATTTGTTTCGGAGTTTCTCGTTTGGTTAGTATGATTTAGACGTGTATTGTTTGGTAAGGCGGGACTCTATCCCGGCCTTTATGACATTTATGTACTCTTAGAGGCTTGTAGACATATGTCGTGTATATAAAAGATTGTACGGCCTGGTCGGCCTATGTTTTGAGTTTATAAAGGATCATGTTGGCCTATTAGGCCCGTATGTCATGTGTATATAATGATGTAATAAGAAAGATATGTTACGTTGATACTCGATTGAGTAAGGTGTCGGGTGCCCGTCGTGGCCTATCGGTTTGGGTCTTGACAAAAGTGGTATCAAAGCAGTTCTATCCTAGGGAGTCTACAAGTCGTGTCTAGTAGAGTCTTGTTTATGGGTGTGTTGTGCACCACACTTATAAGCAGGAGGCTACAGGGAATTTAGGATTGTCACTATTTTTTCTTACTCTAGATCGTGTGGTAGAGCTCACTTATAAAATTCAAATTTCAAAATTCTATTTTATTCGTAATAAGACGATGCCTATATTCAGAAAGACGGTCGATAAGGGATATAGTTGTGGAAGTGTTGAGTTAGCGGATCTCGCTTTTGCATCTTGCTTGTGATGAGTAAATATGAGGTCTTCGGCAGATCATGCGTGTACTAAAAGGTGTAAGGTTCTTGATAAGGAGCTTTAAGGAAAGAATGCTTATCCACTCTTACGGTAAAAAGGTATAACGGAATCGGAAGTTAGACACAAGTTTTAGCAAGTAAAAGAAGCCAGGTGAAGAAGGGTACGAGGTACCCAGTTAATAAAGATTATCATTATTTATCATTCAGGAAGGGAGATATAAGTATTTTGAGTTACCTTCAATAGTAAAAGATGTACGTACAATCGTCCACACCTATCTCAGTCATGCCCTGTGGGAGCTAACGAATATGGTTTAAGAGAAGGATGGGATAGCAGGATCCGGCTGGGGTTAGAGTAACCCAAAATGATGGATGGATGGTTTGCGCTAATTTACATTTCGGAAGGATATTAAAAAGGTGATAATAGATATCCTTATGGGATACCTAGATGGTGTACTCTAAAATAGTACAGCTAGACATGAGTACTACAAAAACAGGCACCGGAAGCCTGAAAAGGATAAATATTATCTTAGTATGGCTCCCGTCCCCAGTAGAGAGATAATGCTAGGCAACCGAAAGAGCCAGTGGATGGTGCAAAGGGGAACTAAAAGCAAAAGAATATCTTGTTGAAGTTTTCAGAATAAAGTGATAGACAGAAATGTTCGCAGGGAATAAGAAGAGAGATAATGAGGCACTAAGAGTAAGATGTGATACATGGATGACAACGGTAGGCCAAAAAGATGACAGTATTCCAGAGTTGATAGTCAAGTGAAGGAAAAGACGAGAAGTGACAGGCCTTGAGGTAACAAAAAAGTATAGGACATAAAGTGATATCCTCACTTCGAGAAACAAGTTCGCGACGCTAACGTGATTCAGAAGAAAAAGTTAGACCCCAGAGTAATAGAAGTCAGCATGGACTGGTGGAAAAATATAAAATAAATATGAATTAGGGACTGAGTGATTTGATGGTGGTCAGCATCAGGAGAACTTCATATTGTGTTCTGGCGATAATAGAATGGACCACAGAGGAAGATTCATGAGAAACTCATAGAATGGTTATTCAGGAAGACGCTTCCCCAAAGCAAGCAATATGAGCAAAGTTAAGTTTAAGGGATTGTATGTGCCAGTTACACTAAGTATCACACTCGTGAGTGAGGAATTTTATTATCCTTGGTACAGAAGGATTGTCGCAAGGCGAGTAAGGGTAATTAATGATGTGAAAAGATGCCAAAGATAAAGAGGTAACACATCTATAGGTAGATCGTTGTGGCTTCAACTCTTATTACTCCCCTAAAGGGGGGAATATTGAGTGATGTGGTGTTAAGTCAGAATTAAGTGGTTCAAGTAGCTACGAAATGGTAAAGGAAGAATGCAATAAAAATAAGAAAGGGATGAGATTGCACTATTCAAAGCCTACAGATAGGCTACGATCTCAAAACATTATGCAAACACGATGTCAAGGAACAAAAGTGAGACGTTCCTGCCCGGAATGTTGTGGATAAATAAGGAGCCAATGTGAGATGTAAGTTAAGACAAAGGAAATAACCCAAGAAAGATTATGTGGAATATTTATGTGAGAATGGGCCAATGAGTAGTTAGCAGTTGATTAAGGAAGAGCCTACTTACGGCTAGATAAGAGGTTACAGACGAATCAATAGATCGTGAAAGATAAACATAGTAAAACCCAATATAGTGAATTCAGCTTCGCAGTATTGTTATTGTAATACTTTAAATATATTCAGATAGGAGTCAAGGTAGTTAAAGGTACCATATGAATGTTACGGGGATAAAAGAGAGTATCACTGGGGAGACAGTCAAAATATCAGTTCAGAAGCAACCCTACAAGCACAAGGGCATGGAGGTAAGCAACTATGGATAATTATAGGTAAGGAAGGACATCAAAAGGTCCATAATAAGCTCACAACTTTACAGGAATCAAGGGTTCTCCCTAAGTACTATAACGAAAGACTAGCTGACGAAATAAGGAAGAAGGCTTCAACCTAAGCACAACAACCTAAAGAGGAAAAGGTCGTGTAACAACATTGTAAGCACTCCAAAGTAATGTGTCCCCTATCGTGGCTAATGAACGGGAAGAAAAATTAAAAGTAATATTCGAAGGTCATATGAGTTGCAGGAAAACTCTAACACACGTAGGAACTAAGATAAGCTAAGTATGCACGCAATAAAGGGACAGAAAGACCAGGAAAGGTATTAGCTTACATTGAAGAAAGCTAAGAAGGAACGAAAGTAATTATTCGATCAATGATCCCGAGTTGGTGACGTTATGAACGCACTTAAGAGTTTGAAGTTTTATACCTGCATCATATACAACCATAGAAGATTCTGGTATACGTTAAAAGAAAGAATTGAGCCCAGGTCATAGATGAAGGATTGAATTGTTAAAGGATTTTATCATAAATATCCCTCAACGCCTATAAAGGATAAAGTAATAACTAATACTAGGAGCCGCAGGTCGAAATATATCTTAAGCCTACATAGAGGTTGATCAGAAAGAAGAGGAGACTAAAGAGTTATATCGACTAAGCAAAACAGGAGGGACCAAGAGAATTATAGATCTCAAGATCACTCTTAAGTAGCAGAGGTATAAGAAAGATAGTACATTAGCCATATTTTATAATAGCTCTATGATGAAGCCAACTGAAAAGTACCAGCCTCATAAAAAGTCAGTACGAAACTTCCACCGGATTGTGTATGCACCAGAGGTGTAAGAATTATAATAGAGCTTTAAGTTATGGACACGTAAGGGAGGTCATAAAAGAGATAGAAGATACGATGCGAGATTTTAAGGTAAAGGTGAACAGCGTACGAGATACTCCAAGGCATAATATGTGAATAGTCCATACTTCAGATAAAAGGCTAGAAGTGTCGGGATTCAATATTCAGGAATGATAGCGGCATAGTCAGTGGCATATCTCATAGCCTATGGTTTCTAGGTATCGAGGAGGCTAATTAAGATAGTAAAGAAGAGTTAGAGACGAAGTGATGTCTCGCTTAATGTCCTAGAATGACATAAGGAAATCTATGATGCAAGCAGGTTGAAAGGTTGCAAATAATATAAATAGAGTTGTGTTGGTCGCAAGCCATTGTATGGTGAAGCGACAACGTTCTAGAAGACAAGAGCAAGAATAAGAAAGGGCGAGTGAGAAGGTAACGAAAATGGATAAGTCCTCAGTATTAAGCCCATGAAAATAAGAAGAGCAGATGGTTTCTCTAAATTATACAAAGTTCACTATAGCCTGAATGAACTCAAAGGAGTCTGAGACTAATAGCATTTGGAATGCCACCCTGATAATAGAATGAGGGTGTAATTGTGATAGATAAAAGATGCGTTTGGGGCTTCGATTGAGTAATGATTCAACAAAGGAAAGAAATGGGTCTTATGAATTGGACAAGATTAAAGTACTCACGCAAGATGAATCGCATTGGGATGCTGTGAGGTATGGTTATGAAAGCAGGGTATCGCCCCAGGTGGATCAATCTAATCATTTCAGACGTTCCACGACAAAACGTGAATCCTAGTAGCAATATTACATAAAAGGTTAAGTTGACAATGGTATATTGTAGATCAATATTGAGGTAAAACAACAATGGATGGACAAAAGTTACAAAGTATGAGATAAGATTAGGCTGTCATTCTAAAGATGAACAGTAATGAGGAAGCATTAAAGGACTTAAATTTATACATATGAAATGAGCAACGAGAGTAAGCTGGAATTTGGTAGCAGACCTCAGCAACGATAAATTAAAGTAAGAGTTATGATAGTAAATTCATACGGATGGTTAAACAGACCTATGCGATGAGATATAATAATATTCGTAAGTTCAACAAAGTACTTGAGCGAAGAACTTCAACATACCCATAGATGTCCAGAGGGACGTCTTATCAAGATCTGTATATATTTACAAAGTGATGCCTAGATATTGGCTAAAATTCGAAAGAAAAAGGAGAGAAGAGTCGCATAGGCGCACTTACATGGTCAGAGTCGTACAAGCTACATGACAGAAGGTAGCAACAGTCACAAGTCATGGTGTGAGAAAGAGGCCTAAAGGGGGGAATGCTCTGGCCTTTGGACTTATTCACAGAACAGTTACCTAGATGGCAAAAGGACTACTAAACTATTTGCAAGAGCTATGGGATATGAGAATGATAAGCGTCAGTCAACATTCGAGGATGAATGTTCCAAAGGAGGGAATGATGTTACACCCCATATTTTCGTACATGAAAATACGACATAAATAAATTAATGAAAGCCCGGAAGTGAGATGTCACATCCCGCAGTATTATATTACTATGATGTTACCCTCTGCATTAATATATTACGATGATGTTACGTCCTGCAGTATTATATTAAGACGATGTTATACCTTGCAGTATTACATTACGGTGATATTACGCTTTTCAGTATTAAGTTACGATGATGTTGCACTCTGTAGTATTGCGCGTTGAATTTGTCGTAAGGTAATTGAAATCAGTCCAAGGAAAAGATTATTTGAAGATTATAAATATTGTAAATGATAAATAAATTCGTGAAGATGAGAGGGGAAGCAAGTCGAAGAAAATGAATTTCATTGAAATTTAGTATTTTGGGATAAAATACGGCCCGAGCAAAAATACCCAGTATTTATGGACTAGTACCATACAAGATACCACATGACCATGATAGTAAGGTGTATAAGGTATGTGAAAAGTGAGTAGTATTTTAAGAAAGTGGAAATAATTCTCAATTATGCGGGTAATTGGTTGATTACTGGGTAACAGGACATTACCTAGTTAACTAATAAGTGGATAATTTTTTAGATAAACCTTATAAAAAACTCAATGTGGTAGCCCCTCCCTTAACATATTGATGATTCTTTAAGTCATATGAAATGTGGCAAAGTTGTGGAAGTGCCCTAGCCTCTAGCAATATATATATATAAGGAGAGAATTCGCGTACAGATTAAATTTGGTCTAGTTCGTTAGATAAGATATGAAAGAAAGTAGGTTCTATTTTTCAAAAGATTTCCATTGTATTAGTGGATTGGAGGAAAGAAAGGAAAAATCGAGTTAAAAGAATTGAACTCAAACCACCGAATATTACCCATTAGAAGGCTTCAAGTCATTATTTTTTGAATCCCAAATTAGTGTTTATTATATATTCGTTTCAAGCAATAAAAAGTAACAGTGTAATTATCATCAATTATCACATCCCCTTGAGAATTGGAGAGTGTAATTGCACCTATCCAATTACACTCAATTCCATGCTGATCAAGTAATTACTTGACCAAACAAATATGCTAAACTGTGTAATTATACCCAATTACATCTAAATTCAATTCCTATAGAAACTATAGTTACTCACTTTCTACCTTAGGTTAGCTACGAGCTTTTCATCTCTGTTACTTCGGACTGGATTTTCTGCCGCTACTTTCAGTTTCTGAATTTGATCTCGAAGGGCCTCATTTTCTTTGGCTAGCCTTTTCTTTTCACCCTCATCCACCGCTGCTTGTAAGCCATTCTCAAATTGAAGGTCTTTGACTTGCTTTTCCATCTTTCTTATTGTGGCCCTGTACTCGTTTTCTTTGGCCAACCAAGCCCACGGTTCTTGCGATGCCTTGACGAATTCCTGAATGTGCGGTTTTTTGGCCGGTCTTTCTGATTCGGCCCTTGCAGTGTTCTTCTTTCTATACCAATATATTGTATATAGACAAAACAAGGAATGAAGGTGAGGGAGTTTTGAAAATTTATACGAAATTGCACTGCGTAATAACAACGGGAGTTTGCAATTCTATGGGAGTATGGTGCAATCCTTCTCAAAAATATCACACGAATTTTTTCCTAATCTAGGTATGTTAAGGCTAAGCTCTTCCTTCATTTTGGCATGATCTCGTCATTATACAAGTTGATAACGAGGCATAAAGAAAAATTCATATCCCGGAATTTGCGTATATTTTGCTAGTCTCGTAAGTTATGTATATTTTTCTAGTTTTGTAAATTACCATATTCTCCTTATGGTAAAAGGTTACAGCGTTATATACGCACCCCACCTGATCAGCTGGTATATGATGATGATGTTGCCCACAGTGGCTGAAATATAATTCAAACGGTGTTATATACGCGTATATATGTATGTATGTATATATATATATATATGTATATGGGATATGGGAAAGGTTATGGCATTATATACGCACCACCACCTGATCAGCTGGTATACGATGATGATTTTGCCCACAGTGGCCGATATGATATGATGGGATGCCCTCAGAGGCTTGATGATGTTATGAACATATGTACCTATGCACGACATGATATTCATATGAATATGCATGACACTATAAGTATTTCATGATTTATAGAGTTATCCAGACTTACAGGTTGAGTCATTTACTCTATATTTCTTCTATGTCGTACTTATTTATATGCTTTAGATACTCGATACATTATTCGTACTAACTTTCCTTTTGCTTGGGGACTCTGCGTTTCATGCCCGTAGGTCCCGATAGACAGGTCGAGAGACCTCCAAGTAGGCTATCAGCTCAGTGGAAGATGTTGGTGCGATCCATTTGCTTTGGAGTTGCTCGTTTGATTAGTATGATTTAGACGTGTATTTTTTGGTAAGGCGGGACTCTGTCCCGACCTTTATGACATTTATGTACTCTTAGAATCTTGTAGACATATGTTGTGTATATAAAAGATAGTACGGCCTGGTCGGTCTATATTTTGAGTTTATAAAACATCATGTTGGCCTATTAGGACCGTATGTCATGTGTATATAATGATGTAATAAGAAATATACGTTACGTTGGTACTCGGTTGAGTAAGGTACCGAGTGCCCGCCGCGGCCCATCGGTTTGGGTCGTGAAAAAGATCCTGTTACGCCCCGCAATATTACGTCAATACTTCATCCCACAACATTATATTACGATGATGTTACACCTTATAGCACTACATTACGATGATGTTACACTTTGCAGTATTAAATTATGACGATGCCGCACCCTGTAGTATTTTACGTTGAATTTGTCGTAAGGTAATTGACATCAGTCCAGTCCAAGAAAAAGATTATTTGGAGATTATAAGGAATATGTTATTTCAAACAAGTGATGAGTAAATTCGTGAAGGTGAGACGGGAAGCAAGTCAAAGAAAGTGAATTTTCATCCAAGTTTGGCATGTTCGGATAAAATACGTGCCAAGCATTAATACCCGATATTTATGGACTAGTACCATACAAGGTACAATATGACCATGATAGTATGCTATATAAAAGGGAATTAAAAATAAGTAGAATTTTAATTAATTTGACGCAATTCTTAATTATGCGAGTAATTGGTTAATTACCGGATAACAGAATATTACCTAATTAATCAATAAATTAATGGATAAACATTTAAAATCCCCACCCCACCCCTACGTGACAGGTCACTATTAATACACATGACTAAGAAGCCATATGAGCTTAGGTGTCTAGCTAAAATGAATAAGCCATCAACGTGTAAGACATTGAAAGTTTATAAAAACATTTTGGTCTCTTTTACAAAAATTTGGTTCATTTGGACAGAGAATATCAAAGATATATGTCTTCCTTCCTAATTCAAAGTATTCAAGAAAAACCGCTAAACTCCATCCGAAAAGCTTCCAACGTGAATTCTTGCAAACCAAAAGAAATCCAACGGAAACTATTAGCAAACGTAAAATTTTGCGGTTCTAAAGGAGTATGGTGCAATCTTTTCCAAAAATATTATATGAATTTTTCCTTACTCCAGGTATGTTAAGGCTATCCTTTCTTCCTTTTGGCATGATCTATACGATACAAATGAAACGAGCAAAATATGCAACATTCATAAATGACTCTATTCATAGAAATACTAGGGGTGTCTATATTCTTGATTCCTCATGCGAATTATTATTATATCTTCTGCTCATGGGTCTCAGAAAAATACGCATTTGATAAAGTTTATCCGAAAGGCATATTGAGTTTTATCACATTCCGAGAAAATCTTATTAACATATTACATATGCATTTCATGCATTTATACATGTACATTGACCCATGACTTAGACCGTATTATATACGCTTATATATGTATGTATATGTATATGGGATATGGGAAAGGTTATGGCATTATATACGCACCACCACCTGATCAGCTGGTATACGATGATGATTTTGCCCACAGTGGCCGATATGATATGATGGGATGCCCTCAGAGGCTGATGATGTTATGAAACATGTACCTATGCACGACATGACATTCATACGCATACGCGGCGCCTTCCTGAGATTCCTTGGAAGGGCGACGTAAGGCTAAGCAACTGATGTCAGTGCAGTTACTGTCCGCCAACTGAGGTCCCCTCCGTACGCTAGACTAGATTGTCAGTGCCGTACGGGAAAACCAATGTCAAGAGAAATTGAGAGAACAGGAATGAGAATTGAGAATGAAAGAAAGCTTGATTGCATTAATGAAAGCTATTACAGAAAGGAAATGCGGTGTCGAGGGGGAGAGACACCAGTACAGAGAATTGTTTGCTTGCTAGAAAGTTTTGATTGTTTGGTCCCCCTTAATAATGCTTAAAAAAAATAATCCAAAGCTACAAGACTAGACTTGATTAAGCTAGAGAAACATAATGAAATTACATGGAATAAAACTACTCTATATTTACAATGAAAAAGACTTAGTTTGCTATAAGGCAGAAAACATGGCCGTTGTCGGCAGCATAGTCTTTGGCATCAGGATCTGCGCGCGCGGCATTGTCTGCGCGCGCGGCGCTGTTGGCATCTGCCTGCGGTTGGGCGCTGGCGAGGGATATCGGTGGGGCGACAGAGGCACATGCGCGCTTGTCACTTGGCGCGACCAAGACCACGGGGCCGTCCGTGGCGCTAGGCATTGGAAGGCTTGCTAGGACGCCACGGGGCGCGCCCAAGGGGTCATGGGGCACGGCTGGAAAGCCGCCCATGACATTCTCCCCCACCTGAGTTGGCGACGTCCTCGGCGCCTTACTTGCAAGATAATCTTCAATTAGGCTCTTGTAGGCTTTGAGGTTTGTTCCCCTCTCCCAAGTGTTCTCCTCTGTATCACAGCCCTGCCATTTCACCAAGAACTCCTGGTGATCTTTCCTTGAGGCATGAATCACTCTATCATCAAGGATAGCTTCAACACGCCTCTTCCCGGTTGAATTGGGCCCTCGAATACTGGGTATTGTGAGCTGGCTCCTTGAAGGATCCTCTGTATCTTCCCGAAAAGGTTTCAGGAGGCTGACATGAAAAACAGGATGAATTTTCCACCAAGCTGGGGTATCCACCCGGTATGCAACTTTCCCAATACGCCTTTCAATGGACAAGGGTCCAATATATTTTTGCAATAAGCGAGGGTCATGGACCCCTGCAAATAAGTAACGTTTTGGAATTTTGACCATCACTTTGTCTCCTACTTGGTATTCAACAAAGCGACGATTCTGATCAGCATGCCTCTTCATCCGCTTTTGAGCCTTGACAAGATAGCTCCGCACTATCTCCAAATTTTGCTTCCACTCTTTAGAGAAGCTAGCAGCTCGAGGAGATTTAGACATATTTGGTGCATTGACGGTGTGTGGGAGTAGCGGTTGCTGTCCGGTAACAATTTCAAAAGCGCTTTTGTTTGTACTAGAGCTCTTTTGTGAATTGAAACACAGTTGAGCAGCATCCAGAAGCTTCACCCAATTCTTCTGCGATCCGGTTACAAAATGACGCAAATATTCCTCCAACATACCATTGAACCGCTCCGTCTGGCCATCAGATTGCGGATGAAAACTTGAGCTGTGATTCAGCTTCGACCCAAGACACTTAAAGAGTTGGGTCCAAAAGTTGCTAGTGAAGCGTGAGTCACGATCACTAACAATATCTTTGGGTAGGCCCCAATATTTGACGACATGAGAGAAGAAGAGTCGAGCTGTATCTTCTGCTGATATATATTGTGGGGCAGCAATAAAGGTAGCATATTTGGAAAACCGATCTACCACAACCAAGATAGTTGTTAGATCTCCGACCTTGGGCAATCCGGTGATGAAATCCAGGGAAACACTTTCCCAAGGTCTCTTTGGGACAGCTAGTGGTTCCAAAAGTCCCGCCTGTGTTAAGCGGTCTGACTTGTCCTTCTGGCATACTAGACAAGTCTTCACATACTGAGCAACGTCATCGGCCATTTGAGGCCAATAATATGCACGGCGAAGTAACGCCATGGTGCGTTCTTCACCGGGATGGCCGGCCCACAGAGTATCATGACATTCCGCTAGAAGAGTCCTTCGTAGATCTCCTCCTTTAGGAACATAAAGTCGGTTCCCTTTCACTTTCAGAAAACCATCTTCCATGTAGAACTGGCGAGTCTTGCCTTGTCCTACCAAATCAACCAAATACTGTGAAGCAGGATCTCTGATGAGTAGATCTTGTATCTGGTCCTTGATGGAGGTGGCTACCTCGCTCCCCCTTAGGGTGGCGAGTAAGCACACTGATGCTAGATCAGCTCTCCGACTGAGCGCATCAGCAACATGATTGGTCTTCCCACTTCGGTATTCCAGGTTGAAGTGGAATTCAGCTAGGAGTTCCTGCCACCTGGCCTGTCGACCATTCAACTTCGGCTGGGTCATGAAATGGCTAACAGCTGTGTTGTCTGTCTTGACCACGAACGGGGTTCCCAGCAGATAGTGCCTCCAGAGGCGCAAGCAGTGGACGACAGCCAATAATTCTTTCTCATGGGCGGCATAGCGCCGCTCTGCATCTTTTAGCTTCCGGCTCTCGTACGCCACAGGATGCCCTTCTTGTAGCAAGACGCCACCGAGGGCATAGTCAGATGCATCTGTTTGTACTTCGAATGGCTTGGCCAGATCAGGAAGGGCCAAGACGGGGCTACTAGACATAGCCGCTTTCAATGCGTTAAAGGCCTCCGCTCGCTTGGGTCCCCATTCCCAAGGCGTGATCTTCTTGAGGAGTTCTGTCAATGGTACTGCAATGAGGGAGTAGTTTTTCACGAATCGCCGATAGAAATTGCATAGACCAAGGAACGCCCTCAAGGCATGGATATCCTTAGGTGGCGGCCAATCTGTGATTGCCTGAATCTTCTGCTGGTCCATCTTGATTCGCCCTTCCCCAATGACATGTCCGAGGAAGTCAATTTGCTTTTGAGCAAAGGAGCACTTAGATAGCTTCGCATATAGTTCATGCTCCCGCAATCGAGCTAGGACCTTCCGCAAGTGCATCAGGTGTTCCTCCAATGTTTTGCTATATACCACAATGTCATCCAAGTAGACCACCACGAATTCATCAATGTACTCCCGGAAGACTTGGTTCATCAAAGTGCAAAATGTAGCTGGGGCGTTAGTCAAGCCGAATGGCATAACTAGGAAATCGTACGAGCCATATCTTGTCACACAGGTCGTCTTGTGCTCATCACCCTCTGCAATCCGAACTTGCCAATAACCTGTCTTCAGATCTATTTTGGTGAACACTGTCGCGCCACCCAGTCTATCGAACAAGTCTGCCATTAACGGAATAGGGTACTTGTTCTTCACAGTAATTTTGTTTAGAGCCCGATAGTCCACACAGAGTCGTAGACTACCATCATGTTTCTTTTGGAATAGCACAGGGGACCCGTATGGGGATTTGGAGGGCACGATAATCCCTGTGTCTAGCATTTCCGTCAATTGTCTCCGAAGTTCGGTGAGTTCGGGTTGTGACATTCTGTAAGGCGCCCGGGCAGGTGGCTTCGCGCCCGGCACCAGCTCAATTTCATGATCCACAGTGCGCCTAGGCGGTAGTCGCTTTGGCATGTCTTGTGGCATGACATCTTCAAACTCTAGTAGTAGCTCCTTCACGGGTTCAGGAATGGGACCCGAGGAGCATTCTACATCTTCGATGCAGAGGGTTGCCAGGAACGTAGGTTCGTTTCTTTTGACCCCCTTCTTCAACTGCAAGGCCGAGATGTTTTCAACGGCCATCTTCATGGGCATGCACGGGATAACGCAGGGCTTGGCCCCGTTTGCTCCCATCATCAGTAACATGTCAGCATACGGTACAGGCATGGTGTTGGTTTGCCTCAGGAATTCCAATCCAACTATCAACTCGAAGTCATCTATGATCACCACACGCAAGTTGAATTTTCCTTCGTAAGGGCCAAGCTTCATCGGTACTTCTTTGGCTATTCCACCCACTGGCTGGGGAGGTGAGTTGATAGCCTTGACACGGCCTCTACCTTTCCCTACGACTAGACCAAGGCGCTCCACCTGAGTCGAGGCTAAGTAGTTGTGGGTAGCACCCGTGTCTACCATGGCCCGAATGGGCTTGCCATTCACCTTCATCTCAACGAACATTAAGGTCCTCTCGTGCTTAAGAGGAGTCTCATCATCCGCCTTCTTTTTCCCTTTCTTGGTGACGGGACATGGGTCCTTCTTCTTACGGATACCAGCACTAGTCTCTGCTAATGCCTCAGAAATGGAGCCAACAATTGCATTGAAGGCACCTACGGGTTCAGTCTGATCCGCATCGTCTGAATCGTCATCTGTCCCATCATCAAAAGTCTGATGGGCATTCATCTGTGCATGTGGGCACTCATTGTTCCAATGTGGTCCGCCACAATGACGGCACCCTGAAGGAGGCTTCCTCCCCCGATCATTGTTGTTAGATGCAGCACTGTTGCTGCCTGTGGAGGGAGCCTTAGGTTTGGTTGAGCTCCGATCTCCCCCACTTCTGCTAGGGCCACCATTGCTAGACTGGCCCCCTTTGAATCCCGCTCGGGTAGGCGGTTGAGGCCTATCCTTCCGGGCTTCCATTTGATAGTCCCCAAGGCATTCAGCTGCTTGGATCGCCTTGGGCAGGGTATCTACCCGTTGCCTTTGTAGCTCCATACGGGCATAAGGTTTCAGCCCTTCTAGGAAAGTAAAGAGCTTGTCTTTGTCCCCCATGTCGCGTATGCTTAGCATGAGCGCGGAGAATTCCCGCACGTAGTCCCGCACAGATTTGGTCTGACGGAGCTCCCGTAGCTTTCTCCTTGAATTGTATTCAACATTCTCGGGGAAGAATTGTAGGCGGATGGCTGCCTTCAGTTCTGCCCATGTTTCGAGAGCATCTTCACCGGCCTTGATAGCTTCGTATTTCACCCGCCACCAGAGTTTAGCATCACCCTGAAGATACATGGCAGCAGTTGCTACCTTCTTGGCTTCTTCTAGGCCCCCAACAGCATCAAAATATTGTTCGACATCAAAAATGAAGTTCTCCACTTCCTTGGCATTCCTAGCTCCACTGTATGGCTTTGGCTCAGGAATTTTCAATTTTTGTGTCGCGGAGGTGGGGTTTGCAGCGCCCCCGACCTGGTTTCCACCGCCTCGCAGTAGGCCCTGTAAGGCAGCATTGACAACATTGAGCTTGTCTGTCAAGTCGTCAATAGTTTGTTGCATGGCAGTCACCCTATCTGCCTCTTGTGCCCTGTAAGCTAAATCCTCGGCACGCTCCTGTTGGAGTCCCTCGAATTTGCCAAAAATTTCGGCTGCCTCTGTGGCTGCCGTTTGTCGATCTCCCTCGGAGTCACGACTGATGTTTTCTATGTCAACTTCGGCCTGGAGCACCCTGCGGTCCAGGTCATCCAACCTTTGCCCTAGGCTGGTTCTTAGTTCAGGCATCGTATCCATGATGGGCAGTAATCCGTCAACCGTCTGTTCAAGGGCCGCAATGCGGTCCCCATGATTCACCATGGTCAGAAATGGTGGTAATGGCAATGCGTTCCCTCGTCCGATGTCGAGCCTAGGCTCTGATACCAACTGTTACGCGGCGCCTTCCTGAGATTCCTTGGAAGGGCGACGTAAGGCTAAGCAACTGATGTCAGTGCAGTTGCTGTCCGCCAACTGAGGTCCCCTCCGTACGCTAGACTAGATTGTCAGTGCCGTACGGGAAAACCAATGTCAAGAGAAATTGAGAGAACAGGAATGAGAATTGAGAATGAAAGAAAGCTTGATTGCATTAATGAAAGCTATTACAGAAAGGAAATGCGGTGTCGAGGGGGAGAGACACCAGTACAGAGAATTGTTTGCTTGCTAGAAAGTTTTGATTGTTTGGTCCCCCTTAATAATGCTTAAAAAAAATAATCCAAAGCTACAAGACTAGACTTGATTAAGCTAGAGAAACATAATGAAATTACATGGAATAAAACTACTCTATATTTACAATGAAAAAGACTTAGTTTGCTATAAGGCAGAAAACATGGCCGTTGTCGGCAGCATAGTCTTTGGCATCAGGATCTGCGCGCGCGGCATTGTCTGCGCGCGCGGCGCTTTTGGCATCTGCCTGCGGTTGGGCGCTGGCGAGGGGTATCGGTGGGGCGACAGAGGCACATGTGCGCTTGTCACTTGGCGCGACCAAGACCACGGGGCCATCCGTGGCGCTGGGCATTGGAAGGCTTGCTAGGACGCCACGGGGCGCGCCCAAGGGGTCATGGGGCACGGCTGGAAAGCCGCCCATGACAATATGCATATACATGACACTAAAAGTATTTCATGATTTACAGAGTTATCCAGACTTACAGGTTGAGTCATTTACTCTATATTTCGTCCATGTCGTACTTATTTATGTGCTTTAGATACTCGGTACATTATTCATACTGATGTTCCTTTTGCTTGGGGACGCTGCGTTTCATGCCCACAGGTCCCGATAGATAGGTCGAGAGCCCTCCAAGTAGGCTATCAGCTCAGCAAAAGATGTTGATGCGCTCCATTTGGTTCGGAGTTGCTTATTTGGTCAGTATAATTTGGACATATATTGATTGGTATGGCGGGGCTCAGTCCCCACCTTTATGATACTTATGTACTCTTAGAGGCTTGTAGACAAATCTGTATACGAATACTTGTATGACCTTGTCAGCCTATGTTTAGAATTTATAAATGATCATGTTGGCCTATTAGGCCCATATGTCACGTGTATATGATGATGTAAGAAGAAAGATACATTATGTTGGTACTCGATTGGGTAAGGTACCGGGTGCCCATCACGGCCCATCGATTTGGGTCATGACAAAAGTGGTATTAGAGTAGTTCTATCCTAGGGAGTCTACAAGTCGTGTCTAGTAGAGTCTTGTTTATGGGTGTGTTGTGCACCACACTTATAAGCAGGAGGCTACATGACATTTAGGATTGTCACATTTTCTTCTTACTCAAGATCGTGTGGTAAAGCTTACTTATAAGAATTCAAATTCTGATGTTCTATTTTATTCGTAATAAGACGATGCCTACGTTCAGAAAGATGATCTATAAGAGATATAGCTATGGAACTGTTGAATTAGAGGAACTCGAGTTTGCAGCATTTCTATGATAGATAAATGTGAGGTCTTCAGCAGAACATGTGTGTACCTTACGTGTAAGCTTCTGATAAGGAGCCTTAAGGCAAGAATATCTACCATCTCTATGGTGAAAGGCAATAAGAGATTCAGAAGATAGATACAAGCTTCAATAAGTAAAAGGAGTAAGATGAGAAGTGTAGGAGGTACCCTAGTTAATGAAGATCATCGGTATTTTCAACTCCAACAGAAAAGTATAAACATTGTGACTTTTCTTCAATAATTACAAATGTATGTAGAATCGGCCACACCTATCTCAGTCATGCCTTATAAGAGCTAATAGATATGGTTTAAGAGAATGATAGGACAATAGGATATGGCTGGAGTTAGAGTAACCCAAAATAAGGAATGGATGGTTTGCGTTAGTTGACGTTTCCGAAGGATATTACAAAGGTGCTAATAGATCTCCTTGCGAGACACCCATGTAGTGCACTCTAGAATATTACAATTAGATGAGAATACTAGCGTGATCAAAAAAATTCCGAAGATAGGCACTGAAAGTCTAGAAGGGATAAATATTACCTTAGTATGACTCTTGTCCCTAGTAGAGTGAGGGGGTTGAGCAACCGGAAGAGCCGATGAATGAAACAAGGAGAGCTAAAAGAGAAAGAATATCTTGTTGAAAGTTTCAGAATAAAGTGATAGACATAAATTTTAGCAGGAAACAAGAAGAGAGATAATAAAGCATTAAGAGTAAGATGTGATACCTGGATGACAACGACAAGTCAAAAAGATGACAGTATTACAGAATCTATAGTCAAATGAAGAAAGAGATGAGGGGTGATGGGCCTTAAGATACCAAAAGAATATAGGCCATACATTCACATCCTCATTTCGAGAAATAAGTTCGCGACTCTAACGTGATTAACAGAAGGGAAAGTTAGACCCCAGAGTAATAGAAATCAATATGGACTAGTTAACAAGATAAACTAAACATGAATGAGAAACTGAGTGATTTGATAATAATCAGCATCATGAGAATTTCAGATTGCGTTCCGGCAGTAATAGAATGGACAATAGAAGAAGATCAATGATGAATTCAGAGGATGGTCATCCAGGAAAATGTTTCCCTAAAGCAAGCAATGTGAGCAAAGTTAAGCTTAAAGGACTATATGTGCCACTTACACTAATTTCCACCATTACGAGTAAGGAATTTTGTTATCCTTGGTACATAAAGATTACCGCAAGGCGAGTAAGGGTCATTGATGATGCAAAATAACACCAAAGATGGAGAGGAAAAACATCTATAGGCAGATCGTCGTAGCTCCAAGTCTTAGTACTCCCCTAAAGGGGGTAATATGGAACGATGAAAGAAGAATGCGATAAAAATGAGAAAGGGATGAGATTGCACCTATCCGAATCCTACAGATATGCTATGATTTCAGAACATTATATAAGCACGACATCATAAAAAGGAAGTAAGGGTTCCTGCCCAGAAGGTTATTGATAAATAAGGAGACAGTGCAAGAGGTAAGTTAGAAAAAAAAATAACCCAAGAGAGATTACGCGGAATATGGATATGAGAATGGGTCGACGACTAGTTAGTAGTTGATTCAGGAAGAACCTAGTCATGGCTAGACAAGAAATTACAAACAAATCAGCAGATCATGCAAGATAAATGTAGTAAACCCTAACATGGAGAATTTAACCTCGCAGTAATGTCATTATAATACTTGAGATATGTTCAAATAGGATTCGGGGTAGTTAAAGGTACCGTATGAATGTTACGGGGATAAAAGAAAGTACCACTGGGAAGGCAGTCAAAATATTAGTTTAGAAGCAACCCTACAAGAACAAGGGCACGGAGGTAGGCAACTACGGATGATTATATGCAAAGAAGGACATCATAAGGCCCGTAATAAGCTCATAGCTTTACGCGAGTTAAGGGTTCTCCCTAAGTAGTACAACGAAAGACTAGCTGAGGAAATAAGGAAGAAAGCTTCAACCTAAGCACAACGACCTAAAGAGGAAATGGTCATGTAAAAACAGTCTCACTACAACATTGTATGCACTCCATAAGAAAGTGGCATCTATCATGACTAATGAATAGGAAGTAAGTGATATTCGAGATCATATGGGTTACATGGGATTTTAGTATTCGTGACGCCAAGATAAGCCAAGTATGCACGTAACAAGGGGCAGAAAGACCATGAAAAGAAATAGCTTACAGTTAAAGAAAGTTGAGAAGGAACAGAATCAATTATTTTACCAATGATCCAGAGTTGGTTACGTTATGAACGCACTTAAGAGATCAGAGTATTATCCATACAGCATATATGTTGACAGTCATACAGCCGTAGAAGATTCCAGTATAAGTTAAAAGGAAGAATCGAACCCAGGTCATAGACAAAGGATTTGGTTGTTGGAGGATTGTATCATGGATATTGAGTCTGATTATTGGACCCAGAGAATTATAGACCTCGTGATTGAGAATATGGAAGGGTCACTTTTAATATCATGGGTACAAGACAGATAGTATAACAACCATATTCTATAATGACTCTATGATAATGTCAGTTAGAAAAGTACCAACCTCATCAGAAGTCAATATGAAGCTTCCATCGGATTATGTATACACCAGAGGTACAAGTATTAAAATAGAGTTTCAATTTGTGGATGTAAATTATACCTATGTGGAAGGGAGGTCATGAAAGAGATAGAAGATGTGATGTGAGGTTTTAAGGTAAGTAAGCTAAAGGTGAACAACGTATGAGATACTTAGGTGCAGAAGGGGGTGAATAATCTATACTTCAGATAGAAGGCTAAAAGTGCTGGGATTCAGTATCCAAAAATGATAGCGGCATGGTCAGTGGCATATCTTCCAACCTATGGATTTTAAATATCGAGAGGTCCAGCTAAAAGAGTAAAGGAGAGTTAGAGACAATGCGATGTCTCTCTTGATGTTCCAAAATAACACAAGGAAATCTATGGTGCAAGGAAGTTGAAGGAAGGCTATGAGTAGTATAAATGGATATGCATGGGTCGCAAGCTAGAGTATGCTAGAGCGACAAGGATAAGAAAGGACGAGTGAGAAGGTGACGAAATGGATAAGTCCTCAAGATTAAGCCTATGAAAACAAGAAGATATGATGGTTTCTCTAAGTTATACAAAGCTTGGTATAGCCTGAACGAACTCAAAGGAGTCAAAGACAAATGGCATTTAGAAGAGGTAGAATGCTGCCCTGGTAATAGAATAAGGGTGTAATTGTTGTAGATAAAGGATGTCATTCGAACCTTTGATTGAGTAATGATTTGAAGTGGGTTTCACGACTGGTACAGAATTAAAATATCCACGTAAGGTGAATCACATTGGGATGCTATCAAATATGATTATTGAAGTACAATATCTCCCCCCCCCCCAAGTAGATCAGGAAAATCACTTCAAATATTCCTCGATGCAACATAAGCCCTAGTGGAAATGTATTACGTAAGAAGTTTCAAGATATCAATGTAAGATTATAGGTCAACATTAAAGTGAATCGACAATGGATGGATAAAAGTTACAAAGTACGAGATGAGATCAAGTCATCATTCCTAAGATGAACAGTAATAAGGAAACATTAGAGGAATTAGACTTATACATATATGATAAGTAGCGAAAGAGTAACCTGGAGTCTGGTCGTAGACCTCAGTAATTATAAATCGAAGTAAGAGTCATGGTATAGTAAAACCTAGCTAGATGCAATAAAGTCATACGGATGGATAAACTGATCTGTGAAATAAGATATAGCAATATTTGTAAGTTCAACAAAGTATCGAACAAAGAACTTCAAGTATACCTGTAGATGCCTAGAGGGACATCTTGTCAAACTCTGTATATAATTACAAAGTGAGGCCTAGAGGTTGTCTAAAAGCTGGAGGGAAAAGGAAAGAAGAGTTGCATAAGGCGCACTTACAAAGTCAGAGTCATACAGACTGCATGACAGGAGGTAGCAACAGTTGCGAGATTGGAAAGATTTCGACCACAAGTCGTGGTAAGAGAAAGAGGACTAAAGGGTGGGGGGATACCTTAGAATTTGGATTTATTCACAGAACAACTGCCTAAATAGCAAGGAGAGTATTAAGGTATTCACAAGAGCTATAAGTTATGAAAATGATAAGAGCATCAGTCAACATTCGAGGACGAATGCTCCAAAGGGGGAAATGATGTTACGCCCCGCAATATTACGTCAATACTTTATCCCGCAGTATTATATTACGATGATGTTACACCTTGCAGTACTACATTACGATGATGTTACACTTTGCAGTATTAAATTACGACGATGCCGCACCCTGTAGTATTGTACGTTGAATTTGTCGTAAGGTAATTGCATCAGTCCAAGGAAAAGATTATTTGGAGATTATAAGGACTATGTTATTTCAAACAAGTGATGAGTAAATTCGTGAAGGTGAGACGGGAAGCAAGTCAAAGAAAGTTAATTTTCATCCAAGTTTGGCATGTTGGGATAAAATACGTGCCGAGCATTAATACTCAATATTTATGGACTAGTACCATATAAGGTACCATATGATCATGATAGTATGATATATAAAAGGGAATTAAAAATAAGTAGAATTTTAATTTATTTAAGACAATTCTTAATTATGCGAGTAATTGGTGAATTACCGGGTAACGGAATTTAACCTAATTAATCAATAAATTAATAGATAAACATTTAAAATCCCCACCCCACCCCTACGTGGCAGTAGGCCACTATTAAGACATATGACTAAGAACTCATACGAGCTTAGGTGTCTAGCTAAAATGAATAAGTCATCAACGTGTAAGACATTGAAAGCTTATAAAAACATTTTGGTCTCTTTTACACAAATTTGGTTCATTTGGACAGAGAATAAAAAAAATTTATGTCTTCCTTCCTAATTCAAAGTATTCAAGAAGAAACGCTAAACTCCAACCGAAAAGCTTCCAACGTGAATTCTTGCAAACCAAAAGAAATCCAACGAGAATTATTAGCAACGTAAAATTTTGCGGTTCTAAAGAAGTATGGTGCAATCTTTTCCAAGAATATTATACGGATTTTTCCCTACTTCAGGTATGTTAAGGCTATTCTTTCTTCTTTTTGGCATGATCCATACGATACAAATGAAACGAGCAAAATATGCAACTTTCATAAATGACTCTATTCATAGAAATGCTAGGGGTGTCTATATTCTTGATTCTCCATGCAAATTATTATTATATCTTCTGCTCATGGGTCTCAGAAAAACACGTATTTGATAAAGTTTATCCGAAAGGAATATTGAGTTTTATGACATTCCGAGAAAATCTTATTAATGTATTTCTTATGCATTTCATGCATTTATACATGTGCATTGACCCATGACTCAGACGGCGTTATATATGCGTATATATGTATGTATATGTATATAGTATATGGGAAAAGGTTCTAGCTTTATATACGCATCACCACCTGATCAGCTGGTATACGTTGATGATTTGCCCATAGCGGCCGAGATGATATGATGGGATGCCCTCAGAGGCTTGATGATGTTATGAACATATGTACCTATGCACGACATGATATTCATATGAATATGCATGACACTATAAGTATTTCATGATTTATAGAGTTATCCAGACTTACAGGTTGAGTCATTTACTCTATATTTCTTCTATGTCGTACTTATTTATATGCTTTAGATACTCGATACATTATTCGTACTAACTTTCCTTTTGCTTGGGGACTCTGCGTTTCATGCCCGTAGGTCCCGATAGATAAGTCGAGAGCCCTCTAAGTAGGCTATCAGCTCAGTGAAAGATGTTGGTGCGTTCCATTTGCTTCGGAGTTGCTTATTTGGTCAGTATATTAGGACATGTATTGATTGGTATGGCAGGGCTCAGTACCGACCTTTATGATACTTATGTACTCTTAGATGCTTCTAGACAAAGCTGTATACGAACACTTGTATGGCCTTGTCAGCCTATATTTATAATTTATAAATGATCACGTTGGCCTATTAGGCCCATATGTCACGTGTATATGATGATGTAATAAGAAAGATGCATTACGTTGGTACTCGATTGGGTAAGGTACCGGGTGCCCGTTGCGGCCCATCGGTTTGGGTCATGACAGATCCCCTTATCTATTTTGATTGACTCCAAGTCTACTCACAGTTTTGTAGATCCCCAAGTGGTTAGGAGTCTCAAATTAGAGGTGATTCCCTATGCCATGAAAGTAATTGTACAAATGGGCAAGCAATGTACTGTGATAACGTTTGTCCTTAATTCTGGTGGCAAATACAAGATAAATATTTCTGTTTTGATATGAGTGTATTGAGGGTAGGAGGTTGTGACTTAGTTCTTGGGATGAACTGGCTAGATATGTTTTCACCTCTTATCTTAAATAACAGGCCCCCCTAGTTTGTCCTTCTATTTGGAGGATAGATTAGTCACCTTGATGGGAGACCAGGAAGGTTCTTCTCTTGTCCACAATTAGGAAGATAAGTCGGAAAGGCTTAATGTGCCTGCAATCTATATCTTGAAGTCCAATCATGATACAGAAACTAAGATTGAGTTGTCTAAGAAGGTGGAATCATTATTACAGAAGTATTGGGATGTGTTTTAGGTACCTAAAGAGCTACCTCCACCAAGAACTTGTGATCATTCAATACCATTAGTCCCAGGAGCACAACCCTTCAATCTAAGGCCATATAGATACTCATTTGATCAAAAGAATACCATTGAAAACACCATTGAAAAGATGTTGAAATCCCAAATTGTTGTTCCTACTCATTCATGCTTTGCTTCTCCTTCCTTACCAGTAAAGAAGAAAGACAATACCTAGAGGCTATGTGTGGATTACAGGAGACTTAATTCATTGAAAATTAAGGACAAATATCCTATTCCAATGTTGGAAGACCTTTTGGATGAGCTAAATGGGTACAAAGTGTTTTCTAAGGTGGATTTGTGATAAGGATAACACCAAGTTCGGATGAAGATAGAAGATGAGCACAAAACTACTTTCAGAACTCACCATGGCTTATGGCATTTCAGGGTGATGCCTTTTGGGCCCACTAATGCACCTGCAACTTTTCAGTCTCTAATGCACCAAGTTTTTGGTCCTTATCTCAGAAAGTTTATACTTGTATTCTTTGATGACATACTTATTATAATGTGTCTTTAAAGGATCATTTGAAACATCTGCAAATTGTTCTACAATTACTGAGGGAGAATCAATTATTTGCTAAGAGATCTAAATGTGAATTTTCCCAGAATAAGGTGGAGTTCTTAGTTCATGTTATATCTGGAGAAGGGGTAGGGACATATCCTAGCAAGGTGGCTGCAGTGTTGGACTGGCCTCAACCAAAAACCATCAAGGACCTGAGAGGATTTCTAGGTCTCACTAGCTATTACAGGAAGTTTGTTAAAGGTTATGCTCAACTTAGTAAACTTTTGACATCTCTGTTAAAAAGGTGCTTTTGAATGGGGTGAAGAAGCATATAAGGCTTTTCAATAGTTGAAGAGGGCATTGACTTCTACTCCTTTGTTGGCATTTCCAAATTTCAGTAAAACTTTTATTATGGAAGTGGATGCATGTGGTATAGTTATTGGTGATGTGTTGTTACAAGATAAGCAACCTATAGCTTATTTGAGCCAAGTATTGAGTCTGAAACACCAAGGTTTATCAACTTATGAAAAAGAGTTGATGTCCTTATTACTGATCATTTTAGTCTTAAGTTCCTCCAGGACCAGAGGATTTCTACTACTCTGCAATATAAAGATTTGACTAAATTGATGGGCCTCAATTACGACATATAATATAAGAAGGGTACTGAAAATACTGTAGCTGATGCACTCTGTAGAATGCATGAGTCAAGTGCTAATTGTAATATCCTTTCTGAAGTACAACCTAAGTGGGTGGAGGAGATAATTAACAGCTTTGAAGGAGATCTAGAAGTAACTAAGATTTTTACTCAAATTCTTATCGACCCTGTAGCTGTAAAGAATGTGACCTTGCAAAACAGGATGTTGAAATACAAAGGTAAGGTGTGGGTTGGAAATGGTACTTAGTTAAGACAACAACTACAACAAATTCACACCACAAGCTTGGGAGTTCACTCTGGAGTCACTGCTACTTTGCAGAGGATCAAGTTAATTTTCTACTGGCCTTCAATGATAAGTGATATTAAGAAAGTGGTTTTGGAATGTGATATTTGTCAGAGGTGTAAAGGAGAGCATGTAGCCTACTATTACAACCACTACCATTACCCTCAACACCTTGGAACCACATAACAATGGACTTTATTTAAGGTATGCCCAAGTCTGAAGGAAAGAACACTATCTTTGTCAAAGTAGACAGATTCAGCAAGTATGCGCATTTTTTATCTATTGCACATCCTTTTACTGCAATACAAATCGCTAGGGTCTTCATGGATCAGGTTTACAAATTGCATGGCTTACATACCAGTATTGTCAGTGATAGAGATAAGGTGTTCTTAAGTGTATTCTGGAAGGAACTCTTTAAAGGATTGAAGGTTGAATTGAAGTTCAGCTCTGCATATCATCCCTAAATAGACGGACAATTTGAGAGGGTGAATCAATGTCTAGAGAATTACTTAAGGAGCATGACTGATCATAGACCTAGTGATTGGAACAAATGGATCTCTTTAGCTGAGTTCTGGTACAATTCTAATTATCATACAGCCACTCAGATGACTCCCTTCAAGGTTTTGTATAGGTATGATCCTTCTCAATTGACATTTGAGATGGTGTCTCAGTTTAAAGTTGATGCAGTTGATCAATGGCTACAATAAAGACAAATTATGACAAAAATTTTGAAGGAGAATCTGGAGAAGGAACAACACAGAATGAAGTTCTATGTTGTTAGGAAAAGAACTAAAAAGGAGTTAGAACTTGGTGATTGGGTGTATCTCAAATTGCAGCCCTATAAGCAAACTTCCATTGCTCTAAGGAGAAACTTGAAGCTGACATCCAAGTACTATATCCCGTATCAAGTGATCAAGAATATCAATTAGGTTGCCTATGAACTTTAGCTCCCTGCTTTTGCAAAGATTCACCTTGTGTTTCATATCTCTCAATTGAAGAAAAAGATAGGCTCACATATGGTTCTTTCCATTGACCCTCCAGTGTGTTCGGATAATGGCCAGCCACTTGTGGAACCTGTTGCAATTTTAGATAGAAGAATAGTGAAGAAAGGGAATGTTGCAGTTGCTCAAGTCTTAGTGCAGTGGGCTAATTTGCTGTCGGAAGAAGCCACTTGGGAAGATTACAACTTCATCAAATCTCAAATTCCAAACTTTGAACCTTGAGGACAAGGTTTCCCAAAAGGAGGAAAGATTATCAAGAATTAAGCTAGTTAATGTTGTAATTAGCAAAAAGTCCTAAGTTTAGTACTATTTTTAATTCAGTCCATTTTAATTTCTGTATTTTTAGTTGGTCCCTTTTGCAATTACTGGATATTAGAGACACGTGGCTAGTATGCCATTAGAATAGGGAATCCTTGGTTGGTTTTGTTATATGCTCACAGTGTACTCATTTTCAGATTTTTATCAGAAATATTATCCAATTTCTCTCTCTCTCTCTCTCTCTCTCTCTCTCGCTCTCTCTCTCTCTCTTCTTCTTCTTCTTCTTCTTCTTCTTCTTCTTCCTCCCTTCTCTTCTCTCCAATTCTGTTTCTTCACGACTGAGCTCTTCTATAGCTCAGCTCCTGACACAAAGTTAGCCATGGAAAGAAAGATAGAGATAATTTCTATGGAGTTAATTAGACCTCTCTCTCCTACTCCCAATCACCTTAGATGCTTTGAGTTCTCTTATTTAGATCACATGGCACCACCTACATCTGTTCCCTTGGCTCTATTTTATCCTTCTCCTCTCCCGTATAGTGGCGAGGGAGCAAGGGCAGCCAATTCATCAAGATTACTTCTTTTGAAGAAATCTTTGTTCGAAACACTTGCTCATTTTTACCCTTTTGCTGGTCGAATTGAGGACAACTCAATTGAATACAACGATGATGGGGTGCCTTTTTACGAGGCTTTTGCTTATAATTATCAGTTGGAAGGCATTCTTAGACAACCTGATGTGGATGTAAACTTCCTTTCTACTATCGAACACAACTCATTATTATCCTATAGTACAGTTCCATTACTCGTTCAACTCACCATTTTTGAATGTGGAAGCATAGCTATTAGTACGGGTGTTTCTTACAAAATTGTTGATCGTTCCTTTTCGTGCACCCTGATTGATGCCTCTTTATACCCAATTTTCCTCTATAATATTTTTTGAAATGCAAATATACCTTTAAAACTATGCATTAGCATCAATGGGTATTTTTCCATAATTTTTAAATTTTTAAATTAATTTATCTCAATATTTTCTTCATATAAATAAATACAAAATTGCATCACAGATGATTTTTAAAACATATCTTAATTTAATATTACCATTTATGGTCTTATTAAGTTCCAATTATTTCACAAATGGTCAGATTTACACCTTTTGGTTACAATTGCACTGATTTTGTAATTATAGCACATGTACACATTACTGCATAATTTTGCCAGAAATTGGTCCCTTATATTTTTAAAATATTGAATAATTATTTTGAAGCACTTCTATGCATGAAAATTATTTTTTTCTCATTTTTAATTATTTTATAAAATAATTTTATTCAATTATTTGGGGTATTTAACAAATAGCCTTTTAATCTCCCTAATATTTGGACCCAAAAACCAGCCCAAATCCCTAACCCAATTCACACCAAGCCCAAATGCAATTAGACCCGACCCAGACCCCCCTAATCTTGGCCGTTGATCTCTGAGATCAACGGCCCATATTGATTCTTACTAATTTTAACTCCAAATGACCCCCTCCTAACCTAAATTATTTTCTACCATACCCCGCTGTCACCCGTTCCCTTCTCTCTCAAACTCTCTCCACCTAAACCCTAATCCTCAAGCGCCGTCACCGGTTTAGCCCTCCGTTCTATGATATTTTTTTGTCGTCTCAGGTCTACACTGGCCTCCTACTTGCTATGGTTCATCGGTTTATTAGATCCTTGGGAAGATCTCAAGGGACCTAGGCGGTCTAGTTTGCACCTTTGATTTCTTTGCCTGTTTGAAGCCATTTGCTCGACCATGAGTAAGAAGCCTCTTTTATTTTGATATGAATCCATGATTTTCTAGACCTATGTTCGCGTCTCTGTCATGCTTTCTAAAAAACCCTAATTTTTTATCTCCGACCTTCTCAGATTTGTATAGATCTGAGACGAATCGAACATATCTCTCATGTTTTCCTTGAAAGTTTCTGGTTTTCACCTAATTCCCCATTTTCCTAAACTAGGGTTTACCCTAATTCGTCTTCTAAAAAGGTTTTTCGGACTATTAAACGCTTAGTCGTTTGTTCTTAAGTTTTGACTGATTTATGCTAAAGTTGTATAAGCCCTAAGTCAATTTGTGTTAAAACTCTAATTGTCTGATGTTTTGCTTTGATTCTGATCTTTCAAAGTTACCAGTCATGTTGGTTCATTCTGTATTCTAATTTACACGCCTTTTCTTAGTCGGATTCCTTACTTTGTAATTTTTTTTCCTAATTAACCTCTATTAGGGTTTTGAATTATTTTTCGCCTAATTTCTCTGTGTCCCTAAAGTTTATTTCAGCCTATTTGTTTATGGAAATTGATATATTCTTTCCAAAATTGTTGAATGATTTCCTCTGTTAACGTTCATGTGTATGATTCTTGATTGCTACATTGTTGATGACTTTAATTAGTTTTCTTGCCTTATTTAGTTGCCTATAGTATCTACTGATTCTTGGGATGATTATTTCCTTAGTTAGATTCTTAATTATTCACTCTTTGCCTAAGTCTGATTTGAATTTCTTTCCTTAAATATTTCTTGTCCTTACCGTTGGTTAATTACCCTTAATTAAGGGAAGATTATGTTTATTTTTTGTGTAATTGGTTCTGTGATCTTCCCTTGATTAACTGAAGTTGATTCTTTTACCTTATTGGCTCTACTCTTGAACTACTATATAGACTCCTCTGTTTTACTTCTCAACACATGAACATCAGTTCACAACACACACATACACTCAAACTCTTCTCCTTCTTTGCTACTTGTGCTAGTTGTGCTATTGTGGGTTTAGCCGGCTGAAATCCACGGCTAGATAGTGGGTCTACACTTGCTCAATATTCTGTAATCTTTTTCCTCAACTGGTATGTCTCTAGTTAAATTTGAAACCCAAACTATATGTATTCCATTCCTGCATTAGTTCATTGACTATGAATTTAATCTATCCTCTTATTTACTTCTTTGCTTAGCATGCCTAAATCCTGCCCTGTTCAATGTACAACTAGTATGTCTACACTTTACCTATTTATCTGATGCTTGACCAGCCTGTTTGTTGATTTATGTTTAATCCCTTAACTATATGATCATGATCCTACTTGTGTGTCTGATTCTACCCACTACATCTTTGCTACATGTCTTAATTGCCTTCTATCTTGGTTAATTTGTTAAGGCTATGAAGCTCCTAAGTGTTCTATGCATATTGTTGTCTACATGCCTCCTGTTGGAAATTGTGCATCCACCAGACTGTATAGAGAAATAGGTTCTCTATGTGTTTCCTCTAAAAATACTGATGAACCAAACTGTATAGGGATCTGGTCCTATATCAGTTGGGTACAGTGCTAATTTTGTATGAGCCCACCAAATAGTAGAGTACTTGGTCCTCTGTGGGGGTTTGCTGTGAATGCTAGTAAAGTTGTATGTAAATAAGGCCGAGGATTTTTACGTGGAAAATCCCAAACAAGGGGATCAAAAAACCACGACCTACACCTGTAGGCTTTTAACTTCACTAACTTGCAATCTCCCTATTACAAGCCATTTTACAATAACCCTATTGCAAAGACTTTAACTAACTTGTGATGCTCTCATCACAAGCCACTCTATAACTATCCTAGTTACAAAGAATTTGACTAACTTGTGGTATTTCCACCACAAGTCACTTTGTCACACTACGGTTTCAAAGGCTTTGACTAACTTGTGATGTTTCAACCACAAGCCACTTTGTCACACTACGGTTACAAAGGATTTTACTTATGACTCAACCTAATCAACGCTTCTAAGAAAGCCAGATAAGAATAACAATGAAGAACACATAACAAAGACTCAACAACCATAAGGATTAAGATATCATCAATCTCGGATCAGGTCCTTGAGGTTGCAGCAGCTTTGTTCTTGAGAGAGGTTCTTAAGCACTTGAGAGAATTTTCGTTTTTTGTATTTGCATGTGTTGAAACCTGAATCTTGTGCCTTGCATAAGGTTTATACTACACAAGACATCCTTAGTGATTTCCAATCTCAATGGGAAGTGACTGTTGCACTATCTGCTGCACTGTTGCAGTCAGTCACTTTCTGCAGTTGCTTTCCAGTTGTAGTTGACTTGTACTTCTGTCAGAGAACCCTAAGGGACTAGGTCCTTGTTGTGTTCCTCTTTGTACAGTTGCGGACGGTCACTTTCTACAGTTGACTTGTACTTCTGTCAGGGGAGCACTAAGGGATCAGGTTCCTGATCTGGTTCTTGTGCACACTGCCTAGATTGTCTTGACTTGAGTAACTTGAATGATGTTTTGTATAAACTCATTGG
The DNA here is from genome assembly GCF_000393655.2 of Nicotiana sylvestris. NCBI lineage: Eukaryota > Viridiplantae > Streptophyta > Magnoliopsida > Solanales > Solanaceae > Nicotiana > Nicotiana sylvestris. The sequence goes on from NC_091068.1 coordinate 163,564,389, forward strand.
AGGTACACCTTGATCACATCACTTGAAGTGATGTGAGCACTTTAGTTGGTCAGAGAATGAGTGGGCGCTGGAAACAGTGTAGTGCGGCAGAATCTTCGTTTCTAGTTGTGTCCAATTGACTTTGTACTACCGTGCAGAACCCACAAGAGTATTAGGTCCTTATTTGGTTTCCTACCTTCTGAAGCTGTAGCAAGTTCACATTTGGCTGGAATCCGTTAGATGCAGTGTAATCCAAGTGAATAGGTTCCCTATCTGGTTCTTGACATTAAGTTTGTTAGATCATCAAAACACAAGACAAAGATATTGAAAACCTATCAATTTCCCCCTTTTTGATGATGACAAACTTAGCATTGAATACGAGAAGTTAGAGTTCAGAGAACCAGATTGAATAACAGGATACCACAGGTTCCCCATGACTTTATGCCTTTACTTACACATGTTTCCTCAGATGTTCCCCCTGACTTTTTACTATCATTCTTGGTATTTTATCTGGTTCCATACAAAAAGTTTGTTAGATCATCAAAACATAGATTAAAAGACATTAGGCCCATCAATTTCTCCATTTTTGATGATGCCAAACTTTTAACATTGATGACTATCTTGGTGCTCCCCTGACAGAAGTACAAGTCTACTGCAGAAAGTGATCGTCCGCAACTGTACAAAGAGGAACACAACAGGGACCTGGTCCCTTCTCTGACAGAAGTACAAGTCAACTATTTAATTGAACCAGATAAGGTAACAGCAACCACATATGTTCCCCCGACTCTATTCTTAACCCTGCCATATGTTCCCCCTGATACAGACATATGTTCCCCTGACTCGATTCACTCGATTCTTCCCCCTTTTGGTATCAACAAAAAGACACAATCAGATGTAAAGGCATAAATAAGTCCAATAAAGCTAACTCATGCCACATATGTGCACACAATCATGATAGAAAAGAGAAGCAAAAGTGAAAACAAGAATTGTACAAGCAAAAGAAGAGCTATTTTATTGAGAAGAAATTTGATTGTTTCAACAGGAGAAGCAATGGTGAGATCCAACATGCCATCAAAAAGAAAAACAACAGCCACAGACTCATCAGAGCAAAAGATAACTGGCTACTGAGAGGATCCTAGGGGGCATTAGAAGAGGGAGGCTTGTAAGAGGAGGCAACAAAAGATAAAAGGTTTTGAGAGCTAGGTCCATGCGTGCAGTTGCAGACAACTGTTAGTCAAGCAGTTTTCTCGCAGGTTTTCCACTAGTTTCCTAAGTCCAGAACTTGTCTCATACCTGCCATCTCCTAGATTTTCGGGCAAGCGTGCAACCCAACAAGACTTTTCTAGGTACTCAGACTCTCCTGCGCAAGGCCACTGTCGCTTGGCATGGTCTTTATTGAACCAGGTCCTCCCACAGTTTCCCATTTTTGTTTTCTAGACATTTCAACAAACTTCCCGTTCCTGCTTGCAACAGCCATAATGGCACTTTTCAAAACAAATCGTTCTCAACCACAACTTTTGTAGATCTTTTTACTAAGGAACTAGGTTCCTCCACAACATTTTTATCAACCTCAACCACTGGAATGTGTTTATCAGCCACAGCTTCCCCATATTTCATCAACCTCTTCTTCTTTTTCTTAATACTCTGCTTACTCTTCTGCAAGGCAGACTCAAAAGCCTCTTTCTTCTACAACCACCTGGTTTCTTTCAGCTAAAAGAGAATCAGGTTCTTCAACATGTTTTTATGTGACAGTGTCATGAACCGGAGACTCAAAAGGCTCCAGAGTCCTTTCATCCCCTAAGAATGGAGTTTCTTCCCCCTGAGATTCAGGAACAGAGGAGAAGTAGGGTTTGCAACACATGGAAGTAAGACAGGGTTTGATGGATGAGTAGAGGTGACTAGAGATGAGGAAGAAACTGGTATGGGTACAGTAGTATCAGGGATAGTGAAGAAGTGGGTTACTGGTGATGGTGTTAATGGGGAGGAGATGTGGGAGTGATGTTTATGGAAAGAGAAAAGACAATTATTCGTTGTCCATGGTGATAAAAGTGATAGAGAGTTCTGAAGGAAAAATTAAAAAGATGCAAAGGGAGACAATGGTTTAGAACTACTGGTCTGAAAAATCGGCTGATGTAGCAGTTGAATTAATTTTGCTATCCTTTTTTTCATTTGAACAAGCATGCGAAAAACACATTACTACTAACCTGTGGTGCAGGAACCAAGTTCCTGACCTATTTTTGTAAAAGGGTTTTTGCATCTCTCCTCCGAAGTTCAACACTGTAACTTTAGCTTCTATGATCATCATGTGTGTTTACCTGCAATGGTATGGATGTGAGTTAGGCCTAGTTAGAAAACACTTTAGCCAATTTTACCTTAGTGTGACTATCATAGTCATGTCAGCAGAACCAGGTTCTCAATTAGGTTTAAGTAATCCCAGTGCCATCTTGTTTCTCAAAGTGTTCCCTGCTCAGAGCTTTGGTGAAGATATCTGCAATTTGATCATCTGTGCAACAAAATCTTATAGAAATAAGACCTTTTTTCCACATTGTCCCTAAGAAAATAGTGTCTGACATCAATGTGCTTGGTTTTCTTGTGTTGAACCGGGTTCTTTGCCCTGTTGAGAGCACTAGTGTTATCACATAGAAGCAGTACACAATCAGTGTATACACCAAAAACTTCCAATTATTGCTTGATCCACAGAGAATGAGCACATCACGAGGTAGCTACAACATATTCTACTTCAGCTGTTGAGAGAGCTACTGAGTTTTGTTTACTTGTACCCCATGAGATAAATCATGATCTAAGAAAATGAACCATTCCAGATGTGTTTTTCCTATCCACTAGATAACCTACATAATCAGCGCCAGCATAACCAATAAGGTTGAAATTGTCACCTGAAGGATAGTATAGAACCAGGTTCTGTGTGTCCTTAAAATTTCTCAGAATTCTCTTAGCAGCCTTCATGAGGATATTCCTTAGAATTTGATTGGAACCTTGCACATAATCTCACACCAAATACAATGTCTGTCCTACTGGCAGTAAGGTAGAGTAGAGATCCAATGATTCCCATGCTTCCATGTCAAACCTTTTCAAGAGTTCTTTGATGCATTTCTGCTAACTGATACATGTTCCCTTTATGGACTGCTTCACTTGAAGACTCAGGAAGACATTTAGTTCCACATCATACTCATTTCAAACCACTTCCCATGAGTTTACAAAATTCTTCACATAATGAGTTAGTTGTAGCTCCAAATATGATGTCATCCACATAAATCTGATCAATGAGCGGGTTCCTTCCCTATTTCTTCAAAGACAATGTATTGTCAATCTTTCCTCTTGTGAAGCCATTTTTCCAAGAGAAACTTGGATAATCTCTTGTACCAAGCTCTAGGGGCCTGCTTCAATTCGTACAGTGCTTTATCCAATTTTGAATACATGTTCGGGATGTACATGACGTTCAAAAGCCTGGAGGTAGCTTGATATAGACTTCTTCTTTGAGAAAACCATTTAGGAAGTCACTCTTCACGTCCTTTTGGAATAAGGTGAATTCCATATGTGAACCAAAGGCAATGTGGATCCTAATAGCTTCTATGCGAGCTACTAGGCCAAAAGTCTCATCATAATCGATCCCTTCCTCTTGATTGAATCCTTGGACAGCAAGCCTTGCTTTGTTCCTTGTATCATTTCCATGTTCATTCGATCATTCCTGAATACCCACCTGGTCCCTATGTTGGTTCTGTTTGAGGGTCTAGGTACTAGGTGCCATACCTTGTTTCTTTCAAGTTGATGCAGTTTCTCTTGCATTTCAGTAATCCAGTCTGCATCGTACAAGGCTTCCTTGATATTTTTGGGTTTTTTTGGGGATAGAAATGTTGAGAAGGCTAGGGAATTTCAGGTTTTTGATCTTGTCTGAACTCTAGAATCAAGGGGTGATTATATTATCAAGTAAATGGGAGCTTTTGTGTTTCCAATTTGGGACTGAAGATTGATTGGTAGAGAAACTGGGTAAGTTAAATGGATTTCCCTGCACTCCTTGTTCAGTTACTTGGGGAGTGCCTTGTACTGCATCTCCAACTCTTTCTTCTGCTTCAGGGGGTAGTAATGGAAGTACCAGGTTCCTCTTAAGAAGTAGAAGAGGATGTTGCATTGTCTCTCACCTGTCTCCTTCATCTTACTCATCAAATCAGCCTTCCCATTTGAAGCTCCAGATATTTCCCAGGGACCAAAAGTGGTTCATTATCTTAATCATCACTGTTTCCTCCTTTTTAGAGGAGGATATCTCGTTGAATGGCATATGAACACTTCCTTCCACACAATGTGCCATTTTGTTGTAGACTTTGTGGGCTTTGCTTTGATGGGAGTATCCCAGAAGGATTCCTTCATCACTTTTTGCATTAATTTCCCAAGCTGGTCCTTCTCGTTGTTGAGAACACAAAAGCTCAGCATTTTCATCCAAAGGTTCTCAGATGAGTCAGCTTAGTTTTTCTCCTAGTCAGCAACTCATAGGGGGTTTTGTTCATGAGAGGTCTGATCATGCGCCTCTTTTCACTCCTGCTCAGTATTCCCATAGGAATTGCATGCTTCGTATTCTTCGAACTTTGAATTTGACAGACCATGGAACAGGTCCTTCTTCATTAATATCTCCAGAAGTGAGAAACTTGTAACCCCCTAATCTTTTATGCCAAGTCTTCAAATCATTATCAACTGCATTCAAGCAGCTCATATTACCAGCTTAGACACGAACTTCTACTATGTTTTCTTCCACATACCTAGAATGCACCCTTTCTTTCCATTTTCCAAAGGGTACGTCCCTTCCTTGCAGGGCTTTCAGTGAGAGAAAATCCATGGTATTTCTAGTCAAGTGCTTTGAGCATCTACTGTCCATGATCCATTGTAGTCCACTTCCTCCCATTGTTCCCTACACATCTAAATTATGGGTTAGATTTAGGAACCCAAACTAGTTTAGGTCCCTTGTTATGATAAAAGGGATGGATAAGGGCTTTTCTAGTCCATGCAGGCAGCATTGGTTTCTTGCGAGCGGTACCTGGTCCCCTATTAGTAGTCACTTTGTTAGTAAACACTTTGTTTTTCTGAACAGATTGAGCCCTGGCCTGGCAATTTTCCTTGAAGTGCCCATTGTTCCCACAGTCGGTACATAACCAGTTATCAGGAATTGTGACGTACTTGCTATAAGGGTTGTAATGATCTGTCTCCTTTTGGAACCTCATTCCCCACCTGTTTCCACTATTACTAAAGTACATGGCAGTGACAGCATCTAAGGACCAAGTCCACTTGAGAGATTTCTCAAGATCACTTTTTATTCTCTTCAATTCAGCTTGAAGCTGCCTATTTTTCTTGAGTTCACCACATATCCTAGTTCAAACAGCTTTCAACTCATTTTCAAGCCTAATGTGTTCCTCACTGGCTCTCTCCTTCCTTTTCTAGAATTTTAAGGTTTTGACTTAATCTCAGGTTTCACTATTGTTTCCCTTAGGTCTGTAATTTATGCCAAAAGATCATTCTTTTCTTTTCTGAAAAGTTCAATGGTTTTCTTATGGTCAGTAACTACAGCCACTAAGTCATCTCTAGTTTGTTCAGATTCTGCTAATTCTAAGGTCAAGGAATCCTTATCCTCCACAGACTATGAAAGGCACTAATTAATACATTAGCTAAAAACATGAGTTTTCTTGGAGAATAGGATTTCAGATTTCTCTAAACATCCCTGAAATTTACCTCTTTGTTGTCATCGTCTTCATCATCATCTGATTGAGCCATTAAAAAAAGTTGAGTCATATTCATCTGATCTTTTCTCTTGAAGTTCTTGGAGAATTCTTGCTTCAAGAGAGGACAATTTTTCATGAATTGCCCAGCCTTTCCACACTTGTAACAAAGATCATTGTCCTTTGATCTATTAGAGTTGTCCCTTTTTAGCACTTCTCCATTTCTTGTGACCATCTTCTGAAACCTTTTGGTTAAGTAAGCCATGTCACTATCTTTCTCACTCGAATCATTATTAGCAGCTTTTAAGTTCCAGGTACTTTTCCTTCTTTGGTTCTCTCCTTTCAAAAGTTGGTGGAGCAGCCATGAGGATCCTTCCTAGGTGTTAGCCTGATAGGAGGAACCCGCTATGATACCAATTGTTGGAAACTATGCGTCCACCAGACTATATAAAGAAATAGGTTTTCTATGTATACTAATGAACCAAACGGTATAGGGATCTGGTCCTATATCAGTTGGGTACAATGCTAATTTTGTGTGAGTCTACCAAATAGTATAGTACCTGGTCCTTTGTGGGGTTCTGCTGTGAATGCTAGTAAAGCTGTATGTAAATAAGGCCGAGGATTTTTACGTGGAAAAATCTCATACAAGGGGATCAAAAAACCACGACCTACACCTGTAGGCTTTTAACTTCACTAACTTGCAATCTCCCTATTACAGGTCACTTTACAATAACCCTATTGCAAAGACTTCAACTAACTTGTGATGCTCTCATCACAAGCTACTCTATAACTATCCTAGTTACAAAGAATTTGACTAACTTGTGGTATTTCCACCACAAGCTACTTTGTCACACTACGGTTACAAAGGTTTTCACTAACTTGTGATGTTTCCACCATAAGCCACTTTGTCACATTACGATTTCAAAGGATTTTGCTTATGACTCAACCTAATCAACGCTTCTAAGAAAGCTAGATAGGAATTACAATGAAGAACACATAACAAAGACTCAACAACCATAAGGATTAAGATATCATCAATCTCGGATCAGGTCCTTGAGGTTGCAGCAACTTTGTTCTTGAGAGAGGTTCTTGAGCACTTGAGAGAATTTTATTTTTTTGTATTTGCAAGTGTTAGAACCTGAATCTTGTGCCTTGCATAAGGTTTATACTACACAAGACATCCTTAGTGATGTCCAATCTCAATGGGAAGTGTCTGTTGCACTGTCTGCTGCACTGTTGTAGTCAGTCACTTTCTGCAGTTGCTTTCCAGTTGTAGTTGACTTATACTTCTGTCAGAGAACCCTAAGGGACTAGGTCCTTGTTGTGTTTCTCTTTGTACAGTTGCGGACGGTCACTTTCTACAGTTGACTTGTACTTCTGTCAGAGGAGCACCAAGGGTTCAGGTTCATGATCTTGTTCTTGTGCACACTGCCCAGATTGTCTTGAGTTGAGTAACTTGAATGATGTTTTGTATAAACTCATTGTAGGTAAACCTTGATCACATCACTTGAAGTGATGTGAGCACTTTAGTTGGTCAGAGAATGAGTGGGCGCTAGAAACAGTGTAGTGCGGCAGAATCTTCGTTTCCAGTTGTGTCCAATTGACTTTGTACTACCGTGCGGAACCCACAAGAGTATCAGGTCCTTGTTTGGTTTCCTACCTTTTGAAGCTGTAGCAAGTTCACATTTGGCTAGAATCTGTTAGATACAGTGTAATCCAAGAGAGTCAGGTTCCCTGTTTGGTTCTTGACATTAAGTTTGTTAGATCATCAAAACACAAGACAAAGATATTGAAAACCTATCACCTCCTTGCACCCTATTCATGTACCCTCAATGAGATTCCTATATATTCCCTATCTTTTTCACCCTTGTGTGCAAACCTGCTTGCTCAAGTGCCGGTGAATCTGAACCTTCTATGATTGACTGGCTGTCTACTGAATTTGTTCTCTCCATAATTGTTTTCAAAATGTTATCAGTATTCTTCTAAAAAACTAGTTTTCATTCGTAGCATTTTCTTAAAACTGGTCTATTCCAGAAAATCTTTTTTCACTCCTAAAAAGTTATCCCCACACTGTTTTCACTAAGTCTTTCAAACTATGTCTAGCACTCTCACTTACTCTTAGGTTATTATGTTCTGCCCCTCTGGTATGTATACTACTTAGGGATCCTTGAGATCTCTCTGAACTCTGGCATATGAGTGCTGGCTCTTCTACACTACATATAACCAGTCCCTATTTAAGAAAAGTCTTGGTGTGAGAACTGTCCGGGATCTTTGAGGTCCTTAGGGAACTCTGACACACCTGGACACTTGTTGGATATGAGATTTCTTAGCATTTGAGCCTACATTGAAGGCCTGATAATCCTAGGTTACTTTGCGCCTGCTTCAGGCTCCCTACAGTATCATTTTACATTTTCATCTATGTAATTTATTCAATCCTGGTTTGTAATAATTATTTGTAAACAAATATTGGGGTAACTAGTGAAAGGGGAGGGTTACTATGTGATTCTGTGGGGTAAATTGGGTAGAATCCATGCTTTAGGTGTTACATTATATTGAGTTGTTGTAGAAATCATGTTCTAGGATTGTATGACGCACTAGATATCATGATTTAGGTTTGCTATGCTTACTCTCATTAAACCATGCAAAATTTGTGCATTAGATATCTTGATTTAGGATAATCACGTTTATTGCTTCTGCATATCACATGTTATAGTTCATCATCTCACTTTTGATTCTGTATAAGTAGCTATCACTTAGAAATTTTGCCATTAAGTTACTAATATTGTTTAATAAAATAACCTTCTCCATGTGCATTAGAGATCCTGTTTTAGGACTACACGTGCATTTGCCTTGAGATATGTCGCTAAAATAAATAGGTTAAAACAGCCCTCACACACGTATCATGTCCCTGGTATGAATTAGTATAAAATCACCTGCTATAATATTCGTCACTTAGATCAGCATGCCTATAGGATGAAAGAACTTCAAACAGTTCAGGAAGTCCCTAGATTGTGACTGCATATACACACCTAGGCAAGCCTTAGGTCGTTAGATAACTGTGAAACCAGATTTGTTTATATGTGAATTGTTCACGCTTAACAGGCTATAAAACTAGTAGGCAAACTGGTTAGGATTTCGCCACTTCCCTTAAAACAAACTCTGCATATCATGTATCTATGACATTCATCTAGATATCATGTTCCTAGGCTTTCTGAACTTTTTCAAAATCAGCTGCTTGAGACGTGTTGTTTATTTCCCTATGTATCTGTGGAGGTAAATATGAGCCTTTACCTGCTTCCTTATTTGACAGTCCTATGTGTTATTTGTTGTCGCCTAGACTTTTCCCTTTTAAACACATTAGGATTGTCTAGAACTGCCTAAGTCTAGAGGTCCTAAATTCCTCCGGGGCCACAAGGAAGGGATGGGTAACAGCATGTTTAGAGGTCGTTAATCAAACTCACTTATATAACCATTAAAGAGGGGTAATGGTAGTAAAAGGATATGATGACCTGCACGCTAATGTCACGTGTAGACCCTCTAGTTGAGGAGGATTACCGGGCATTGCACAGATTGATCCTGTAGGCTAATCACCTTAGGACTTCCCTTTCCCAATTCATATATGTGTTTAAATTATCTAAACTTCTCTCATATATGTGCATTGGACCATCTCAACTTCCTTGGTCATATATGTATTTAGACTGTTAAAACTACCTTTATTTACAAATATGTGCTAAGACTGCTTACTTGTTAATTGACTAATTCGCATAGTTTAAAGTTCAGCTGGGACCCACCATTGTGGACCGCAAGGGGTGCCTAACACCTTCCCCTCAAGGTTATTTCGAGCCCTTATCCTAATCTCTGGTAATGCAAAACTGGTTACATGACTTAATTGCTCCAGGTGCCCTAACGCACCTTAATCCGTTAGGTGGCGACTCTTCAAATACCCAATTCCCAAAAGAAAACGAGTTATTCCCCCATGAATGTCGAAACCCGGACTTCCCCGCAAAAAGGGGAAAAAAGGGGGCGCGACAGCATGCCGATTCTGCTGAGGATATTTTAGGCTCTTACCATAACGAACTTATTTTTGTGAATTAGTCTTAAGCATGCAGTCGCGCCCCCTTTTTTCCCCCTTCCAACGGAGAGGAGTTTCCGGATTTCGACATTCATGGGGTGTAATGACTCATTTTCTTTTGGGAATAGAGTATTTGAAGAGTCGCCACCTAATGATTTAAGGCGCATTAGGACACCCATAGAGTTCTTTTACAACTATGTTTGATAACCAGAGATTGGGTAAGGGCTTGTAATTATCCTAAGGAGAAGGTGTTAGGCACCCCTCAGGATCCACTAGTGTGGTTCCCGGCCAGATAGTTTTTTGTGAATTTTCAATTAGCAAGTAATCAAATAAAAGGCTTAAGTAATAGGGGAATTAAGTTTAAATACACAAGTGCAAACAATTATTAAAAGTTAGGGTTTTGTTATAAGCTAGACATGCTTGTAAAAATGAAAGGGTGTCCAAGGTTTGTTTATAATATGGATCACCTTAATGCAATACCCGGTATGACACTCCTCAGAAGAGACACGTGGTATTAGCGCACCGGTCATCATATCCATATCTACCCTTCCCACCCTGTTAAGGTATTAAAGCATAGATTGGTTTCGACCTCTATTGCATGCTATTACCCGTCTCATTCCTATCAGTCTCAGAGGAACTTAGGACTACTATTTTTAAAAAAGGGAGGATTTTAGGCTGACTCTTAGGTTTAAGGGTAAAAATACTAAGGCGACATACAAAACATGTAGGACTGCATTTTGAGGGGAACATATAAACAATTAGAGGGCTCATATATACCTCTGCAAACAATGCATATAAATAGCATGACTTAACATAGTTAAGGTCTGAATTTTAAAATCCTAAAGCAGAGTTTGAGTCAGAACCAGATTCATTACATAACTCAGAAAAGCAGTCTGAATCAGGCCTGCGTGCTGGTTGTAGCATTTGGTAATTAACAAAGGCAATTCCAGTTTTATTTAAACAGTTACCTAAGGCTTGCCTAGGCATAATAGTGATGAACTATGAGCATGATATCTATATTGATTAAGAATGCAGTAGAGTAGTGGTTAATTTTAAACATGCGATTTGGATCCTATAGGCATGCTCTCTAATGATATTGATTAACACAAAAAGAGTAGGTTATTTAATGTGATTCAGACAGGCACGAGTCAAACTGATTTTTAACTAAACTGGTTTTAGACCTTGTAGGCATGATTTCTATTATAGCTAATTTTAAATCCTATAGGCATGGTATCTAATTATTAAAAGCTGACTTTGGACTTATAGGCATGATCTCTAAGGGAAACAAATCTGGATATATGATGTAATGAAAAATTGGACTTCAATTACTTTACATCTAATAGGCATGATATCTAATTATAAAGCGGATTTTTAACCCTATAGGCATGATCTCTACTATTAAAGCCATTTAGACCCTATAGACATGGTTTCTAATTGTGAAAAGTAAAGCATGCAGAATATATTTTAAACCAAAGCAGATCCTATAGGCATGTTATCTAATAGACAATATATGAAATCAAAATAGACCCTATAGGCATGCTATTTACCCACAAGATACAACTACCCACCCTTTTTTCATAATCACCCCATAATTGTTTACAAATTATTACAGACAAATGATTGAATTACAAAAGAAGTGCTGAAATAAGAAATTACAACCAAAGGAAGCCTGATCTTGACTTCCTCTCTGAGTTATGTAAGGAACCACTTCAATGCCAGAATTTCAAAGCCTTTTCTCATATCTGGGTGTGTCAGAGTTCCCTAAGGACCTCAAGGGATCCCGGGTAGTGCTCACACCCAGATTTACATAACCAAATAGAATGAGTGCAGTGTGGAAGGGCCAGCCCTTATTTGTCCAAGTTCAGAGGGAGCTCAAAGGTCCTAAGGCAAGGCTCACACAAGAAGGGTAGAACATAGATTCTAAGAATATAGTGGAAGTGCAGAACATAGTTTGAAAAAGAGATTTATTTTTAAAAGCTGGACTGACAACCCATTTTGAAAGTAATTAGTGACAGAGGTGATTTAACTCAAAACTACATAGAATCAGTAGGCATTCAAAGGGGTCAAGGGATTTTGGGGATACATTTTCCTGTAAGCACATGAACCCAGCAGGGGTCTGGTTTGGTCATGCACAACAATATCTGATGCTAGCATGGCCACAAACCAGTCGAAGTAACACAAACACATAGAGGGGATATAGGGGTTTAGGGGTTCATAAGACATAGTATGCTTTAAAATACACATAGGGGAAGCATTAATCTAAGGGAAAAGGGAACATATTACAACATGCTAGTAATGTAACTTGACTGCAAAAACATGAGCAGAAGTAGGCAAGAGTGAAAGAAACTGAAGCAACTAAAGAAGTATGTTGTTGTTGAGACTTAAAAAATTAACTAGGACATACTAGTAGAGAAGCAAAGTGCAGAAAGGTAAAGCAAGCAAGATTCCACAGTCTAGCTTTGGCTTTCAGCCGGCTACACAAAGCAATAGCACAAGTAGTAGTAAATAAGGAGATAGTTTTTAGTGTAAGTGTGTGTTCTGAACTCAAATTGTTCGTGTTTTTTGAAAGAAGAGGGGGTAGGGTATTTATAGTTTTGAAAAAGAGTGAAGAATAAGGTAATAAGTAAAGTCTTGATACATACATGGAAATAATCAATCATAATCAATTAACACAAGTGATTCCCTTTAATTAAGAAATCACTGCTTAACGGATACTAACAGGGTTAATTAAGGAAAGAAATCAGCTTGAAACAGATTGATTCTTGCCATATAATGGGGCAGTAAAAGTATGAAGTAAATGATTGAGTCTAAGTACAAAAATATGCTTAATTTTGGGAAAGGATTCAAGGTAAAACATCACAGTAAAGGAGGGGAATCAATTAATTCAAACAAATGAGTAAAATTATGTTTCATAAGAAAACTTTTGCAATCGGTCGCAATATTGAGGGAATTAGGATCATTCAAGAAAGAGTCATGACTCTGCATTTTGACATATAAATAGCGAGGAATGAACATGCGTGCAGGGTCAAACATGTTGACAAAAAGAAGCAACACTAACATACAGTATTAGCATGAATAAGCGATGATTCAGTAGTAAAAGAAATCAACTCGAAGCATAGTAGTTGGCAAGGTCAAGTAGTCACATAGAATTAGAGTGTAGAGATCCAAACTAACAGGTAAGAAAGTCAGAAACAAGTAAAGACCTTCAAACTCATAGTAATAAGCGAGGACAATAGTCGAGTTTAAGAGATGATAAGAACTTAGAATCAGATAAGTCACACAAAGAAAAGAGAGTCAGAAACAAAGAATGTAATCGAACAAGCATATACTCAAACAAATAGTTTCAGAACTCGGATAAGACCAAAAGACCTAGGGTTTTCAACAATAGTCGAGTTTAAAAGATGGTAAAAACTCGGAATCAAATAAGTCAAACAGGGACAAAGAACTTAATCGAACAAGCATACACTCAAACAAACAAGGACAGTTTCAGAAACTAGATAAGACCAAAAAAGACTTAGGGTTTCCAACATGCTGAATCAAGTAGAAGGAAAGCATAAACAAGTTGTTTGAACGTAGTAAAATCATAAACAACATTAAAATTAGAGAAGAAATCTTTAAAAATTTAAGAGAAAACCCTAATCGTTGAAAAATAAAGAGCCATTTTGAAAGAAAATCTGAAAACCTTTAAGAAGTTCATAATATGCATAGATCTAAGATAGATCTGAAAAAAATTGAAAGATCTTAAAAGTTTAGGGTTTCAGAGAACCCAGAAAAAGTGAGGAAGATTTTAAAAAGTTACCGATCTAGCCGGAAAAGTCAAGGATTTGACATGAAAGGCCATGGATGGTCGGAGAAAGGCCATGAACATAAGTTGAGTAAGGACTGGACCAGATCTCTTCAAGATTTGTCCATGAAATCACACAAACGGGCCACCAGAGGGTGTAAGAGGCTGGTATACATCTCGAACGGCCATGGGAGACCATGGATTAGGTAGGGATAAAGGTGGATTAGGGTAGAATTGGGTGGCGGCGGCTAGGTTTCATGTGAGGATGCAGAGAGAATTGAGAGGAGAGGAATTCAGGGGCGACGGGTGGTGAGAAGTGAGTTAGGGTAAGGGGTCATTTGGGTTTAATTATCGAAGGGTGAATGGTGGTTGTTGATCTAAATGATCAACGGCCTAGATTAAAAGGGTATGAGGGGAATCCGGGTTTGGGTTGGTTGAAATTGAGTTGGGGTCGGGTTTAATTGAAGTTGGGCTGGGGAAATTGGGTTTGATTTGGGGTTAAATTTAGGCTAAAAATTAAATACAAATGGGTTGTTATTTAAATAGCCAATTTTCCCTTTTTAAATTATAAAAAATAGTAAATAAATTTCTGAAAATAAATTGGAAGCATTGAGATGATTTATAACACATAAATAAAAATTTAAAAATATAGGGCTTAATTTTATGAATATAAAACTCAATTAAATCTTAAAAAGACTAATGTTGCAATTATATGCAATTAGCTTTAAAAAATACAAAATAAATTGTAAAAATATGTAAAAAATTTCTTAGTCATATTTTGGCATAAATATAAATATCCAATAAATGAATCATTAGAAATAATAATTTTGGACAAAATTATTGGGATTATATGGATAAAAGGGGACAATAAATCAATTTAAACCTTTGAAAATTATGGAAAAATAATAAAACATTTGGACATGCTTATATATGCATATATATGTTATTTGAAAGTATTTTTCATATTGAAAAATATATAGGGAAAAATTGGGTATCAACAGCTGCCCATCTTTACCCGGGAAGAATGAAATAGTTGTCAGGTAAAGATATGATGGCCAATTTTGACCGAGCGAAATGGTTTGAAGAAACATTTTAGGCCGCACCCTGGCTTCTGAGTTGCCTACATATCCCTGGTTTTACAGAAATCAGGTCGTATGTAGTTCAGGATTCGTCGCCGGAGTATGCCGATGGAGACTTTTCAAGAACGGGCGCAATATCCAGGACGGGGTGAGTGGACGGCTTGTGGGAATGATTAGGTTGGATATGGATACGGGAATTAGAGCGAGATCGCTCCTGCTGGGATGGTCGTTGCTTGCCGGTTTACCTGCAATGAAACAATACAGGCGTATGTTGTGCATTAATTTAAACATGATGCAAATTCCCGTCGGACCATGAATGTTGTCTTTGGACGGTTAGGATGACGTCCTTAGACCATGACGTCCTGGGCCATGAAGCATATGATAAAGGATTCGCAGGACATGAAATGATGCTCTTGGGCTATAAGGATAGTGCCTCCGAATGATGATGCCTTCGGATGAGTTGGCGATATTTTAGCCCATGAAGGATGCAATAGCATGATGCGGACAAGACAGAGCTTAGTCTTGCGAATTGAAGGGCAGATCTTAGCCCGTAAGAAAAGCGAAATAAATAGTGCGTAGTTTCGAAGAAAACGGGAGGCATAGCTTAACCTCGGAAGGCAAAATGATAGCCTTATGCAAGATGCAAATGCAGAGAGAGGTAGAGCTTAACCTCGGAAGGCAGAACGGTAGACTTATGCAGGATGCAGATGGAGATAGCGTTTAGTCTCGGAAGGCAGAAAGGTAGCGTTATGTAGATTGGAAGGCAGAATGGTAGCCTTATGCAGGATGCAGGTGGAGACAGCGTTTAGTCTTGGAAGGCAGAAGGTAGCCTTATGCAGATCGGGAGGTAGAATGGTTGCCTTATGGAATAATGCGGATGGAGACAGTGTTTAGTCTCATAAGGCAGAATGGTAGCCTTATGCAATGCAGATGCAGATGGAGACAGGGTTTAGTCTCAGAAGGCAGAATGATAGCCTTATGCAAGAATGCGGATGGAGACAGTGTTTAGTCTCGGAAGGCAAAATGGTAGCATTATGCAATGCAGATGCAGATGGAGACAGCGTTTAGTCTCGGAAGGCAGAATGGTAGCCTTATGCAAAATAAAATAACGAATGATAGTAGAGTTTTCTTAGCTGATAGAAGATTGTGATATTGTGATTACTGAGAGCATCGTGTCAGACAAAAAATCATTGGTGTGTGTGGATAGCAAATGTTGGTAAGTGCAACATTTTTGTTTGTCCCATGGGTGTATAGTATGTTTGATGATTTCGCAATCCTAGTGCCTGCATCCAAAGAAAAAATCATGAGTTTTGTAAGGGGGGAAGGTTAGTTTGTATCCCCGCTGGCTTTGCTTGACTTGCTCGGCTTTGATCTAGTGATATTGTCTGTAGCATTGGGGTAGCGTTGCTAAACAAAGCAGTTTCGATAATAAACATGCAATGATTTTGTAAGAGTATGACATAAGTGTATAATTAAAAATAGTTTTTAGATAAAACGACGACTGTGATGCGGTTCGGGACATTGCAACCACTCTTGCTAAGGAATTTTGACAGTCCTCCTCAAAATTCTGCCCCAGTTTAATGGGTTGATGCTTCTGACTGTTGCTTGCGACGATCGACTGAAATTACTTCAGAATTTTGAGGGTCCTCCTCAAAATTCTACCCTAGTTTCCAATCGCGAGGGGAAATGAAATTTTTATTGAATTGTGACCGAACCCATAGGGTTGCCTATGTATCCCCTCTTAAACGGGAATTAGGTCAGGCGTAGTTCAGTTTACATCATATAAGGGAAGCATAAAGATTACACATAGTAACGTTTGACTGCATCTGAATTGATCGACTTTGGCCAAACTTCTCCGTCCATTTCTACAAGTATGAGGGATCCTCCTGTCAGAAACCGGTGAACCATGTATGGACCCTGCCAGTTGGGAGAGAACTTCCCCTTGGCTTCATCTTGATGTAGAAAAATTCTCTTTAACACCAGCTGCCCCGGTATGAACTGTCTTGGCTTGACTCTTTTGTTGAAGGCTCTGGATATTTTGTTCTGATAGAGTTGACCATGGCATACTGCATTCATTCTTTTTCCATCTATAAGGGCTAGTTGCTCATAGCGACTTTTTATCCACTCTGCATCGTCGAGCTCAGCTTTTTGTATGATCCTTAGGGAAGGAATTTCTACCTCAGCGGGAATGACAGCCTCTATACCATAAACCAGTGTATAGGGGGTTGCTCTGGTTGATGTGCGGACTATGGTGCGATATCCCAATAGAGCAAATGATAACTTCTCGTGCCACCGTTTATGCTTCTCTATCATTTTCCTCAATATCTTCTTGATATTCTTGTTGGCAGCTTCTACAACTCCATTCATTTGAGGACTGTAGGCTGTGGAATTCTTGTGGCTGATCTTGAAAGTCTC
Source organism: Nicotiana sylvestris (assembly GCF_000393655.2). NCBI lineage: Eukaryota > Viridiplantae > Streptophyta > Magnoliopsida > Solanales > Solanaceae > Nicotiana > Nicotiana sylvestris. The sequence goes on from NC_091068.1 coordinate 163,581,438, forward strand.
ACACATAGCTTTTATCAAGTCACTGTTGAGGTTGCAGCCATTATCAGTAATGATTGACTCTGGAATTCCGAATCGACAAAAGATGCGGTCGCGGACAAAGTTTGCCATGACTTTCTCAGTTACTGTTCTGTAAGATGCTGCTTCTACCCACTTGGTGAAATAGTCTATGGCTACCAGGATAAACCTATGTCCATTGGAAGCGGCAGGCTCGATTGGTCCAATAACATCCATCCCACAAGCGGCAAACGGCCATGGTGATCTTGTTGTATTAAGCTCATTTGGAGGTACCTTTATCATGTCTGCATGTATCTGACAGTAGTGGCATTTCTGGACATACTGGATGCAGTCCGTTTCCATGGTCATCCAAAAGTAACCAGCCCGGAGTATCTTTTTATCTAAGACAAAATCATTCGTATGTGGACCGCAAGTCCCGGGATGAATTTCCTCTAGGAGCTTGGATGCTTCATTTGCGTCGACACATCTTAGTAATCTCAAATCAGGAGTCCTCCTATACAGGATTCCTTTGTTGTGAAAGAAGTTGCTGGACAATCTCCAAAGTGTGCATTTCTGAATAGGATTAGCAAGCTCCGGGTACTCTCCTTTTGCCAAATATTCCTTGATATCATGAAACCAAGTCTTTCCATCTTCTTCCTCTTCGACATGGGCAAAATAACATGGCTAATCACGGATCTTTACTGAAATGGGATCGATGAAATTTTTGTGTGGATGTTGTATCGTAGATGACCGGGTAGCTAATGCATCGGCGAACTCATTCTAGACTCTAGGAACTGTTGGAACTCCGTCTTCGTAAACCTCTTTCTCAATTCTTGTACATGATGTAGATACAGGAGTATCTTGGAGTTCTTGGTTGCCCATTCTTCTTGTACCTGATGTATAAGTAAGTCTGAATCTCTAATTACTAGCAGCTCTTGAACGTTCATGTCAATGGCCATTTTTGAATCCTAAGAAGCAGGCTTCGTACTCATCCATATTGTTGGTGCATGGGAACCTGAGTTTGGCGGACATCGGATAATGCTGACAGGTTTCTGATACTAAGACTGCTCCTATGCAGACTCCTTTGAAATTTGTTGCTCCATCAAAAAACATTCTCCAACCGTCATAGGATTCTGCAATGTCTTCTCCTATGAATGATACCTCTTCGTCAGGAAAATATGTTTTCAGGGGTTCGTATTCTCCATCCACGGGATTCTCAGCAAGGTGGTCTGTCAGTGCTTGTACCTTGACCGCTTCCTGAATTACGTAAATAATGTCAAACTCACTCAACAAGATTTTCCACTTGGCTAGCTTTCCAGTGGGCATGGGTTTCTGAAAGATGTACTTCAAAGGATCCATCCTTGATATGAGATATGTAGTATAGGCACAGAAGTAATGCCTCAGCTTTTGAGCTACCCAGGTCAAAGCATAACAGGTGCATTCCAATAAAGAATATCAGGCCTCATACGGGGTGAACTACTTGTTGAGATAATAAGTGGTCTGCTCCTTCCTCCCCGTTTCATCATGCTGCCCCAGAACGCAACCGAAAGCTCCATCCAATACTGCAAGGTAGGTTAGTAAGGGTCTACCTGGCTCGGGCGGGACTAAGACTGGTGGTGTTGACAGGTACTCCTTAATTCTATTGAAGGCGTTTTGGCAGTCATTAGTTCATTTCGTAGCGGCGTCCTTCTTCAACATCTTAAAGATTGGTTCACAAATAACTGTAGATTGTGCTATGAACAGGCTGATGTAGTTAAGTCTTCCCAAGAAACTCATTACATCCTTCTTGTTCTTTGGTGGTGGCAATTCTTGAATGGCTTTGACTTTTGATTGATCCAGTTCTATTCCTCGGCGACTCATAATAAACCCAAGCAGTTTCCCAGCAGGAACCCCAAATGCACACTTTGCGGGGTTTAGTTTTGGGTTGTACCTCCGTAGTCTATTAAAGAACTTCCTCAGATCTTCCATGTGATCAATAGCCTTCTTGGACTTGATAATAACATCATCTACATATACTTATATCTTCTTATGTATCATATCATGGAAAATGGTAGTCATGGCCCTCATGTAGGTGGACCCTGCATTCTTTAGGCCGAATGGTATCATCTTGTAACAGTACATTCCCCACGGCGTAATGAAATCTATTTTCTTAGCATCTTCTTCATCCATCCGGATCTGATAATAACTAGCGAAGCAATCTACAAATGATTGTAGCTCTTGCTTCACTCAATTGTCAATCAGGATGTGTATATTCGGCAAAGGGAAGTCATCTTTTGGACTGGCCCGGTTGAGATCCCAGTAGTCGACACAGACTCTGACCTTCCCATCCTTCTTTGGCACTGGCACGATGTTGGCTATCCATGTCGGGTATTCTACTACCCTTAGAACCTTAGCTTTGACCTGTTTGGTGACTTCTTCCTTGATTTTCAAACTAATATCAGGCTTGAACTTTCTGAGCTTTTGTTTTACCGGCGGACATGTCGGATCGGTCGGCAGTTTGTGAGCCACAATAGACGTACTCAGACCAGTCATGTCATCATACGACCATGCGAATATGTCCTCATATTCCTTTAGAAATTCTGTGTATTCTTTCTTTTCTGATGCCGATAGGTGAACGCTGATTCATGTTTCCTTGATGTTTTCTGCATCTCCCAGGTTAACAATTTTGGTATCGTCCAGGTTGGACTTAGGTCTATTCTCAAAATTCTCAACTTCTTTGACAATCTCGTCAGGTATGTCATCTTCCTTTGAATCAATGTCTGTTTGTTACGTTGTCTCATTACATGTCACGGTCATTGGTTCATCAAGATAAGTAATAGTTATGCTGCATAAGTAAAGTAATGAGAGAAAATAATAATGAGTGTTTATTTATAAGAAAAGTCAAAATGCTTTGATAAATTGCATAACTGTTTAGAACACTGAAGATCTTATTGTGGGAATTAAAAATGCGAAAAGAAAATCATTTAGCAAAAATAATGGATAATGCTTGTTTTAGCCTTGCTACCCTGAGGCTCGTCGGGCTCTGGTTGTCCTGATGGTCCAGCTATTGAGGCGCGCCCCTCTACTCATAGCCTGTATGGAAGGGCCTTCCTCCCCCTCCTCCTCCAGAATAATACAACAGTCCATATCATTGTCTTCTAGGAACAAGTTCTTCACCGCTGCCAGTGCTTCTTCTTCATCTAACCCATAAACAATGTCGGCCCGCTGGAAAGTCTGCTCCAAATAGGGTATAGGCTACTCTAGTGGATAGTAAGGACTGCGCCATGGCGGCGACCAATTGTTGAATTCTTCCCAGGTATATTCATATGCCAGACCGAAAGTAGTGCCATGTTTCTTAAGTTTTATGGGCTTAGCGATTCCTTGGAGGTTCTTGCCGAGCCCCTTGCCAGGTTCGTACCCACTCCAATTCAGCATACTCTCGATTTTGTTGTCCCACCATTTTTCTTTGTCGATAGCATTGGCTCGTTCAATATGGTGGTAAGTCTCTCCTTCTAGCTTCCTTCTTCCCTCGATTGCCGGAAAAGTCTGACGACTGTATATAGGGTTGCTACCGTCGCCGTGAATGATCACTTACTGGTGATTCCATTCGAACTTTATTGCCTGATGCAGTGTTGATGCTACGGCCCCAGCAGCATGAATCCATGGCCACCCTAGCAGCAAGTTGTAAGATGTTGTCACATCTATCACCTGGAAATCGACGTCGAACCACGTTGGTCCCATCTATAGGCATAGGATAATATCCCCAATGGTGGACCTCTGGGAACTGTTGAAGGCTTTCACATTGATAGCTCCATCTTTTATCTCGTGTAGTCCTTTACCCGACTTCTTGAGTGTTACCGGTGGACAAATGTTGAGACTGGAACCTCCGTCGATCAGGATTCTGGTGATGAAATAGTCCTCGCATTGCACGGTGATGTGCAATGCTTTGTTGTGCCCCAACCCTTCAGGTGGCAGCTCGTCCTCATGAAAAGTGATCTTATGGCTCTCCAACACTTGCCCTACCATGTTAGCCATTTCCCCGACAGTGATGTTGCTTGGTACGTATGCTTCACTCAGCACTTTTAACAGAGCATTCTTGTGTGCCTTGGAGTTTTGTAGTAAGGAGAGGATTGATATTTGTGTTGGCGTCTTGTTTAACTGGTCGATGACTGAATACTCCTTGGCCTGTATTTTCCTCCAAAGGTCATCTGGACCTGTCTCAATGATGGGTGGCCGGTTGGAGGCCTGCTTGCTTGACTCAGCTAGATGTTCAGGGGTCTAGACTCTACCAGTTCTTGTCATACCCTACGCTGCAACAGTCTCTTCGAACCTAACCTTGCCTTTCCTTCTCGCTTCGGCTATATAGTCCTAGGGTATAGCCTTTTTATGGAACAGTGTCATGGTCGACATTGCCACTAGGATCGGTGTGGCTATCCTTACTTCGAACGGAGCGTGTGCCTTGGGTGGCAAAACTGCAACCTCAAATGGTGTGGGTGCATTTGCCGGAGACGTGAATTCGACCTTAATTAGTGCTGGTATATTTACAGATGACATTGCTTCAAACTCAAATGGTACATACATATTCACCTCAGTGTCCTCAGACGGTAGAATCTGGATTATGATTGGATTGAGAGTAATTATTGGTTTCTTTGGGTCATCACCTTCTGCGATCAACCCGATTGATCCCTCGGGATCCCAGTTATCCTCTATTTAAATCATGTGGATACCTCCACCCTTATGGTCTGGTATAGGGTTGTTGCGGACATTTGGAGCAGGTTCCTTTGCCACAATAATCTTGCTATTAATCAAGGACTGTATCTTGTCCTTCAAGGAGCGGCATTCATCGTCGGTGTGTCCTTTCATGCCGGAGTGGTATGCACAGGACTTGTTTGGGTTAACCTACTGATAAGGGTTCTCAGGGGTTGCAACAGGGATAGGGGTGACATAACTAGCAGCTTTGAGTCTCTCACACAGCTGATCAATGGGTTCAGCGATGGCTGTATATTGTTTTGGAGGTCTGCGATCAAAATTTGGTTGGGGTCTAGGGAAGTTTTGGCGTGCAGGAGGTGAGTGATAATGGGATGGTTGAGCATTTTAGGTTTGGTAGACATGAGCAGGTTGGGAGTATCTTGGTGAGGTAGGTTGATATGTAAGAGGTGGAGGTGACTGATAAGTTGGTGGTGGAGCTTGGTATAAGGGTGAAGGTGCTTGGTAATTTGGGGTTGGTTGATATATGAGTGGAGATGTTGGGTAAGTTTGGTATTTGAGGGGAGACTTGGTCCTTTGTGTAACCATCACTGACCCTATATCCCTCTTCTTGGATACACCACCGGATTATAAGGCCTTATTTGTAGCTTGCAAGGCCTCGAAGTTTGTAACCATACCGCTTTTGATACCTTCTTCGATTCTTTCACCCAGTTTGATAATGTCGGAAAACTTATGGTTCTCAATCATCATCAGTCGTTCATAATACTGTGGGTCCTGATCCCGGACAAAGAACTTGTTCATCTATTCTTCTTCTAAAGCAGGTCTAACCTTAGCAGCTTCAAACCTCCAGCGAGTGGCATACTCGCGAAACGTCTCTGTGGGCTTCTTCTTTAGATTATGAATATAGAACACATTTGGCGCATTCTCTATATTAAACCTGAACCTGTCCATAAAGTCGGACGCCATGCTTACCTAGCTTGACCACTTCTTTGGATCTTGGATGATGTACCAAGACAACACATCTCTTTTCAAACTCCTCATGAATAGCTTCATGCAGATTCTCTCGTCTTTCCCTACTCCAACCAGCTTGTCACAGTATGTCCTCAGATGGACCCTTGGATCACCCGTACCATCAAACATTTAGAACTTAGGAGGTTTGTACCCCTCGGGCAGTTCGACATCGGGCTATATGCAAAGATCTTCATAGTTCAGCCCCTCGATTCCTTTACTTCCCTCAACGCCCTGAATTCGGCTGGTCAATTTCTTAAGTTCCTCAGCCAGGTTCCTGATAAGCCGATCCTTTTCATCAGACTTAGGTGTGCTAGAGATAGGTTGGGTGGAGTGTGGCATGGTCTCCACGTAGATATAAGTGTTATGGTGGCCTGGTGTGTGGGTGTGGAAATGGTCATTTGTGGAGTTTTGAGGTTCTGGGATGAGTAGTGGAGTATTGTTTGGGATATGGCAGGTGTTGCATTGGGTCTTTGGTGGAACAGTGTGATGGTGAGGAGCGGGATGATTCTGTGGATTTGGGATATTTTGAGGAGGTGTAGGGTTTTGAGTGTTGGGGAAATTGATATCTAGGGTGCTGAGGGAAAATGACAGGCTTGCCAGATTCTGAACCTGATCGAGCTCTTCTTGGAATTTCAGCAGTTCCTGTTCAAGTTGTGATACATTCTCGTTTGGAACACGAATAGCCTGGCTATCAATGGACTCTACCCTTTCAGTCGTGTTCTCATTCCTGATGTTATTCAAATCTTCCATTTTGCCTTTGATAGGACTAAGAGGAGGAGTGGGTGGAAAGCCTCTGGATCTTGTGAAATAAGATGATGATGCCAGAGTGCACAAACTTAACCTTTGGGGAGGGGAATAATAAAAACAAAAACAAAAAATAAACAAAAAAGATAATCAAGTCAGTGAGGGTTAAAAAAAGTATTGCAATATTTAAGCACATAGTGCGGGAATGTAAATCGTGTCCTAATTTGGGGAACCTCTTTGTGCCTGAGGTAGGCCTAGTGACAAATTGATTTGGTGAACTTATGATGCTAGATGCCTCATTTTATTGATAAAAATAAACTAATCCCAAATTGACACTAAATAAATAAGAAATAAAAGTCACTAATGGCCATCGGCCTTATTACATTTATAAAGCAAAAAAGATAAACTCCTATCTACTTGGTCCCAAAAGGACCTTCCCCAAATTGAATGTTCTCGTTGATCAAATCCTCCAGTTCGCGTAGGTTCACTAGTAAGAATGCTTTTTCTATGTGTTCTCCTTCGTTTCCCTCAGCGTTCTGCCAGTCGGCGACTCTCTTCCTCACTTTTCCTTCCAATTCCAATAGGTTGTATTCCAGATATTCCAGCTTTTCGCTAGCTTTGGCGGGCCTATCTTTCCACTCATTGATTTGGTCATTTGATGGAAGACTACTCCACCTGTCTAGCAAGAGTGGGGGCGTGTTAATCATACCAAAACTGGGGACCTCGTGCCTCATATTTCTGCAAGACAGATAAGGTTAGGCCCTTACCCCCACCAGACTCGACTATTTAATACCAACAATTAGCATGAAGCATTTAGTTCTCCAAATAAATGCACAGAACATGGTGATGTCCGTTTGGATTCAGGGAAACCCGGTGGACTTTGGACAAGGCTATCTTAAAGGATCATTATGTGGACAACATAACTGACCCGGCTAGGTTTGACCATGATGCATGCACAATTTAGAGATCAAGGTTTCTACGGGGTTTTAGACTGGTACCCTTGAGCGGACAACTCAAGGGGGAAGGCATAGAACTGTCGACTGCACCGCTGATCGACCAGTTTTACCGCAAATATGTCTTTCCGAATTTAGGGGGTAATGATATAGGAAGAGCTCAACCACTAATTATAAGCGTTGCTATAGTATTTGTTTGGCACGAGTGGAGTATGATGTTGAGCATGATTATGCAATAATTAAAAACATGTTGACAAGTATTTGCACGTTAAGAAAGCGATAAATACAGAAGTTTTATAATTTAAAGCGGCAATAAAGGAAAGAAACAAGGAAGACATGTCAGTTTTGTAGTTGAAAAAGAAATTAAATGCTTAAAGAAATTTAAACAAGTAATTGCACATAAGGGAGGTACAAATTCACAAGAATAGTTTGAAATGGAAAAAGCCTAAATATCCCCAGCAGAGTCGCCATGCTGTCGCGCCCCCTTTTTCCCCCTTCCAACGGAGAGGAGTTTTCGGGTTTTGACATTCATGGGGTGTAATGACTCATTTCCTTTTGGGAATTGGGTATTTGAAGAATCGCCACCTAATGATTTAAGGCGCATTAGGACACTCATAGAGTTCTTTTGCAACTATGTTTGATAACCTGAGATTGGGTAAGGGCTTGAAATTATCCTAAGGGGAAGCTGTTAGGTACCCCTCAGGATCCACTAGTGTGGTTCCCGGCCAGATAGTTTTTTATAAATTTGCAATTAGCAAGTAATCAAATAAAAGGCTCAAGTAATAGGGGAATTAAGTTTAAATACACAAGTGCAAACAATTATTAAAAGGCAGGGTTTTGGAAAAAGAGTTATAAGCTAGACATGCTTGTAAAAATGAAAGGGGGTCCTAAGTTTGTTTATAATATGGATCACCTCAATGCAATACCCGGTATGACACTCCTCAGAAGAGGGGATACATGTGGTATTAGCGCACAGGTAATCATATCCATATCTACCTTTCCTACCATATTAAGGTATTAAAGCACAGATTGGTCTCGACTTTTATTGCATGTTATTACCCATCCCATTCCTATCAGTCCCGGAGGAATTTAGGACTATTATTCCTATAAGAGGGAGTATTTTAGGCTGACTCTTAGGTTTAAAGGTAAAAAGGCTAAGGCGACATACAAAACACGTAGGACTGCATTTTGAGGGGAACATATAAACAATTAGAGGGCTCATATATATACCTCCGCAAACAATGCATATAAATAGCATGTTTTAAACATAATTAAGGTCTGAATTTTAAAATCCTAAAGCAGAGTTTGAGTCAGAACCAGATTCATTACATAACTCAGAAAAGAAGTCTGAATCAGGCATGCGTGCTGGTTGTAGCATTTGGTAATTAACAAAGGCAATTCCAGTTTTATTTAAATAGTTACCTAAGGCTTGCCTAGGCGTAATAGTGATGAACAATGAGAATGATATCTATATTGATTAAGAATGCAGTAGAGCAGTGGTTAATTTTAAACATGCGATTTGGATCCTATAGGCATGCTTTCTAATGATATTGATTAACACGAAAAGAGTAGGTTATTTAATGTGATTCAGACAGGCACGAGTCAAACTGATTTTTAACTAAACTGGTTTTAGACCTTATAGGCATGATTTCTATTATAGCTAATTTTAAATCCTATATGCATGGTATCTAATTATTAAAAGCTGACTTTGGACTTATAGGCATGATCTCTAAGGGAAACGAATCTGGATACATGCTGTAATGAAAAATTAGACTTCAATTACTTTAAATCCTATAGGCATGATATCTAATTATAAAGCCATTTAGACCCTATAGACATGGTTTCTAATTGTGAAAAGTAAAGCATGCAGAATTTATTTTAAACCAAAGCAGATCCTATAGGCATGTTATCTAACAGACCATATTTGAAATCAAAATAGACCCTATAGGCATGCTGTCTACCCAATTTACCCACAAGATACAACTACCCACCCTTTTTTCACTAATCACCACTTAATTGTTTACAAATTATTACAGACCAAATGATTGAATTACAAAAGAAGTGCAGAAATAAGAAATTACAACCAAAGGAAGACTGATCTTGAATTCCTCTCCGAGTTATGTAAGGAACCACTTCAATGCTAGAATTTCAAAGTCTTTTCTCATACCTGGGTGTGTCAGAGTTCCTTAAGGACCTCAAGGAATCTCGGGCAGTGCTCACACCTAGATTTACATGACCAAAGAGAATGAGTGCAGTGTGGAAGGGTCAACCCTTATGTGTCCAAGTTCAGAGGGAGTTCAAGGGTCCCAAGGCAAGGCTCACACAAGAGGGGCAGAACCTAGATTCTAAGAATATAGTGGAAGTGCAGAACATAGTTTGAAAAAGAGATTTATTTTTAAAAGCTGGACTGGCAGTCCATTTTGAAAGCAATTAGTGACAGAGGTGATTTAACTCAAAACTACACAGAATCAATAGTCATTCAAAGGGGTCAAGGGATTTTGGGGATACATTTGCCTGTATGCACATGAACCCAGCAGGGGTTTGGTTTGGTCATGCACGGCAATAGATGATTCTGGCATGGCCACAAACCAGTCAAAGGAACACAAACACATAAAGGGGATATGGGGGTTTGGGGGTTTATAAGACAAATTATGCTATAAAACACACATAGGGGAAGTACTAATCTAAGGGAAAAGGGAACATATTACAGCATGCTAATAATGTAACTTCACTGCAGAAACATGAGCAGAACTAGGCAAGAGTGAAAGAAACTGAAGCAATTAAAGAAGCATGTTGTTGTTAAGGCTTAAAAAATTAACTTGGACATACCAGTAGAGAAGCAAAGTGCAGAAAGGTAAAGAAAGCAAGATTCCACAGTCTAGCCTTGGCTTTCAACCAGCTAGACAAAGCAATAGCACAAGTAGTAGTAAAAAAGGAGATAGTTTTTGAGTGTAAGTGTGTGTTCTGAACTCAAATTATTCATGTTTATTGAAAAAAGAGGGGGTAGGGTATTTATAGTTTTAAAAAGGAGTGAAGAATAAGGTAATAAGTAAAATCTTGATACAGACATAGAAATAATCACAAGGTCAAGTAGTCATATAGAATCAGAGTGTAGAGATCCAAACTAACAGGTAAGAAAGTCAGAAACAAGTAAAGACCTTCAAAATCATAGTAATAAGCAAGGAAAATGTTTTAAGAAATTAGGATTTCAACAATAGTCGAGTTTAAGAGATGATAAGAACTCAGAATCAGATAAGTCACACAAATAAAAGAGAGTCAGACACAAAGAATTTAATCGAACAAGCATATACTCAAACAAACAGTTTCAGAACTCAGATAAGACCAAAAGACCTAGGGTTTTCAACAATAGTCGAGTTTAAAAGATGGTAAAAACTCGGAATCAAATAAGTCAAACAGGGACAAAGAACTTAATCGAACAAGCATACACTCAAACAAACAAGGAAAGTTTCAAAAATCGGATAAGACCAAAAAAGACCTAGGGTTTCCAACATGTTGAATCAAGTAGAAGGAAAGCATAAACAAGTTGTCTGAACATAGTAAAATCATAAACAACATTAAAATTAGAGAAGAAATCTTTAAAAATTTAAGAGAAAACCCTAATTGTTGAAAAATGAAGAGCCATTTTGAAAAAAAATCGAAGAACCTTTAAGAAGTTCATAATATGCACAGATCTAAGATGGATCTGAAGAAAATTGAAAGATCTTAAAGGTTTAGGGTTTCAGAGAACCCAGAAAAAGTGAGGAAGACTTTGAAAAGTTACGATCTAGCCGGAAAAGTCAAGGATCTGACTTGAAAGGCTATGGATGGTCGAAGAAAGGCCATGAACATATATTCAGCAAGGACTGGACCAGATCTCTTTGAGATCTCTCCATGAAATCACACAAACGTTCCACCAGAGGGTGTAGGAGGCTGGTATACATCTCGAACGACCCTGGGAGACCATGGATTAGGTGTGGATTAGGGTGGAATTGGGTGGCGATGGCTACGGTTCATGTGAGGCTGCAGAGAGAATTGAGAGGAGAGAGATTCAGGGTCAGCGGGTGGTGAGAAGTGAGTTAGGGTAAGGGGTCATTTGGGTTTAATTATGGAAGGGTGAATGGTGGCCGTTGATCTGAATGATCAACGGCCTAGATTAAAAAGGTAGGTGGAGAATCCGGGTTTGGGTTGGTTGTAATTGGGTTGGGGTCGGGTTTAATTGAAATTGGGCCGGGGAAATTACATTTGATTTGGGGTTAATTTTAGGCTAAAAATTAAATACAAATGAGTTGTTATTTAAATAACTAATTTTCCCCTTTTTAAATTATAAAAAATAGTAAATAAATTTCTGAAAATAAATTAAAAGCACTGAAATGATTTATAACACATAAATAACAATTTAAAAATATAGGCCTTAATTTTAGGAATATAAAACACAATTAAATCATAAAACGCTAATATTGCAATTATATGCAATTAGCGTTACAAAATACTAAATAAAATTGTAAAAATTACCTTAGCCATATTTTGGCATAAATATAAAGATCCAATAAATGAATCATCAGAATAATAATTTTGGACATAATTATTGGGATTATATTGATAAAAGGGGACAATAAATTAATTTAAACCTTTGAAAATTATGGAAAAATAATAAAATATTTGGACATGCTTATATATGCATATATATGCTATTTGAAAGTATTTTGCATATTGAAAAATATATAGGGAAAAATTGGGTATCAACACATGCTTTATTTTGTTAATACATATGCACCCTTTTCTATTTCCCCTTTACTTGGATTTAGTTGCTTCTTTCCCAAGCATTTACGATTTCCTTTATTTACTACAACTGACTTGTCTCTCTATTTTCTTTTTTCGTAACTGTCTTTCAATTATTTAAATACTGCATTTATCGTGTTTAACGTGCAAATACCTGACAACATGCTATTTATTATTGCATAAATCATGCTCAACATCATATTCCACTCGTGCATAATCAATACTATAGCAACGCTTGTTGAGTGTTTGCACTCTTTCTATATATCACCCTTTTAAATTTAGAAAGGTGTATTTGCAGTAATACTAGTCGATCAGCGGTGCGTTCGACGGTTTCGTGTCTTTCCCCCTCAAGTTGTCCGCTTGAGGGTCCTAGTCTAGACCTATATAGCAACCTTACTCTGATTAATTGTACATGCATCATGGTCAAACCTAGTCAGGTTAATATGTTGTCCATATAATGACCCTTTAAGACAAACCTCACCCAAAAGTCCATCGGGTTTTCCATAATCCCAACGAACCCAACCACGATTGTGTGCATTAATTTAGAGAAATAAGTGCCAATATGCTAATTATTGAGGTATAAATAGACGAACCTGGAGGGGGAAAGAGCCTAACTATCTTTTGTTTTGCAGAAAAATAAGGCACGAAGTCCCTAGATTTGGTATGGTCGGTAGCATACCCTCACTTTTGCTAGATCGGTGGAGGGATCTTCCTTCATGTGACCAAAATCAAGTGAAACGACTCTTAGGAAACTTGCCTTCTCTGTTGGATCTTCATCCCAACAAAATGTTAATCGAGTTTGCCACTATGTTTTCGGACAAGGAAAGGGTTGTATTCCGTTTTGGGCACATAGAAATGACTCCCCTTCTAGAAGAAATAGGGGGATTTGCTGGGTTGCCTTGGGACAACCCTGGTCTGTTAGCACCGAAAAATCGCACTGCTAGGGGATTTCTGAAAATGATGGGGCTAAAGAAGAATGACAACTTGAAATGCATGAAGGACTCCCACATACCTTTTGACTTCTTTTAAGAATGATACGGTCACAGTCGCTCTTACCGTATTTTTGATGATGAGCTCTCAATTACTTCCTTGGGTTGAATTCATCGTAGGGTCTTCGTGTTTATTGTGTGTTTCTTAGGCATGCTAGTGTTCCCGATCCAAGGGGAAAGAATCCACACTAGGCTGGCCATGGTGGCCAAAAATTTAATGGACGGGATTGAGAGAAAGACATACACCATTGTCCCTATGATCATTGTGAGCATGTACGGGCTTTGGAACGATGTCAAATCAGATTCTTTGAGGGTTGCAATTTGCTATTACAAGATTGGTTGTTGGAACATCTCCAAAAGGGACAATACCGTCAAGAATTTCCACGAAGGCTGTGGAATGATCACATAGCCTTACATCATCCCAAAAGAATGAACTATATTCCAGACATGTTTGCTCAACCGGAGGACACTGTGGGATGGGTACAGCTTTTCAACAATTTGACCGAGGATCAGGTCCAGTGGATGTTCGAGTAGTTCCCTACGGACGAGTTCATCATCAGATCTAGGGATTTTCCACATTTGGTGTTGATTGGGTTAAGGGGCATATACCCTTACTCCTCTCAAGGTTATGAGATAAACAAGCAGGAGACAGGTCATACCGCGAGTCGCCAAGATGAGTCACTTCATAGCTGATTTTAGGGTGATGCCATCCCATATAAGAATGAAGCACAACATATGTGGACTTTGAAGATTATTGTGGAAAAGGATACCATGAGTCAGACCAATATCATGTGGGCCACTCATACTTTTACCCGTCGTGGTTGGATGATAACATAGCAGGAATCTTCGAGCCAAGGGTGGGTCCAGGAAACAGGATCATAGACGAGGTTGCCGAAGTAGAGGTGAAGTATAACAAGCTACGCAAAAGGGTTCGTGAGTCTGAAGCTGAGCATATGGAGCAGCATAAGGCCGACATGGAGATGATCAATGAGTGGAAAGAGAGAGCCACTAAATCCAGCGAAAGGCTGGAATATCTGAAGTATAACCTAATGGAATTGGAAGGAAAGATGAGAAAAAGGGTCACCAATTGCCAGAACGCTGAGGGAAATGAAGGAGGACATTTGGCAAGAGCTTTTTACTATTGAACTTGCACGAGCTAGGGGAGCTGATCGACAAGAGCATTCGGTCTAGAGAGGGTCCTTCTGGGACCAAGTAGATTAGGTTTACTTGTTTTTCTTTTAAATGTAATAAGGTCAAGTGTCATTAGTAACATTATCTTATTTCGTGTCATTTTGGGGCGTTTATTTTTACATTTATGAAATGAGGCAATTATTGGCACAGAATTTCTCCAAATCTATTGGCCTACCTCATGCACAACGAGGCTCCCAAATTAGGACGCAAATTTACATTCCCGCAATCTGTGTTTAAATACTGCAAACATTTCAGGATCCTTACTGACTGGTTTACCTTTTTGTTTTTCTTTATTCTCTATCATTCCCATCCCTTAAGTTTGGTTCGCACATGCCGGCATCATCAGCATGTCATACCAGATCTAGAGTCCCTCCACCTCATCCTCCTACAAGTAATACGAGAAGCAAAGGGAAGGCTAAAATTGATGACTTAAGTGGTATTCGAAAGGAAAATGCTGAGAATGCAGAAACTTCAGATGGTCGGAGTACTTCGGCACCAAATGATTTGGTTTTACGGTTGGAACAAAAGATACTGGAGCTATAGGGAGAACTTTAGCAAGTGCACAACTTAGCAAACCTATCCCTCACCCTGAATGTCCCCGATATCAACCAACAAAACACCAAAAACCTAGCGCCTCCACAAAATACACCAAACCAACATCTACAAAACCCTCTCGCACCACATCAATATGCAACTCCACCTCAAAATCTCAATCCCTTACCGATACCAACTCCACCACAACACCATCATTAACCTATCCAGTACCCATAAACCACTACCTATCATACTCCCCAGAACACACCACAACCCATTCCCGATCCTTAAAACTCAACCAATGACCACCACTACACCTAAGTCCCTGGCACTCACCAAAACAACCCTATATATGTGGAAACTGTACCTCACTCTACTTAACCAGTCTCTTATACACCAAAATCCGCTGAGAAGGACCTGCTCATCAAGAACATAGCTGAGGAACTCAAGAAATTGACAAGTCAAGTTCAGGGTGTCGAAGGAGGCAAGGGGATAGAAGGGTTGAATTATGAAGACCTATGCATAAAGCCGGATGAAGAACTGCCAGAGGGTTACAAACCTCCCATGTTCTAGATGTTTGACGGTACGGGTGATCCCAGGGTTCATCTAAGGACCTATTGTGACAAACTTGTCGGGGTCGAAAAGGATGAGAAGATTCGGATGAAGCTTTTTATGAGGAGTCTTATAGGAGATGCTTTGTCTTGGTACATCAGCCAGGACCCTAAGAAATAACTAGGTGAGTATGGCGTTTGACTTCATGGACCAATTCAGGTTCAACATAGAGAATGCACCAGATGTCTTTTACATTCAGAATATCAAGAAGAAGCCTACCGAGACTTTTCGCGAGTATGCTACTCGTTGGAGGTCGGAAGCGGCCAAGGTCAGGCCAGCATTGGACGAGGAACATATGAATAAGTTCTTCATCAGAGCACAGGATCCACAATACTATGAAAGGTTGATGGTTATTGAAAACCATAAATTGTCTGATATTATCAAACTTAGTGAAAGGATCGAAAAAGACATCAAAAGCGGGATGGTAACAAACTTTGAGGCACTATAGGCCACAAACATAGCACTATAATCAGGCGGCAGATCAAAAAAGAAAGACGCGGGGTCAGTAATGATGGCTCAAGGCCCAAAATCTCCACTCACATATCAAACACCTCCACCCACATACCAAGCACCTCCACCCGCATACCAAACACCTCCACCTACATATCAATACTCACCTCCCAAATATTCCCAACCAGCCACTATTTATCACACCTATAATTCCCAATCATCCCATTTCCAGTCACCTCCAACTCGCCGAAATTATCCAAGACCACAACCCAATTTTGACCGCAAACCACCCAGACAATACACCGCTATTGCTGAACCCATCGACCAGCTATATGAAAGGTTGAAAGCCACTGGTTACGTTACTCCTTTTTCCACCGTAGCTGTAGAGAATCCCTCTCAATGGGTCAACCCAAATAAAACCAGTGCATATCACTCTGGTATGAAGGGGCACACCATCGACGAGTGCCGAACATTGAAAGACAAAATCCAGACATTGATTGACAACAAGGTTATACAGGCAAAAGAAGCTGCACCCAATGTCTGCAACAATCCTCTCCCGGATCATAGGGGCGGTGGAATACATGTGATAGAAATGGATGAAGAATGGGATCCTGAGGGGTCAATGGGGCTTATTCGAGAAGGCGATGACTTTAAGCCTGCAGTCACACTTACTCCTATTGTAGTATAGACTCAGCCGCCAGTTGAGGTTGAAGTAGCCGCATCGGTCCCATTTGTAGTAGAAGTAGCTCCGCCTGCAGCCACCCCTATTCAATTTGAAGTGGAAGTGGCCACACCTTTCATAGTAACGGTATCAACCACACCTCCTTTCGATTCAAAAGCAATACCCTGGGATTACGTTGCCGAATCTAGGCAAAAGGAAAGGCAAAGATGGAGGAATCCGATGCTATACAAAGAATGACTAAGACAGGAAGAATATATACATCTGAACACCTGGGAGGACCAAGCAAAAATGCCACTACCAAGCAGCATGTCATCAAAATAGGACCAGATGACCTTTGAAGGAAAGTACAGGCGAGAGAATACTCCGTCGTTGACCACTTGAACAGAACCCCAGCTCAGATATACATCCTATCAATACTGCAAAATTCAGAGGTGCACAAGAATGCTTTGATGAAGGTGTTGAGTGAAGCTTACGCACCCAACAATATCACCTGCAGAGAGATGGCCAACATAGTAGGGAAGGTGCTCGAAAGTCATAAGATAATCTTCTATGAGGATGAGCTACTGCCTCAAAGGTTAAATCATAACCGGGCATTGCATATCACAGTACAATTTGAAGACAAATTCATTTCCAGAGTTCTGATCGATGGAGGTTCAAGCCTCAACATTTGTCCATTGGATACTCTGAAAAGATTGGGTAAAGGTTTCCATGAAATACGGGCAGGAAGCATGAACGTGAAAGCCTTCTATGGGTCTTAAAGGGCCACGATTGGGGAGATTAATCTTTGTCTGCAAATGGGGCCAACTTGGTTCGACGTTGAATTCCAAGTGCTTGACATATTAGCTTCATACAATCTTCTGTTGGGTCGACCATGGATACATCCCGCTACGGCTGTGGCTTCTACACTACATCAGGTCGTGAAGTTTGAATGGAACCATCAGGAGGTGATCATTCACGGGGATGGGATTAACCCCATTTACACCATTCAAACCATCCCAGTTATAGGGAACAGAAGTAGGCTAGGAGGGGAAACCTATCATCACATCGAACGTGTCAATGCCATTGAGAAAGACAAATGGTAGAGTAACAAAATAGAAAGCATACTAGCATGGTTTGGGTATGAACTCGGCAAAGGGCTTGGGAAGAACCTCTAGGGCATCACCAAACCAATACAACTGAAACGTCATGGTACTACCTTTGGGCTCGGATACCGGTATACATGGAAACAGTATGATGATTGGTTGCCCCATGGCATGGACCCTATTACCCTCTCAAGCAACCAGTGCCATATCTAGGTCATACTTTTCACCAAGCTGATATAATATGGGGAATTGCAGAAGAAGAAGCATCAGCTGGGCTGAGGAATCTATTCCTAGAGGATTAAGACATAGATTGCAGTGCAATAATCGAGGAGAAGGAAGAGGAAGGCCTCTCTATTCAGAATGTGGATAAGGGAGCTGTTCTCAGGAACTGGACTGCAACACCATCCCAGACCCGCCGAGTCCCTGGGTAGCTTGGAAGATTTTATTTCTATAGCCATTCTAGGCATCTAAGATTTTCAGTAATTTTGTTTTAAAGACTTACTTGTTTAAAAATAAATGCTTGATTCATCGAGCCATACTTGTTTGAATGTTTTTAGTTTTAATCGAATGCATTGCTCTTTATTATTCATTATTATCTTTCACACTTTTTCTTTTTACAACATTATTATTACTTTTCCTGATGAATCGATGATTGTGACATGTAATGAGGCAACGCAATATGAGGATAGTGACTCGGATGAAGAAGATGAGATACCTGAGGATGTTGTCAAGGAGTTTGAGAACTTTGAGAATAAGCCTAAGTCCAACATGGACGAAACCGAAGCAGTGAATTTGGGAAACGCCGAAACTGTCAAGGAGACTCGCATCAGCATTCACTTATCACCGACAGAGAAAGGGGAGTACATTCATTTCTTAAAGGAGTATAAGGACATCTTTGCATGGTCATATGATTACATGACTAGTTTAAGCATGTCCATAGTGGCTCACAAGTTGCCTATTAATCCCATGTGTCTGCCAGTGAAGCAAAAACTTAGAAAATTCAAACCATACATGAGCCTGAAAATCAAGGAGGAAGTTACTAAGCAGATCAAAGCCAAAGTCCTCAGGGTGGTTGAGTACCCAACCTGGTTAGCCAACATTGTACCAGTTCTGAAGAAAGATGGGAAAGTCAGAGTATGTGTTGACTATAGAGACTTAAATAGAGCAAGTCCCAAGGACGACTTCCCATTACTAAATATACACAACCTGATCGACAATTGCGCCAATCATGAACTCCAATACTTTTTAGATTGCTTCACGGGTTATCACCAGATCTGGATGGATGAAGAATACGTAGAGAAAATGGCTTTTATTACACCATGGGGGATATACTGCTACAAGATGATGCCATTCGGCCTAAATAATGAAGGGGCTACTTACATGAGAGCCATGACAACCATCTTCTGTGATATGATACATAAAGAAATAGAGGTGTATATGGACTATGTCATTATCAAATCCAAGAGGGCCACGAACCACATAGCGGACCTGAGAAATTTCTTTGACAGGTTAAGGAGGTACAACTTAAAACTGAACCCCGCAAAGTGTGCATTTGAGGTTCCCACAGAAAAGTTACTGGGATTCATTGTCATCCATCGAGGGATCGAATTGGACCTGTCTAAAGTTAAGGCTATTCAGGAGTTACCACTGCCTAAGAGCAAAAAGGACGTGAAGAGCATCCTAGGACGTCTCAACTATATCAGTCGCTTCATAGTGCAGTCCATAATTATATGTGAAAATATCTTCAAAATGCTGAGGAAGAATGCCGAAACAAGCTAGACCGAGGATTGTCAGAAAGCTTTCGACAAAATCAAGGAGTACCTGTCCACACCACCGGTCTTGGTCCCGCCAGAGCCAGGTCGACCTTTGCTACTCTATCTATCTGTATTAGATGGAGCCTTCAGATGTGTTCTGGGACAACATGACGAGACAGGGAGAAAGGAGCAAGCCATATACTACCTAAGTAAGAAATTCACACCTTATGAAGCACGATACTCTTTGCTGGAATGCACCTCCTATGCTTTGACCTGGACAGCCCAGAAATTTAGGCATTACTTATGTGCCTATACCACATACCTCATATCCAGGATGGACCCTCTGAAGTACATATTTCAGAAATGCATGCCAACTAGGAAGTTAGCCAAGTGGCAGATACTATTAAGTGAGTTCGATATCGTCTATGTAACTCAAAAGACGGTCAAAGGACAACCATTGGCAGACCATCTTGCTGAAAATCTGGTAGAAGGAGAATACGAACCCTTAAAAATGTATTTTCCTGATGAAGAGGTGTCATTTGCTGGAGAGGACATTACTGAAGCATACGACGATTGGAGGATGTTCTTCGATGAAGCTGCAAATTTCAAAGGAGTGGTCATTGGAGCGATTTTAGTATCAGAAATAGGTCAACACTACCCTGTATCTGCAAAGCTTAGATTTCTGTGCACTAACAACATGGCAAAGTATGAAGACTGCATACTAGGGCTCAACATGGCAATCGACATGAATATTTAGGAGCTGCTAGTAATCAATGATTCATATTTGCTTGTGCACAAGGTACAAGGAGAGTGGGCCACCAAGAATTCCAAGATATTGCCATATCTGCACCATGTACAGGAATTGAGAAGAAGGTTCACAAAGATAGAGTTTCGGCATGTGCCTATAATTTAGAATGAGTATGCCGATGCATTGGCCACTTTGGCATCCATGACACAGCATCCGGACAAGAATTTCATTGATCCCATCCCTGTGAGAATTCATAATCAACCAGCGTATTGTGCCCATGTTGAAGAAGAGATTGACGGAAAACCTTGGTTCCATGACATCAAGGAGTGTTTGGCAAAAGGAGAATACCCGGAGCATGCAAACCATACTCAAAATCGCACACTCCGGAGATTGTCCAATCACTTTTCCCACAGCAGAGGGAACTTGTACAGGAGAACCCCTGATTTGGGATTGCTAAGATGTGTCAACGCAACAGAATATTCTAAGCTACTTGAGGAGATACATGCTGGGACCTGCGGCCCGCATATGAATAGTTTTGTCTTGGCCAAGAAAATACTCAGGGCCGGTTATTTTTGGATGACCATGGAGACAGATTGCATCCAGTATGTTCGAAAATGCTACCAATGTCAAGTACATGCCGATATAATAAAAGTGCCACCAAATGAGCTCAATGCCACAAACTCACCTTGGCCATTCGCTACTTGGGGAAGGGATGTCATCGGCCCAATCGAGCCCACTGCTTTAAACGGGTACAGGTTTATTCTAGTAGTCATTACCTACTTCACAAAATGGGTAGAGGTTGTATCCTATAAGGCAGTAACTAAGAAAGTCATGGCAGATTTTGTTCGCGACCGTATTGTTTGCCGGTTTGGAGTTCCAGAATCAATCATCACTGAAAATGTTGCCAATCTTAATAGTGATCTGATGAAAGCCATGTGCGCAACTTTCAAAATCAAGCACAAGAACTCCACAACGTACAGACCTCATATGAATGGAGCCGTAGAAGCCGCCAACAAAAACATCAAGAAGATATTAAGGAAGATGGTAGAATACCACAAGTAATGGCATGAGAAGCTACCCTTTGCTTTGTTGGGATACTGCACTACAGTTCGCACATCAACCGGGACAACTCCCTACATGCTGGTTTATGGTACCGAAGCTGTCATCCCCGCCGAGGTAGAGGTTGCTTCTTTAAGGATCATACAGGAAGCCGAACTCAGTGATGCAGAATAGATAAGGAGCCTGTCACACCTCCTTTTGGCCCGCGCCCGCATAAAGGGCGCAGAGGGAGTTTTTCCAATTAAAGGACAATCGAAACGGGATTTTATTTAAAGATTCAGAGTCGCCACTTGGGAGATTAGGGTGTCCCAAGTCACCGATTGAATCCCGAATCGAGGAAAAGATTGACTCTATATTACAGTCTGCGAACCGGAAATCCGAGTAAGGAATTCTGTTAACCCGGGAGAAGGTGTTAGGCATTACCGAGTTCCGTGGTTCTAGTACGGTCGGTCAACTGTCATATTCGACTTGTTTATCTGATTTTAATACATGTCAAACCTATGTGCAATTTTTAACTGTTTACCGCTTTTATTATTGTTATTTTTAACGAGAATTGCAACGTCATGAAAATACATCGCGAACCACGTCACATCCATGCACCCATGGTTATTGACACATTTCAACTCTGTTGAGATTTGGATTTGGGTCACATAAATGCGCACCCGAATTTGAGAAGGTAAGATTATTAAAATGCGCGCCTAAAGCGATTAGCGTATTATTATTTTGGGGAAGGCCGTGAAATTTTGCTAAACGGCCCATCCCGAAGACTAAGTATTTAAAATAACCATTTATTGAGAGCCCCGCCGTTTGTACGTTTTATTTGGCGAGGCTCGTTTCATATTTTATTTAAAGGATATCCTAAAGCGACTAAGATTTTTCTATTTTTTTCTCTAAAGATAAACAGAAGGTCCTAATTAGTTAATATTATAAAAAGCGGGCTTCGAGTTCAAGTTCGAGTCCAAACAAAAGGACGGATCTTTTAATTTGAACCCGCTACCTAACTCAAAGCCCCAAACTTATATTATGTTAACTATATACTGAAACATTTAAATCAAGCCCAAATTAAATGGGCCAACTAATTCTACTTGTGAACGAACAACAACAGGTGGGCCTTGAGGCAAGCCCAAAATCGAATGGGGTGTGCCAAGCTGCGTAGGAGAGATCGAGGGATCGAGCCCCTGAAGTCAAGCATTTACTTATTCATTTGCAGGTCATTAGGTAAGCATCCTGATTTTATGGTAAAAGCAGTATGTCGTTCTACTTGGAACAACTTGAATAAAATAACCACAACACTCTTTATGGGCCAATTTTAACAAGCCATGATGTCGCAAATAAACAGTTCTATTTTAGTACAAAACACATGACGACCATTACTAAAGGTTTATTGCAATGTGAATCGCTTTCAAATAACTTCACGAAACAAATTACCAAAACTGAAATTAATCTAACTATCTTATTAACCTAACATAAAACTAAATACAACCACTGCTCGAGATCACAGGCTTATATACATTCAAGACATATCGAGTGATAATCTAGCTAATAAAGAAACAGTTTCAGTTTATTTATACAGTCATGTCAAATAGAACAAACAGCTGCATTTCCATTTCATCTCGACTTCAACTTCAAATTCGAGCTTACATCAATACAGGTTTTTTAGAATGTGTACCTGGAAATGGAATACAATGGAGGAGAAGAAGGAGTGACAGCACAACAGATAGCACAACAAAACAGCAACAGTAACAGATATCCAGCAGCAACTCAGGAAAACCAATTAAAAATTCCCCAGCTATACCAAACATCAACACAAACAAACCAACACAACAATAACAGCACCCAAAATAAACCTAACTTGAAACCAACTTCAAACCAAAAGAGTAGCAGAAAGTAGTCCAAGAGTCAACTTTAACTAGACAACACACTAGTTTCAACTTCAGGAAGGAAACCAAACAGCTACGACAGACCCAGCTTACTCAAAATCAAATCAGCAACAACTCTGGACCCCAATGGCACAGTAACAAACTCCATGAATGCCTAACCTTTTTTCCTTTCAAATTGATTCTCCCAAGCTAAAGAAGAAACAAGAACTGACTTAACATCTATCCTAGACTGATTTTAGGACCCTTTTCCATCAATTATCAAACGTGTGACTTCTTGAAAGAGTGGTGTTTTCAAAAGCCAACCCTTTTTAAACTCTCAAACAGTGATCTTTTTTCTTCAGATTCAAAAAGCCCCTAGACTCTCTGAAAACAAACTGAAAGAGAACTCATTTCTTTTGTTTTTTTAAAGTAAAACCAAGACCCCCATTTATACCCAACCCTGACCTTCCCAGCTCTCAAGAGCACTTAGGAAGAATTTTTTAAACTAATTCTGCCCATGATCTCTTTTTCAATTCCACTAGAATATGTTTTGTTCCCCACTAAACTTCTTTTTATTTATTAATCCCACGCGGGTATGGGCAGCCTATTTTTCTATTCAAATCCCTTAAACCTTGTGAAATGGTGCCCATGATCCCTTACACAGCCATCAACCCCCCCCTCCACTACTGTTTTAAACTATTTCATTAGTCTAATGGTACTTTAGTACCCTACTGTCAGAATATTCAACTAAGCCATTTGCTACACTGATTCAATTATCTAAATTAGCTGAATTTAAACTCTAAACGCCTCAGCTATAACCAATCCAGCCTATCAAATTCCTAACAACTAAATGACTAAAGCTGAATTCTAATTGGAACCAACAGACTGAACTTGAATCAAAACCATATTAACACCACACGGACCCCAACAGAATCATTGAAGCTGAAATTGAAACTGAATCAAACATTGCGCTGATACAGGGATTAAGCTAACACAATTCTAACCTAAACAAGAACAAATGAACACTGAACGAAACAAACTGAACTCATATGAAAAAAACATGGTGAATAACAATGAGAAAGGGAAATTGGAACAATTTGAAACAAATGATACCAACAGGCTTACTTCAACACAAAATTAGAACAGAGAAGAAACAGGAGGGTAAACCTACGGGAATGAACCAAAAATTAAACTATTATCATGCTAATCTAATATTCAAGCATAACAGACTAATCAACGACACTTATTCAATCGATTACACAAATTATAGAATATAACAACCGACAACAAACAGAAGCAATGATAAAATTGGACCAAATAAAAGGTCTGAGGGAGAAAGAAAAGATGAATCTGAACTCATCTTAAACAAACAAACGACAAAACATGAAGAACAAACAGAAAAAGGAAAAAATACCTCCGAACTCAGACCTATCTCTTACTCGCTCTGCTCGTAACTCCGACTTGAGCCTTTTGGGGTAAAAACAGACTTTAATCGAGTGTTCTCAAGTCGGTTAGAACCTCAAACCCTTAGCTTCGTACACATCCTGAAGCTGGTTCCTCTAGGGTTTGCCTTCGATTTGAAATTCGAAAGGCTTTGACAAGATTTGGGCAGAACCTGGGTGAAATTTGGGACGAGGGTAGCTAGGTGGTTTAGTGGGTGTGAGTTTGGGAGGGTTTAGGTTAGGCGCCGCCACTAGGGGATCTTGCGGCGGTGCTAGGGTTCTTGGCTCAAAATGAATATTCGAGCGGCTGGGACTAGATTCGAAGGAAGGGGAGGGTGGATTTGGAGAGAAGAGATCAGGGCGGAGCTGTGATGTGAAATTGGGGGTCATTGGACAAACTAGGGTTCCAGCCTTACTTTCGATCTAATATTCGAAGCAAACAGCTGGGATTCGAGGGATAAGGGTTAGGGATTTTGATTGGGGAGATCGAGGTGAATCAGTGGTGTAAAGATGGGGTCGCTTGGACCACCGGAACCGCCGTGAGGCGATTTCCGGTGGGCGGAGCACGGTGGTAAGAGGCGGAGGATCTGTTTGGTCTTTGAAGCTCAGAGACGAAGAGGTGAGGGGGGGTTTGGCTTGGGGGGAGGGGTATGGTTTGAAGTGTATATATATGAAGGGGCGGAATGAATCCAGGTTGCTCGATCTGATAAGATCAACGGCTTGGATCCATTCATTAATGGGAACGACGTCGCTTCACTTAACTCAAGACCGGATCGGTCTTGTATGGGAATGGGTCGGGTATTGGAGGAGTTGATCTGGACCATTCGATCCAATCAAACGAATGGTTGAGATTGACTAACTTAAAACGATGTCGTTTAGATTAGTCGCAGGTGGACTGGATTTGGGGCAGGTATGGGCTGGTTTTTGGCCAGGTTTGGCTGTGTTTTGGATTTGGGCTTGGCCAAATTGGCCCAACTGAATCTTCCTCTTCTTATTCTCTTTTTTCAATTTTCCTTTTCAACAATAAAACTAAAAATCCTAATTAAATTATAAAATCGACAATTAACTAAAAATATTGACTCTCAATAATAACTATCACACGAAATTAAACATTAATAAGATAAAATCACACAATTCGGACATTAAATGCAAAAAATGCAAAGTACATATTTTTGTGATTTTTCCATTTTGTAAAACAAACTTGATTGTTTAATTAATTCCTAAATTGTAAAATTAAATCCTAAATGCACATGGAGCACATATTTTGTATTTTCCTTAAAACATGCACAAATAAATCACAAACAACACAAAACAGTTTTTTTATTTGAATTTTTTGGGGGTAGTTCTCATAGGGCAAAAATCACGTGCTCACAACTGCCCCTCTTTGTCCGGAAACACGAAGAGCTTCCGTGCAAAGATAAAGTGAGCGGATATGAGCGATTTTTGCATGTTCGGCTACTCCGTATGAAGCATTTTTTGAAAGATTTGACCGAACCTCTGCTTCAAAGTTTTCCTACATATCCCCAACTAAAAGGGAATCAGGTCAATGTAGTTCGGGAAGTTTTGGTAGCTGGGACTACCATGGGACTGCATTTTTGTTGTTACTGCTACTGCATGTTGTTGCTACTGCTTTTCGATCTCCTTATTACACTGTGCCAAAAGAAAACAAGAAGCTAGACTTAAACTAGGAATTACAAAATCTTATCTATCTCCGACTTGTTCTTGTAGTCTTCTTTCTTGTTTCTGCGATGGGATTCATGCTGGGGGGTATTTTGTTGTTGTAACCCTCCGCATTACTGACCTCTGATTTGATCTTGAAATGTATTCCTCTGTTCTGCAGGCGGGCTCCTGACTTTAACAACTTAAAAAGTAACGCCTCCGTTCTACGGGTGGGCTCCCGAATGCAACAACCTAAAAGTAACACCTCCGTTCTACGGGCGGGCTCCCGACTGCAACAACTTTAAAGTTTAATAACCTCCATTCTACAGGCGGGCTCCTGACTTCATCAACTTAAAATTTAACAACCTCCATTCTACAGGCGGGCCCCTGACTTCTTCGACTTAAAATTATAACAACCTCCGTTCTACAGGCGGGCTCCTGACTTCTTCGACTTAAAATTATAACAACCTCCATTCTACAGGTGGGCTCCTGACTTCTTCAACTTAAAATTATAACAACCTCCGTTCTACAGGCGGGCTCCTGACCTCAATCTTGAAATGTGTTCCTTTGTTCTATAGGCTGGCCCCTGACTTCGTTTTGAAATGTACTCCTCTGTTCTACAGGCGGGTTCCTGACTCCAACTTCACTTTAAAAGATAATATGGCCTCCATTCTCTAGGCGGGCTCCTGACTTCAACAACAATTTAAAGATAATGCAGCCTCCATTCTCCAGGCGGGCTCCTGACTTCAACAACAACTATTTCTCCAGAATATAACACTTTCATTCTCCGGGCGAGCTCCTGACCTCAACAATTTCTTAAAAACATAACACCTTCATTCTCCAGGCGGGCTCCTGACTTCAACAACTTCCTAAAAATATAACACCTTTATTCTCCAGGCGGGATCCTAACTTTAACAACTTCTTAAAAATATAACACCTCTATTCTCCATGCGGGCTCCTGACCTCAACAATTTCTTAAAACATAACACTTCCATTCTCCAAGCGGGCTCCTGACTTCAACAACTTCCTAAAAATATAACACCTCTATTCTCCAGGCGGGCTCCTGACTTTAACAATTTCTTAGAAATATAACACCTCCATTCTCTAGGGGGGCTCCTGACTTCAACAACTTCCTAAAAATATAACACCTCTATTCTCCAGGCGGGCTCCTGACTTGAACAACTTCTTAAAAATATAACACCTCCATTCTCCAGGCTGGCTCCTGACTCCTTTGACTTAAAATATGACAACCTCCGTTCTCCAGGCGGGCTCCTAACTCCTTTAACTTGAATCATCTTCTTTCAGAACTTCTTCCTTCAAAACTGGTGTTTCATTCCTCTGAAAACTGCTGGGGATAACACCGGTGTTTTATTCAAAAATATGTTATTTTCCTCTTTCAAAGACTACTACCCTTAAAGCTGGTGCTTTTCCTTCCACTGGAACTACTTCCCTTAAGACTTGTGTTATCTCCCTTCCGAAATTGCTTCCTTTAAACTTGTTTGGTCTTCTTCCGAAACTACTGGGGATACCATTTTTCCCCAAACTTGTGTTATCTTGCTTCTTCCCCAAGTGGGTACCGGACTTCCAGAAAATTTTCAAAATGAAAGAAAATTTTCTGCCCCAGTTTGGCAATCTTTCTTGTATCATGATGTCTTTTCATCATCTATAACATTTCCTGTCCCTGCTTCAAATCAAAGAAAAAATTTTGTTAGTTTAAAACATGGTGAATGGTCGTGCCACTCCTGCTGGGGATGGTTTTCTCTTTCTCCTTTCCCAGCTTTGTGTTCCATTACATTACCAAAGCTTGTTGGGGATGAGATTATTTGTTGGGGATGATATTCCTGTTGGCGATCATATTCCTGCTGGGGATGGTTTTCCCCATCTTCTTTCCCTGATCCGTGTTGTCCGACCCTCTTGGAACTTGGTCGATAATCTGCTAGGGATGCTCTTGTTTCTTGATGATTCTTTATTCACCAATTGTTGCTTCCCACTTTTCTCCATACTCTCCCCGAAATTCTAGACCAATCCATCATTTGGTCTTGCAATGAACGTCTTTCTCATTCCATTGCATTATATTTGGCCCATCCTATCCACATTGTGTTTTTGCACCATCTTGGCAACTGGTAATAAGCTCTGAAAATCCTTTTCAAAAATAAATTGCTGGGGAGATAAAGTCTTTAAAAATAAAAAATGATGAAATCAAGAAAATAAGAGAAGAATAGTTTTCTGAAAAATGTTGGGGAGAAGAAAAAGGGAAAAGAACTTATCTGAATGGTACAACCGATCCCAATGATCACGTCGTGCATTTTGGATTAACCAACCCAGTCTATTTATATCAATCAATCTTTCTGATGGCCTTACTTTTTTGGGGATATGTAAGCGCCCAATTCTTTTGTCGACTCAACATCTTTGCACTGCTTGATGCCTCGATGGATCCTTTCCGTCAATCTTATCTTGTTTGCCTCTTTTGACCCCTTGTCGCCTCATAGTTCCCTTCGAGGGGTTTTCACTAATAAGACTCTCTCATTTCCCACAACTCTCGTCACCTTATGGTGCCTGTGAAGGTTTTCACCGATAAGACTCTCTCATTTTATTTTA
Source organism: Nicotiana sylvestris (assembly GCF_000393655.2). Taxonomy (NCBI): domain Eukaryota; kingdom Viridiplantae; phylum Streptophyta; class Magnoliopsida; order Solanales; family Solanaceae; genus Nicotiana; species Nicotiana sylvestris. The sequence continues at coordinate 163,610,264 of NC_091068.1, forward strand.
TTTTTTTCAGCTGGGGATTGGAGTGTTACCGATATGACTCTCTCTGCTGGGTATTCTTTCGGCTATCAATTCATTTCCAGCTTATGATCCTCTTCTCTGCTGGGGATCAGAGTGTTATTCCCGACTTCCATTTGCATGACTTGGCACTTCCCGGATACTGATCGGGAGGTCCTTTTTTGGACATCAATATAGGTTTTTGTGTATGGCTAAAAGAAAAATTTAAAATAATTTTGATGAGTAAAACATTACAACTCTTGGAATCAACTTTCTTTCCCCAAAATTATAAACACAACTTTTGCCCCAGTTTTCTTGCTTGGGGACTTTTGATTCTTATTACACTATGACTGAGCTGTGAGGCACCTACGTATCCTTTTTGAGGAATCAGGTCAAACGTAGTTCCCAATTCCTTTGTTTTCCTAGTGACTTTTCTTTTGTCTTTATTATCATTATTTTTCTCTTCTCTTTTTCTTTCATTTTCATTACTGATTCCAAAATAGGGGTATGAAAGAATAAATAAGGCTCAAAAGGGGAAGCAAAGGTTGAAGTGTTTGGATGGAAGAACAAATTGCCTCCGTCATTTCATTCTCCGGTACCATGCCAAATGCAAACAAACAACAATTACAATTAGAAAAAATCATACATAATATCTCTTAACTGCGTCAGAATTGATAGTCATGTCAACGCATTTCCCTATGATATCTGTTAAACATAAAGAGCCATTGGACAACACTCTGGTTACAATGAATGGCCCTTGCCAATTCGGGGCGAACTTACCCTTTGCCTCAGCCTAATGTGGGAGGATGCGTTTCAGCACTTGTTGGCCCGCTTCAAACTTCCAGGGACGCACCTTTTTGTTGTATGCTCTTGCCATTCTCTTTTGATATAACTGGCCATGACACACAACTGCCAACCTCTTTTCATCAATCAAGTTCAACTGCTCCAAACGGGTTTTGACCCACTCGTCATCATCAATCTCAGCCTCAGCAATAATCCGAAGGGATGGAATTTCAACTTCTGCCGGTATCACTACTTCAGTTCCGTGTACCAACAAATAAGGAGTTGCCCCTACTGAAGTACGGACAGTAGTGCGATAACCCAACAATGCAAATGGTAATTTTTCATGCCATTGCCTCGAACCTTCTACCATCTTCCAAAGTATCTTCTTTATGTTTTTGTTGGCTGCCTCAACTGCTCCATTCGCCTTGGGACGATATGGGGTGGAATTACGGTGTGTAATCTTGAACTGTTGACATACCTCTTTCATCAAATTGCTGTTAAGATTAGCACCATTATCCGTGATGATCACCTTTGGCATCCCAAATCTACATATGATATGGGAATGAACAAAATCTACCACTGCCTTCTTGGTTACCGACTTGAAAGTTTTAGCTTTAACCCACTTAGTGAAATAATCGATGGTCACCAGAATGAACCTATGACCGTTGGTAGCTGCCGGCTCAATAGGTCCAATGACATACATGCCCCAGGCAACAAATGGTTATGGTGCTGACATTGTATGCAATTCTGTCGGCGGAGAATGAATCAGATCTCCGTGTATCTGACACTGATGGCATTTCCACACGAAACTGATACAATCACGCTCCATAGTAAGCCAACAGTACCCTGCTCGAAGAATCTTCTTTGCCAATACATATTCGCTCATATGTGGACCACAAACTCCAGCATGTACCTCTGTCATAACTATCGTGGCTTGACTAGCATCTATACATCTCAGCAATCCCAAATCTGGTGTTCTTTTGTACAACACTCCTCCACTGAGGAAAAATCCATTTGCCAATCGCCGAATGGCTCTCTTTTGATCTCCGGTGGCCTGCCCCGGGTATATCCCCATCCTAAGGTATTCCTTTACATCATAGAACCATGGTTTGCCATCCAGTTCTTCCTCTAACATGTTGCAATAAGCATGCTGATCACGAACCTGAATATGCAACGGGTCAACATAAATTTTGTCTGGGTGGTGCAACATTGATGCTAAGGTGGCCAAAGCATCGACAATCTCATTATGAACTCTTGGGATGTGTCTGAACTCCACTGATCGAAATCGCTTGCTCAGATCGTGCAAACATTGTCGATATGGTATGAGCTTCAAATCCCTTGTTTCCCATTCACCCTGAATCTGATGCACCAGGAGGTCCGAGTCTCCCAAGACCAAGACGTCCTGGACATCCATGTCTGCAGCTAGCCGTAGACCCAAAATGCATGCCTCATACTCAGCCATGTTGTTGGTACAATAGAAACTCAGCTGAGCCGTAACAGGATAATGATGTCCTGTTTCAGAAATAAGTACCGCTCATATTCCAACTCCTTTCGCATTTGCGGCTCCATCGAAAAAAAGTTTCCATACTGGTTCCTTGGTCATTTCCAACTCATCTATATGAATCACTTCTTCATCAGGAAAATACATCCTCAAGGGATCGTATTCTTCATCAACAGGATTCTCAACCAAGTGATCAGCCAATGCTTGGGCCTTCATGGCCGTCCTCATCACATAGACGATGTCGAATTCTTTGAGTAATATCTGCCATTTCACCAATCTCCCTGTGGGCATAGGCTTCTGGAAAATATACTTCTGTGGATCCATGCGTGAAATGAGATAAGTAGTATATGATGACAGATAATGCTTCAATTTCTGGGCCACCCAAGTTAGGGCGCAACATGTCTTCCCGAGTTGAGTGTACTTAACCTTATAGCCTGTAAACTTCTTGCTGAGATAATCGATGGCTTGATCTTTCCTTCCTGTAATGTCGTGTTGCCCCAGTACGCAGCCAAACGAATTCTCCAGGACCGTTAGATAAAGAATTAACGGTCTTCCCGGCTCAGGTGGAACCAACAGAGGTGGATTTGATAAATACCCTTTGATTTGGTCAAATGCTTCTTGACATTCTGTCGTCCATTCTACCGCAGCATCTTTCTTCAGTAGCCGAAAAATGGGTTCACAAGTTGCTATGAGTTGCGCAATAAACCTGCTGATATAATTCAACCTTCCCAACAGACTTATTACTTTTGTCTTGTTCTTCGGCGGTGGCAAATCTTGGATGGATTTGATCTTTGACATGTCCAACTTAATGCCTCGCCGACTGACGATGAATCCCAACAGCTTTCCAGATGGAACACCAAATGCACATTTGGCCGGGTTGAACTTAATATCGTACCTTCGAAGTCTTTGGAAAAACTTCCTTAGGTCTGCTACGTGGTCTTCCTGATGCTTGGATTTTATGATCACATCGTCCATGTATACCTCAATCTCTTTGTGTATCATGTCATGAAACACAGTAGTCATTGCTCTCATGTCCGTTGCCCCAGCATTCTTCAAACCAAATGGCATTACCTGGTAGCAATAAGTCCCCCACGGCGTAATGAAAGCCGTCTTTTCCACATCTTCTTCATCCATCAGAATCTGATGATACCCAGCATAGCAATCCACAAAAGACCCGATCTCACGTCTGGCACAATTATCGATCAAGATATGGATGTTGGGTAATGGAAAGTTATCCTTTGGGCTTGCCCTGTTCAGATTGCGGTAATCGACACACACCCTGATCTTCCCATCTTTCTTCGGCACTGGCACCACATTAGCCAACCAATCAGGATATCGAGTGACCCGAATAACCTTTGCTTGCAGCTGCTTGGTTACTTCCTCTTTAATCTTCACACTCATGTCTGTTTTGAACTTCCTCAATTTCTGCTTGACGGGAGGGCATGCCGGGTTAATGGGCAATTTGTGAACCACTAAATCCGTGCTTAACCCCGGCATGTCATCATACGACCATGCAAAAACGTCTTTGAACTCAATAAGTGCTTTGATTAGTTCTTCCCTGATATTCGGTGCAATGTGGATGCTTATTTTAGTTTCCCTGATATCATCTGCATCCCCTAAATTGATGGCTTCTGTGTCATTTAAGTTGGTCTTGGATTTCTCTTCAAACTGGCTTAACTCTCTGTTTATCTCTTCGAAGGCTTCATCCTCATCTTATTCTGATTCATCATCATAATCTACCTCTTGTATAATTAGTTCGGAATTAGATTGATTTTTTAGACTGGGTTGAAGATCTGTTGTGCATGCCATGTCATTAGAATCAATATAAAGAGAACTGTTCAGAAAGAGAAAAGAAGAAAACAAAATTAGAACAAAATAAGAAGAGAAAAGCTTTCACTTTATTAAAATACAGGATAACAGAGTTTCACACTTTGCCGAATACAAAACAAAACTGGATTACAACCCTGGAATAATCCAAAAAACAAGAAAGAAAATCCAGAGCCTACTACCAAGACTCCCTCCGGGTAGGAAGAGGAGTAGCTGTCCAATTGTTGATATTGGCCCTAGGCCCCACAAACTGTATATCTGCCCTACTGGAACCTTCTCCACCTTCTATCACGTTGACGTCGGCGAACAGCCTTTCAAAACCCTGATTCAAATCTCCATCTGACCCAATCAGAGGTCCTAGAACTTCCGGGACCGACAACTTTCTGATACCTGCTCTGACAAATGATCTGGATAGGTGCGGGATTGGCTTGGGAAGGACCCAGACTCTTTTCTTCAACTTGCGGGCCCGTCTCACATCCATCGTTGTAGGCTTGAACCCCAACCCAAAGGTATCCAAATTTTTGGGCAAAGAAATCGGCTGAACAATACCCTGAAGATCATCCCCTAAACCTTTGCCTGGCACAAACCCGTTCTTCAATATCTTCGAAGCTACCATGACAGTTGCAGCTGCTATTTTGGGAAGTGGGATGCTTTCACCTTCAGGAACTTTGTCCACTAAAACTGTATCGAAAACCTGGTAAACCCACGGTCCCTTATTATCATCAGTCTCTATGAAGGTACGATGGCATCACTTACGGCGCTTGCATTGTCTTCCCCATGTACTACGATCTCTTGCCTATCCCACTTGAATTTGACCATCTGATGTAATGTAGAAGGCACTGCTTTGGCGGCATGGATCCAGGTTCGCCCCAACAGAAGATTATATGACACTGCCACGTCTAACACTTGAAACTCCATGGTGAACTCGACTGGACCAATTGTTAATTCAAGTATGATGTCACCCACTGTGTCTGTACCACCACCATCAAACCCTCGAACATAGATGTTGTTCTTGTGAATCCTGTCACCATCGACCTTCAGTTTGTTCAATGTGGTCAAAGGACAGATATTGGCACTGGACCCATTATCAATCAGTACTCGAGTGACTACCGAGTCTTCGCACTTCACGGTCAAATAAAGGGCTCTATTATGTTCTGTACCCTCCACGGGCAACTCGTCGTCTGAAAAAGTGACCCTGTTGACCTCGAAAATCTTGTTTGCTATTTTCTCCAGATGGTTCACAAACATCTTATCCGGAACATAGGCTTCGTTCAGAATTTTCATCAATACCCAGCGGTGCTCGTCTGAATGGATCAATAACGATAACAATGAGATCTGGGTCGGGGTCTTCCTCAACTGCTCCACAATAGAGTAATCTTGCGCCTTCATTTTCTTTAAAAATTCTTCCGCCTCTTCCTCAGTAACTGGATTCTTTGTCGCTACTGGATTGGCCCTTCTTAACTCTGCGGGAGCAAAACACCTTCCTGAACGAGTTAATCCCTGTGCCTCACATATTTCCTCCACAACTTCCTTCCCCTTATGCATTACCATTACTTGACTATAACTCCATGGCACAGCTTTCTCGCTGATTATCGGCAACTGCATTACTGGCCTGATAACAACTGGTCCTATGTATGCCCCCTTTACGGCTACTGGCTTGCTTGATATCCCTTGCACCGTTACTTTGACCGGCTCTGGATTCTTGGCAACATCAGATGAACTCTTCCTCATCACCACCAGTGGCTTTCCTTCTACCCTTTCCGACTGTACTACCGCTTTTCTACTGACCGACTTTTCCTTCGGACTGGCACGGATCATCATTACCGTTTGTGATGGGTTCTTGAGCTTCCCTCCTTCATGCACTAGTTCGATCATGTGGGTTTCATGGTGTGCCGGCAACGGGTTCTGATTGATGTTAGGTGCCTCTAGCTCCTGGACCTCGATCCTATTTGTGTCAATAAGATCTTGTACGACAGTCTTCAACTTCCAACACTTCTCAGTATCATGTCCGGGAGCCCCCGAACAATATTCACAGCTTACCGAGTGGTCCAGATTTTTGGGAAGGGGATTTGGCAATTTGGGGTCCATAGGACTCAATAGGCCTAACTGCCTCAAATTGTGGAACAGAGTAGTATAGGTTTCTCCCAGCGGAGTGAATGTTCTCTGCCTCTGCACCCTTTCATTCCTGAAAGTCTGATTCCCACGGAAACCTGGTCCCGAAGGATTCCTGTAGGCCCTTGGTGGTGGATATGTGTTTTGTGGAGGTGGATATGTGTTTTGTGGAGGTGGATATGTGTTTTGTGGAGGTGGATATGTATTCTGGGGAGCCAGCGCACGCCATTGAGGGCGAGCCGGAGGCTAGGTGTAAGTTTGGGCGTGATGGACAGAGAAATGTGGCTCTTGTGGTGGGTAGTAGGGCTGTGGAGGGCCGTATGGAATGTGTGGGTAATTTGAGTGATGGGGTCTAGGTTGGTATTGAGGGGGGTACCTATAGATCCGGACCAAGTACCTGCCTCGACTGTTGCGACATCTTCCCTTTTCTTCTTTCCGAGTGCACCTCCCGTGCCGCTCTGGATGGCCTGAGTGGTTGCTTTAATCGCCGAATAGCTCAGGATTTTGTTGGACTTAAGTCCCTCTTCAATCATACCGCCCATTTTTCCTACTTCGTTGAAAGATTTTCCAACCGACGTCACCAGGTGACCGAAGTAAGTTGGCTCCAGAGTCTGCAGAAAGTAGTCCACCATTTCCCCCTCTCTCATGGGAGGATCAAAATCATGCCGCCTGCTCTCTCCAGCGGAACCCAAATTCTCGAAAGCTTTCCCCGGGCTTCTTCTCAAGTTTCAGCAATATGAAACGGTCAGGGACGATATCAAGGTTGTACTGGAAGTGGCCTGCAAAGGCTTGTGCCAGATCATCCCAGGTGTACCTCCTGCTAGGATCCTGTTTTGTGTACCATTCTAGTGCAGACCCGCTTAGACTTTGACCAAAATGAGCTATCAATAGCTCGTCTTTTCCCCCGGCCCCTCTCATCTTACTGCAAAAACCTCGCAGATGTGCCATTGGATCATCGTGCCCCTCGTATAGATCAAACTTTGGCATCTTGAACCCTGCCGACAATTGAATGTCGGGGAATGGGCACAGATCTTTGTAGGCCACACTGACTTGGTTGTCTAACCCATGGATATTCCTGAAGGACTGCTCCAGGCTTTTAAACTTTCGAAGCACTTCGTCTTGCGCTGGGCTCTTAGCCGGCTTTTCAGTCTCTACTGGGATCCCGAAGTGAGTATTATAAGTATGAGGCTCGGGTGCTTTGAAGGTTGGTTCAGGGGGTAATATTAGTTATCGTGAGCCTGAAACAACGGCTCGCTGGATGATCTTTGCAGCGTGGCTGGTGGGGGTGCCACGAAAACAGGAACATTTGGTGGAGGAGGGTTCTGATTGGGTTGCGAAGCTTGGGGATCACAAGCATTTCTTCCCTGATAGTATTGGTGACTGGGGAAGCTTGTCGAAGGGTCGGGGGGAGGGTATTCTGGCGTATGTCCTGGTGGAAGAGTGGGAATAACGGGAGGGCCAGGCACTTTTTGTACCCTAGCTAAGGCCAGCTGCATTTCTTTCATCTCCTGTCTCATCTTATCCATTTCCTCCTTCAGCATTTGATTCTCCGTCCTTTTATCCTCGACACTTTGGTCTGAACTAGTCATGCTTTTTAGTATGGGCCCTTTGGATCTTGTTTGGTAATGGTAATCTGCCAGAACGTTCTAACAAACTAACTGGTTCGAAATCTCTAGAAAAACAACAAACTTGTTAGCATTAGAGTTTAACACATATTGCAATTTCATGTTGGGGGATGTAATGTTCCTAGGCAGTTTAACCATTTCTAACATGTCTTTGCTTTGACCGCACGCGTCATTCTGGCTTACTTTGTTTGTGCCTCATTTAAGTGTTTCTGAAACTTTCTTTATCTCTCTTTTTATTTCTTTCTTTTCCTTTCTTTTATTCACTTTGCCTTTTCTCTTTTTCTTTTAGTGGTGGTCGAATCTTATGTGGATTTCCTATGTATCACATCCCCACATGAATCGGACCGCGTGTAGTTCTGCCACAAGTGCGGAAAATAAAGACACCATTTTTTGGATTTTTCAACCTTTACTAGCAAAACGTTTTATTACAAGGCAAAATATTTTTGAAAGGAAATTGACATACTTGATACAGACTACAGATTTTATGCCAAAAAGGGAAATACAAACTCCGATGGACAACAGACTCTGAAAACAAGGAAAATACAGACTCAAACTATGAATGTTTCAGAGTTTTGAATTTTGACGCCCGCGGGGCGTCGTTCGGCCTCGCCGCGGGCTTTGGTGGAAGACCCCTTTGCAGATCTTTCAAATCTTCCATGATCTGGTGGATACAAGTCATTATTGAAGCAAAGAGGGCGGTATGGGGCATATCCTCACAAGCTAGGCACTTTATGGTGATGTAGTGCCCGATATCATCGATTCTTCCCTTGATTTTGTCCCTTTCCATAAGCAATCGCTCTATTTGTTGATTCCGCGTCCCCAGCATTTGAGTGTTGTAAAGGAGCTGATCCTGAAACTCATTCATCTGTTTCTCCATTCGGGCCATTAGATCATAGTGGCGCTTCCTATCTGCTCTGGCATCTCGGGCTTGTCTGAAGATCCGCTCTTTGAGAGTGTATATTGTTCCTCTCAATATAGCGATGTTCCTTTCGTAGTATCTCTTCATTTGTTGCATAGACCGTGATCGTTCTTCTGCCTTCTTTATCCATTTCACCTGGATTCTTTACTAGCTTTAGCTTTTTCCAGGTCTTCTTGATACTCGAGGACTTTCTTCTTTAGACCGTTTATGAGCTTTTCATCAGCCCGGCTTCTCTTCGGGTTTCTGGTAGCTATTTTCATTTTCTGGATTTGAGCTTTGAGGACCTCGTTTTCCTGAGCTAGTTTTCTCTTTTCTCCCTCATCTGCAGCGATATGCAAATCTTTCTCAAATTTCAAATCTATAACTTGCTTCTCCAACTTGCCTATTGTAACCCTGTACTCGTGCTCTTTAGCCAACCAATCCCACTGTTTTTGCGACGCCTTGACAAATTCCTGGAGATGGGGTCTTTTAGACGGCCTTTCGTGCTCAAGTTCTCTCATGTACTAAGCAAGGTATCCTGGCGCCACTTCGCCTTTGGCCTGATCCTGCACGCAAGTATCTGCTTTTAAATATTGGCATTCACTCTAGATCTGACGGACTCTTGCTTTAAGGAACAGTCTGTCAAGGCTAATCTCAATTACTTGAGCACTAAGATCATCCTCCTGTGGTACTGTTTGGCATCTCCCGAGTTGTCTCAAAACCCGATATGGCGCGTAAGGCTGAATGCTCTTGAGCCCCATCAATAGAAAGTGGGTCCTAGCTGCCGGTATATGGATGACCTCGTCAAGGGGCGACCATCCTAGTGTCCACTGTATTTGGCTGGCGGTGAGGGTCCGAAAGAATGATGTCCACGCCGTAACTCCTTCGGGTAGACTGACCCCCTTGATTCTTATGTAGAACTCTTCTATGCAAGTTTTCTTTGAGGAACCATAACTCAAGAGCTGGGAACAGTGGCAGAGATGCTCAGTCATCCATATTTGTAGCAACAAGTTACACCCCTCGAAAAAGTCCCATCTGGCTTTGCAGGCTGTGAGAGCTCGGAAGATATCAGATACTATCATAGGCGCAAGAGTGCTTTCATTTTGAGTGAGCAAGGTACTGATGACCCCAGCTATTTTCAGATCAATGTTTCCGTCTTTCTTTGTAAATACCAAAAGGCCCAAAAAGGTTATCATAAAAGCCACTCATCTATGCTCGTCCCATTTCTGACGGTTACTTTTGCTACATAACTTGTTACCCGAGTTGTTGAATCCTCCGACATGACCGTATCTGTCATATATGAAGCGCGGATTACAAAAACTTGCAGCCAAATCTGGGTTATGGACTGTCCTGGGTATCTTTAACGAATCTAAAAACCGATGCACAGTGACAGCTCTTGGAGCAACCAGGTATTTTTGCCTCAACGGAACTTCAGCATTTTCGATGTACCCGGCTATTTCCTCCAAAGTCGGGGTGAGTTCAAAATCGGAGAAGTGGAAGACATTGTGTGCCGGGTCCCAGCAGGTGACCAAAGCTCTTATGATATCCCCCGAGGCTGAATTTCCAATAAACCCGTAAGACCTTTTAGATATTTCTTGACCTCATCTTGCCCTTCACCACCTAAATCATCCCACCATAGCCACAACTTGAAAGGGATTTTAGTCATTATTGAAAAAGGTTCACTTTGCATTGTGCTCCTCCTGCACATTTATTAAGGTGATTAAGAAAAAAAGAAAATTTATTTGACTCAACCAATTGGCTATTTTTAATTTTTCACATATTTAAAGAAAGATCCGGTTCCGAATACGACCTTTCAGCACTTCGGGAACAAAGATTTTGAGGCTGGGTGAGTCAACCGGTCAAAAATCCAAAAATGACTACAAGTGGCCGTTTATGCAAAGCCAGCCTTCCGGCGTCCCTTTTGGGAACATTCGGCTATTTTGACAAAAACGGCGTCACCCGACTTATTTATGACGAAAATTAAAATTTTGACATTTTTGAAAAGGGGAGGTTGGACCCGATGAGGGTTTCCTACGTATCCCGCACCCAGTGAGAATCAAACCGGAGTAGTTCGGGTAGATAAAACAAACTTCTTTTGAAAACAAAACTCTTTTCAATGGAAAATAAAACCATTTTTCATAAACAAAACCCCCTTTCTTTTTTTTTCTTTTTCTCAAAAATTCGACAGAGTTTCGACGCTATTTGGACATTGATTTTTTCTCAAAACAGGCGATTAACTACCTCTATCTCTCTTTCCTCAAAGTATTCAAAAGTCGGTCAGCATGCAAGTCCGAAGCAAACAAATGCACAGGTAGCAAGTTGGATGCATCAGGATGGTCTTTTGTCATTTTTGTACACATGTCCTAGACAGACCCAACCCCAGTGTTGAGCCTCCAAAGTCAAATGCACATGATGCAAACAAATGTTCCTACTAGGGATCCGGCATGAAGCTGAGTTATTCTAGGTTCGTAACCTGGGTATTTGTTCTAGACTATGTACCCGAGCGGACAACTCGAATCGAGGAGGGGGCTACATACCGGGGACCCGCGAGATCGTCCGGCTTTGTAACTTGTCCGGCCTCTTTCTTATTTTAGGGTATGACACTAACAGAATAGGGAGTCTCAACCAGTAAGCACATCCCCGGAGGTAAGAAGAGAAGGTTTTCGTAGCAGTTTATATATAGTTCAGATAATATCAAAGCGATAAAAGCAACATTTTGCACACTTAGGCCAAAACATGTAATAAGATCAAATAATAAATGAAGCCAAATAATAACAATTATTCCAAGCTCGAATTCTTGAACCCTGAACCGGAGATTCTAGGTTATGTCCCCAGCAGAGTCACCAGAGCTGTCACACCTCCTTTTGGCCTGCACCCGCACAATGGGCGCAGAGGGAGTTTTTCCAATTAAAGGACAATCGAAACGGGATTTATTATTAAAGATTTAGAGTCGCCACTTGGGAGATTTATGGTGTCCCAAGTCACCGGTTGAATCCCGAATCGAGGAAAAGATTGACTCTGTATTACAGTCCGCGAACCAGAAATCCGAGTAAGGAATTCTGTTAACCCGGGAGAAGGTGTTAGGCATTCCCGAGTTCCGTGGTTCTAGCACGGTCGCTCAACTGTCATATTCGGCTTGTTTATCTGATTTTAATACATGTCGAACCTATGTGCAATTTTTAACTGTTTACCGCTTTTATTATTGTTATTTTTCACGAGAATTGCAACGTCGTGAAAATACATCTCGAACCACGTCACATCCATGCACCCGTGGTTATTGACACATTTCAACTCTGTTGAGATTTGGATTTGGATCACATATATGCGCACCCGAATTTGAGAAGGTATGATTATTAAAATGCATGCCTAAAGCGATTAGCGTATTATTATTTTGGGGAAGGCCGTGAAATTTTGCTAAACGGCCCATCCCGAAGTCTAAGTATTTAAAATAACCATTTATTGAGGGCCCCGCCGTTTGTACGTTTTATTTGGCGAGGCTCGTCTCATATTTTATTTAAAGGATATCCTAAAGCGACTAAGATTTTTCTATTTTTTTTCTAAAGATAAAGAGAAGGTCCTAATTAGTTAATATTATAAAAAGCGGGCTTCGAGTTCAAGTTCGAGTCCAAACAAAAGGACGGACCTTTTAATTTGAACCCGCTACCTAACTCAAAGCCCCAAACTTATATTGTGTTAACTATATACTGAAACCTTTAAATCAGGCCCAAATTAAATGGGCCAACTAATTCTACTTGTGAACGAACAACAATAGGTGGGCCTTGAGGCAAGCCCAAAACCGAATGGGGCGTGCCAAGCTGCGTAGGAGAGATCGAGAGATCGAGCCCCTGAAGTCAAGCATTTACTTATTCATTTGTAGGTCATTAGGTAAGCATCCTGATTTTATGGTGAAAGCAGTACGTCGTTCTACTTGGAACAACTTGAACAAAATAACCACAACACTCTTTATGGGCCAATTTTAACATGCCATGATGTAGCAAATAAACAGTCCTATTTTAGTACAAAACACATGACGACCATTACTAAAGGTTTATTGCAATGTGAATCTCTTTCAAATAACTTCACGAAACAAATTACCAAAACTGAAAATTAATCTAACTATCCTATTAACCTAACATAAACCTAAATACAACCACTGCTCGAGATCACAGGCTTATATACATTCAAGACATATCGAGTGATAATCTAGCTAATAAAGAAATAGTTTCAGTTTATTTATACAGTCATGTCAAATAGAACTAACAGCTGCATTTCCATTTCATCTCGACTTCAACTTCAAATTCGAGCTTACATCAACACAGGTTTTTTAGAATGTGTACCTGGAAATGGAATACAATGAAGGAGAAGAAGGAGTGATCAGCACAACAGATAGCACAACACAACAGCAACAGTAACAGATATCCAGCAGCAACTCAGGAAAACCAATTAAAAATTCCCCAGCTATACCAAACAGCAACACAAACAAACCAACACAGCAATAACAGCACCCAAAATAAACCTAACTTGAAACCAACTTCAAACCAAAAGAGTAGCAGAAAGCAGTCCAAGAGTCAACTTTAACTAGACAGCACACTAGTTTCAACTTCAGGAAGGAAACCAAACAGCTACGACAGACCCACCTTACTCAAAATCAAATCAGCAACAACTCTGGACTCCAATGGCACAGTAACAAACTCCATGAATGCCTAACCTTTTTTCCTTTCAACTGATTCACCCAAGCTAAAGAAGAAACAAGAACTGACTTAACATCTATCCTAGACTGATTTTAGGACCCTTTTCCATCAATTTTCAAACGTGTGACTTCTTGAAAGAGTGGTGTTTTCAAAAGCCAACCCTTTTTAAACTCTCAAACAGTGATCTTTTTTCTTCAGATTCAAAAAGCCCCTAGACTCTCTGAAAAAAACTGAAAGAGAACTCATTTCTTTTCTTCTTTTAAAGAAAAACCAAGACCCCCATTTATACCCAACCCTGACCTTGCCAGCTCTCAAGAGCACTTAGGCATAATTTTTTAAACTAATTCTGCCCATGATCTCTTTTTCAATTCCACTAGAATATGTTTTGTTCCCCACTAAACTTCTTTTTACTTATTAATCCCACACGGGTATGGGTAGCCTATTTTTCTATTCAAATCCCTTAAACCTTGTGAAATGGTGCCCATGATCCCTTACACAGCCATCAACCCCCCCCCCCATTATTGTTTTAAACTATTTCATTAGTCTAATGGTACTTTAGTACCCTACTGTCAGAATACTCAACTAAGCCATTTGCTACACTAATTCAATTATCTAAATGAGCTGAATTTAAACTCTAAACACCTCAGCTATAACCAATCCAGCCTATCAAATTCCTAACAACTAAATGACTAAAGTTGAATTCTAATTGGAACCAACAGACTGAACTTGAATCAAAACCATATTAACACCACACGGACCCCAACAGAATCATTGAAGCTGAAACTGAAACTTAATCAAACATCGCGCTGATACAGGGATTAAGCTAACACAATTCTAACCTAAACAAGAACAAATGAACACTGAACGAAACAAACTGAACTCATATGAAAAAAAAATGGTGAATAACAATGAGAAAGGGAAATTGGAACAATTTGAAACAAATGATACCAATAGGCTTACTTCAACACAAAATTAGAACAGAGAAGAAACATGAGGGTAAACCTACGGGAATGAACCAAAAATTAAACTATTATCATGCTAATCTAACATTCAAGTATAACAGACTAATCGACGACACTTATTCAATCGATTACACAAATTATAACATATAACAACCGACAACAAACATAAGCAATGATAAAATTGGACCAAATAAAAGGTCTGAGGGAGAAAGAAAAGACGAATTTGAACTTATCTTAAACAAACAAACAACAAAACATGAAAAACAAAAACAGAAAACAGAAAAAATACCTCCGAACTCAGACCTATCTCTTACTCGCTCTGCTCGTAACTCCGACTTGAGCCTTTTGGGGTAAAAACAGACTTTAATTGAGTGTTCTCGACTGAGAACACTTGACTAAAGTCGGTCAGGACCTCAAACCCTTAGCTTCGTACATAGCCTGAAGCTGGTTCCTCTAGGGTTTGCATTCGATTTGAAATTCGAAAGGCTTTGACAAGATTTGGGCAGAACCTAGGTGAAATTTGGGACGGGGGTAGCTAGGTGGTTCAGTGGGTGTGAGTTTGGGAGGGTTTAGGTTAGTCACCGCCACCAGGGGATCTTGTGGCGGCGCTAGGGTTCTTGCCTCAAAATCAATATCTGAGCGGTTGGGACTAGATTCGAAGGAAGGGGAGGGTGGATTTGGATAGAACAGGTCAGGGCGGAGCTGTGATGTGAAATTGGGGGTCATTGGACGAACTAGGGTTCCGGCCTTACTTTCGATCTAATATTCGAAGCAAACGGCTGGGATTCGAGGGATAAGGGATAGGGGTTCTGATTGGGGAGGTCGAGGGGAATCAGTGGTGTAAAGATGGGGTCGCTTGGACCACCGGAACCGCCGTGAGGCGATTTTCGGTGGGCGAAGCACGGTGGTAAGAGGCGGAGGATCTATTTGGTCTCTGAAGCTCAGAGACGAAGAGGTGAGGGGGGTTGGCTTGGGGGGAGGGGTATGGTTTGAAGTGTATATATATGAAGGGGCGGAATGAATCCAGGCCGCTCGATCTGATAAGATCAATGGCTTGGATCCATTCATTAATGGGAACGACGTCGCTTCACTTACCTCGAGACCGGATCGGTCTTGGATGGGAATGGGTCGGGTATTGGAGGAGTTGATCTGGACCATTCGATCCAATCAAACGAATGGTTGAGATTGACTGACTTAAAACGACGTCGTTTAGATTAGTCGCATGTGGACTGGATTTGGGGCGGGTATGGGCTGGTTTTTGGCCAAGTTTGGCTGTGTTTTGGATTTGGGCTTGGCCAAATTGGCCCAACTGAATTTTCCTCTTCTTATTCTCTTTTTTCAATTTCCCTTTTCAACAATAAAACTAAAAATCCTAATTAAATTATAAAATCGACAATTAACTAAAAATATTGACTCTCAATAATAACTATCACACGAAATTAAACATCAATAAAGATAAAATCACACAATTCGGACATTAAATGCAAAAAATGCAAAGTACATATTTTTGTGATTTTTCCATTTTGTAAAACAAACTTGATTGTTTAATTAATTCCTAAATTGTAAAATTAAATGCTAAATGCACATGCAGCACATATTTTGTATTTTCCTTAAAACATGCACAAATAAATCACAAACAACACAAAACCGTTTTTTTATTTGAATTTTTTGGGAGTAGTTATCATAGGGCAAAATTCACGTGCTCACAGAGCTGATATGAGCAATTGGCCCTTATAGATGGAAAAAGAATGAACGCAGTATGTCACAGTCAGCTTTATCATAACAGAATGTCCAGATCTTTCAACAAAAGGGTCAAACCAAGCCCGTTTGCACCAGGACAGCTGGTGTTGAAGAAGATCTTCCCACATCAAGATGAAGCCAAAGGGAAATTCTCTCCCAACCGGCAAGGTCCTTACATGGTTCACAAGGTTCTAACAGGAGGAGCTCTCATACTTGCAGAAATGGACGGAGAAGTCTGGCCAAAACCAATCAATTTAGACGCAGTCAAAAGATACTATGTTTAGACTATTTACATTTTCTCATCAGATGTAATTGAACTACATTTGACCTAATTCCCATTTAAGATGGGATACGTAGGCAGCCCTGTAGGTTCGGTCATATCATAATAAAATTTTCATGTCCCCTCAGGATTAGAAACTGGGGCAGAATTTTGAGGAGGGCCCTCAAAATTCCGGAGCAAGTCCAGCCAACGCCATCGCATGCCAAAAAGTCAGAAATTGGTTAAGATACTATGGCAGAATTTTGAGAAGGATTCTCAAAATTCAGAAAAAGGTTCAACAAGTTCCGTCACTCGCAAACGGCTGAAGAATAATCTACCAAACTGGGGCAGAATTTTGAGGAGGACCCTCAAAATTCTAACACAAGAAAGCCGCAATGTCTCTAAAATATGCTACAATCACTAGTTCATCTAAAAATCACTTGATACTTCACTATGTTTTCTAAAATAACTCTATTTTTCACCAATAATTGCATATTTTCGAAAACTCTATAACAGCCAGGTGTTACCCAGGGAAACTCAAACAAGGCATCCAAAACGGAGGAGCAAGGCCAGCAGACGAAAGGCAGGAACCAACCTCCCCTTACAAAACTTACAATTTTTCTTTGAGCGCAGGCACATCTGACGTAACAGTAGCACTTGAAAATATATACATACAGTGCAATCACTATCAATCGGGCCACCAGATACCGAACATATCTCCAGCTAAGAAACATTCTACTCTTATTTGCTATTCGTTCTTTTCATGGGACTAAGCCCTTTTCCCGCACCTTGCATGAGGCTAAGCCCTTCCTCTTTATTTGCATAAGGCTAAGCTCTGCCTTTCACTTGCATGGGACTAAGCCTTGTCCCGAATCTTGCATAAGGCTAAGACCTGCCTCCATACTTGCATAAGGCTAAACAATGCCTTTATATTTGCATGAGGTTAAGCTCTACCTCTATATTTGCATAAGGCTAAGCTTTGCCTTTCACTTGCATGGGACTAAGCCATGTCCCGAATCTTGCATGAGGCTAAGTCCTGCCTCCATACTTGTATAAGGCTAAACAATGCATTCATCTTTGTCTGAGGTTAAGCTCTACCTCCATATTTGCATAAGGCTAAGCTCTGCCTTACACTTGCATGGGACTAAGCCCTGTCCCAAATTTTGCATGCGGCTAAGCCCTGCCTCCATACTTGCATAAGGCTAAACAATGCCTTCATCCTTGCATGAGGTTAAGCTCTACCTCTATATTTGCATAAGGCTAAGCACTGTCTTTCACTTGCATAGGACTAAGCCTCATCCCGCATCCTGCATGAGGCTAAGCCCTGCCTCCGTATTTGCATAAGACTAAGCTCTGCCTTCCATTTGCATGGGACTTAGCCCTATCCTGCATCCTGCATGAGGCTAAGCCCTGCCTCCGTATTTGCATAAAGCTAAGCTCTGCCTTCCATTTGCATGGGACTAAGCCTTGTCCTGCATCTTGCATGAGACTAAGCTCTGTATCCATTCGGCATAAGGCTAAGCACTGTCTTCTCATGGGACTAAGCATTGTCTCTCCTTGCATAAATGTTTCTCTATTCCAGCACTATCTATTTGCTCATCTTTCGGGCTAAGCTCTGCCCTCAACCTCACAAGACTAAGCCTTGTCTTGTTGACTTTAGCATCATATTGTTGCATCTCATTGGCTGAAATATCGCCAACCTGTCCAAAGGTATCATAGTCTAAAGGCATCATCCTCATAGCCGAAAGACACCATGCCATGGCCTGAGGATCTCTCGAATTTTAATATCATTATTCAAAGGCGACATGGTTTGGAGGCACCATTTTCATGGACCGAGAATATCATTTCATGGCCTGTGAATCACTCACTGAACAATTCATGGCCCAGGAAATCATGGTCTAAGGACATCATCCGCACCGTCCAAGGATAACTTTCATGGTCCGAAGGAAATCTGCATCATATTTAAATTTCCGCACAAATACATGTTCGTAGCATCTCTTTGTCCATAGGTGACCAGTAAGCAACCGCTATCCCAACAGGAGCTACCTCGCTCCAGTTCCTTCAACTATCTCAAACTTGCCACTCTCTCACCCATTCTGAAATCTCGTGTCTGTTCTTGTAATGACTTCATCGGTATATTACGCCGATGGATCTGGAACTACACATGGTCTGATTCCTGCAAAACAAGGGATATGTAGGATGCTCAAAGACCAGAGTCTGGCCTCTATCTTTTAAAACATCACATTCGGCCAAAATTGGTCATCATTTCTTTACTCGAAAACTCTTTCATCCTTTCCGGGTAAAGAGGGGTGGCTATTGATATCCAATTATTCCCTATAATATTTTTTGAAATCTATATATACCTTTAAAACTATGCATTAGCATCAATAGGTATTTTTCCATAATTTGTACATTTTTAAATTTATTTATCTCAATATTTTCTTCATATAAATAATTACAAAATTGCATCATAGATGATTTTTAAAACATCTCTTGATTTAATATTACCATTAATAGTCTTATTAAGTTTCAATTATTTCACAAATGGCCATATTTACACCTTTTGGTTACAATTGCACTGATTTTGCAATTATAGCCCATGTACACATCACTGCATTATTTTCCAGAAATTGGTCCCTTATATTTTTAAAATATTGAATAATTATTTTGAAGCACTTATATGCATGAAAAATATTTTTTTCTCATTGTTAATTATTTTATAAAATAATTTTATTCAATGGTATTTAACAAATAGCCTATTAATCTCCCTAATTTTCGGACCAAAAAAAATTCCTAACCCAATTCACCACAGGCCCAAATGCAATTACACCCGACCCAGGCCCCCTAATCCTGGCTGTTGATCTCTAAGATCAACGGCCCATATTGATTCTTACCAATTTTAACTCCAAACGACCTTCTCCTAACCTAAATCATTTTCCACCATACCCCGCCATCACCTGTTCCCTTCTCTCTCAAACGCTCTCCACCTAAACCCTAATCCTCGGGCGCTATCACCGGTTTAGCCCTCCGTTCTATGATGTTTCTTTGTCGTCTCAGGCTTATACTGGCCTCCTACTTGCTATGGTTCATCAGTTTGTTAGATCCTTGGGAAGATCTCAAGGGACCTAGGCGGTCAAGTTTGCACCTTTGATTTTTTTTGCCTGTTTCAAGCCATTTGCTCGACCATGAGTAAGAAGCCTCTCTTATTTTTTATATGAATCCATGATTTTCTAAACCTATGTTCTCGTCTCTGTCATGCTTTCTAAAAAACCCTAATTTTTTATCTCCGATCTTCTCAGATTTGTATAGATCTGAGACGAATCGAACATATCTCACATGTTTTCCTTGAAAGTTTCTGATTTTCAACTGATTCCCCGTTTTCCTAAACTAGGGTTTACCCTAAGTCATCTTCTCAAAAGGTTTTTCGGACTTTTGAACGCTTAGTAGTTTGTTCTTAAGTGTTTTGACTGATTTATGCTAAAGTTGTATAAGCCCTAAGTCGATTTGTGTTAAAACTCTAACTGTCTGATGTTTTGCTTCGATTTTGAACTTTTCAAAGTTACCAGTCATGTTGGTTCATTCTGTATTCTAATTTACACGCCTTTCCTTAGTCGGATTCCTTACTTTGTGATTTTTTATTCTAATTAACCTCTATTAGGGTTTTGAATTATTTTTTGCCTAATTTCTCTGTGTCCTTAAAGTTTATTTTAGCCTATTTATTTATGGAAATTGATATATTCTTTCCAGAATTGTTGAGTGATTTGCTATGTTAACATTCATGTGTATGATTCTTGATTGTTACCTTGTTGATGACTTTAATTAGTTTTCTTGCCTTATTTAGTTGCCTATAGTATCTACTGATTCTTGGCATGATTATTTCCTTAATTAGATTCTTATTCACTCTTTGCCTAAGTCTGATTTGAATTTCTTTTCTTAAATAATTCTTATCCTTACCGTTGGTTAATTACCCTTAATTAAGGGAAGATTATGCTAATTTTTTGTGTAATTGGTTCTGTGATCTTCCCTTGATTAACTGAAGTTGATTCATTTACCTTATTGGCTCTACTCTTGAACTACTATATAGACTCCTCTGTTTTACTTCTCGACACACGAACATCAGTTCACAACACACACATACACTCAAACTCATCTCCTTCTTTTCTACTTGTGATATTGTGGGTCTAGCCGGCTGAAAGTCAAGGCTAGATAGTGGGTCTACACTTGCTCTATATTCTGCAATCTTTTTCCTCAACTGGTATGTCTCTAGTTAAATTTGAAACCCAAACTATATGTGTTTCATTCCTGCATTAGTTCATTGACTATGAATTTAATCTATCCTCTTATTTACTTATTTGCTTAGCATGCCTAAATCCTGCCCTGTTCAATGTACAACTAGTATGTCTATACTTCACCTATTTATCTGATGCTTGACCAGCCTATTTGTTGATTTATGTTTAACCCCTTAACTATGTGATCATGATCCTACTTGTGTGTCTGATTCTGCCCACTACATCTTTTCTCCATGTCTTAATTGCCTTCTATCCTGGTTAATTTGTTAAGGCTGTGAAGCTCCTAAATGTTCTATGCATATTGCTGTCTACATACCTCCCTGCACCCTATTCGTATACCCTCAATGAGATTTCTATATATTCCCAATCTCTTTCACCCCTGTGTGCAAACCTGCTTGCTAAAGTGCCGGTGAATCTGAACCTTCTATGATTGACTGGATGTCTACTGAATTTGTTCTCTCCAGAACTGTTTTCAAAATGTTATCAGTATTCTTCTAAAAAAAACTGGTTTTCATTCCTAGTATTTTCTTAAAACTGGTCTATTCCAGAAAATATTTTTTCACTCCTAAAAATTTATCTGATGATAGGCTATAATTACGTATTTTAGTCGCTTATTACACTAAAATTTACTGCACTTTAATTGAGTTTGAGCTTTAATCGCAAGTGTCTTGCACTAATTGTGTGTTTATGCCTTGTAGGAGTGATTCCGAGCTATGTAGATGTTATGGAATGAATTCAAGTGATTTGGAGCTTTGAAGTCTGAGTAAAAGCCCAAGGAATTAGGCCGAGATCGTATTCGGGGATCGACATATGATAGAGCAACAAAACGAAGAATCGAGTAGGCATATTGCGCACTGTCTAGTAAAATAAACATAACTTTTTGCTCATAACTCCATTTGGGCTCCACAATATATGATTGTAAATCTAACTCAAAGGGATACAACTTTCATGTTTTACATTTTTCCAATTTTCAAATGTAACAGGGTGAAAAACGCGGTCTAAACCGCGACCGCGGACCTGAGGTGGGCTGAGGCAGTAGCCTTGCAATGTACCGCGTCCGTACCGCGGATTGACCGCGACCGCAGCAGTCCAGACGTGAAATATTGTCCTTTTTCGTGTAGGAGAAGGTATAATTATTTGGGCCCGACCCTACTTGGTATATATACAAGGAAAAACGGTATTTTTAAGGGGGTTGGACATAATTTAGACCTAGGGAGGCTGAGAAGACCAATTTTTGACACAGATTCGACCTAAGGAGGCAGAGACACAATAGGAGCAAGGCGGAGAATTCTTCTACGAGTTTTTCCTTCCTCTTCCTATTTTTTCATTGTGGTTATGACTTTTAGTATTGTAGTTTTACATACTATTATGAATAGCTAATTTGTTATCTAGGGTTTTGATAGAACCTTTTGTAGGATAAATTCTTATTATGTTTTTATATAATTGAGTCGTTGGATTTCTCTACTTGTTCAACTACGTGTTTGTTGTTGTTGATTGAATGACCATCAATTGACTGTGCCTATTTAGCGTATAGTGCTCGAGAGAGAGTACATATTTAGGTAGTTGTTGAACAACGTCACTCCTAACGTATGTGAGAAATCAATACAGTGGGTTTAAAGGCAAGTTTAGAAATAACAAATCCTTGACGTGGTCATAATGAGCGGTTAGATAAAGCCAACTAGCGTAGTTCGAGGGAATATGTCTAGTAAATTATTGTAGTTGCTCGAGAGAGAATTACGGCATCTAAAGTGCTCACGACCAGTAGAGAATACATTGGCAAAATTGTAGGGAACATAGCTAGAAGGATTCCAACAATTGGGGAAATCATAACTCTAGACCTCCTTAATTTAGTCTCCAACCCTTAGTCTAGTTAGTTGATAATTTTACCGTTTTCTAGTATTTGCTAGTTAATTAGTTAGAAATATAAATCTCAATCTTTATAATTTAGAAAATTGTTCAAACTTGTCTTTTTAGTGATATTAAACAGATATAGCTAAGCCTTAGTTCTCTGTGGGATTCGACTCCAGACTTTTAGACCGGATTATATTTGCAGCGACCACTTATCCTTTTTAGGACTAGAGTTGGGCGTGATCATTATCCCCACACTATTTTCACTAAGTCTTTCAAAATATGTCAAGCACTCTCACTTACTCTTAGGTTATTAAGTTCTGCCCCTCTGGTATGTGTACTGCTTAGGGATCCTTGAGATCTCTCTGAACTCTGGCATATCAGGGTTGGCTCTTCCACATTGCACATAACCAGTCCCTATTTGAGAAAAGTCGTGGTGAGGGCATTGTCCGGGATCCTTGAGGTCCTTAGGGAACTCTGACACACTTGGACACTTGTTGGCTATGAGATTTCTGAGCATTTGTGACTACATTGAAGGCCTGGTACTCCCAGGTTTACTTTGGGCCTGCTTCAGGCTCCCTATAGTATCATTTTACATTTTCATCTGTGTAATTTATTCAATCTTGGTCTGTAATAATTATTTGTAAACAGATATTGGGGTAACTAGTGAAAGGGGAGGGTTGTTATATGATTCTGTGGGGTATTGGGTAGAAACCATGCTTTAGGTGTTACATTATGTTCAGTTGATGTAGAAATCATGTTCTAGGTTTGTATGACGCATTAGATATCATGCTTTAGGATTGTTATGCTTACTCGCATTAAACCATGCAAAATTTGTGCATTAGATATCTTGATTTAGGACAATCACGTTTATTGCTTCTGCATATCACATGTTATAGTTCATCATCTCACTTCTGATTCTGTATAAGTCGTTATCACTTAGAAATCCTGTCATTAAGTTACTAATACTGTTTAATAAAATAACCTTCTCCATGTGCATTAGAGATCCCGTTTTAGGACTACAAGTGCATCTGCCTTGAGATATGTCACTAAAATAAATAGGTTAAAATAGCCCTCACACATACGTATCATGTCCCTGGTATGAATCAGTATAAAATCACCTGTTATAATATTTATCACTTAGATCAGCATGCCTATAGGATGAAAGAACTTCAAACTGTTTAGGAAGTCCCCAAATTGTGACTGAATATACACACCTAGGCAAGCCTTAGGTCGTTAGATAACTGTGAAACCAGTTCTGTTTATGTGTGAAATTGTCCAGGCTTAACAGGCTATAAAACCAGTAGGTAAACTGGTTAGGATTCCGCCACTTCCCTTAAAACAAACTTTGTTTATCCTGTATCTGTGACATTCATCTAGATATCATGTTCCTAGGCCTTCTGAACTTATTCAAAATCAGCTGCTTGAGACGTGATGTTTATTTGCCTATGTATCTATGGAGGTATTATGAGCCTTTACATGCTTCCTTATTTGACAGTCTTGTGTGTTATTTGCTGTCGCCTAGACTTTTCCCTTTTAAACACCTTAAGATTGTCTAGAACTGTCTAAGTCTAGAGGTCCTAAATTCCTCCGGGCCCACAAGGAAGGGACGGGTAACAGCACGCTTAGAGGTCGTTAATCAAACTCGCTTATATAACCATTAAAGGGGGGTAATGGGTAGTAAAAGGATATGATGACTTGCGCGCTAATGTCACATGTAGCCCCTCTAGTTGAGGAGGATTAACGGGCATTGCACAGATTGATCCTATAGGCTAATCAACTTAGGACTTCCCTTTCCCAATTCCTATATGTGTTTAAATTATCTAAACTTCTCTCATATATGTGCATTGGACCATCTCAACTTCCTTGGTCATATATGTATTTAGACTGTGAAAACTACCTTTATTTGCAAATATGTGCTAAGACTGCTTACTTGTTAATTGACTAATTCGCATAGTTTAAAGTTCGGTCGGGACCCACCGTTGTGGACCGCGAGGGGTGCCTAACACCTTCCCCTCAATGTTATTTCAATCTCTTACCCTAATCTCTGGTAATGCAAACCTGATTACATGAGTTAATTGCTCTAGGTGCCCTAATGCACCTTAATCCGTTAGGTGGCGACTTTTCAAATACCCAATTTCCAAAAGGAAACAAGTTTTTCCCCATGAATGTCGAAACCCGGACTTCCCCGCAAAAAGGGGAAAAAAGGGGGCGCGACAATGCCTGGGCAATCACTACTCGAGGTGGCACCAAATGTGCAGTTCCAGAATTTATTGCTGTTGCAAAATTCTTGCCACCTCCTAATCCTCGAGTTTTGCCTACATTGCTTGAATCACAAAAAATCTCATGTGATAATAACCAACATATTAGTAAAATGTTTTTCTTTGATGCTTCTACTATTGCATCGCTCAAGGCTAAAGGTACAGCTATGTAGTGCCAGTGCCCACGTGCTTTGAAGTTGCATCAGCTGTGATATGGAAATGGCCATGGCTGCTACGCCAGGGATTGGGAGAAGTTCGTCATGCTTGATGCAAAATGTCAACATGAGAAAACGGTTCGTCCCTCCAATGCCAAAACATTGTGTAGGAAATGTCGTTGCAGTTAGCGTAGCCTGCAAAGGTGAGAATGACTGTTGTGACTTGCCTACCTTGGTCTCTTGTATAAGAAAACGTTTATAAGAACTGACTCCCAAATATAAGGATAAACAAGAACGAGATAAGGCGATTTTTGCCATTCCCTACAAGGCTACAACAGCATGGAGCTCACAAGAGCATTTAGGCGTCGAGAGGTAGATACAGGGGCGGATTTAGGGGGGCGCAAGGGGGTTCACCCGAACCCCCTTTGACGAAAAATTACGCTGTATATATAAGGCAAAATCTATTTTTTACCTCTATATATTAAGTTTTGAACCCCCTTAACACAATCCAAAGTGTAGTTTAGTGGTCAAGGGGGTTCAAATTTTACATAAGGTCATGGGTTCAATTCCCACTAGCTACAAAAAAAAAATTTGATCCCCCTTCGAGGAGATTCTTCCTCCGCCACTTGGGTAGATATACATCTTAATAGCTGGTGTGGTTACCAATTTTATGATATTGGTTTTGGTTGGGGAAAACCTTTGTGGGTTAGTCCAATTGAACGTCACAAAAATGTTATTTTCTTGATGGATTCAAAAGATGGTGGTGGAATAGACGCATGGGTTTGTTTGAAGGACAAAGAAATGGAAGTTTTTGAGCATGAGCTTAAGGTGTTAGCATTTGGATTTGACAAAAATTGAAGAGCTTTTCAGAAAGTTTGCATCAACTTTAGTTGTTATCTCTTCTGTGTTGGCAACGAGAGGGTTGCTCAGATGGTGAGCACCTATCACGGCCCGAATTTCCCACCCTCAGGAGTCGTGATGGCGCCTACTAGTAAAAGCTACGCAAGCCAACCAACTGAACTATCTACCTTATTTCCATTTTTAATCCGATAACAGTTAAGAGCCACCAATTAGATAACAACAGAATTGAATAAGCGGAAGACTGCATTGTAGAGATTTAATAATACTGCTAATACCAAACCATAACAAATCTATCCAAGACTGGTGTCACAACTTCACAGACTGTGTAGGAGTACTACAAATAAAAGTCTGAAAGAAATAAATACAATACTGTCTCTGGAAATACATGAAAGAAACAGGAATAGTAGATAGAAGGAGATGCGCCAAGGCCTGCGGACGCCTGCAGGACTACCTCTGATCGCTTGATGAACAAGAAAACAGCAATCTCACTGCGGTCCGAAGTCTACAACACTGGGATCTACACAAAAGAGTGCAGAATGTAGTATCAGCACAACCGACCTCATATGCTGGTAAGTGTCTAGCCTAACCTCGGTGAAGTAGTGACGAGGCTAGGACCAGGCTACCAAATAAACTTGTGCAATATAGCGTACAAAAATAATAGGAAGCAGATAACAATGATGGCAACAATGATCAACCAGTGATGTAAATAGCAGGCCACAAGAACACCATAAATGCTTCTCAACAAATAATAGATACAAGTGCAATCAATTCATCAAGTCCTTCAAATATAAATCTTTCGCCTATAAATCCTTCAAGTAATAATCTCCAAGATAATATGCTTTTCAATGAATATATATCGAATATATTTCCTTTAAATAAAATATCTTTCAAATAAGCATCTTTCGAATATAATTCTTTCGAGTAAATGTCACCTTGTGACGCCTCATTCACTTAACATAAAGTAGAGTACAACTTCCAACCCAATTAGGAAATCAACAAGAAAATATGAAGTTATTTTTAGAAATCATTTGATAAAGAAGATACCCTTTTCAATTAAAGTACAATATCGAATGAATCCTTCACCTTTAATACGAGAAATCAATAAATCAAAATATAGTAGAAATTCCTTTTTTTTTGTACAGTACAACCTCAAACGGTTTAAGAAAAATTTAGTTGAGAAATCAATTGAGTTAAAAAAAATGTAACAATTGTTGAAATTTGGAGTATTGAGCATATATAAAAAAAAAAGTAAAAATAGAATATAAGGAGAATTATAAAGGAATCAAAATCCAATCACTAACAAGAATAAGGGAAACAAAAGCATATTTCACTTTCTTTTCACATCTTGTTGCAGGCGTGCAACCCGATCCCATTTCATGTATCTCGTGGCAGGCGTGCCACCCGCTCCCATTTCATGTATCTCGTGATAGGCGTACCACCCGCTCCCATTTCATTATGTCTTGTGGTAGGCGTACCACCCGCTCCCATTTCATTATATCTTGTGGTAGGCGTACCACCCGCTCCCATTTCATTATATCTTGTGGTAGGCGTACCACCCGCTCCCATTTTATTATATCTTGTGGTAGGCGTACCACCCGCTCCCATTTCATTATATCTTGTGGTAGGCGTATCACCCACTCCCATTTCATTATATATCTTGTGGTAGGTGTACCACCCGCTCCCATTTCATTATATATCTTGTGGTAGGCGTACCACCCGCTCCCATTTCATTATATATCTTATGGTAGGTGTACCACTCGGTCCCAGTAGGTCAGATGCCCCTTCCCACTTGGGATGAGTATATTTGGGCACTATGTGATAGTTTTGGGGCAGAGTACACTGACCCTATGACTGAGATAATGAATGTGAAGCATACTGGGACTGTGAAAGAGTATCAACAAGCTTTCAATAGTGTGATGAATAAGCTGGATATAGCAACAGGACATGCAATCAGTATCTTCATCAACAATCTGAAACCAGAACTCAGCAATGTTGTCAGAGTTGGGAATCCAGCACCTTGCCCCAGGCTTACTACTTAGCCAGGTTGCACGAAGCAAGTTTTGCTACTCAGATCAGGGCAATCAGGAGCTTGAATTCAGCTTCTTCCTTGAGTAGATGAGCTAGTGGAGCCAGTCCTGATCATTGGCAAAAAGACAATTCAGCAGGAATCAAAAGGCAACGTGTTGCCAAGATGGATAATAGTAGGAGGAGAAGACTGACTCCTGCAGAGATGGATGAAAAAAGGGCAAGGGGATTGTACTTTTTCTATGATGAGAAGTTTACTCCTGGCCATAAATGTAAGGCCAAGAGACATATCTATTCTTTGGAATTAGGACCCATAGAAGAACTGGAAGAGGAATAAAGGGTAGAGGAGGAAACCTTAGAACCTGTGGAAGAACAAGAAGGGAAGTAACAAGAGACCCCAGGAAATTGTGCCATATCCCTGCAAGCACTTAATGGCACTCCAGGATTCCAAACACTTAGGCTCAGGGGTTTTACTGAGCAGAAACACTTAGAAATCTTTATTGATTGTGTATCTACTCACAACTTTATTGATGAGGATATAGTAGAAAGGTTAGGGTGAAAGGTTAGTAAGATCAAGCCATAGTTGGTGCAGGTGGCTGATGGAAGGGAAGTTCCTACAGAAAAGATATGCAAGGGATTCAAGTGGCTTATGCAGGGCACAATGTTCCAAGGGGATTTCCTAGTATTTCCTGTTGGTAGCAGTGATATTGTGCTAGGAATTCAGTGGTTATATCCCTTAGAGGATACTAAGTTCAATTTCAAAAAGTTGATCATGGAGTTGGAGCATGAGGGCAAGTTATTGACCTTACAAGGCATTCAACCTAATTTCAAGGTTGTCCAATCTAAGGCTCTGGAGAAGGTGGATAGAGGCAACCCAAAGCTGTTTATGGTCAAGGTAAGAACTGTCAAAGAAGAGAAATTGGAACCTACAGGAGTGGAGGTACCAAGAGAAATCAATGAGGTCCTTAAGCACTATGACAGAGTGTTTGGGGAACCAACTCAGCTAACTCCCTCCAGGGGTGTGTTTGATCATCACATTCCCTTGTTGGAAGGTACTTCTCCAACTAATGCTAGACCTTATAGGTACTCACCAGTTCAGAAAGATGTCATAGAAAAGTTAAAACAGGAAATGCTAGTGCAAGGGATCATTCAACACAGCTCCAGCCCTTATGCATCACCTGTAGTATTGGTAGGAAAAAAAGATGGGACCTGGAGAATGTGTGTGGACTACAGGGCCTTGAACAAGGTGACTGTCAAAGACAAATTTCCCATTCCTATAATTGAGGAGTTGTTGGATGAGTTGGGAGGTTCTCAAGTATACTCTAAGGTGGATCTAAGAGCAGGGTACCATCAAATCAGAATGGCCCCTGCAGATGTTCCTAAAACTGCATTCAAGACCCACTCTGGACACTATGAGTATTTGGTTATGCCCTTTGGGTTAACCAATGTACCTTCCAGTTTTCAAAGTTTGATGAATCACATCTTCCAAGCACACTTAAGGAAGTTCATTTTGGTATTTTTTGATGATATCTTAATTTATAGTAAGAGTTTGGAAGATCATGTCCAACACCTTAAAATTGCTTTTGATCTTTTGGTGCAATATCAGATGTTGGCAAAGAGGAGTAAGTGTGTGTTTGGTACAGAAAGAGTGGAGTACCTGGGGCATTACATATCTTCTAATGGAGTCTCAACAGATCCTAGGAAGATAGAAGCTATGGAGTCTTGGCCAGAACCACAAACAGTCACACAACTAAGGAGGTTCTTGGCGCTTGCTGGATACTATAGGAGATTCATACAGAGGTATGGGGTCATCAGTAAACCCCTCACTAATCTTCTCAAGAAGGATAGCTTTTGCTGGAACAAGGAGGCTGAGGAAGCTTTTAACAAGCTGAAAGAGGCCCTGACTACTGCCCCAGTACTGGCCTTGCCCAACTTTTCCTTGACCTTTGTGGTAGAGACTGATGCGTGAAATGTAGGCATTGGAGCTGTATTGATGCAACAAGGACAGCCAATTGCCTATCTTAGCAAAGGGTTATCAACTCAGCACCAAGCTCTATCAGTTTATGACAAAGAACTGCTTGTGTTGGTCATGGCTATCAATAAATGGTCTTAGTACTTGACAGTAAAAGCATTTGTTGTCAAAACAGACCAAAAGGCCCTGAAGTTCCTTTTAGAGCAGAAATTACATAGTGGCAACTAGTTGAAGTGGATAACAAGGCTGATGCAGTATGACTTTGAGATTGAATATAAAAAGGGAAAAGAGAATAAGGTTGCAGATGCACTTTCTAGGCTTCCCTTGGTAGAGTTGTTTGCTATGACTCTATCCACTGTGAGGTCTAATTTATTGGAGGCCATTATGAAGAGTTGGGACTTAGATGAAGAGCTGAAGGCCACTATTCAAACTCTTAAGAACAAGGAAGTAAATGAAGCAGGGTACACTTTCATACATCAATAGTTAAGGAAGAATGGCAAGCTAGTGGTAGGCCCTGACTTAGCACTGAGAAGGGAGATCCTGCAATTGTGGCATAATTCTACCATTGGGGGACACTCAGGGATAGATAATACATACAGAAGGGTTTCTTCCTTGTTCTATTGGAAGAGAATGAAAGAAGAGATCCAAGGATTGGTAAAGTACTGTGATGTTTGTCAGAGGCACAAGTATGATAATGCTTCATACCCAGGGTTATTACAGCCTCTTAGAATTCCTAAATCAGCTTGGATCAGTATAAGTATGGACTTCATTGAAGGACTGCCAAAATATCAAGGGGTGGTGGTTGATAGGCTCACCAAGTATGCTCATTTCATAGGATTGTCCCACCCATACTCCGCCAATGAGTTATCTAAGGTGTTCATGGAGCAGATCTATAAGTTACATGGATTGCCAGAGGACATTATAAGTGATAGGGACCCCATCTTCACAAGTAAGTTATGGCAGGAACTGTTTGGTATACTAGGTGTAAGCCTCAATACCTCTACTGCTTATCACCCACATACAGATGGTCAGACGGAGGTAGTTAACAGGTGTGTAGAAACTTACCTAAGGTGCTTTTGCTCAGACTCACAAAAGGATTGGATGCACTACCTAGAGGCAGCTGAGTGGTGGTACAACACTACCTTCCATTTATCTATACAGTGTACACCATATGAAGCTCTATATGGCTAACCTCCTCCACTGCATCTACCTTATGCTGCAGGAGATTCTCTTATGGAAGAAGTGGACAGGAGCTTACTTACTATGAAGTTCAAGGTGCAACTTTTGACGTACCATATCAGAAGGGCTCAATAAAGAATGGAAACTCAAGCTAACAAGCACAGATCAGATAGGCAGTTTGAAGATGGGGATTGGGTGTATGTCAAAATCCAGCCTTACAGACAGGTCACCATGTCAGGGGGACAGTTTTCTAAGCTATACGCTAAGTACTATGGATCTTATCAGATACTGCGAAAGGTAGGGAAGGTAGCATACAGACTCTCTCTTCCACCTCAGTTGTTGCTGCATCCCACCTTTCATGTTTCGGAGCTCAAGAAATGTCACAAGCTACCAGAGAAAACCTCTCATCCACCTATAGTTGAACTCTCAAGCCCTTACTGCCCACAACCCCAGCAGATTTTAGAGAGACGTATGATTCAAAAGGGGAACAAAGTAGTGGCTCAAGTTTTAGTGCAATGGGACCAGCTACCCCCTGATCGAGCTACTTGGGAGGACTATTCAGCATTGAAGACTCGTTTCGCTTCATTCCTTTCTTGAGGACAGAAAGCTCTTAAGGGGGAAGAATTGATGCAACTGAGATTTAGGCCAGCTTGCGAAGTTAGTACCTAAGGCTTTAGAGGGTGTTCGTAGCTGTTATATTCAATTATTAATAGGGCTCTTTCAAAGTTATAAGAATGGACAGTTTAGTCTCTCTGTATTTTCTTCCTTAAGTTGTCTTAATTGTAATTAGGCCCATGGAACTAGTAAGATCAAATACTTTAGGTCCATGTCAGAATTAGTTATGTGTTTTGTCTTCTAGCGTGTAAGTGTCACCTATATGTACTGGCATTGCCATCATCACAAAAAAAAATTGGGAACTCTGTTTTTTTCTTTTTGCCCTAGCTTCTTTTTCTTATTTTTGTTCCTTTTTCACTGTTTTATTGCTGCCTTCATCAGAAGCTTCGCCGGAGACGCTACTTGAGAGACAACAACTTGTTGAAAAAGACGAAAGTGAAACTTGCTTTAAAGGGGTACAGGATTTTAAAGCGTGTATTTGAGAGGGGAACGGCGTTGGGTGTTAGGGAGGGAGGGTCTGATGGTTTCTTCTGTTAAGAGAGAGAGGAGTAAACGGCGTTGAAGCTTAGGAGTGTTTGATCTTCTATAATGTGTGTTATGTCTAGGTTTTAATAAAAGAATTGGGTCAAACGGGTTGGGTATGTGGGTCGGATCTGGTTTTTGGCCTGGGAAATTGGGCTGGTTGGTAGATTTGGGTAGGGATTTGGGCTCAGCATTAATTTTGGCCCAATCAAATTTAAACCTGTGTTTTCTTTTCAATTACTCTCTTTTCTTTTGTTTTGTTTTTCTTTTTCTTTAATTAAAATCCTAAAATTAAAATCCTAGATTATTTAAAAATGTGAAATTAAACTAATTAACTAATTATAAAAATTGTAAACATTACTTAATTCTAAATTAAAAGATAAAATCAATAAACTAAAATTAAAAGATAAAAAATATAAAAATGAGCTATTTTGTGATTTTTAAATTTTTATAAAGCAAATAATTACTGATTAATTCTAAAAATATAAAAAATAAATCCTAAATGCAATGCATGATATTTTGGTATTTTTTCATGATTTAAATAAAACTTAAACATGCACAAAATGCAAACAATTAAATAAAAATTTTACAAAATCCTATAAAATGGTAAATAATTGGAAAAAATCTATTTTCTTTGATTTTATAGGAGAAATTCATATAGAGCAAAAATCATGTGCTCACATTCCCCGGAAAGCTTAAGTCTCATTGGGCAGGTCCTTTTGTTGTGGCAAGTGTGGGGCCTCATAGAGCTGTAGAATTGCGTGCTACGAGCTCAAGTGGTACCTTTTTGGTAAATTACCTTCTTGAAAAAATATAGGCCACACCCTGGTCTTTTGAGCTGCCTACATATCCCTGATTTTACAGGAATTAGGCCACGTGTAGTTCTGGACCCAACAGTGAATAAAACCAATGGAATTGTTATAAGAATGGTAGTATGTTTCTTTCATGAAAGGTGGTATCGGATGGGTTTATACGGAGTTATGAAGGAGAATCTGAATCGTAACGGATGTATCATAGGGCAGATATCTGAACGGTCACAGAGTAAAGGCGAGTAATTGATGGGAATCGGTTGCATATGTAATAATGGCAACGTATAAGTGGTACAAGCGGAAACCAGAGCGAAAGTTGCTCCTGTTTAAAGAACGGATTCTTCCTGGATTACCTGCAAAACTTATAACACGATGCATGCAAGTATATAGATTATTGTGAGAATTTAAACATGATGCAAATTCCCTTTGGATCATGAAGATTGTCTTTGGACAGTGAAGATGACGTCCTTAGACCATGACGTCCCGTGCCATGAATTATGAGATAAGAGATTCACATAATTAAACCAAGGAACCTATAGGCATGATATCTAAACAAGTAATAACATTCACATAATTAAACCAAGGAACCTATAGGCAGGATTTCTATCAGAGTTTAAAGATATAAGAAAAACTCCCCCTTGATTTTACTAGTAAGCCCCAAATCTATTTATTACAAAGATTATTACAGCCTAGAATGAATAAATTATAACAGTATCCATTACACTATAGGGAGCCTTAGCAGGCCCAATATATACCTGGGATCTAGGAATTCAAACACAACAGCTCTGAAACAATAGCAGGGATCCACAATACCTTAAAACAAGCTTCTAGTGTGTCAAAGTTCCCAAAGAGCCTCAAGGACCCCGAGCAATGCTCACACTAGAACCACACTTTCAACACAGAATTCAGAAGAGATTGGAAACCAACCCCAATGTGTGAGAGTTCCAAGGAGTCTCAAGGACCCTAAGCAGTGCTCACACTGGGGGTGGTAGAAACCTAAGTAACTAAGAGAGGAAGTTTGAAAACTAGTACATAGTGGGTAAGGGGAACAAGTTTAGAAATCAGTATATACAGAACAGTAATAGAACTGCACCAGAAAACAAACAAACTCATGTTCAGCATATAGTTCAACTAAGTTGATATTTGTTCAGACTAGATACTCATACCAGCATTTAAAGTAATCATAAAAGCAAAAAAACTTGAACTAACATACAGAATTAGCCACATATTACATGTTTGCAGTATCTAACAATAGTTAGAATAGGGAACATACAGCTGAATTAGACAGGGTTTCACATTATTGAAGGTAACTTAGTTTAGCATTATCACTAAGTGGGATCATGTAGTCATATAGAAAGCAGAAACATGCTGAAAATTTAAATAGACTAATCGAATAAGGCATATAGAACAGAATAGAATAATAGGAGTTAAGGCATACCAGTTGAGAAGAAAGCAAACAAGAATGTAGTAGCAGTTAGAATCCAGAGAATCTGGTATTGGCTTTCAGCTGGCCAAATAGTGCAGATATCAGAACAATAGAAAGAGAAAACTCAAGTTTAGAGAGAGGTAGGTTGAAAGTTTTTAAGTTGTAAAGTGTGTAAGTGTCTTAGTATGTATATGTCTGAGTCTTAGTGTGTGCTTGAAAATCAGAACAATAAAGGGTTTTATAGCATATAGTAGAGTAAAATCAAATAATGTAGGAGAATCAATGGTACACAAATAAGGCAAAGAGATCACTTAATCAGTCAATTAAGGCAAACAGGAATCAATTAACAGGCAGAATCACGGAAGTATCACTTAAATTAATACGGAATAAATCAGCAGTCAAGATTGAGGTCTAAATAAGGTAGGTAGTAAGTATAGAGATCAATTAAAAGTCAGAACACAAAATTAGGCCAGTAGCACGGATAATTAATCACATAAATAAGGTAAAATAGGTAAAATCTTAATAAGGAAATGCAGATACTAAATTCAAACCCTAATTTGGGTAATAAAATCAATTAACACTTAATTGACAGAACTAAGGGTAAACGGGTAAAAGACAGTAGGGTAAATAGTCAAATAATCAAAACCCTAAGAAATACAAATACATATACATGGAGCTTGATTAAATCATGTAAAAATCAGTCGAAAAGTAAATAAGAAATTCTCAGAGATGAAAATATTTAAAGGTTAAAACCTTTTTTTGTAGAAATCCATCAGAAATCAAAACCCTAGCTTTTAGGATAAACGAAATCAGTCAATAATAATAGTAAGAACAGAAAATCTTAAGAGAGAAATACCAAACAAACACAAAATCGTTTCAGATCTAAAGAGATTTAAATGGATTCAACCAGAAAATAGCTAGGTCCATAAAAATATATAGAAGCGAATCAATTCTGGTTTGAACCAGAGATTTGAAACCCCAAAAATACGAAGAAGCTCGTACTCACAGCTATCGGGGTGAACATAGACGGAATAATCGAGAAAGGAGAGACTTTGAACCAGATTTGGTTCGAGTCTCTTGAGATACACATCAAGTAGCGTAGAAATCGTATAACCAGTAGAGATATGAGGCCAAGTAAGGCCCAAGATCGAAGAGAAATCCCATGGATTGAAGGGGGTTCAGGTGACGGTGGGCTAGGGTTAGGGGAAGGTTGAGAGAGAAGAGAGGAGGAAGGGATTCAGGGGCGGCGGATTTTTAGAAATGATTAGGTTTATGGGGGTTATGGGTTAATTAAAAAAGAAAATGGATCCTAGACCGTTGATCTTCTGAGATCAACGGCAAGGATTCCATCTGGGTTGGGGCAGGTTATAGGAGATTGGGTCATGGGTATGATTAAATTGGGTTGGGGTATAATTTGGGCCAGATTCGAAAAGAAATCAAATTAAAAGAGGCTATTTGTTAAATACCCAATTAATTTGATAAAATAATTTATAAAAATAGCTAATAAATGATAAAAATGATATTTATGCATAAAAATGATTCAAAATAATTACTTAATATTATAAAAATATAAAAGGTCATTTTCTTGTAGAAATAAAGTAATTATGCATATATGGACTATTATTGCAAAGTTATTGCAATTATAGCCTAAAGATACAAATATAATTATGCATAAAATGAATAAATCTTAATATAAATATAAAAGATAAAAAATCAAGTAATAAATTATTATAAAATTACTTGTTATGCAATTAGTAATTATTTAGATAATAAAATGCTAGAATAAATTAATTAAAATCACAAAAAATTATGGAAAAATATTGGTTAATGTTCATGCGCAATTTTGAAAGCATATATGCATTTAAAAATATAAGAGGGAAAACTTGGGTATCACTACAAGCGTCGGTCAACTTTGTCAAAGGTGCTGAAAGGGAAGAAAATCCCTCTACAAATCTCTTGTAATAACCTGCCAAACCGAGAAAGCTACGAACCTCTGTTGGTGTTGTGGGTCTAGGCCAAGTCTTTACTACCTCAACCTTTTGTGTATCCACCCGGATGCCTTCACCCGAAATGATATGTCCAAGGAAAGCTACAAAGTTCAACCAGAATTCACATTTAGAGAATTTTGCATACAACTTCCCTTTTTGTAAAACTCTTAGGACAGTACGCAAATGATCTGCATGCTCAGCCTCTGAACGAGAATACACCAATATATCGTCGATAAATACAATTACGAATAGATCTAAAAAGGTCCTGAACACACGGTTCATCAAATCCATGAATACTGCTGGGGCATTGGTCAAACTGAATGACATAACACGTAACTCAAAGAGCCCATATCTGGTTCTGAATGCTATTTCGGAATATCTTTCTCCTTAACCCTTACTTGACAGTACCCGGACCTCAAGTTTATCTTTGAAAAACACTTTGCACCTTGCAATTGATCAAATAAATCATCAATCCTCGAGAGCGGGTACTTGTTCTTGATCGTCACCTTATTCAACTGTCTAAATCAATGCAAATCCGTAAGGAACCATCTTTCTTCCTCACAAATAACACAGGTGCTCCCCATGGTGATGTACTAGGTCTGATAAAGCCTTTTTCAAGCAAATCCTTTAGTTGTTCCTTCAACTCTTTCAGCTCTGCGGGGGTCATTCTATAGGCAGGAATAGATATTGGATGAGTATCTGGTAGTAAGTCAATAGCAAACTCAATTTCTCGCTTTGGTGGAAGATCCGGAAGGTCATCGGGAAAAACATCAGGAAACTTATTAACCACAGGGATGGACTGAATGGTTGGTGACTCTACTTCTACATCCTGAACCCAAACTAAGTGATAAATACAGCCCTTTCTGATCATCTTCCATGCCTTGAGATAGGAAATAAATCTACCTCTTGGCGACGCCGTATTACCTTTCCACTCCAAAACAGGCTCCCTTGGAAATTGAAATCGGACTATCTTTAATCTATAATCAACGTTGGCATGACAAGAAGCCAGCCAATCCATACCCATTATAACATCAAATTCTACCATATCTAACTCGATTAAGTCCGCTATAGTAGTTCAACTATGAACTACTATTATACAACCCCTATATACTTACTTAACTATCATTGAGTCCCCGATAGGCGTAGACACCTCAAAAGGTTTAACCAATTCAGGTTTTATTCCAAACTTACTAGCAACAAACGAAGTAACATATGATAAGGTGGAACCTAGGTCAATCAGTGCATATACATCATATGAGGAGATTGATAATATACATGTAACCACATCAGGCGATGACTCCTGATCCTATCGTCCTGCCAACGCATAAATTTGGTTCTAAGGACCGCTCGAGCTAGATGATCCGCCTCTGCCTCTACCACTACTCATTGATGCTTGTGAACCATGCCCAAGGGGGCGTACTGATAAGGACGAACCAGCTACAGATCTCGTTGGCTGAGCTATGCTTGCATCACCTCTCGTAGGACAATTCCTTATAACGTGGCCCAGATAACCACAAGTATAACAAACACCCAATCCCATACGGCACTCCCGGCATGTTGTTTACCACACTGACCATATCATGGCAAGGGCAGCCTCATCTGACTTGACTCACCCCTATATTGAGAACCTGAGGCCCTAAAATTCTGATCAGGCCCTGAATATGTGGAACTATCAAATCTCTTACCGCCAAACTGAGGGGATGCGCTAGTCGATGGCTGGGTTGGATAACTCGGGTACTATTGTCTCTGACCAACTTAAAACTCACCAGAAGGACCTGAAGACCTTGTTCTCTTATTCTAGGCCTTATCATGCTCACGATCGGCCCTCTATTTCTACTTATGCTCCTCTACACCTTGAGCGTATGCCTGAATATGAGAAATATCCATGTTTGCGTGAAGTGAGACCGACATAGAATCATTAAGCAAGTATGGATCTAACCCATCACGAACCGGTGAACTCGATCCTCCATCTTAGATACAATAGTGGGAGCATACCTAGCCAATGAATTAAACTGAAGACTGTACTCCCTAACACTCTTGTTACCCTGCCGAAGGGTCAAGAACCTATCAACTCTAGCACGTATAAGATCTGGTGGCAGATAATGACGAAGAAAAGCTTCTGTAAACTCCTGCCATACTGCTGGAGGGGCATCCTCACCTCTGGACAATTCCCAAGACTTGTACCAATTAATTGCAACATCTCGGAGTCTATAGGAAGCTAGCTCAACTGACTCAGTCACGGTGGCCTTCATTACCCTTAACGTCCTCTGCATTCTATCAATAAATACCTAAGGGTCCTAGTTTGGATCTGCCCCAGTGAATACCGGAGGGTCTAAACTAATGAAGTCACGAACCCTCGCACTGACGGACCTATCTACATGACCAATACATACTTCATATGTGGCTACTAATCGGGTTAATAGTTGAATAGCATCTCTCATCTTCTGATCAGTGCATCTAGCTGAGGGGCTGAATGTACAGGGGTGGGCGCTAAAGCTGGTGCCCCTCGGAACACTTCTAGAGAGGATGGGGTATGTGAAGTCTGAAATGGAATCTCATAATGAGACTCTCCCCAAGCCCTGGTAACTCA
This sequence comes from Nicotiana sylvestris, assembly GCF_000393655.2. Lineage (NCBI taxonomy): Eukaryota > Viridiplantae > Streptophyta > Magnoliopsida > Solanales > Solanaceae > Nicotiana > Nicotiana sylvestris. The sequence goes on from NC_091068.1 coordinate 163,649,196, forward strand.
TGGCACTCGACTAGTAGTCTCACCAGCCATGGACTTTCCTTTCTGGACGGTTGTAGTCTTCGGAGGCATTGCTAAAAAGGTAACATATCGTTAGGAACATGAATTTTTATATCGCACGATCTAAGATATAAAGAGAGGATAACATCCTATATGTCCTGTAGCCTCATGTCTATAAGTGTGGTGCATAACACACCCATAAACAAGACTCTGCTAGACACGGTCTATAGACAACCTTAGGACAAACCTGCTTTAATACCACTTTTGTCACGACCCAAATCGATGGGCCACAACGGGTGCTCGAGTCCTACCTATCGAACACCCCTAAGAATGCGTCTAAGATATAAACCTGAATGACTTCTACTGAATTACGAGAATAACATAGATGAAGGAAACTTGCCAAAAAGGCATATGTACATATACATGCGGAATACATTGGGCGAGCCAGCAAGGTTGCTATAGACAACTATATACCCAAAACTGAAAGCCGAAAAGGCCACATGCTATCTAACTATACGTAACTGTCTACAAACCTCTAATAGAAATACAACTGTACAAAGACGAGACTGAGCCACATCATACTGATAACTAGGGATTTTGATACATTTATATATATACACACAAGCATATCATACCAAAATCAAAAGCAGCTCTGAATCAAGTGGAGCACGCCAACTCTCGCTGATCAAGGGTCCTAAGAAGGTGAACCATCGACTTGCCTACCTGCACCTGCGGGCATGAAATATAGGCCCCGGGAAATAGGGCGTCAGTACGAATAATGTACTAAGTATGTAAGGCATGAAAATTAGTACATAAAAGACATAGATGAAACATGGAAATAAGAGATCCTTCTGTAAATCTAAATAACTTTGTAAATTCTGAAACATTTATAATGTCATGCACGTACGTATAAATATCGTGTCATGCATAGGTATAGATGTACATAATATCATCAAGCCTCTGAGGGCATTCCATCATATCATCTCGGCCACTGTGGGCAAAATCATCATATACCAACTGATCAGGTGGTGGGACGTATATAACGCCGTAACCTTTTTCCATATTCCATATACATATATTTACATATATGCGTGTATATAACGCCATCTGGTCATGGGTTAGTGTAAGTGAATGCAATGCATGATAAGTACGTCAATACTTTCGGAGTGTTATAAGACCATTTTGCCTCTGATTAATATCATGGAATAGACTTTATCAACTTACGTATTTTCTGAGACCCATGAATAGACGATAGAATAATAAGACTTATGGGAGAATAAGAATATACACATCTCTAGCATTTCAACGAAATAAGAATATACACATCTCTAGCGTTTCAACGAATAGAGTAATTTATGGAAGTTGTGCATTTGCTCATTTCGCTTGTGTGTATAGATCATGCCAAAAAGAAAGAAGGGATAGCCTTAACATACATGGAGTAGGGGAAAAAAATCCTATAATATTCTTGGAAAAGATTGCACCGTACTCCTTTAAAACTGTAAAATTTTACGTTGCTATGGTTCTAACAATTCTTGTTGGAATTGTTTGGTTGCAAGAATTTCGTTGGAAGCTTTTTTTTGGATTGAGTTTAGCTTCTGTTCTTGAAATACTTTGAATTAGGAAGAAATATATATAAGAACCAAACTTGTAGAATAGCTTATAGAATTTCAAGAACATTATACATTGCAAGAGTTTAGCTTATAGAATACTATGTCCAAATGAACCAAACTTGAATGTCTTTACTTTATACGTTAAAAGTCTTGTTATCTTACATAGCTACCTAAGCCAATATGACCTAGCTTCCTTGCTGTCACATTTGGGGGGAGGGTTTAGTCTTATCTCTTAATTTATTAATTAACTAGGTAATGTCCCGTTATCCAATAATTAATTAATTACCCGCATAATTAAAAATTATATCAAATTACATAAAATACTACTCATTTTTAATATACTTTATACATCATACTATCACGGTCATATGATACCTTGTATGGTACTAGTCCATAAATATCGAGTATTATAGCTCAGACCGTATTTTATCTCAAATCACCAACCTTCAACGAAACTTATTTTCTTTGATTCGTGTACCATTTATCCTTCATGGCACTTACTTATATCTTGTTATAAATAGCATAAATATGTTAACCTCAAGATAACCTCATCCTCCGCGTCTACGTCGATTAACTGAAGACGAAACTTTAACGTACGAAACGCGAGATGTAACATTTAAAGGCTTGTAGTTGAATTGTCTTCATTTTTGAAAAGGAATAAAGGAAGTGTTATGATTAAATTATAAAATTATGTTTAGCTGTATCGCACGTATGATTCGCGAGCAGGGTTATGTTTTACCGCGTCGCATGTATGATTCGCCAGCGAGGTGAATAGATGCATCTATGGTTCGCGCCACTCGACCCTCTGCAGTACACAGTTTACATTTATGTTGCATCAGGCCAAACGTTCTCGGTAGTATTTTGTGTGTGATAACAGAATTGAAACCTCTTAATAGTTTGCATAATTTGTTGCTTGAAGGTTTACTTGTTTTTAAATAAAGAAGGTGTTGAATTCTTAGACATGGTGGAAGGACTTTCCAGTTATTATCCTTGTCTTGAGCTTATTGTTGTTATCTACTGTAACGAATCGACCCGTCGTCTCATGAGTTACTACCCCGTTCTTCTCATTTTCTGCTTCCTTATATTTCATTATCGGTATTGGGTGCGTTAGAATTTATTTGGAGTAATTTTGATAAGACACGAGACACTTAGTCTCTTTTAAGAAGGCTTAAGTTGGAAAAGTCAACTGGATGTTGACTTATGAGTTAGAGGGCTCAGAATTAAATTCCGATGATTCGGTTAGCTCCAGGTGATGATTTAAGGCTTAGGAGCGCAATCGGAAGTAATTTTGGAGGTCCGGTGAAGAAGTTAGCCTATTTTGGCGAAGTTAGAATTTCGGCAATTTTCGGTTGATAGGTGAAATTTTGATCCGAGATTCGAAATGGAGTTCCGAGAATTTCTGCAGCTTCGTTATGTCATTTCGGACTTGTGTGCAAAATTTGAAGTCAATCGGACGTGATTTGATAGGTTTCGGCATCGTAAATAGAAGTTGGAAATTCTAAAGTTCATAAAACTTGGATTGGAGGTTGATTCATGATTTTAGCGTTGTTTGATGTGATTTGAGGCCTCGAGCAAGTCTATAATATATTTTGGGACTGTTTGGTATTATTGGTCGGGGTCCCGGGGGCCTCGGGTGTATTTCGGATGCCCAACGGATTATTTTTGGAAGATTTTTGCCGTTTTGAGCATAAATGTAATGATCTAAAGGTTCATTTTTAGTTCTAGAGATCCAAATTTTATTTCGAGACTTCCAGAATTTAAATCATGAATTATAGGACTGATCTGGAAATTTTGGTTTAATTTCATCAAGTCGCGATTGGGTTTTTGACGTGAAATGTGAGTTAATCGTTTAACGAGCGAAATGGGTATTGAACTGGGCAAACGAGCTCCGAATTGAGTTTAGATTGAAGGGTTGTGTTCGTATTATTATTTGTGAATCATAAGAACAAGAATCATCTAATTCTGAGTTCGTATGATAGAGTTAGAGCCATTTTAGTGAAACATGGTTGTGCTGCAAATTTCTTAAAAGCTGCTGTATTTTCTGCAGCAGTGAACAGTACCCGCGCGTGAACAGTAACCGCGCAGGTGAACAGTGAACATTGACCTCACGCGGAACAGTAACCCGTGAACAGTATCGGACAGAATGTTAAGTTCGGGAGATTTTTCCATTTTTGACGATTTGGAGCTCGGATTTTAGGCAATTTTGAGCGAAAAATCACGGGAAATCTTGAGGTAAGTCACTTGTGATCATTTTTACTCCATAATATTGAATTATCATCGAATAATCCGACTAAATTACATGTTTTTGAGGAGTAAATTGAGGATTTAGGCCTAGGGATTTGAAAATAAGATTTGAAGATTTGAGGGGTCATTTGAACTCCGATTTTGGTAAATTTTATATGTACGGACTCGTGGCGAGACGACGAATCCGGTGATGTCACTTTCATAATTTTTCGAGAAGTGGGCCCGGGGCTCGGGTTTTGCCAACTTCGTGATTTTTAGTGTTTTTCGAGTATTTTCGATTGGGAATTGTTCCCTTAGCATATTGTGATATATTTGCTCTGATTTTGGTTAGATTCGACGCGCGTGGAGGCCGATTTGAGGGGCAAAGGCGTCGCAAGCTATAGATTTCACCGGTTCGAGGTGAGTAATGATTTTAAATGATGCACTGAGGGTTTGAAACCCCGGATTGCACAACATACTGCTATGTTGAGATGAGACACGCGTTGTATGACGAGCGCGGGGTCATTTACTATTGGGGATTGTGACTTGGTCCATCCCAGTTGATATTTTTACCGCGTAATTGATAAAGATTTATTGTTTTTCACTATGATTGGGCTTATTGCCATATTTGGGCTTCGTGCCAATTATCTGAAATCTTTTGTGAATTTACATCACTATTTTCCTCACGAATTGAAATATTATTTGAACTCAGTCCAATTGAATTATATTATTTTGTGAACTCAGCTACATTTATACTCAACTCGAGATTTAATGATATTTATAATGTTGTTGAGCTGAGCACTATTGTTTTACTGATGCCCAAGAGGCTTATGATTATTTTCTGGACTGATTGAGGCCGAGGGCCATACGTGAGGATATGTTGAGTGATGTGAGGAGGCTTTCAGGCCTCGAGTGTTATATGAGGAGGCTTTCAGGCCTCGTGTGTGATGTGTGAAGGCTTTCAAGCCTATTGATATTGCGCTTGGGCTGTAGGAGCCCCTACGGAGTCTGTACACACCTCCAGTGAGCGCAGGGTACCCAGGTGAGTTGGGAGTGGGCCTGAGAGGCCGTTGCTTGTGTGTGGTGAGTTGGGAGTGAGCCCGACGGGCTGATGTTGTGTGCTGGTGAGTTGGGAGTGAGCCCGAGGGGCTGATACTATACTGAGATTTACATATTGAGCCTGAGGGGCAAGCTTTTGATTTATCCTTACTGTGGAAATTATTTGTCTTTACTGTTTTAAAAGAAGAATTATCTGATACTCACTATTTTACTGTATAACTGATTTTACTGCTTGGGATAGCGCTATATTGTGCCGTTATGAGATTTCATGTTTTCAGTCGTTATTTATTTTTATTACTCACTGGGTCGGAGTACTCACATTACTCCCTGCACCATGTGTGCAGATACAGGCAGAGCTGAGTTCGCTCCTGAGCGCTGATTCTTTCCAGACCAGGCGGTGACTAGGAGTAACGAGGTAGCTGTTGACGTCCGCAGCCCCGTTTTCTCCCTTATCTTTGTTATTTATGATAATTCCAGACTTTGTAAAATATTAGTAAACTCTGTAGTAGCTCATGACTCGTGACACCCCGATTCCGGGCTGAGTTGGGATGGTTTTCCTTGTTCTATCACGTTTATTTTGCATTTAAGATTATATTGCTCATGATTTATACTTATTCCTGCTAAGTAATTATAAAGAGATGTACTGTTTTGTTGATTGGTTGGCCTTGTCCTCACGAGAGGCGCCATCACGACCGGGTTGGGATTTTGGGTCGTGACATCTACATACATCATGATTTATAACTTGAACTTCATATTATTAGCCCTAGTAAGTCTCGAAGTCAACCCCTCGTCACTATTTCTTCGTGGTTAGACGAGATACTTACTGGGGTACATATTTTTATGTACTCATGCTACACTTCTGTACTTGAATGTACAGGCTTTGAGGCAGGTGCATCTGGCCATCAGTCCGGCGCGTAGATTTGGACTCCTCAGCTCGAGACTTCCCGGTGAGCTGCCCTTCCGAGCCGTTCCGCAACAGCTGGAGTCTCTGCTTTGTCTTTATGTTCCTATCTATTTCTTTTCTATACAGTAGGATAGCATGATTTTGTATATTCTACTAGATTGCCCACACACTTGTGATACTAGGTCTTGGCACACACATTAGTAGACTTATGATTTTTGGCTTACTTTCATGATTTCAATTCGTATATATTACTTTCATTTAATTATTCTTAAATTTTAAACTCTAAATTTCTTAATCAATAAGGAAACGTTCTCACATACTAATTATTCAAATGAGAATTTATTGGTTGATTAGTATTGGCTTGCCTAACAACGGTGTTGGGCGCCATCACGGCCTTATCCGGAATTTGGCATAACATAGCAGAAGTTAGGTTCTTGAAGTAGAATACAAGTGCACACTTAGCTATGGGTAGCATTCTGTCATTTTGGTTGAGGCTCGAATTTTACAAGTTGATTAGTCAAATTTTTAAATGATCGTTGTCTTCCATAAAGGGCAAATAAAAGAGGTTACATGCTTGTTAGCTGATAGGCAAAACTATCTATAGGCACTGCTGTTTTGTGATATGTCGGAAATAGAAGTAGTATAGGATAGGATAATTTTGTTTTAGTTGCTTGAGGACAAGCAAATGTCTAAGTTGGAGGTGCTGATGTGCCGTAGAATTTCGGCACTTTTGATACCAGTTACATAGATTTTAGTTAGTCTTTCAAAGTATTTTTAGTTAATTCTTATGAAGTTTTGGTGTTTTGTAGTGCACGAGACTTGAAGAACCAAAAACATGGAAAAGAAGTCAAAAATCCATAAAAGGGCGGAAATGCGGCAAGTCTGCAACTGCAGAAGTGATGTGCGGACCGCAAACCCACCGCAGACTGAAGCAGTTCTTTTGGACACTAGAGAGAAGATTATGCAGTCCATTATGCGATCACATAACACTTTCGCGGACCGCATAATAACCACGCAATTGCAACTGGAAATTTGGCTTAACACTTTTTGCGATGAAGTCTGCATTCGCATAATTGTTATGCTGACTGTAGAACCGGAATGCGATGGAGAACTGGGCTTCAAGACTTGCAATTATGTGATGCCTGTTTCAATTATGCAGACCGCATACATGTTCCGCGACCACTATACGGTTGCAGAAGGGCTCTGCAGGGGCAACTTTGTCCAATCTTAACCCCGACTTTTAGTCTAATATAAATAGATTTACTAGGGTTTTTGTAGGTTATTGAGTCTAAAAAAGAGACCACATTGAAGGCATTGAATATACCATTATTTTTGAAGCTTTTGAAGAGAGAATCTTGTACCTTTGTAAGCTTTATGACTTTATTTATTGCTTTATTTTTGTACTTGTTTTAAATACTAAAGTTGTGGACCCTAAATGGGTGCAATGTTAATGAGTGTTTAACATTGAATCTATATATATATAATGGTTGGTTGATATTTATTCATTTCTTATGCTTTATTTATTGTTGGTGGTTGCAAACATTGATTCATTCCATTTTACTCTATCTTTACTTGGAAAAGTGGGTTAGGGTTTGGTAGAAGTGAATATCAAGAACTCAAGGCTTTAAACCTTGTTTAATAGAATCGCTTAGCAATAAGTAGGTTCTACTTGGCATAAATTGGTTATTCTTAATTGCAACTCTTTTATATTTGGAAAAATCATAAAGAGAAAATACTACCCAATTATTGAAAAATATTAGGCAGTTATTTAGAAACCATTTGCATATCAAAGGACCTTCCATTAAAAATATATTATATTAATACTGGTAGCATTAGATTTCATTGATGGGGACACAACCTTGGTTTCCTTAATCAAATTAACATTCTCACAACAAAATAGTCATCTTGTTAATTCACAATTATATCATTCTTTTTTTAAGCTAAAGGAGTAGAGTTACGACTTAAGTCAAGCTTCACACTATTCAAGTAATATTTTCACACATGTTATCTGTGGGATTCGACCCAACCTTGTTGGATTATTATATTTGACACCAACCACCTTACAATATTTATTTAAGTGTAATTTGAGCGTATCAATCATCAATGCCAATTTATAATCAAACGCACGCAACGTGGAGGAATATGATAACTATCGAAGCTCAACAAATTTAATAATTACTATATTTATTATGATACTTGGAGAAAATGACCTGCACGTTCTACACCCATTCTTTCTATATTTGGAAAATCTTTAAAATTAAGTTATATACAGTGGTTTACTTCTAGATTAATGTGACCTTTGAAATCTTTGACTTTCACTACTAGAAATAGGCCTATGGCAACGGTTCAGAAACTGTTACTATAGACGAGTTTATTGCAACGGTTGTAACCGTTGCAATAAGACATTGGTACTACCGGCACACTTTGGCTATAAAATCGTTGCATTTGGGTGGAAACCGTTCCGATAGATGTTTTATTTTGCAACGTTTATTTGAACCGTTCCAATAGATATATTTATTGCAACGAATCTTGGAGAAAAATTCAATGGAAACAGTTATTAATTCCCTCCTAACCTCTCTTCCCCCCCCCCCCAACAATCTATCTATCTATCTATATATAATATGAGAGACAAAGACATCATAGTAAGTCAAATGGCAACATAATGAAAAATCACTTGGCAATTTTAGGACAAAATTAGTTAGATTTAGGTTATAGTTAGTTTTTCTCTGAATTTAAATTTTTAAAAAATAAATTATGCACTATGTGTTATGAGTAATTAGTTACTATTTTTGAATTTGAATTTCAACATAGAAGAAAAGTCTAATTTAAATTTGAAACCATTATTATCTATATATAACAGGAGAGGCAAAGACACAATAGTTAGCCAAGTGACAACATAATAAAAGGCCACTTGATAATTTTAGGACAAAATTAGTTAGATTAGGTAATAGTTAGTTTTTCTTTGAAGTCAAATTTTAAAAAAATAAATTATGCACTATGTGTTATTAATAATGAGTTACTATTTTTGAATTTCAATTTCAACATAGAAGAAAAGTCTAATTTGAATTTGAAACCATTACTAGCAACATAGTAAATTTTAAAAATCTAAACTTTATATTGAAATTTATATATATAGGATAGGCAAAGACACCATAGTAAGCCAAGTGGCAACATAATAAAAAGCAACTTGGCAATTTTAGGACAAAATTAGTTAGCTTAGGTAATAGTTAGTTTTTCTCTGAATTTAAATTTTAGAAAAATAAATTGTGCACTATGTGTTATTAATAATTAGTTACTATTTTTGAATTTGAATATAAACATAGAAGAAAAGTCTAATTTGAATTTCAAACAATTACAAGCAACATAGTAAAAAAATATAAAAATCAAAACTTTATATTGAAAGTAAGTCAAGGGGCAACATAATAAAAAGTCACTTGGCAATTTTAGGACAAAATTATTTAGGTTAGATAGTAATTACTTTTTCTTTGAATTTAAATTTTACAAAAATAAATTATGCTCATTATAATTATTTACTATTTTGAATTTGAATCTAAACATAGAAGAAAAGCCTAATTTGAAATTGAAATTACTACAAGCAACATAATAAAAAATATAAAAATTAAAACTTTATATTGAAAATAAAATAGAAGAAAGTCTAATTGTTTATTCCATATAATATAGAAAAAAATTCTACGTATTATTAATAATTAGTTACTATTTTTGAATTTGAAAAATTTTGTACCATAGCAAGATTTCTTGATCGGGCAATTAGACAACTTTTCAACCTACTAATTATATTATTACCCATATGTTTTCTGATTGTTGCACCAATATTTATCAGTTGACGGGTTAATAATATATGATAGTATTTCGATTTTATCTAAAATTCAAAATAAAAAAAAAACTAATTATAATATTACAGTAGAAAAAAAATTACAAAGATGAAAACAGAGATAATACGAGGATAGCTCCAACAAAGTTGGAGTCTTAAAATTATTCTAAAATAAAAAAAATAAGAAAAAAAATGCTTATTCAAATTGGGGAGTAGTTTCTTCCTAATATGGTAGTCTATATCTATAAAAAAAACTGCCAATATTATTTTTGAGAAAGAAAATAATTTGATTTCTAATTTAAAGATAAAAATATATTTCAATTTATAGATAGAAATATTTGAGTTGAGATAAAGTAAAAGTTCATTTGCTTATGGCAAATAATACAAAAATAAAAATTATTAAAAATATCAGTAAATTTATGAAAAAGGTAAAATTACTAATTTGTTTATATTTCTAAAAAATTTAAAATTACAAGTTAATTTAAATATGATAGTATTTCGATTATATGTAAACAGTCTCACAATAGACCACATGGCAATTTAGAACAAAATTAGTTAGGTTAGATGATAATTAGTTCCATTTCCATTTTGTATGCTTCCATTGCTTCAGCTGCTTTGTTGTTCCACACTTGCTTTTCTTCTTTACTCAATTCCTACAAATCAAAACAATAGCTCACATCACCACATACTAAAGAAAAATATGTATACTTTGGACTGAAAAAAGTTATATACATAGTCAATTCAATTTAATTGGTTATAATATGTTTATTAATTTTATTTCTTCAAGTTACCATATAGGTTTGCTATAAAGATTTACATGTTATAGGTCAAATTAAACTAATAGCGTAAGAATCAATACACTGCACGGAGCTTACTTTCCATTTCAGAGAAATGAGAGCAGTAATGGTAGAATTGTTGATTCCAGGTCGCTCTTCCTAGTTTCTTCCTTTCCTCTTTGCTGAAAAGAAAGACTGATCCAGCAGACTTCTTTGGTTTGTTAGGATCCACATTTTTCTCTTGCTTTTGTTTCTTCTTTTGGTGATTTCCTTTCGTTTTCTGCTAATCGCCACAACAAACCAATATCAATCATCAGCTAATTCGATTTTTCATAGCCTAATCAGTAATTGGATCAAGAATGGCTAGAGCAACAATATATAATAAGAACCTTGATTAAATTTTCTGTTTTTTCTTTCTTTTTGAGCAATTGAAGTGCTTCTTGCTTCTTAAGTTTCATCAGTTCCTCCACTTCCTTCAAATGTTCAGCAGCTTCTTCATCTTTTTTCTTCTTATAAACTTCCATTTCTTGCAAATATTGCTCCATCTGCATATTTGAAAGCATTTATTTAGCTTCTAACAACAACGACAACAACAATAACAACAACCCAGTGTATTCCCACAAGTGGAGTCTGGGGTGGGTAGAATGTACACCGCCTTACCCCTACCCTGGAAGGTCAAAGAGGTTGTTTCCGATAAAAATAGAAATATTTGAGTGAAGCAAAGGGATTTCAATTTTCCAAGACAAAGTAAAAGACCTCTTCATAAGGCGGCTTTTGTTTCTCTGTCATGTTCTTCCATTCTTCGCCTGTAATCTTTGCCACCTATAAATTGTGAAATAATAGCTTAGAAATTTAATAATCCCTATAATAATAACAACGACAACAACTGTGCCTCAATTCCAAGTAGTGCAGTTCGAGCAAACAATGAAACTCATCATTACCTCCTTCACATTCTTGTTCTCAGTAAGTAGAGCAATGCGATGCTCTTTTGTAAACACGAAAAATGCTGACACTGGTTGTTTTGGTTTCAAGGGGTTCTTTTCTTTCCTATAAAAATGAATTAACGAGGCGAATATAAGATTTTAAGTTCGTAAGCACCAAATAAATAGGACTCAAGGGAAAGGGAACTTTTACTTTTTCTTCTTTTTTTCATTTTCAATTGCTCCTTGTTGGAATTTAATATATTGTTCAAGCAATTCCATAGCTGTTTTCTGTTCCTGATGAATTGATAAAGCATGTAACAGTTGAAACTGAGAAATCAATAAATATTTGGTGAACATTTTGTGTGAGAAACATGAATCACATGATCAATAGTCATGTAGATTCTACTAATTTTGTTACAATTGGTTGAGCGTAAGGTGTTGTGCAAGCAAGAGGATACTTTCAAAATCCAATTGGGTGTTGAAGAAGTGAGAATAATTTTAGCAGAGACGACTAGTAATTCTTCTTGATGGCTAGTCATTCATCGGAGTTTTATTTATTTATTCTGTGGGGAGAGGGGGAAGAAGTTACTCTTCTTCTTTTGTATTCATATTCTTTGCCTTTGTTTTTGGTTCCAATTCATCTGTATTCTTGAGCTCAGGTGAGTATTTTCTCTCTTCCGTTTTCTTTGTTGCACGCGTTACTTCATAGTAATTGAATTTGGTGGGTATCTGTCAGTTTTCATGCTTAGCTTCTTGTTGTTTTTGTGCTTGCATGACTAATCTCTCTTTTCCACATCTATGACTATCTGCTGCCGTTAATTTTCTCACTTGACTCCGATTGGACCTTAATAACCGTGAATTTCCTGCCAAAAAAGAGAAAGAAGGAAAAGAAGAATTTAGCTGTGAAAATTCATTGTTTTCACTTTTCAGCTTTCTTTTAAACAAAGTAGTTTGATCTAGGTTGACAGGTGACAAGCAAAGTGTTGCAGTTCAAGAGAACACTTCACTACTTGCCACTTCTTTTGTTTATTTTAAAAAAAAAGAGATCTCTTCACTACTTTGATATTTTATCGGTGTGGTAAAAAAGATTCATCTTGTATCTATGTTATGTTGGAAACTCATTGTAACGATCCGACCTGTCGTTTTGAGCTCTAGCGCGTTGTTCACCAGTTTGAGGCCATGAGCAGCTTTAGTTCAAGTATTATGACTTGTACGCATGGTCGAAATTAAATTTCGGGAAGTTCAGAATTGATTTGGAAAGAGAATTCTCATTTCAGAAGCTTTAAGTTAAAGAATTGACTAAGATTGAATTTTTGAGTAAACGACCTCGGAATCGAGATTTGAAGGTTCCAGCAGATTCGTATGATGATTTCGGACTTGGACGTATGTCTGGATCAAGTTTTGGAAGACCTGAGAATGTTTCGGCACCTATTGTGGAAGTTAACATTTTTGGAAGAATTTCATAAGTTTAGATTGAAGTGCATTTCAGTGTTATCAATGTCTGTTTGGGATTCCGAGTGTGGGAATAGCTCCGTATGGTGATTTTGGTATTGGGAGCGGATCGAAAGTGAATTCGGAGGACCGTGGGTCATGTTGGAGTCATTTGGCTAAAGATTTTGAAGGTTTTTTAGGAGTTTGACCAGAAGTGGAATTTTTGATATCGGAGTCGAAATCCGATTCCGGAAGTTGGAGTAGGTCCGTAATGTCAAATATGACTTGTGCGCAAAATTTGAGGTCAATCGGACAAGATTTGGTGGGTTTCGGCATCGAATGTAGAAGTTTGAAGTTGTAAATTTCATAAAGCTTGAATTGGAGTTTGATTCCTGATTTTAGCATTGTTAGATGTAATTTGAGGCCTCAAACAGGTCCGCATTATGTTTTGGAACTAGTTGGTGTGATTGGACAGGGTTCTGGGGGCCTCGGGCGTATTTCAGGGTGGTTTCAGATCAATTCGGGATGTTTTAGGGTTGCTGATGTCTGGTTCTAGTTTTGTTCTTCGCGAACAAGAAGGAGTTCCCGCGTTCACGAAGAAGGTCTTGTGTTGGCTGCTAGTTTGTCTTCACGTTCGCGAAGGAGAAGAACTAGGCCCATGATTTTTAGCCTTCGCGTTCGCAAAGTGGTGCCCGCGTTCGTGAAGGGGTTGCCTGGTGAAGCTACGTGTTCGCAAGTCGGGTCTCGCGTTCGCGAAAGAGGAATTTGTTCGAAGCTGATTTTTGGCCTTCGCGAACGTGAGGGCAGTGTCGCATTCGCGAAGAAGGGCAGTGTTGGGCAGTGAGTTGTTTTAAAGACGGATCTTGGTCATTTTCCTCCATTTTTCATTTGAGTGGGGGATTTTTGAAGCTCTTGAAAGGGAGATTTTCGTCATCTATGTCAACGTAAGTGATTCTCACCTATTGCAAGTTAAATACTAGGATTATATATGGATTTGAGCATGAAAATTAGTGGAAATTGTGGATTTTTGGTAGAAGACCTAAAAATTGATATTTTGGATTTATACCACGAATTTGGGCATGAAATATATTTGAGCTCGTGAGGTTTTGGGTGAGCTTTATCTTCCAAAAATTTCGAAATCCGGGCACGTGGGCCTAAGGGCAATTTTGTCAACATTTCGATCGAGGTTAGGAATTGTTATAAATTGAATTTTATGAGTATTAGGATATATTTTCATTGGTTTGCCCCTTATTTGGCTAGTTTTGGAGCATTGGGGCATCAATTTGAGTCTTCGGAAGGGCTTGGAATGCCGGTTTTGGAACTTTGGGGCGAGGTTAGTCTCCTTTCTAACCTTGTAAGAGGGAATTGTCCCCATAGGTGAATTAATTGGATATGTGCTTCTATGTGTGGGGGCTGCGTACGCACGAGGTGACGAGAGTCCGTGCGTAGCTACTATTATGCTTAAGTCCGGGTAGTCTAGGACCCAAAAGCATGCCTTTCTTATAATAATTGTAACCTTATTGAAAGTTTAAATTGCTTTAATTGCATCAAAGTGGTAAATGATTTTCTAAAAGAGTTAAACTTCGTTTTCTCGACTTGTAAAAGAGAAATTGACACTTCCTTGAATAATTGCCTCCCTGATGAAGTTTTGATTGACTATTTGAATGTGTATTTCTATGTGTACCTACTTCGCATGTATGATTCGCTAGCGAGGTGATTGTTTATTTATGTTTGACTGCGTCGCATGTTTGATTCGCGAGTGGGGTAATAGATGCACCTATGGTTCACGCCATTCGATCCTCTAGCAGTGCACAATTTAATTATTTGTTGAATCAGACCGTACGACCTCGGCATGATTTGCGCATGCTTGTATTGCTTGCCTTGATATTTATAGATGTTGATATTTGTTCTCCCTGGCTTGAGATAAATGTATAAATGATGAAAATGAATTTGGAAATTTCTTATTAATAAAAGAATTCCTTACTTGCTTAATTCTATTTAGTTACAGCCATCTTTATGAAAATCCTCGATTTACTACATTATTGGTATATCATCATTGGGCCACTAGTAAGTGTCGAAGTCGACCTCTCGTCTCTACTTCTTCGAGATTAGGTGAGATACTTACTAGGTACACGTTGTTATCGTACTCATGCTACACTTGTTGTGCATTTTTGTTGCACAGGCACATGTTGGTCTAATGGCCTAGTTTGGCGTAGTGGCATGGTTAATACAGAGACTTAGGTGAGCTACATTTCTCGAGACGGCCCGCATCCAGCAGAGTCTCTTTTAGAGTATTGTAATTTTTTTCTGTCCAATTGTATTCCGGACGGTTATTGTATTACATTATTTCCTAAAAATTGCTCATGCACTTGTCAAACTGGGTTCTGGGATGATTATGGGGTATTATGTATTAACTTCTAAACATTCTTATATTTATTTTGTAAAGATTATCTTTTCCTAGTTAAATTAAAGGAAAATCATAGTTTTCAAAATTATTAAAACGAGAATTTAATTAAGTATTTATGGTTGGCTTTCCTGACTGCGTGTCCGGCGCCATCATGACCCTTAGTGGATTTTGGGTCATGACAACATGGTATCAGAGCACTAGGTTCACTTAGGTCTCACGAGTCATGAGCGAGTCTAGTAGAGTCTTGCTGATCGGTATGGAGACGTCTACACTTATCTCTGAGAGGCTATAGGGTTGTTATGAGCACTTCCCTTCTTGATTTCTCATCGTGCCGTTTGATTCCATTGAGGCTTATGCCCTTGTTTCTTTCCTACTCAATCTTATGCGACACGAAGCACTTATTATAAATCGAGAATTGAGGAATTGTAATGGTACTACAGATGTGGTGCGGGATGTTTCTCCTGGCATAGTTGGTTCGGCTATTGTCGTCGCCTTGCGGAAAGATATTCTATTATTGTGGCTCGGTAGCTGCACTTCTGAGAGCTTGAGGCTATGCGTAGATTTCTATGATTGCTCATGACTGGTTATCGCACGGTATTGACGTGATAATAGGATACTTGCCTATGTATTGGGGCAGTGAATGACTTGAAAGGAGGTCTACTCAGTGTGCGATTCAGTGGTTCGGTATTTCATTTCCGGCGAAAAAAAGTAATTGGCCTATGAATGTCCTGATTTGGACCGATGGAGTAACGAGACTTGGTGTTTTCAAGTGTGGTGGGATTTCATCTGCGACGTGGTATCGTTGTCCTCGATTGGATGTGTTAAGTTCGCCGGTGTTATGGTCTTCTACGATTCGCCTATGGGGCAGGATATTATGAAATAGTATTGGAGAAGCTGCTTTCAGAGATCGCAGGGTGCGGTGGTTCAGGATTAAATCGATGTTTCTAATGTGGACTAATAAAGAAAGATAATCTTCGAAAAAGTTTAAAGTTAGTAACGATTTGTTGTTTCAAATGTTATAGAGATAAAGATTTAATTAAGGCAATAGTTGGGCAACAAAGGATGGGGAAGGACAAGTGGGAAGTGTCATGCGATGGCTAAATTTTTAAGGAAGCCAGGTGTAAGAAGCGGAAGTCGAAGAGTTGCTTAAAGAAGAGGGTTTGCCAAGGTGGGAGAGTGGCAGAGAATCACATAGGTTCAGTGGCAGGAAAACTACACCCTTGAGGAAAGTTTGGAGTGATTTGAGAATTTTAGTGGATAATGATTGGGTCTACGAGCTTAATTTGAAATATTGGCTAGCATACGACGGGAGATTTGATATGACGGAAAGGAGTTGCTTGATATGAAGAAGGATACAACATAACTTTGAATTGGAAGATATTGTCGCATATTCAGTTGATGTCCATGAGGAGTCAAAGGACTTGTGCAGCTGGTGAATGAGCACGGGCTCAGGTGGGTTATCTCCTATAAGCGGGTCAGCGGTCGCATGGATGGTGAAGCTCTCGCGAAGGATTTTATTGGTTATTCGGTAAGAGGTCTAATATGTGAATGTTTCTAGAGATTCAGAGTGTTCATGAAATGCTAACGACAGATTTCGAGGAATCTGGCGGTTTAATTGCACAAGGTCATGTCAATAAGAGATAAAGAATCTTGGTAGATTCTAGAGTTGTGTAATAGTGGCTTCAAGCTAAGTGGGAGAGTCCCACTGCCTACGGTTGGATTGCATGGTCGTCTATTTGTGAGATTTCTGGTTATTAGCATATTGATGGGCTATTTCAGCTAAGGGAAAATAACATAAGAGGTAATTTGAGCAAAGGACTTGTTAAAGGCGTGCTATAGTTGGCCTTATTGACTCATGTTCAAACTTGGGGAAGGATTCAGGATTTATGCCTTGCATAGATCGGGTTTCAAGGAAAGTGATTCGGTCGGGTGCTTCGTCGAGAGGGTGTTCATGTGCTAGAAGATTCATGGAGTTGATTATATTCGGGACCAAGTCAGAGTGGGTGGATCTCAACAACGGTTCTAGTGGATTCAAAAGTTAAAGTGTGGTGCCTAATGATTTCGAGCCCATAAGTATGATTAAGAATTGAGCTTTTGCAGCAGATTATGAAAAGAGTCTTGGAATGTTCTATGATATCTTCGGCTTGCAGTGTAACAGTTGGGGGAATGAGAGAAAATGACTTCGGATTCGTAGAGGAATTATCAGAATGGATGTACTAGTCGAGATGCAAATATGCGCACAAGGAAGGTATGAGGTGGTTCGTGGGATTTGAGACAACATGGTCTCGTGTTACAAGGCCACTCGGGATGAGTGCGGGTTGAGTGCATTATGTGTTGAATGAAGTTATTATTATTCTAAGTCAATTAAGGATAAATTGGAAGAGGTTGGATTGGTTAACCATGGTTAAATTGGCATACTGGTGGCAGTGATCAGTTCTTTCAGCGTGATTAAGTTATGCAAGTGATTTGTGACGGTACGTGTAAGGCTTGTCGACCGCCGTAATTGATTTTATTCAGAAGTATTCTAGTATTATGGCCTGCTATATGTAGGCGGATCCCAGAAAGGGCTATGGTGGCTTAGACCACTATTTAAAGATTTGCATCTTCTACGGTTATGAGAATTCACTTGTGTATTGCTATGATTCTCCTGAAATGAGTTAAGTAAAAAGTTTCTATATGACGAAGTATTAATCTATTAGTGGTTCCGGAGTTATGATGAAAATCTTGTACTATCGCATATTAGCATGTTAAGTGCAGTGAGTGGTATGAATTTGAAAGTGAGGATCAAGGTTGTGGTTAGGTGCTGACAAGGATGTCACAAGCTGGGATGAGCGTGAAAGGGGTTTGAATGTTCAGAGTAAGCTGGCATTGTCTTCAGCATCACTTGAGATCGGTGTTTTGTGAAAAAGTCTTTGCATCCTGGTTATGGATTCTTGATTGCTTTTTAGCGTTAGTGCGGCCGGTGGTATGGATTTACAGACTTGTTATCTGTTACGGAAGGTTGTGGGAGCGTGCCCCATGGGAAGATTGTATAAGTGTGGTATGTAGCCACTTGATTGATTGAAGAATTAAACCAAGTATGAAGATTGTGGTGATATCGTTAATTTGAGAATTTATGCCTAGAGGGCTCTCGGTTTATTGGGTTGTGGACTGTGGAGGATTGCTCCGGTTATGATGGTTGTTCTTGTGTGTTATGGGAAAAAGGGGGTTGTTATGGACCCAGGAAAGATTATTGGCCTAGGTCGATACGATCAGAATCGGCTTGAGGTTTGTGAATGGATTTAAATATGAATATGGGCTCTATATCAGGCCAGATGTGTTCATTTCAGCATAGCGCTCCTTATGGAGGAGTATTCGGATGTTGGATGTTATTTCGTCGTCGGCTATTTCATGTAATGCTATATTGTGACGTGTGAGCTACAAAATAGCTTGATAAATTTCTTATGTGTTTAGGTTCCGCATAGCGATGGTGTTATGTGAGCAGGATGCTCTTGAGATTCAGATCATATATCACACTTCAGTTGTGCTTGGGTTTTGTAGCTTATGGCGCTATCTGTCTCCCCATGGATGGTATTATGCACTTGGCGTGCTTGTGGCTGATATTCGGTATTTTGTAGTAATGAGCGATTTAGCTCGGTATGTATCTTCTTATGTGAATTTTATATGTAGATCGGGTGGCACGCCACGATAGATATGTGGTTTGGATTGGGTTGCATGCCGCAACAGTGTGATGTTGAGTACAGTTCCCTATATCTGTTTTTATATGTTTTGTTTCCCATTTTCTGAGGAAAGTTCATATTAGTTGCATGAGTTGAGTAGTCCCTTCCAGAGTTCATTTTCATTACGTATCATGTTCGAGCTTACAGCCTATTGGCATGTTGTGGCATCATATGGGACTTTTGATCATGACCAGGGTGACTTATTGCCGGAGAAGTTCGTACTGGGTGAGATTTTTGGATCTAGGATCCGTGCAGTTGAATTATATGAAGTTGTAACGACCCGATCGGTCGTTCCAAGAGTTTTAGCCCCGTTTCCCCCATTTCTACTTCATTTTGTGTGGTTCAACTCTTTTATGTTGTGTTGAGTTGGTTGGCTCGGGTTCGGAATGATTGTAGAGAGAAATGAGACACTTAGTCTCTTAAATTAATTATAAAGTTGGGAAAAGTCAACCAAAAATTGACTTATGAGTAAATGATCTCGGAATTTGGTTTTTATGGTTCGAATAGCTTCGTTAGGTGATGTGGGACTTAGGATCGTGTTCGAAATGTAATTTAGAGGTCCGTGGTAGATTTAGACTTGAATTGGCGAAATTAAAATTTTGACGCTTTCTGGTTGGTAGTGGAAATCTTGATATCTGGGTCGGAATGAAATTTCGGAAATTGGAGTAGGTCTGTAGTGTCATTTGTGACGTGTGTGCAAAATTTCAGGTTATTCGAAGTTGATTTGATAGGTTTCGGCGTCGTTTGCGGAATTTGAAAGTTTCTAAGTTCTTAGGCTTGAATCAGATATTGATTTGGTGTTTTGGTGTTGTTTTGAGTGATTCGAATGCTCGACTAAGTTCGAATGATGTTATGGGATGTGTTGGCATGTATGGTTGAGGTCCCGGGGGGCTCGGGTGAGTTTCGGGTGGTTAACGGATCAAATTCTTGTTTTGGAAAGTTGCAAATTTTCTAGTTTTTGTTGCAGAAGAATTTGTTCTTTGCGTTCGCGAAGATAGTCCCGCGTTCGCGAAGAAGAGATGGGCCTGGAGGAGAAAATGTTCTTCGCGTTCGCGATCCTGGGGCCGCGTTCGCGTAGATTTGGATTCCAGTGAATCGCGAACGCGTGAGAGGAGTCGTGTTCGCGTAGGGTAATTGGAGCAGTTGGGACCCCAGAAGTTTCGTACTTCGCGTTCACGTAGGTAAGGTCGCGTTCGCGAAGGCTTGGACAGTTGAAGCTTCGCGTTCCCCTGGAGGATGTCGTGTTCGAGAAGGAGGAATAATTGGTCAGTGGAATTTTGTGCTCCGCAAACGCGAGGGAGCTACCGCGTTCGCGAAGAAGGAATTTATCCCTCGGGAGAATTTTTAAATAGTTGCCTTCGCGATTTTTAGTCTATTTCCCACCATTATTGAGCGGTTTTGAAGCTTTTTGAGAGGGATTGAAGAGGAAATCAAAGGGAAACACTTGAAGATAAGATTATTTAACTCAATACTCGATTCTATGACGATTTCTAACTAATTGGACATGAAATTAGTGGGATTTAAAGCCTAAAATTGGGAAATTAGGGCTTGAAATTGGAGAGTATAAATTGGGTATTTGAGGGACCATTTGAGGTCTGATTTTGATGTTCTTGGTGTGTACGGACGGACTCGTGGGAATATAAGGATGCTATTGATGTGATTTTTATCGGATTTTGAGACGTGGGTCCGGGGTCGGGTTTGACCAATTTCGGAATTTTGATGTTATTTGATTATTTTCGCATGTGCTTCGTTCCCTTAGCATATATTGATGTTGTGGTTCTGATTTTGGATAGATTCGACGCGAGTTGAGGCAGAGTCGAGGGGTAAAGGCATTGCGGGCTAGATTTTGGACCGGATTAAGGTAAGTAATGATTGTAAATATTGTCCTGAAGGTATGAAACCCCGAATTTCACATCGTTGTGCTACTTTGAGGTGACACACACATAAGATGACGAGCGTGAGGTCATGCACCATTGGAGATTGTGACTTGGTCCATCCCGTACGACTGTTAAGTCGCTTATTTAATCTTGATGCTTTTTGTAGAAAAGATTATTCTCCATTGCTTGCTTTCCTGATCCAAATTGAGAAGATGAATCTTAAGACGCTGAGTTGCTGACACATTATCAAAGCTAACTCCAACTACCTTGTGATCGAAAGACTTCTTCTTTTTTTTGACGAGAAACTGAAACTGCAAGCTTTAATTATCACATGTGTGTGCTTTAAGGTAGGGTCCTGCAAAGCCATCAAAGACGAACAAAACGAACAAAAATTTTCTGCCCCAGTTTGACACTAGAAAAATTTTGTGAGTTATTAGAGAAAGCTATAAACTATCTAATTTGTTGGAAAGAAGATAAAGACAAGAGTATAAACTAGCTATGTGAGGATATGCAATCAGAGAGGTAGTACCCTATGTTAAAGAGAGAACATAACCTAGGGATGGCGGTCGATATCATAGAAAAGGAAATGTAATCAGGGGGTTACCCTGTATTACTGAAAGAAAATATAACAAGGGGTTGGCGCCCTGTATCACTAGGAAGGAATGTAGCCAGGGATTGACGCCCTGTATTATTGATAGAGTGTTGGGTCCCTCTAGGTTAAAATGTTCTACCTGGGTTAAGCTACGTAAAACAGCCTGAGCGAATAGTACTTCTACCCGGAAATATGAGCTGGATTCCCCTAGGCGAAAAGGTTCTACCTGGGTTAAGCTACATAAAACAGTTTGAGTGAAGAGTACTTCTACCCGGAAATATGAGCTGGATGTTAGAAATTACCGTCTCTTCTAGAGACTTCTAGTGTGGCCCACATATAAGGTACTAAATTATTTACCTTGTCTCCCAAAAGAAATAATATATCAGATAATATTCTGTAGTTATGCATATATGGTAGTTTCTTTGATGGAAACAAATTACCATATATTAGGAGTCTCTAGGGTAATTATAATTTATGGAGAAGTCCCTAGGGCTAAAATATTTGTCTAAGAGTCCCTAGCCTACCTATAAATACGCTTGTGACTCCATTAGTGTGGCATCCTACGATAGATGTGAGCACGTGATTTTTGCCTTAACGAAAACTACTCCAAAAATAAATCAAAAAATAAAATAAATTTCTCGTACTGTGTAATTTTTGAATTTTGCGTGGTGTTAAATACTTGTGTTATGTCCGTAAATGTTTAACTTTGTCATAATGAAATGAAAAATAAAATAAAATACATATTGCATGCATATAGGATTTAATTATGCATTTAAGAATTAATTAAAAAATAAAATCACAAAAAATATGCATTCGTTCTATTTTTAAATGTGTTACTGTGTGATTAATGTTTTGACTATGTGTTAAATAGTTGTTATGAAGTAATTAATATTTTGTGTAAGGTTAAAAATTGTTTTATAATTTTATTAGGATTTTTTTTAATAATAAAATTAGAAAATAATTGAAAAGGAAATAAAAAAAATCGGACCTGGATTTAAATCCAGGCCCAAATCAAATCACCCCCCCCCCCACAGCCCAATCCAAACAGCCCAAGTCTGACCCAGTCCCAAGCTAAGACCAAACGACGTCGTTTGGTCACCTATCATCAAGGGCCGTTGGATTAAATCCAACCAACGGTCAAGATCCCCTGCCCTTACCTGCAACCCATAACCCGACCCATTGACCCGACTCAGTCCGACCCCAACGTTAAACCAAACGACGTCGTTTGGATTAGTGGATTGATCCTGGCCCTTCATCTTACTTAATCGGACGGACAATACCAATCCACCCCACCCCTATATAAATCCCAAGCCTTACCCCGGCCCCTAACTGAACACCCCCCCTCCTCTCACTGTTCACCATCTTCTTCAGACCCTCCCAGCTAACCCTAGCCGCCCTAAGACCCCAAAGCCTGAAACCCGGCGGCATCAACGCCGCCGGTCACCACCTTGACACCCCAGAACCCTCTGAACGTCCTCTACACGAATATGACCTTAGATTCCTTCGAATCAGGCCCCAACCCTTCGAATCTTAAATCGAAGGTTGGCCTGAAAACCTGATCTAAACCAATCAGCCCCAAATTAACACCATGGCTTCCCCTAACAACCCTTGTTATGGATCTGAAGTTAGTTTGGTTCGAATCAGCTTCTGAACTTCTCGAATCTTCTTTTGAAGATTCGGACCAAACAAGAACAAACTCAGATCCATTTCAAACTAACACCAAATGACCCCTAGGCTACCCTCACCCTTGTATCATGTTTGGTTCCCTTCGAATCTGCCCGGAAATGTTCGGATTTAAGATTTAAGAACCTGAAACCCTAAAAATTTCCAATCTTGGAATTTTTCCAATTCGAGTAAAGGGTTGAGGTCTAAGAGACTTTAATCGAGGTATTCTCAACTGAGAATACTTCGAATAAAGTCTGTTTGATTTCAAACAAAGTCCGAATCCAAATTTGAGTTCGAGTCCGTATGAAGTTTGAAGATTCAAAGGTATTTTTTCTATTATTTTGTGTATTCTACGTGTATTGTTGTCTGTGTCAATAGCTTTTTAATTTTTCATATTTATTTGATTAATTCTGTCATCTTTGTCTCATGCCCGTATATATGGTCAAATATGAAATTATTTCTGTTGGTTGTGACTATTTATAATGTAAGCAATCGACTCGATTTAGTTCGTCGATTAGTTATATTATGAATTCTCATTCATAATAATACTGATTGAAACAACCTGTTTTCTATTATTATGTACTGTTTGTTGACAGATATTGTAGATAATCATTTTTAACTAATACTCGTCAGTTAAATCATCCTGGTTTATATGAATCTGTCAAAATAAGTGTTGTATATATGTTATTGTCTGAACATTAAAGTTTCAGGGCATTGTCAGTATTGACAATGATCCTGTATGTGTTTGATTGTGATTCAATGTTAAATCCAGTCTGAATTGTTATGATAATTTCAGTAATATGTTGTTATGATGTTAGTTCTGAATTCAGTGTAATATTGTTGTAATGTCCAGTTTGAATTCAAGTTTACAAAAGTTGGTCAAATACAATTGTGTTAGGAGGTTAATAGGATTGGTTTTAGCTATAAATCAGAAAGATAGTTAAGTTTATACAGATTTTAGAATCTGTTTTGCAGTAGGTTCTGATTTTTCAGTAATTACAGTAGGTCAGGGGCATTTCTGGGAATGAAACAGTAAAAACAGGGTGTTAATGCTAGTGTATTATAATGTAATGTTAGTGGCTATAGTTTAAGATACTAATGGGAAACAAGGGATAATGGGGCTGCTGAAAATCATGTTAGGATCATATAAAGTATTAAAAAGTAGTTTTTAATGGAAACTTTCTAATTTTTAAAGGGATAAAGGGTCCATCCAGCACTAAAAGGGTGCAACCAGCCCTGTATAAATACAGGAGCTGGACAGACAGAAAGGGATCAGTTTCCGGAGAGAGGGAAATCAGCTTTTCATAATAGAGGGCAGTCAGTTTTTTTTAGAATTAAGGCAGACTTTAAGAGATTTTTGGAGGAGAAAAATCTGAAAAGGCAGATTTTGAGAGAAAAACAGAAATCTGAGAAGAAAGAAAAATAGTAAAGGAAACAGAAAATAGAACACTCACATACACACTCACACACAGATACAGCAGCAGAAACAGAAAATCAGAAAAAATGGGAATTTGAAACTGAAAAGAAACTGAAATCTGAAATGTTGTTCTTTTGTTGAATCTGTTCAACTTTATGTGATTCCACTGTTCAGTTAAAATCTGAAGTGTCTTTTAAAATACTGTATTGTGCATCTGGTTTCCTCGGGTCGTATTATCGCTCAAATCTGTGGAAATACTGCTATTCTGTTGAATTTGTTACTGCTGCTACTGCTGAAATTTACTCCTCCTACCTTCATTTTCAGGTACATGTCTTCTTAAATTCTATGTTGGAAAGAGATTTGGCATGATAAATCAATGAAGTTTGAGTTGCAGTTCTATTTTTCCATTTATCTAAGTTTGTTATTATAAATTTCAGTTTTGTTTCATGTTATTTCATATAGAGGTATGCTGGACATGTTAATTATCAGTTGATCATTTTCCTTTGAAATTCATACAAGTATTGTAATAATTTTATCTATTCCAGAATTTCATTAAGGTATAGTTATGGTTGAATTGTTAAGATAGGGAATATGGCATGAGGTTGGTTATTAATTAAGTCTTACGACATTGTTAGACAGGTATAAAGTAGTCCGGGAATATAAAGAAATGAGTGGTTAGTGTATTTCGATTGTTTGGTTGTGGATTAAGGCTAGACGATGATTGATTGTACTTAATTCATATATGGCATAATAATGATTATGGTTAACACCAATAGTTGGAAGTTGCATTATTATCCCCCATTATGTTTGCAAACGTCGAAACAGGGTGAATAATATTGTAGGCAATATTACTTTATTAAGTCAATTAGGTAGATTTGTTCTCTTTCTTAAAATAACAAATGGCCTAGGAGGTTATAATGTGAAAGTTAGTAACAAGGGTTGATTATATATACATTTACGTTTAACCATAAGCAGAATCAATTATAATAATTTCGCCTATTCGATTAAAAACGAATATATGAGAATAAGTTGAGATGTACATGTACAGATTGCAACACTTTAAATCAATGGTAAGCAAAAATTGCATTAAGTAAATAATAAAAATTCTTGGAAAATATTTCTTTCCTTTATGAATCATTCATTTTCAGTTTCATATGCAATTTATTCTTTGGCATATACATATATATGTCATATTTGTTTTAAAGATAGTATTAATCATATTTTATTCTGTCCTTTGAATTTGAATAGTTGGAATGAATATAATTTATATTCGGAAAATATAATCAACGGTCAACATTTAATAAAATTGTGAATTCTTTTCAAAGAATTTAAGGGCACCTTAAATGGGAACTTATCACGATTTTCACATAAAAATGTATGGATATAATAAACAATTTGTGGAAAATCCATAATATCATTACAAATATTTTGCGCAATTAGGGATACGTTCGCGTACCCTGATTATATTTTTTTTTTAAAAAAAACAAAAAATTCGGATTATGCGTACGCGCAACTTCGAGCGAATATTTAATAAAAGGATTTTTCCAAAGGCGTTAAATTAATTTCATAAAAACTTGAGATGTACGGTTCACTATTCAAGAAAACACAAATATTCTTGATTCGACATAATTTCGAAAAATGATTGTTTAATAAATATATTACCCAAAAATTATTGTGTACACATACGCGTGACACAATTCCGCATTTTTTAAATTTATAACACGAATATACGTACGCGTAATTCGATTCAAAGAAGGGTCCTTAATCACAATAAGTAAAAGTGGTAGAAAAATCACGTAACAAAAAGTATTTAATAAAAATCAAGATAATTAAGCCAATAATAAAAACAGTTAAGCGACCGTGCTAGAACCACGGAATTCGGAAATGCCTAACACCTTCTTCCGGATTAACAGAATTCCTTACTCAGGATTTCTGGTTCGCAGAAAAATAAACAGAGTCATATTCTCCTCGATTCAGGGATTATAATTGGTGACTTGGGACGCCTCAAAATTCCCAGGTGGCGACTCTGAAACAAATAAACAAATCCCGTTTCGACTGTCCTTTAATTGGAGAAAACTCCCCACGCGCCCCGCGGGCGCGGCAAAAAGGAGGTGCGACAGCTCTGGCGACTCTGCTGGGGATAAAAGTGATTATAACCCAGAACCATTGGTTCAGGGTTTAAAGAATTCGAGCTTCAAATATCTGTTTTTATTGGCTTTTTTTACTATATGATTTTCAACTGTTTATATGCTAATATGCTAAATGTTGTTGTTTACCGCTTTAATATTATTTGAATTGTGAATATATACAACTGCTACGAAACCCCCTTCTTTCTGAGTCTTCTGAATTTATGGTGTACACGTGCGCGTGACCCACCTTTCTGTTAAAGTCATACCAAATAAGACGGAGTTGGGACAAGTAACTAGGCCGGGCAGACTTTCGTGCTCCCGGTACGTTGCCCCCGCTTCGGCTCAAACTGTCCGTTTGGGTAAGCCAGGTTTAGAACAATCAACCTAAGGTTTTACACTTAGAATAACTCAGCCATGTACCGGATCCCTAGTAGGAACGAATATTTGCATCATATGCATTTGGCCTTGGAGACTCAACACAGGGGTTGGGTCTGTCTAGGACAGGTGAACCCAAAATAAAAAGACCATCATGAATGCATCCTACTTGTTACTTGTGCATTCATTTGCCTCGAACATGCTTGTTGACCCGCTTAAATAAAATCATGGTAAGGAGAAAGGAATAAAATGAGTTGTTTTTTTAAAAAAAAAATATAAAAAAAAATATTTCGAAAAAAAAAATGATTTTTAAATTTTGCAATAAAGGTATTTAATAAATGAAATAATAATAAAAAATATATAAAAAAAAAATCGAAAATGATTTTTTTTAGTATAAATTTTCAAAAAAAAATGAATTTTGACTTTATCAAAATTAAATTTCAGATACAAAATGAGCACCACACAAAGCCCCTCATCCACAAGTACGGAAGAATTTCTATGTCAGCTTCAAATGTGGTGGTATGATTTAGGCGAAGACGGTCAAAAATGGGTCGTCAAGCATTTGGGAAATCTCACGGACATTATGAAAGTTAAACCCCGTGATGATCTGATTGCGGCGTTAGTAACTTTCTGGGATCCTGTTCACAATGTTTTTCGTTTCTCTGACTTCGAGCTTACTCCTACATTAGAGGAGATAGCTGGATATACTGGTTTTGAAGGAAGTTTAAGAAATCAAAGCTTGATATTCACAAAAGCTCCTTCAGTACATCGATTCTTCGGTCTTTTGAACATCAGCAGTCAAATCAGGAAAAGCAATGTCATCAATGGATGTTGTTCCTTCAACTTTTTGTATTCAAGGTTCGGAAAGTCAGATGGGTTTGAAATTCATGAAAAAGGCCTTACTAATAAGCAAAACAAAGACACTTGGCAGATTCACCGTCGATTTGCTTTCATGGTGGCTTTTCTAGGAGTCATGGTCTTCCCAAATAAAGAGCGAACAATTGATATTCGCACCGCAAAAGTTGTGCAAATCCTTACCACCAAAGAAAATCACACCCTTGTCCCCATCATTCTATCAGATATTTATCGGGCTCTGACTTTATGTAAATCAGGAGCAACGGTCTTCGAAGGATGCAAAATTTTGTTGCAAATGTGGGTGATGGAGCATCTCCAACAACAGCCCAAGATCATACAATATGGGTCAAAAAATGATAATTGCATCGAGAGCTATGAGGAAAGAACAAAAAATTATCAAGCTCCAGAAGGGATAGAAGCATGGGTATCTCATCTAAAGGCTTTAACGGCAAATCAAATTGAATGGACTCTGGGATGGTTCCCGATGAGGGAAGTAATACATATGTCAACCTCAAATAGTTATCTACTACTATTGGGATTAAGAAGCATTCAGCCGTATGCACCACTAAGAGTCTTAAGGCAACTAGGGAGATATCAAATAGTTCCTGATGATGAAGATTTGAGTATGCAAGTAATCGAATTACACCCAGAAGCCACTATTCCCGAAGCTCTACTTCAGCAGATGTGGAATGGATGTCGATACTTGAAAAGTGATACTCAAGTCCCAGACACTACAAAGGGTGAGATGAATCCTGGATATGCAAGGTGGTTCGAAAAACGGTCTCGCGTGGATGATGTACCAGAACCTGAGCTGAAAAGGCCAACAAAAAGACCCCATGTTCAAAACTTCAATGATAAAATCCAAGAGCGGTTGATCTGGGGAGAAAAAGAAAAAGGGTACAAAGCAACTATCCATGCCCTAAAAGAAAATCTAAGAAGCCTCAGTTTGGAGAAAGATTTGCAAGAACAAGAAGCCGAAGGCGAGAAAAAGAGTCTAGCTTGTGAGAATGAAAATCTTCATGCTCGATTCCAAAAAATGAAAAGAGTTTCTGAAACGCCAAAGAGGAGCTGGAAGGATCAAAAAACCATCGCCAATCTCTTTGAAAGAATGCAAGATTATGATTTCATTCTTGCGGAAAATGAAAGGGCATTGAGCAAAGCAAAAGAAAAGATCCAACAATTAAACGAAGAAGCCAGATCTAACAAGGAACGCCAAGATAGGCAATCCGAAAAAGACAAGGCACAATTCAATAAGGAAAAAGACTATTGGATGCGATCAGAAGACCAGCTTCGTGCACAACTAGAAGAGGCAAGAAGATGCAACAGAGAACACCAACAAGCAGACCTCGACAGGGAAAGAGCGCAAGCAAGATTAGAGCAGGCCAGACTCCGAGCTTTGTTAGAATCAGCTCTAGATCGTGAGAACCGTGTCAGAGATATAGCCACCACTCGTCAGCAGCAATTGCAAGACCAAGACCAACGTCTCCAAGGTTTCAGGGCACAAATCCACGACCTGGCAGTCTTCACATCTCAAAGTTATGTAAACTGCCAAGGAATGGATTATGAAAGATTTACTGAGCATGCGCCCACTTTTGCTCGTCATCTAGCAATGGAGTTGGAAAGGATGTATCGTACGCTGGGAGGCCATCCAGGTCAAGCCCCACATTGAGCAGATAATCCAATATTTGACAACAAAAGTGGAAAGTGGGGCATGTTGTGAGATGTTAAGAATTGTATCTTTTATTTTGATTTAAGTGTGTGTGTCGTCAAATTTTCTTAAAGTTTTCAAATGTAATTCCATCTTTGTGTATTGAATAAAAATGATTGCCTTTGTGTCCGAACTACGCAAGGTCTGATTCATGTAAGAACATGATACGTAGGCAATCTCTCAGATTCGACCACCACGATAAAAGATATATATAATAAATAAAAATGAATAACAATAAAAATTTCAAGAAGGCTGGGACGACACAAGCAGCCGAGCAAATGCATAATAGAAAGGGATTATTTGTCTAGGAGCATTGCATCTCAACGTGTGATTATATATGTGTTAAACTCTCAAAACTAACAAGTTTGTCCATTTCCAGAATTCAAGCAGTTAGTTTCTCTAAAGAGTATACTGGCATATTATCACTATCACACAAGATCAAAAGGACCGATACCCGAAAGTATGTCTATCCCAGATGTTGACACAGGTATGGAGATAGAAGAGATGGATGTCGGGAAAATGAAAGAAGAGATGTTTAAGCTCAAGCAGCAAATGGCTGAGATGTACCAAGCTTGGTCTACAGGACAGTTACCCCCATCTTACCCAAATAACCCTGCTCCATCAATGACCCAAACTCAGGATAATATCACCACCGAATTATCCCCAAGTTTCCCCATTTATCAGCACTACCGAGGCACCACTTCTCAGACACCACAGTCTCCACCTCCAAAACCAGTTCCGTACTTTCCTCCGCCTATGACTCCTATTTTCGTAGCACCTCCCCCTGCTACATTTCACAAATCTCCTATTGAGCCTACATTCCAGGCCCAAGACAACCAATATTACCCCCGGAGCCCACCTTCAAAGCCTCCGAAATTCATTCAGCCACTCCTCATTTTGATCTCCCAACCGAAATTGACAAGCCAGCCAAAAATGCTGAACAAGAAGAGATGTTCAGGAAGGTCAAAAGTCTAGAACAATCGTTCCGAGACATGCGGGGATTAGGTGGGCAAGTCAGTGTAGCATACAAAGATTTATGCTTATTCCCTAATGTACAATTGCCAGTTGGCTTCAAGATGCCCAAATTTGACCTATACAGCGGGCACGGCGACCCAGTAGCCCACTTAAGGGGTTTCTGTAGCAAGATGCGAGGAGCTGGGGGAAAGGATGAATTATTAATGGCATACTTCAGTCAAAGTCTAAGCGGATCAGCTTTGGAGTGGTATACACGCCAGGACCATGGAAGATGGTACACCTGGGATGACCTGGCACAGGCATTCGCATACCATTTCCAATACAATCTGGAAATCATCCCAGATCGATTATCTTTGACCAAATTTGAGAAGAAACACAATGAAAGTTTCAGAGAGTATGGTTTTCGGTGGAGAGAACAGGCAGCAAGAGTAGATCCTCCTATGAAGGAGAGCGAAATGGTAGACTACTTCCTCCAAGCCTTGGAACCAACTTACTATGCCCACTTGGTTTCAGCGGTTGGAAAATCATTCAACGAAGTAGTAAAGATGGGAGGTATGGTGGAAGAAGGCCTCAAGACAAATAAAATCATGAGCTATTCAGCAATTAAGGCAACTACTCAAGCTATTCAAGGCGGGGTAGGAGGAATCGGAAGAAAGAAGAGGGAGGAAGCAGCCGTAGTTGATTCAGGAATTTGGCCGGGACCCAGAGGTTCACCGCTTTACTATAATCAACAACGACCTCGCCCATCAGCTTACCACCATGATTCATCCCAAAACTACTATCACCCTTCAGAGCCTCATTTTTCCATTAACCATGATCAAGCATACAATCAGCCACCTGTTCACACCAATTGGCGTGCTCCTGTCACATCAAATACTTACCCACGAGCCTATCCCGGACCAAGTTTCAGGCCTAGGCCAGCATTCAGGGGAGAAAGGGAACAGAAAAAGAAAACTTACACTCCATTGGGAGAGTCTTACACTAGTCTGTTCCACAGGCTGAGACAGTTAGACATGCTGAGACCAATACAATCCAAACTACCCAATCCTCCACCAAAGAATCTGGATTACACCATTAGCTGTGAATATTGCTCCGGTGCACCAGGCCATGATACGGAGAAATGTTGGCATTTGAAAAATGCAATACAAGAGCTGATTGATACTAATAAAATCGAGGTTCAAACCCCCGAAGCTCCAAATATCAATAGAAATCCAATGCCAGCCCATCAAGAGGCTAATATGATAGAAATCATACAAGCTGATGGGAAGACAAAGAAGCCGTCACAAACTGTCATGATGATCAAGTCTCATGAAACCAAGCCAGATAAGCAGTTAATGGAGGAGAAGCCGGTGTCTAAGCAGAACAAAAATGGTGATGAACCGTCTATGATAGTCGATGAGGGATCATCGAGCAAAGTTGCCGCAAAACAAGAAAGGCCGAAAGTGATAGTACCAGGGGTTGCTAACAAACCCATTGTATTCGTGGAAGGAGCCCGTACAGATCGGGTTATTGTTGCACCTGTAATCCAGCTGCCGGTCATCAACAACAAAGCCATCCCATGGAACTATGAACGGGTGACTGTAATGTACAAGGGCAAAGAAATCAAGGAAGAAGTGTGTGAGGTGCAAGGCTTGACACGTTCGGGAAGATGTTTTACTCCCGAAGAGTTGAGAAAAACTAAAAACAATCCAATGCCAACAAAGAGAGCTGTGACGGAAGAAGAGGCGGAGGAGTTTTTAAGAAAAATGAAACTCCATGATTATTCTGTTGTGGATCAATTAAAGAAGACCCCCGCTCAAATTTCATTGTTGTCATTACTGATCCATTCAGAGGAACACCGTCTGGCGTTGATGAAAATCCTGAATGAAGCTCATGTTCCTGAAAAGATCTCTGTAAATCATTTGGGCAAAATAGCCAACAGAATCTTTGAAACAAACAGAATTACATTTGCTGATGATGAATTACCTGTGGAAGGTACCGAGCACAACAGAGCTCTTTACCTCACCGTGAAATGTGAAAACTCCGTAGTAACCCGGGTATTGGTTGACAATGGGTCCAGTGCAAACATATGCCCTCTCTCCACTTTAAACAAATTAAAAATTAAAGAGGAGAGGATCCAGAAGAATAGTATCTGCGTACGAGGATTTGACGGTGGAAGCAGAGATTCATTTGGCGACATAGTGTTGGAACTAACTATAGGGCCAGTTGAATTCACAATGGAATTCCAAGTATTGGACATATCTGTTTCTTACAACTTGTTATTGGGTCGACCATGGATCCATGCTGCTAAAGCAGTCCCGTCAACACTACATCAGGCTGTCAAGTTTGAATGGGATCATCAAGAAGTAGTCGTGTATGGAGAAGAAAGTTTAAATGCTCACAGCAGTACCATTGTACCGGTCGAGGGAACAGAAAATGACCAGGGACCATGGGTATACCAAGTGACAAACACAGTGTCGATAGAGAAAATTTCAGAAGGGAAATACCTTCCGAATCCAAGGATATCCTCTGCATCAGTCATGATAGCTTATGAAATGTTAAAGAATGGCTTTATACCCGGCAAAGGTCTGGGCTTATTTCTGCAAGGAATTGTACAACCAGTATCTCTCCCCGAGAACTGGGGAACATTCGGTTTAGGGTTCATACCCACCACCAATGACGTGATAAGGGCCAGGAAGTTGAAACACCAAGCATGGGTTCTTCCAAAACCAGTACCACATCTGTCAAAGTCTTTTGTCAAGACCGGTGCTAAAAATCGCCCGATAACAACAATTCCTAAATCCCGGGTCAATCCTGAGCAGGAATTAATTGAAAGATTCGAGAAATTGTTTAGTGATGTGAATATGTTGGAAAGCGGAGAAGGGTGTAGCAACGCAGAAGTTCAATTCGTTGGGCCAGAAACAAAGCTCAATAATTGGAAAGTCACTCCTCTCCCAATTCGAAAGGAGTCTTGGTAGTTTATTTTGATTTTCTTTCAGTTTGTTTGGGTTATTTCAAGGTTGTAATCCCAAAGTTTATCTTACAGTTGGTTTGAAGTGTGCAAAACCTTGTTATCTTTCATCATCCAATAAAAAGCAGTTTCCTTTTTATTATCATTCCTAATAGCTTTCTTTTCTTTTTCTTCTTTTCTGTACAGTTCCTTTTACGCTGGCTCTAGTGATATGGCATGCATGAGGAATCCTCAGCCCAGTCTTAAAAATCAATCTGGTTCCGAAATATTAATTCAAGAAATATATTGTGATTATGAATCAGAATATGATGAAGATGAGGTTTTTGAAGAGATTAGTAAAGAGTTAATTCACTTTGAGGAAAAAATCAAACCTAACTTGAGTGATACCGAGGACGTCAATATAGGGGACACGAGTAATGTCCGGGAAACTAAAATAAGTGTCCATCTCGAACCAAAGATCCGAGAAGAGTTAATTAAAGCACTCATAGAATTCAAAGATGTTTTTGCATGGTCGTATGACGACATGCCGGGCTTGAGCACTGATTTAGTGGTCCACAAATTGCCCACCGATCCAACGGTGCCTCCTGTCAAGCAGAGGCTGAGAAAATTCAAGCCTGATATGAGTATGAGAATTAAGGAAGAAATCACCAAACAATTGGAAGCAAAGGTCATTCGAGTCACTAGATATCCTGTTTGGTTGGCTAATGTCGTTCCTGTGCCAAAGAAAGACGGCAAAATTAGAGTATGCGTCGACTATCGCAATCTCAACAAAGCAAGTCCAAAGGATAATTTCCCATTACCCAATATCCATATTTTGATCGACAATTGTGCCAAGCATGATATAGGATCTTTCGTGGATTGTTATGCCGGGTATCATCAAATTCTAATGGATGAAGAAGATGCAGAAAAGACGGCATTCATCACACCATGGGGAACTTATTGCTATCGGGTAATGCCATTCGGTTTAAAGAACGCCGGGGCAACCTATATGAGAGCAATGACCACAGTGTTTCATGATATGATACACAAGGAAATTGAGGTGTACGTGGATGATGTGATCATAAAATCAAAGCATCAGGCCGACCACGTTGGGGATTTGAGGAAGTTTTTCTTGAGACTTCGCAGATACAACCTCAAGCTTAACCCTGCCAAATGCGCATTTGGAGTTCCATCCGGAAAGTTGCTGGGATTCATAGTCAGTCGACGAGGCATCGAGCTAGATCCGTCAAAGATTAAAGCCATCCAAGAACTGCCTCCTCCAAAAAACAAAACTGAAGTAATGAGTTTGTTGGGGAGGTTAAATTATATCAGAAGGTTTATTGCTCAGCTCACAACAACCTGTGAGCCAATTTTCAAATTAGGATGTTGCAGTCAAATGGACCGATGAGTGTCAAGAAGCGTTCGATAAAATAAAAGGGTACTTGTCAAACCCACCCGTGTTGGTCCCGCCAGAGCTAGGAAGACCTTTGATTCTTTACCTGACGGTTTTGGAAAATTCATTTGGTTGTGTATTGGGGCAACATGACCTCACTGGCAGAAAAGAACAGGCCATCTACTACCTTAGCAAGAAGTTCACAGCTTATGAGGTTAAGTATACTCATCTGGAAAAGACATGTTGCGCCCTAACATGGGTAGCTCAAAAATTGAAACACTATTTGTCATCCTACACTACTTACCTCATTTCTCGGTTGGATCCATTGAAATACATTTTTCAAAAGCCTATGCCAACAGGAAGACTTGCAAAGTGGCAGATATTGCTCACAGAATTCGACATCATCTATGTGACTCGAACTGCAATGAAGGCTCAAGCACTGGCCGATCATTTAGCCGAAAACCCGGTCGATGAGGAATATGAGCCGTTGAAGACTTATTTTCCTGATGAAGAAACAATGCATATCGACGAGGTGGAACAAATTGAAAAACCTGGCTGGAAACTTTTCTTTGATGGAGCCGCTAACATGAAAGGAGTCGGAATAGGAGCTGTAATCATTTCTGAAACAGGGAATCACTATCCTGTTACGGCTCAATTGCGATTTTATTGCACCAATAATATGGCTGAATATGAAGCTTGCATTTTGGGGTTAAGGCTAGCTGCAGACATGGGTATCCGAGAAATCTTAGTCATGGGAGATTCGGATCTTTTGGTACATCAAATTCAAGGAGAATGGGAAACCCGAGACTTGAAGCTCATCCCATACCGGCAATGTCTACATGATCTTTGTCAACGGTTTCAATCAGTGGAATTCCAACATATTCCAAGAATCCATAATGAGGTTGTCGATGCATTGGCTACCCTAGCATCAATGTTGCACCATCCGGACAAAGCTTATGTAGATCCAATACATATTCAAATCCACGATCAGCACGCTTATTGCAATATGGTTGAAGAAGAATTTGATGGTGAACCATGGTTCCACGACATCAAGGGGTATATCAGAATGGGGAAATATCCCGCACAAGCCATAGGAGATCAAAAGAGGACCATTAGGCGATTGGCAAATGGATTCTTCTTAAGCGGAGGAGTTTTGTATAAAAGAACACCAGATCTTGGATTATTAAGATGCATAGATGCCAGACAAGCTACAACTGTCATGTCTGAAGTACATTCAGGAGTTTGCGGACCCCACATGAGTGGATATGTGTTGGCAAAGAAAATCCTCCGAGCTGGTTACTATTGGCTTACCATGGAGCGAGATTGTATCAGTTTTGTGCGCAAGTGTCATCAATGCCAAATACACGGAGATTTGATTCATTCTCCACCATCCGAGTTGCACACAATGTCGGCACCATGGCCCTTCGTTGCCTGGGGCATGGATGTGATTGGACCAATTGAGCCGGCAGCATCCAATGGGCACAGGTTCATTCTGGTAGCTATTGATTATTTTACCAAATGGGTTGAGGCCAAGACATTCAAATCAGTGACCAAGAAAGCTGTGGTCGATTTTGTCCACTCAAATATCATATGTCGATTCGGAATCCCGAAGGTGATCATCACAGATAACGGTGCTAATCTTAACAGCAACTTAATGAAGGAAGTATGTCAACAGTTTAAGATTACACATCGCAACTCTACCCCATATCGGCCCAAGGCGAATGGAGCAGTAGAAGCAGCCAACAAAAACATAAAGAAGATACTTCGGAAAATGGTAGAAGGTTCAAAACAATGGCATGAAAAATTACCATTTGCATTATTGGGATACCGCACTACTGTTCGCACTTCAGTAGGAGCCACTCCTTATTTGTTGGTATATGGCACTGAAGCAGTAATTCCTGCGGAAGTTGAGATTCCTTCCCTTCGGATCATCGCCGAAGCAAAGATTGATGATGATGAATGGGTCAAAACCCGTCTAGAACAGTTAAACTTGATTGATGAAAAACGATTGACTGCAGTATGCCATGGTCAATTATATCAAAGAAGAATAGAAAGAGCATACAACAAAAAAGTGCGTCCTCGGAAGTTTGAAGTAGGTCAGCATGTGCTGAAACGTATTCTTCCACATCAGGTTGAAGCAAAAGGCAAATTTGCCCCGAATTGGCAAGGACCATTCATTGTGACCAGAGTATTATCGAATGGTGCACTATGCTTAACAGACATTGAAGGCAAGTGCATAGACATCGCGATCAATTCTGACGCGGTAAAGAGATATTATGCATGAATTTTTGAATGTTTGTATTTAGCATTATTTCGAAGATTGGAATGACAAAGGCAATTTATTCTGCTATCCGAAACACTATACCATTTGTTTCCCCTTTGAGCCATACTTGTTTCTTTCCTACCCTCTCTTGGAATCAATGAAAAAAAAATCACTATCATCCGGTGAACTACGTTTGACCTGATTCCTCAAAGAAGGATACGTAGGCGCTTTACGGCTCGGTCATAAGGTGCACAATATACATAAAATGTGCACAAAAAGAAACATCAAGCGACCCCAATCAAGGAACTGGGGCAAGAATTGTATTGGAAACAAGAAAAGATTCCAAGAGTCGTAATTTTAAACACATACCAAAATTGTTTAGCTTTTCCATTTCTGACCCCATACCAGAAAGACCTTTCGACCAATCTTAGAAAAATGCTAAGTCAAGCAAATGAAGATGGTTCATAACATTCTGGTACAAACAAGAAAAGAAAGTAAAAACGAGAGAGTCTTATAGGTGAAAACCCAAACGGGCACCATAAGGCGACGGAAGTTGAGAGAAAAGTAAAAATGAGAGAGTCTTATTGGTGAAAACCTTTGTAGGCACCATAAGGCGAAAAGGAAGTGAGAAATAAACAAATGAGGAAAGTTTATCAGTGAAGACTTTTTAAGACATTGCAAGTCCAACAGGTCTGTGAAATGAGAAATGAAGTTGGGTTATGGAAATTTTGGCAAAAACAAAAATGAGACAATTGAAAGGAGATTGATTAAAAGACTGGTTTGATTAATCCGAAATGCATACCATGATCATTGGTGCCAGTAACTCCAATCAGATAAGTTTTCATTCTTGCTCCAACAGTCATCCAAAATTGGATTTTTCTTTTCATTCTATAATTGTCGAAATCAACGTGTTTTCGTCACTAATAATCTTACTTTTCTAAAAGCTTTGAGATAAGTTTTATTCCAAACAAATAAGAAGGAATGTCAAGATATACTACCAAGATTCAAGGTGACAAAATACGGCCACGAAAGGTGGGAGATAAAAGATATGGGTGTAAGAAAGGTGAAATCGAAAGTGGATCAGCAAAGTCAGAAGGGACATATGATTACAGTTAAAAGGTTTTGAAGGAAAACATACAGAGGGGAATCCTATAGTCAAGAATCAATTACAAGGACAAAACAGTCTTTTCAACCATTCCAAGGCAACAAAGAGAAATGAAGAGAAGCATCACCATCGGCAAGAATACCCCAGTCAACCACCCTGCTTTAAACTAACGAAGTTTTCTTTGCTTTAAAAATAGCGGCAAATACAATATTTGTGTCAGGAAATACCTGGCAAAGAATTGAAGAAGTTAGGCGTCCACCTGGAGAATGAGGACAAAGAAAAGAAGAAGTCAGGCGTCCACCTGGAGAATGAGGATGAAGAAGAATTAAAAAAGTCAGGCGTCCACCTAGAGAGTGAGGATGAGAATTAAAGAAGTCAGGCGTCCACCTGGAGAATGAGGACAAAGAAAAGAAGAAGTCAGGCGTCCACCTGGAGAATGAGGACAAAGAATTGAAGAAGTCAGGCGTCCACCTGGAGAATGAGGACAAAGAAAAGAAGAAGTCAGGCGTCCACCTGGAGAATGAGGATGAAGAAGTTAAAAAGAAGTCAGGCGTCCACCTGGAGAATGAGGATGAGAATTAAAGAAGTCAGGCGTCCACCTGGAGAATGAGGATGAAGAATTGAAGAAGTCAGGCGTCCACCTGGAGAATGAGGATGAGAAAAGAAGAAGTCAGGCGTCCACCTGGAGAATGAGGATGAGAAAAGAAGAAGTCAGGCGTCCACCTGGAGAATGAGGATGAAGAATTGAAGAAGTCAGGCGTCCACCTGGAGAATGAGGATGAGAATTAAAGAATTCAGGCGTCCACCTGGAGAATGAGGATGAGAATTAAAGAAGTCAGGCGTGCACCTGGAGAATGAGGACAAAGAAAAGAAGAAGTCGGGC
Organism: Nicotiana sylvestris; assembly: GCF_000393655.2. Classification (NCBI taxonomy): domain Eukaryota; kingdom Viridiplantae; phylum Streptophyta; class Magnoliopsida; order Solanales; family Solanaceae; genus Nicotiana; species Nicotiana sylvestris. The sequence continues at coordinate 163,688,243 of NC_091068.1, forward strand.
GTCCACCTGGAGAATGCGGATGAGAATTAAAGAAGTCAGGCGTCCACCTGGAGAATGAGGATGAAGAATTAAAGAAGTCAGGCGTCCACCTGGAGAATGAGGATGAAGAATTAAAGAAGTCAGGCGTCCACCTGGAGAATGAGGATGAGAATTGAAGAAGTCAGGCGTCCACCTGGAGAATGAGGATGAAGAATTGAAGAAGTCAGGCGTCCACCTGGAAAATGAGGATGGAGAAGTTAAAAAGAAGTCAGGCGTCCACCTGGAGAATGAGGATGAGAAAAGAAGAAGTCAGGCGTCCACCTGGAGAATGAGGATGAAGAATTAAAGAAGTCAGGCGTCCACCTGGAGAATGAGGATAAAGAAATTGAAGAAATCAGGCGTCCACCTGGAGAATGAGGATGAAGAATTGAAGAAGTCAGGCGTCCACCTGGAGAATGAGGATGAAGAAAGAAAAGAAACAGTCAAGGCACCCACCTGAAGAACGAGGGAATGAAATTGAAATGTTGAAATCAAAAGCCCGCTCATATGGAAAAGGAGCACACTTAGAATCAATAAAGCAGAGGAGTCCAACAGAATCCCTAGCAAGAAACAACAAGAGTTCCAAAAGGAATACGGAATAAGCCAAATGCCCAAGAGTCACCAAGATATCAAGACAACAAGAAACGCAAGGGCATGATCTAGATAAGATTTTTATAATTCTTGTACCCTAATCTAGTTTAATTTTTGTATTACCTTGGAAGTAAGGTGTAATAAGGAGATCAGCAAGCAGTAAAAAACAGCACGAAGCAGCAGTAACATCACAGTCCCACGGTAGTCCCAGCTACCCAAAAATTCCCGAACTACACTGACCTGATTCCTTTATAGCCAAGGATATGTAGGAAACCTTTGAAGCAGAGGTTCGGTCAAATCTTTCTAAAAATGCTTCCCACGGAGTATTCGAACGGGCAAAAATCGCTCGTATCCGCTCACTTTATCTTTGCACGAAAACTCTTCGAGTTTCCGCACAAAGAGGGGCAGCTGTGAGCACGTGATTTTTGCCTTAACGAAAACTACTCCAAAAATAAATCAAAAAATAAAATAAATTTCTCGTACTGTGTAATTTTTGAATTTTGCGTGGTGTTAAATACTTGTGTTATGTCCGTAAATGTTTACTTTGTCATAATGAAATGAAAAATAAAATAAAATACATATTGCATGCATATAGGATTTAATTATGCATTTAAGAATTAATTAAAAAATAAAATCACAAAAAATATGCATTCGTTCTATTTTTAAATGTGTTACTGTGTGATTAATGTTTTGACTATGTGTTAAATAGTTGTTATGAAGTAATTAATATTTTGTGTAAGGTTAAAAATTGTTTTATAATTTTATTAGGATTTTTTTTTAATAATAAAATTAGAAAATAATTGAAAAGGAAATAAAAAAAATCGGACCTGGATTTAAATCCAGGCCCAAATCAAATCACCCCCCACAGCCCAATCCAAACAGCCCAAGTCTGACCCAGTCCCAAGCTAAGACCAAACGACGTCGTTTGGTCACCTCTCATCAAGGGCCGTTGGATTAAATCCAACCAACGGTCAAGATCCCCTGCCCTTACCCGCAACCCATAACCCGACCCATTGACCCGACTCAGTCCGACCCCAACGTTAAACCAAACGACGTCGTTTGGATTAGTGGATTGATCCTGGCCCTTCATCTTACTTAATCGGACGGACAATACCAATCCACCCCACCCCTATATAAATCCCAAGCCTTACCCCGGCCCCTAACTGAACACCCCCCCTCCTCTCACTGTTCACCATCTTCTTCAGACCCTCCCACCTAACCCTAGCCGCCCTAAGACCCCAAAGCCTGAAACCCGGTGGCATCAACGCCGCCGGTCACCACCTTGACACCCCAGAACCCTCTGAACGTCCTCTACACGAATATGACCTTAGATTCCTTCGAATCAGTCCCCAACCCTTCGAATCTTAAATCGAAGGTTGGCCTGAAAACCTGATCTAAACCAATCAGCCCCAAATTAACACCATAGCTTCCCCTAACAACCCTTGTTATGGATCTGAAGTTAGTTTGGCTCGAATCAGTTCTGAACTTCTCGAATCTTCTTTTGAAGATTCGGACCAAACAAGAACAAACTCAGATCCGTTTCAAACTAACACCAAATGACCCCTAGGCTACCCTCACCCTTGTATCATGTTTGGTTCCCTTCGAATCTGCCCGGAAATGTTCGGATTTAAGATTTAAGAACCTGAAACCCTAAAAATTTCCAATCTTGGAATTTTTCCAATTCGAGTAAAGGGTTGAGGTCTAAGAGACTTTAATCGAGGTATTCTCAACTGAGAATACTTCGAATAAAGTCTGTTTGATTTCAAACAAAGTCCGAATCCAAATTTGAGTTCGAGTCCGTATGAAGTTTGAAGATTCAAAGGTATTTTTTCTATTATTTTGTGTATTCTACGTGTATTGTTGTCTGTGTCAATAGCTTTTTAATTTTTCATATTTATTTGATTAATTCTGTCATCTTTGTCTCATGCCCGTATATATGGTCAAATATGAAATTATTTCTGTTGGTTGTGACTATTTATAATGTAAGCAATCGACTCGATTTAGTTCGTCGATTAGTTATATTATGAATTCTCATTCATAATAATACTGATTGAAACAACCTGTTTTCTATTATTATGTACTGTTTGTTGACAGATATTGTAGATAATCATTTTTAACTAATACTCGTCAGTTAAATCATCCTGGTTTATATGAATATGTCAAAATAAGTGTTGTATATATGTTATTGTCTGAACATTAAAGTTTCAGGGCATTGTCAGTATTGACAATGATCCTGTATGTGTTTGATTGTGATTCAATGTTAAATCCAGTCTGAATTGTTATGATAATTTCAGTAATATGTTGTTATGATGTTAGTTCTGAATTCAGTGTAATATTGCTGTAATGTCCAGTTTGAATTCAAGTTTACAAAAGTTGGTCAAATACAATTGTGTTAGGAGGTTAATAGGATTGGTTTTAGCTGTAAATCAGAAAGATAGTTAAGTTTATACAGATTTTAGAATCTGTTTTGCAGTAGGTTCTGATTTTTCAGTAATTACAGTAGGTCAGGGGCATTTCTGGGAATGAAACAGTAAAAACAGGGTGTTAATGCTAGTGTATTATAATGTAATGTTAGTGGCTATAGTTTAAGATACTAATGGGAAACAAGGGATAATGGGGCTGCTGAAAATCATGTTAGGATCATATAAAGTATTAAAAAGTAGTTTTTAATGGAAACTTTCTAATTTTTAAAGGGATAAAGGGTCCATCCAGCACTAAAAGGGTGCAACCAGCCCTGTATAAATACAGGAGCTGGACAGACAGAAAGGGATCAGTTTCCGGAGAGAGGGAAATCAGCTTTTCATAATAGAGGGCAGTCAGTTTTTTTTAGAATTAAGGCAGACTTTAAGAGATTTTTGGAGGAGAAAAATCTGAAAAGGCAGATTTTGAGAGAAAAACAGAAATCTGAGAAGAAAGAAAAATAGTAAAGGAAACAGAAAATAGAACACTCACATACACACTCACACACAGATACAGCAGCAGAAACAGAAAATCAGAAAAAATGGGAATTTGAAACTGAAAAGAAACTGAAATCTGAAATGTTGTTCTTTTGTTGAATCTGTTCAACTTTATGTGATTCCACTGTTCAGTTAAAATCTGAAGTGTCTTTTAAAATACTGTATTGTGCATCTGGTTTCCTCGGGTCGTATTATCGCTCAAATCTGTGGAAATACTGCTATTCTGTTGAATTTGTTACTGCTGCTACTGCTGAAATTTACTCCTCCTACCTTCATTTTCAGGTACATGTCTTCTTAAATTCTATGTTGGAAAGAGATTTGGCATGATAAATCAATGAAGTTTGAGTTGCAGTTCTATTTTTCCATTTATCTAAGTTTGTTATTATAAATTTCAGTTTTGTTTCATGTTATTTCATATAGAGGTATGCTGGACATGTTAATTATCAGTTGATCATTTTCCTTTGAAATTCATACAAGTATTGTAATAATTTTATCTATTCCAGAATTTCATTAAGGTATAGTTATGGTTGAATTGTTAAGATAGGGAATATGGCATGAGGTTGGTTATTAATTAAGTCTTACGACATTGTTAGACAGGTATAAAGTAGTCCGGGAATATAAAGAAATGAGTGGTTAGTGTATTTCGATTGTTTGGTTGTGGATTAAGGCTAGACGATGATTGATTGTACTTAATTCATATATGGCATAATAATGATTATGGTTAACACCAATAGTTGGAAGTTGCATTATTATCCCCCATTATGTTTGCAAACGTCGAAACAGGGTGAATAATATTGTAGGCAATATTACTTTATTAAGTCAATTAGGTAGATTTGTTCTCTTTCTTAAAATAACAAATGGCCTAGGAGGTTATAATGTGAAAGTTAGTAACAAGGGTTGATTATATATACATTTACGTTTAACCATAAGCAGAATCAATTATAATAATTTCGCCTATTCGATTAAAAACGAATATATGAGAATAAGTTGAGATGTACATGTACAGATTGCAACACTTTAAATCAATGGTAAGCAAAAATTGCATTAAGTAAATAATAAAAATTCTTGGAAAATATTTCTTTCCTTTATGAATCATTCATTTTCAGTTTCATATGCAATTTATTCTTTGGCATATACATATATATGTCATATTTGTTTTAAAGATAGTATTAATCATATTTTATTCTGTCCTTTGAATTTGAATAGTTGGAATGAATATAATTTATATTCGGAAAATATAATCAACGGTCAACATTTAATAAAATTGTGAATTCTTTTCAAAGAATTTAAGGGCACCTTAAATGGGAATTTATCACGATTTTCACATAAAAATGTATGGATATAATAAACAATTTGTGGAAAATCCATAATATCATTACAAATATTTTGCGCAATTAGGGATACGTTCGCGTACCCTGATTATATTTTTTTTTTTTTAAAAAGCAAAAAAATCGGATTATGCGTACGTGCAACTTCGAGCGAATATTTAATAAAAGGATTTTTTCAAAGGCATTAAATTAGTTTCATAAAAACTTGAGATGTACGGTTCACTATTCAAGAAAAAACAAATATTCTTGATTCGATATAATTTCGAAAAATGATTGTTTAATAAATATATTACCCAAAAATTATTGTGTACACATACGCGTGACACAATTCCGCATTTTTTTTAAATTTATAACACGAATATACGTACGCGTAATTCGATTCAAAGAAGGGTCCTTAATCACAATAAGTAAAAGCGGTAGAAAAATCACGTAACAAAAAGTATTTAATAAAAATTAAGATAATTAAGCCACTAATAAAAACAGTTAAGCGACCGTGCTAGAACCACGGAATTCGGAAATGCCTAACACCTTCTTCTGGATTAACAGAATTCCTTACTCAGGATTTCTGGTTCGCAGAAAAATAAACAGAGTCATATTTTCCTCGATTCAGGGATTGAAATTGGTGACTTGGGACGCCTTAAAATTCCCAGGTGGCGACTCTTAAATGATTAAATAAATCCCGTTTCGACTGTCCTTCAATTGGAGAAAACTCCCCACGCACCCAGCGGGCGCGGCAAAAAGGAGGTGCGACAATAGACACAGGCTAGAAGACTCCTTAGATTTTCTCTCAAGGTTATTCCAAGGAATTCCCCACATCACTTGAACAACCATGGCTGAAGGTATGTTCCTTGTTTATTTCCGCTGCGTTGGCTCTATATGTGTTTATATTTCAACATGTGGTATCAGAGCCTACCTTTAGTTGTGTTGTTCGGTGTCGAGATTGTGTTCATGACAATGCAAATTTCGTTTTGGACAAATCCGACTGATTAGTTTTATATATAATACAATGGAGTTATATTCTGTTAGATGGAATTTGTTCAAAAAAAAAAGAATTAATAAATAAAAATCACTGACTTTTAGTTCAACCCTCGAAACCCTTGAATTCTAATTTTGTCCGTTTCTATTTTGAATTGGTGTGATCAAATTAATTACTCTTATTTTCTAGTAATGGCTTTTGCCAAAGCATATAGTTTCTGGCGTGTACTCTGCCTTTTTGCCATATCATGGAGTTTTCAAATATATAATAATATAATCAATAGATAAGTTTATTTAATTCATGATAACCAAAGCTATTATGGGATGTACTGAGTTTGTATTAACAGTATTTGGTTCAATATGGTATTTTTAGTTATCGTATTTTGTTTAAAAATGTATAGATCACAAAAGGTTTGCTTTTGGTTATCATGTTCTGTTTCTCACATTAAGTTGTGAAAAAGTGAAACTGTTAGATTTTTTAACGGCAAATATGTTTAACAACTTTGCTGTAATAATGAGTACTTATAATTTTTGTAATTATAAGAATTGGCTTTTGTCGTAACATCGCATCTAGCTTATATATTTATGTCCAGTTAGAGATACATTAACATTTTGCTTAAGTGTTAATTATTCTTAAACTAGTAAATTTATCTGCACTTCGCGCGGTCATAAAAAATATTTATTAACTTTACGTAATAATTTAAAATATATAAAAATAATAAAAATTAGGATCTTGTAATATTCTCAATATTGAAAAATAGCGGAAACATCAATATAATGCGAGATAACTGGGATATAATTAGAAAAAATTTAATATGACAAATATCTCAAACTTTTACTTCACCACAAACATCTCAGATTCACATAATGTAGATAGAGCTTTCAATTAGTAGTTAGTTACATTTTTGTAATTTTTAATTTTTCTTATTAGTATGAACCTTTATTATTGACACGAAATTTAAAATAATATGCTAGAGGTAGAATTTATCAGATACATATACTGTCATCTTAACTAAAACTCACAATTAGCCTCTCCTCAGAGAGGTAACATCTGTAATGAAGTTCAAGTATCAATCTTTCTCACTGCAAATGCTTAGCTTACGTTGCATGCTTACTCTTACGGATCATATTGGCTAGGTTGTTTATATTAAGAAATCTGGTGTATATCTTAATCGATGAATTTTTTTAACATTTATATGAACGAAAAATCAAATTAAAGTCAAAAATATTGAAGGAATAACATAATTAGTGAATATAATCCCAAACAGATAAGTAAAGACAATACCCCAACCAAGTCCGAAAAACTGAAACATACCTTATTATAAAAAGAACTTTTACGTACAACCACAAAGGAAAGGCAACACCTTTTAGAAAAAATAATTTGTCAAAAAGAGAGGAGAGTTACATCTAGTAAAGCGCTAATTGGATGGTGTTGTTCGTCTCCGATTGCATCGGACCTCCTGTTTGTATAATATGTATATCCAAGGCCTCAATAGATTTGTAACCCTTTTTTATTATAAAATGTGAATGTTTAGCATTCAATTTTTTTCACTATAAAAGGGTAGTATAGTAACGACAATTCTTGAAACTGATACCGTACATTAAATAGTGGTATTTTAATAGCCATTTGTCATAACTGTAGGTAAATATAATTAAATTATGGTGTAAATGCATGAATATGATGATTTTTCAGCCAGAAAAAATGAGTTAAGATAGGCAAATATTTGAGAAAAAAGATAAATACCCTTCCTAGCATATGAGAGGTGCCAAGTCAACATTTTTTATCCCACTTTTATATAGATATATAGATGTCGTTTTTGAGTTTTCGTTTATGTCATGTATTTAGGAGTGACCACAGCATCTTGAATACTTAATATAAAAGAAATTAAGTTATTTAATCACATAAAGTTTAGTGATTAAAAAATTATAATGACATCTATTTAGTCCAGTTAGCTTATTAAAATGGTAGCCCGGCCCTACAGGGAGGTAACCATTTTGGTGAGATCAATTGGAATGAGATAGTAAACCTCTAAGTTAAAATTATCTTATGCCCACAAATATGGATAAATTTTTATGTATTTTGGTTTACTAGTCTAATAAAGTTGGTAAATTCTATGCATGGGTTGCAACCTCTGCCCACAGGAAGGTCTAGATTTTACTATGAATCGGTATTTTACGCGATTCACCTTTGATGGATTGCGCTTCATAGCTTATGTATGTTTATCCTTGTTTTGCAGTCTTTACCGCTTTTTCTACCGCTATTTTTAATGAGAATGCTCGAATTCCAATGCTTTCTGGTGACAATTATGCTGAATGGAAGGAGAAAGTCCTTCTCACTTTAGGGTGCTCGGATCTGGACCTGGCACTCCGTGTGGATGAACCACCTATCCCCATGGAATCAAGTACGCCAGCTGCTAAGGCTAATTATGAGCGGTGGGAGCGATCTAATCGCTTAAGTTTAATGCTCATAAAAGCTCACATAAGCCAAAGCATTAGAGGTTCTATCCCTAATAGCGATAAGGTCAAAGCTTACATGAAGGCAATTGATGAACAATTTGTAAGCTCTTGACAAGGCATTGACCAGCACTATTATGAAGAGGCTCTCAAGTATGACTTTCAACAGAAATCGTACAGTGCGTGAGCACATTATGGAGATAAGAGACATTGCTGCTAAACTCAAGTCCCTTGAGGTTGATATGTCTGAACCATTTCTTGTGCATTTCATTCTCAACTCACTTCCTGTGGAATATGGTCCGTTCAAGATTTCTTACAACAAGCATAAGGATAAATGGTCAATCAATGAACTTTTGACCATGTGTGTTCAAGAAGAAGAGAGGTTGAAGCATGAGATACCTGAAAGTGGTAATATGGTGACTCATGGTAAAAGAAGGACAAAAGTGTTCCCATGAAGAAGAAAAGCACCTTTGACAAAGATGCTTGTCGTTTCTGTAAGAAGAAGGGACACTGGAAGAAGGATTGCCTAAAATACAAGAAATGGCTTGAGAAGAAAGGTAATTTTACCTTTGTATGTTATGAATCTAACTTTACTGAAGTTTCTGATAATACATGGTGGATTGATTCTGGTGCTACAATTCACATTGCCAAAATCATGCAGCGCTTTCTAACTCAGAGGAAGCCGATAAAAAGTGAACAATACATCTATTCTGGCAATAAGACGCATTCATGTGTGGAAGACATGGGGACTTATAGGCTCATTTTGAAGGATGGTTTTCACTTAGATTTAGAAAATGCTTTTTGTGTTCCAGAATATTCTAAAAATTTAATTTCTCTTTCAAGACTAGCGATTAGTGGATATGATTTGAATTTTCATTATCCTTCTGTGAAACTTTTGAAAGATAATAAAGTTATTGGTTTTGGAAATTTGAATGGAAATTTATATAAACTTGTGCTAGACCCCACATTTGAATGCAATGTTTTAACTTTGCATGATAAAGAAATTGGCACTAAGTGATGTATTATCAATGAGAACTCATCTAGTCTTTGGCACAAGAGATTGGGACACATCTCTATTGATAGAGTCAAAAGGTTGGTTAATGATAGAGTTCTAAAAGCTCTTGATTTTTCTGACTTTGGGACTTGTGTGAACTGCATAAAGGGTAACCAGACTAACAAATTAACTAAAGGTGCCAAAAGGAGTTCTCAATTACTTGGAATCATACATATAGACATATGTGGACCTTTTCCTACCCCTTGATTGAATGGTGAGAGATATTTTATCTCGTTTATTGATGACTATTCAAGATATATGTATCTCTATTTTCTGTTTAACAAACCAGAAGCACTTGATGCTTTTAAAGTTTACAAAACAGAAGTAGAGAAACAAACTGGTGCTCAGATCAAAATTGTAAGATCTGATAGGGGTGAAAAATATTATGGTAGGTACACAAATAAGGGACAAGTTAAGGGTCCATTTGCTGAGTTCCTTGAAAGTGAAGGTATAATTGCTCAATATATCATGCCATGAACACCACAACAAAATGGTGTGACAGAAAGAAGGAACCGGACATTAATGGACATGGTAAGAAGCATGATTAGCAGATCAAGTTTACCTTTATCCTTATGGAGTGAAGCCTTAAAAACTGTTATGTATATTTTAAATAGGGTTCCATCCAAGGTTGTCCCCAAGACACCTTTGAGTTATGGAAAGGATAAAAACCTAGTTTAAATCATTTACACGTTTGAGGATGTCCAACTGGAGTGAGGGTTTATAACCCACAACTAAGAAGTTGGATGAAAGAATAATAAGCGGTTATTTTATAGGCTATGCGGTTAACTCTAGGGGATTTAGGTTTTATTGTACTTCTCATTCTTCTAAAATTATTGAAGCTAGAAACGTTAAATTTCTTGAGAAGCATGAAGAGAGTGGGAGTGGTTTGACTCAAAGGGTAGAATTGGAAGAAATAAGGGAACCACATGTGGTACCTTTATATATTGGGACAAAAGTGACCTTGTTTGCAAGTTGAATAAATCCATTTATGGGCTAAAGCAGGCTTTCCGCCAATGGTATATTAAATTTCATAATGTTGTTTCTTCATTTGGATTTACGGAGAACATCATTGATCAGTGTATATACCTTAAGATAAGTGGGAGCAAATACATTTTTCTAGTCCTATATGTGGATGATATTTTGCTTGCAAGTAGTGATTTGAGATTGTTACACGAGACTAAACAGTTCCTTATCCAGAATTTTGAGATGAAGGATATGGGTGAAGCCTCTCATGTCATTGACATAGAGATTCACAGAGACAGATCCAAAAGATTACTTGTACTGTCTCAAAAGTCCTACGTTGAAAGAATTCTGGAAAGATTCGAAATAAAGAACTGTTCACCCCTAGCAGCACCCATAATTAAAGGTGACAAATTCTCATTGAATCCATGTCCACAAAATGCATTGGAAAATGTGCAAATGAAAGGCACTCCCTATGCTTCCCTTGTTGGGAGTCTTATGTACGCACATGTCTATACTAGACCTGATATTGCTTTTGCGGTAGAAATGCTTGGCATATATCAAAGTAACCCTAGTCTTGACCATTGGAAAGCTGGTAAAAGGGTCTTGAGATATTTGCAAGGAACCAAGGATTTTAAGCTCACATACAAATGCTCTGACTCATTGGAGGTGATTGGATATTCAAACTCTGATCTGGGTGGATGCAAAGACACTGGTAAATCTACTTCAGGATACATTTTCCTTCTTGCTGGAAGTGTTGTGTCTTGGAGAAGTGTCAAGCAGACCATTGTTGCAACATCCACAATGGAAGCTGAATTTATATCATGTTATAAAGCTACATCACAGGCGTTATGGTTGAAAAACTTTGTTTTCGGCCTTAGGATTGTCGATTCCATTTCAAGGCTATAAGCACGTGATTTTTGCTTCACGAGCAATCACTCCAAAAGAAAATAAAAATAGTGACAAATGGTTTCGCTGTACAATTGTTCGAGTTTTCGTGACATGTGTTATTAGTCATTTGTGGATCTGTTCATTTTTTGCATTTAATCATTAACAAACAAAATACAAAATATGTATGTTAGGATGATTAAAACATAATTCGGTCAGTAAAAGAAAATTCAAAAATACATATATGTGCATCGTTCGTTCTAGGCTTTTAGTTCACTTACTTAAATATTTTTGTGATAATTGTGTTAAAATGTTGCATTGTTGTTTAGTTTTAATTTCGTTATTTTATTATTTTTTTTTTTTATTTTTTATTTTTGTTTTAAAAGAAAAATGAAATTAGAAAACAAAGAGTGAAGGAAATCGGTTGGGCCCAAGAGAAATAAAACAAAAACAGGCCCAACCAGCACTCAGACCCAGTCCAAAACCGGCTGCCTAAGCAGCAATTCAAACGACGCCGTATGAGGGCGTTCGATCTGAGCCATCCGTCCAGGCCAATCCAACGGCTCAGGACCCCCTTCAGCAACCCGTGTTCAAACCCGACCCAATAACCAGTCTGACCCAACCCCTTACTTAAACCAAACGACCCCGTTTAACTACCAAACGACCCCGTCTCATTTCTCAGCATCAGATCTAAGCCGTTGAGATCATCTGATCTAACGGCTCAGATCCGATCAACCTCCCCATATATAAACTCAGCCCTTTACCCCACACCCCCTATCCGAACCCCACCCCTCACTCGTCTCCTTCCCCAACCTGAAACCCCCAAACCCTAGCAAGCCGCCCTAGTTTCCCTTCCACCAAAACCCGGCGGCATGAACGCCGGTGGCCACCTCCCGAACACCCTAAGACCCCCTCACTCCCCTGAACACGAATCCACTAACCACGAACCTCGAATCATCTCCTATCGTCTCGAATCTGGATTTGAAGATTCGAGACAAAACTCGATCTACACCAAACCTCACCATCTTTGTATCAGACACTCCCCTGACCTTCCTCGTGACCAAACCAAGCTTGGTTTGGTCCGAATCTACCCACAACTCCCTAAAAATCAGATCTGGAAAATCCAGACCTTAGAACACATGCACCTGGGGAATCCGGCCGGTTTTGACAAGGGTTTGAGGTCTAATAGACCTTAATCAAGGTGTTCTCATGTGAGAACACCCTGATTAAAGTTTGTTCGGCCTCAAGAGTTCGAAGTTGAGTCTGATTTGGGGTCCATTTTGATTTCAAACTTTGTCGGTAAGTTTTTCTTTCCCTTTTCGTTTATATTAACTGCTGATTAAGTCATTAGCATGCTTTGTGGTAATTGTTTGTTATTTTCTGATAGTTTCTTAATTTCTTTCATCTCTGTAAAGACCTTTTATTTGGTCGATTGTCTTCTGTTTGTGTTCTGAATACACTCTGTGATAAACATGATCGTCAGTTAGATTAGTCGTCAAATGAATTTATTCATATAGGCCCAGTAATTTAACAAAAGTTGTATGATACCCTTTAGGTCCCTGAACGTATTGTTTATATGAGCGACTGGTTATTACCTGTTATAATTAGTATAGTCGACTCTATAAATGTCGTCGATTAGTTTTCTATAACTAATGAGTCGAATGAGCTAATAATGTCGCATGACTAATTGTACCTTGTCACTGACTGGATGCCCAGCATTGTCTGAAATGGTTTGTTTGCATTGTAAAAAATGACTGAAAAGGTTCAGTCCAGGCAGTCTTGAATTTGAACTTTCATCAGTTCAAAAATGCCCTGATGCTGCAATAAGCAGGGCAGTAATAATCAAGGGTTAACAAGGGTATTCTGGGGTGTTTAAAAGGACAGAAAGATTAGTTTAAATGAGCTGACAAGTAGGGTACTAATTTGGGATTAAACTAATACCAATGGGGAACAAGACACAAGAGTATGGGACTTTAAAATGAATAATAAAATGAGCCCATAACTCTTGATTAAACAAAACCAGGCGTGGGGAACAAATGGCTGGCATCAATAGATGCTCAAGCATAGGTTTAACAGAGTATGGGCAGGCTGCAAGTTGCAGCATGAGGGCAGCTTAGCTGCACTTGGACATTTGCCTTATAAATAGGCCATTCGAGAACTAAAACAGGCTGGAGATTTTTTAGTCTTCAGAGAAGAAAAACAAGAAACATAAAGTCTCAGAATATTGTAACCAAACACTGTCTGAAAATTACATAAGAGTTTATGTTGGTTTAGCTGTCTTGGCCAATTGCCGTTGGTTGCCTGTTTGAGCTGCTTGTGATTGTTGAACTGCTGGGGTGTTTACATTGAATACTCTGTTGTTTCTGCTGGTTCATTACTCTGTTTCTGGGATTGTTGTTTGTTGCTCGACTACTCGGGAGCTTCATCATTGTTGGTTGATTTTTGTTGCTGTGTTGTTGTTGTGTATCTGCTATTGCTGTGTTTACTGCATACTGCCCAGCTGATCATCCCTTTCTTCTTTGTCCTCTATACCAGGTACACAACCAATGCACTGTCAAGAAATGTAATTGAAAAATGAGCATGAATCCAAATGAAAGATCTTGAAGGATGACTCTTACACATAGATTGTTACATTAAATATTCATGTAATGTGTAATAGTTTTTACATTTTGTTCTGGGTACTAGAGACAGTCTTCATGCCTATAAATGTCAATGCATGGTAGTTGAATGCTAGAATGTGCATATAGGTTGATGATGAGAGTATGCCCAAGGCAGTAGGTAGTATCTCCTACTTAGTTCAATGGTGTAGTATGAGCCTGTGATATAGTCCAAGCATGAAATCCGTACACTGTAAATAAGTTCTTTCCTTTCTAATAAATTGCCATGTATAACCCTTAAAATCATGTTTTAAGATAAAAAGCACAAATTCAGGGCCTCAACCTCATGAAGGTCGAGCCCAGGTCAAAACAGACCAGGCAGGCCCGCATCGAACAAGCAGTGGCCCAGGTTTGGCCTATCACGCATGGGCTGGATTTGGGCCCATGACTATTTGTTCGGCTGATTGCACATGCAGCCTCATTTCTGATTTTCAAGCTTTTCTGAATGTTGCTACAAACAATTCACAAACATGTAATTAATTAGGACTATCTACTGTTTTCAATTGATAGAGACAAACACGACAAGAAACGTAGTTGCTATAGGATATCCTTTAAAAATAAGAACGAGATGAGCCTCGATGAAAATAAACAAAACGCGCAGATGCGGGGCCCTTGTTAAATGTATATTATTGAAGCATTTAGTTTTCCAGGACGGGTTGTTTAGCAAATCTCACAATCCTCCTAAAATAACAATACGTTAGACTCTTTAGGACGCGCCTTTAATAATTTAATTTTCTTAAACTCGGGTGCACATTTATGTGACCCAAATCCAAATCTCAACCGAGTCGAGATATATCAATAACCACGGGTGCATTGATGTAACGTGGTTCGAGATATGTTTTCACGACGTTGCAAGTCCTATAAAAATAACAGTGAATGATAAAAGCGGTTAAAAGATAAAATTGGCACATAAGTTCATACTTGTATAAAATCAGATAATCAAGCCGAATATAACAATTGAGCGACCGTGCTAGAACCACGGAACTCGGGAATGCATAACACCTTCTCCCGGGTTAACAGAATTCCTTATCCGGACTTCTGGTACGCAGACCATAATATAGAGTCATTCTTTTCCTCGATTCGGGATTAAAATTGGTGACTTGGGACACCTTAAACCTCCCAAGTGGCGACTCTGAAATAAATAAACAAATCCCGTTTCGATTGTCCTTTAATTGGAAAAACTCCCCTGCGCCCCCGGGTGCGGAAAAAGGAGGTGTGACAAAGGCCATTGAGAATCTTTTGTGACAATTCAACTGCAGTTTTCTTTTCTAAGAATAATAAAAGTGGTAGCCGAAGCAAGCACATCGACATAAAGTACTTGATGGTTAGAGACTATGTGAAGAAGCAAGATGTGAATTTTGAGCATGTTAGTACTACTTTAATGATTGCTGATCCTATGACTAAAGGTCTGCCGGCTAATATTTTCAAGGATCATGTACCCCATATGGGGCTTAGTAGCTCAATTTAGTCTTGCTTTTCTCTCTAAAAGTTTGTCTAGACATTATGTTTATTTTGATATACATGACAGTGCACACTTTTGATTTTTTATGTATTATTTGTGATCATTGGATCAATAAAGTTGGACTCTGAATGACTTATATTAAGTTCATTCATAAAGTTGTTAGACACTTTATTAGAATATATTGTGCATTGTAATACATGGAAGGAAGTGTTTGTTTAAAAGCATGACCGCCATGATTTGTGTAATAATATATTCTAGTTAAAGTGATTGTCGCATAACTTTTAGTTGAGTGATGAAGTTTATGGCCATACTATATGTTTATCTCTCATAAAGGATTATCTTATTTTAATATGTGGGCCAAGTGGGAGAATGTTAGAAATTACCGTCTCTTCTAGAGACTTCTAGTGTGGCCCACATATAAGGTAATAAATTATTTACCTTGTTCCCAAAGGAAATAATATATCAGATAATATTTTGTAGTTATGCATATATGGTAGTTTCTTTGATGGAAAGAAATTACCATATATTAGGAGTCCCTAGAGTAATTATAATTTATGGAGAAGTCCCTAGGGCTAAAATATTTGCCTAAGAGTCCCTAGCCTACCTATAAATACGCCTGTGACTCCATTAGTCTGACATTCTACGATAGGCACAGGCTAGAAGACTCCTTAAATTTTCTCTCAAGGTTCTTCCAAGGAATTCCCCACATCACTTGAACAACCCTGAAGGTACGTTCCTCGTTTATTTCCGCTGCGTTGGCTCTGTATATGTTTATATTTCAACACTGAATCCCCTAGGCAAAAAAATTCAACCTGGGATAAGCTACGTAAAACGGTCTGAGCGAAGAGTATTTTTACCCAACCACATCATGTAAAGGCAAGAATGATGGCTCTGACTTGCCCACTTTGGTCACTTGTATAAGAAACAGGATTATCAGAAATGAGTTCCAAGTATATGGATTATAAACAGAGTCGAGATGAGGCAATATTGGCTATTCCCTATGACACCGCAGAGTTATTTGCAGCATGTTTCCGAGGCGAGAGAGATATACATATTAGTAGTTTGTGTAGCTACCAATTTTACGGTGTTGATTTTGGCTGGGGAATTAAAACCTCATGTGTAAGTCTAATTCGAGATTTTGGCATAGGTTCTGTTATATTGATGGATTCAAGAGATAGTGGTGGAGTAGATGCATGAGTATGAGCTAGAGCTGCTAGCATTTGGATCCGCCAAATAATTGAAGACCTTTTTGCATCAACTTTATTTGTGTATTGCTTCAGTTCCTTTGACGTTTCTTTTCAAGGTGCACGGCATTTGTATTTTTATTTTTTTTGGTTTAGCTTTGGATTGATTATTGGAAGAGGGACTATACGTATAGAAAACCAAATGGGGATGCAATAGAAGAATTTCTGTGAAAGAAGCTGCATTCAGTTAGAAATTGTAATTCAAAGCTAATCTAGAAATTGTATATAGGTACACTTGCGGTATATTATCAAACACATCCAATTCGGGCTTGCGTTTTAGTATTGGGCTTATAGTTTCAAGAATAGTCCGAATATAACCATGGTTTTAGGGGGAAAATTCAAAAGGAAATTTTTCATTCCTATACATTATTGGAAACTTTATAACACTAAATATTTATGTTTAGTTAATTACCCGACATATACAAGTTTTGTTTACAAAATATATACATTGTATTCAAGGAATTTAGTTACAGCCTTTACCTATCTTTTTTTTCCTCTTCTTCTCTTTCCTTATTTTTCTGCAATCATCTGTAGTGCCTTCAATCATTGTATTCTCAGTAATGCTATTAACGTTTCAACAAATCAAATTTATCACAAAAGACTCAAGTTTCTGCTTTCTGACAAATTTGTATTGGACTAGGATAATTATCATTTCATTATTTTGAAGGGCAAGTACAAGTATCCCGCGCCTTTGATATTATGGGTCAGTATCTTTCTTTTGTTTGACAAAGGGAGTTCTGAATATATGCTTAGATCTGGACAGAATTAGACGAAGCAGAAATCCAAAACAGATGAACTTGGGTCCATTTATATTGGATGAATTTTAAATACCAAATCGTCTAAATTAAAAGAGATCCAAAAAATCCCAAAGCTTATGTCATAGGCTTGTAAAACTTATCTACAACTTTCATACATTATTTATACCCAGTTGTATACAATTACAATATCATACAACTTAAACACAATTTTTATACTAATTTTATATAATATGTCTTTTGTATATTTTGTATCTGATTTATACATAGTAAAAACAAAATTCATACAACTAATTATATATTATACAACTTATCTACAATTTATCTACAATTTTCATATATTATTTCTATCCAGTTATATACAACTACAATATCATACAACTTAAATACAATTTTTATACAATATTGTTCAACTTTCATACAACGGAATATAATTTTTCTGCAACTTTACTACAATTTCTGCAGTATTATGTATGCCATGTCTTCTTTTTCGAGTTTCAATCTCAAATTCAGCCAAAATCAAGTCTAATCTTCACCAAAACACCCTCAAAATTGAGATATAAACTCCAAATCATATTTCCAATTGTTTGCAACAACACCCAATCCAAACAAATAATAGTTTTTGAAAACCCAAATTCGAATTCAAAGCTTCACAACTTTTTAATGGTTGTCAATGGTGGAATTGCTGCTCTCTTTTCCTTTGCTTTACATTACTGGAATTAGGGATTGAGAGATAGAGAGAGACATAACAAAAATTCCCAATTGTTTGCAACAACACCCAATTCAAACAAATAATATTTTTGAAAACCCAAATTTGAATTTAAAGCTTCAAAACTTTTTAATGGTTGTCAATGGTGGAATTGCTGCTCTTTTTTTCTTTGCTTTACATTATTGGAATTAGGGATTGAGAGATAAAGAGAGACGTAGAGAGAAAGAGAGCGCAAGAGAGAGAGAGAGAGAGAGAGAGAGAGAGAGAGAGAGAGAGAGAGAGAGAGAGAGAGAGAGAGAGAGAGAGAGAGAGAGAGAGAGACGGAGAGAGCGGATGATGGAGAGTATAAGGATGGAAAATAATTGATTCCTAATATAAATGGATACTCATTTAATTCCTAGAGTGTATATAATTGGTAAATTTGTATATATGGGGTAATTAAATTAAAACTTGAGTAAAGAGGGTAATAAAGTTTCCAATAGTGTATAGGTATGTAAAAATCCCAATTCAAAAATACTCAGATTTACAAGTGGTCATTCAAAAATAACCACAGTTTCAAAAGTAATCGAAATTTAGCCACTTTTCATGTAAAGATAAATTTGAACGAAAATACTGTTCAAAATCCGAAAAATACTCCAATATAATATATTGGAGTTTCAGCATAAGTATACTGGAACTCCAGTATATTATAATGGAGTTCCAGCATAAGTATACTAGAACTCCAGCATATTATAATGGAGTTCCAGCATAAGTATACTAGAACTCCAGCATATTATAATGGAGTTCCAGCATAAGTATACTGGAACTCCAGCATAATATACTGGAGTTCAAGTATAATATACCGGTCCAGTATAATATGCTGGAAGTTCATACACATGTGCTCCAATCTCCAGTATATTATGCTGGAACTTTCCACGTATTGGAGTTCCGCATAATATGCTGGAAATTCATATGCAAGTGCACCGATCTCCAGTATATTACACTGGACCGGTTCCTGTTGCAGCAAAATAGTGTCTATTTTTCAATGACTTTGCAAACACTGACTATTTTTGAATGACCAGTCCGAAAACTGGCTAGCCCAGGCTATTTTCATTGGTTTTAGGGGAGAAATTAAAAAATAGCCAGATTTACAAGTTGTCATTCAAAAATAGCCACAGTTTCTAAAGTAATTGAAATTTAGCCACTTTTCATGTAAAGATAAATTTGAACGAAAACACTATTCAAAATCCGAAAAATACTCCAACATAATATATTGGAACTCCAGTATAATATACTGGAGTTCCAGTATAAGTATTGGAGTTCGATTATAATATACTGGACTTCCAGTATAATATACTGGAGTTCCAATATAATATACCGGTCCATCATAATAGGCTGGAAGTTCATACATAGGTGTTCCAATTTCCAGTATATTATGCTGGAACTTTCTGCGTGTTTGAGTTCCAGCATAATATGCTGGAAGTTCATACACATGTGTACCGATCTCCAACATATTATGCTAGAACTTTCCGTGTTGCAGCAAAATAATGATTATTTTTCAATGACTTTGCAAATGTTGGCTATTTTTGAATGACCAATTTGAAAATTGGCTAGTCCGTGTTATTTTTACTGGTTTTAGGAGTCTAGCAACTCAAGCCCGTTTAAATCTTAATTACACCATGGACCATGGGCTTGTATTTTCAAAATCACAACTAAGATTAGGATTTAGGAGTGCCTTTGAATGTCCAGAACTAAAACTTATTCGTAGCTTTGCTAAGTTAGGAGTGCCTTTGAGAAAAGATTCCTTTTCTATCTTCAAAATATTAGAATTGCAAATTTACATTGTTAAATTCCACTAGATCAAAATTATTTCACATCTAATTAAGTTGCAAATTCCACATGCGATAATCAAAATTCATTGAGCCTATTAATTCAAATTCATGTCATATAAAGCTCACTATGGGGTCTTAGTGCTCCTATCAAGGACGGATCCATTCTCAAGGTTCCAAATTCATCGACTCAACTAGTTCAAATTCGCATCATAAAAAGTCTTATGAGAAGTTTTAGCACACTGTGTTAAAGAGTACTTTATTCTTTGAACAATGACCATTTTACTATACTTTTTGACCGCCCAACTTACCCTACATATTTATAAAAAAAATTGGAAAAAATAAAAGGAAGCTTTTAATTGGCTAACATTTTTTTTCTTTTCACCCTAATTTGATATATATTTCAAGCTCTCAATTTTCCACGCGCACACACAATGGTCCGACCAAAGAGATATTTTAGCTAACTTTGGCTGTAGTCCTTTGCAGTAAGATCTTTTTATTTCCTTTAAAAGCAGACAAAAAAGACAAAACCCAATCCCTCCCTATTGAAATTCACAAATTTAGACCCTTTTCTTTTCTTCTAGTAGTCCTCCTCTTAGGGGATAAGGAGCCAATAGGGTTTTCTATTTTCATTCTCTCTCCCTTTTTGAGAGCTCTTTGAAAAGTCTCTTCTTCTTCCCCTCTCTTGGGTGAAGAAAAGAGAAAAAAAAAATTTATAAAAAAAATCTTTTGTATTCCAATTTTTACATAATCCTTGTAATTTTTAGAGAGACAAAAAAGGGGTTTTCTCTGAAAATGGATTCAGCTTCTGCTGCTTATTTGTCAATGGTGGATCCTTTCTTGGTTGAAGCTCTTCAAAACCCACGTCATCGTCTCACCAGTATGTGCTCCGCAACATTGCTTTTATTTTTTGCCTTTTCTTTTCAAGCAAATTTTATGTAATTTAGTGGCATGTGTTCCTATTCCTTAGGGTTAGTTTTAGGGTTTCTGTTTTCTTCGATTTTATTGGGGTTAATTGTGCAGAATTGGGTTTATTTTTGTTTTTGCTGATCTGGTTTTATTGTGATTGTTGTGAATTTTGGTGGGATAGATTTGCTGTAGATCTGAATCTAATTGAGCTTCTTAGTATATATTATTTGATGACGTGTTGGCCGGGCCAGCTCGTTCGACTATTCCATGAGTACCTGTTACCTCCTATCAAGGCTTATGCTAAGAAATCACCTAGTGTTTTTTGTGGGGAAATGAACTTGAGCCCTCATGGTTCTATTGGCCACTAGGTCACACCCCTGAGTTGAGCTTCTTTATATATCTGTTGTGTATGTAACTGATTCTCTGTTTGTAAATATGGTCAGATTGAGCTAAGCGTTGTGTTTATTTATGCTTTTGAGATAATGGGTGACTAAAACTTCTTAATGTGGACTTAATACTATATGTAAAATATACATTGCATGCGCATTAAAAATTTGGTTTGGTTCCCTGTTCTACTCATAGTGTGGATGCCATATCTTCCTTTACCGTTATAGCACTAGAAAGAGCTGTGTGATGCATGTTGATTATTTCTCTATGAAAGCTTTAAATTGGTAATTAGCAATTTATCATAGAAGTGAAAAATTTAATTCTCTACCGATGGATTCTGTTCTGTTGATTTTATATGCTAAGTCTATCTTTCCTGATAGTATAGTTACTTCACATCAGTTCCTATTTCATTTGTTAGTGTTGGAGTTCTATTGGTAGGTGTTATACTAGGTTATGCTGCACCTTTACATGCTCATTCTTGAATGTATTTGTGTTTCTCTTAGTAGAATAATTACTCTAGAGATAAAAAGTGTGTTTCTCTTAGTAGAATAATTACTCTAGAGATAAAAAGTAATTAAGTCTGTTTTTTCTTGTTGTTTGGCAGTTCTACGAATGGAATTCGATATTCAGAAGTTCTTGCAAAATTCTGATTTGCAACAGTTTGAGTTCCCACATTTCCCTACTTCCTACCTTCGGCTTGCAGCGC
This sequence comes from Nicotiana sylvestris, assembly GCF_000393655.2. Classification (NCBI taxonomy): domain Eukaryota; kingdom Viridiplantae; phylum Streptophyta; class Magnoliopsida; order Solanales; family Solanaceae; genus Nicotiana; species Nicotiana sylvestris. The sequence continues at coordinate 163,710,105 of NC_091068.1, forward strand.
ACCGTGTTGCTCAACACTATGGTTTGCAAACTATGGTCCAGGATAATGTGGTGGATGGTCAGGGAGCCAAAATTCTGGTGACAAGAAAGCCTGAAAGCAAATACCCTGCTGTGCGTTTGTCAGACATCCCACCTAAACAGTCTGACAATGACAAATATGAGAAGATGAAAATTGTAATACGACCAAGGCCTAGTAAAACCTCGTCAAATGATGGTGAATCTGGTCCAAAACGCAGCCCAGTAAGAACTGTGGAAGAGAGAAAAGAGGAGTATGACAGGGCACGTGCACGTATTTTTAATAGTCCTATTAGCTCGGAGTCAAGAGACACATTAGCTCGTGTTGCTTCTGACATCAAGAACATCATAGATGAGAATGAATGTTCAAATAGGTTACTCTTGGATATGGAGAAAAGCCTCAGCAGCAGGGAAGGTAGTAGTACTTCATCTCGAGTTGCCATCCTTAGGGACAGGGAGAAAGAGTTGAGTGACCCAGATTATGACAGGAATTACGTTAGGTAAGTTATCTTGGGTGCTATGCCTTCTTTAATGATTTGTATGATATATTTTTGTATTAAAAAATGCTCCATCTCAGTTTCTGGAATTTACTTTCAGTCCTCAGTGTTATTTTGTATGATTTAGTTGTATATGCAACTTATACGCTGCTTCTGTCTGATCTAGTTACTTCTGCTAGTATCTAGTCATGACAGTTGGCTATTGTTTGGATGCTTGGGCGGCTGGTCTTGCTCTTGTTAGACCATTTTCTATTGTCAAAATAACATCTGGCAGTCTATTAATTTGACATATGAAAAAGGACTAGTATATTGTTAGTTTTCTTCTGAGTTCTGATAGTAGCTTAACCAAAAAAGAGTGCTTCTGAAAGTACTGCATGATTTGATATGGGATTTTGATTGCGTGTCTTGTTGAAAAGCTATATTAACAATCTTTATTTGGATAAAGTCATTAGACAGGATCTTTTAGAACGATGCGTTTTTGTTCTGTGATTTATAGTGTGTGTGTAGTTGATACACCAGAACTGGAGCAGTGTATGTGCATTTACTCGTCTTGAGCAGTCAGTAGCAGTGAAATTTTATGCGAGTGAATATAGTGGTCTTGAAGACTATCTCGTACTCTGGTTTGGCATGAATTTCTGTTCTCCTCATCTTTTGAGTAGCATTACCATTTAGATTTTTTCAGCACCACTATTTAAGGTTCGAGTGGGGAAAAAGTTGGGGCTTGAAATTTAACTATGTAATCTAATATGTGTAGCAAGTTTGAATAGTGGAATTGAAGAAGTCACGTGGTAGGTGATGCTGCATTAATTAAGCAGTTAGGTTAGAATGTAGTTGATGCTATGTAGATATACACACTTATGCAGGTTAATGATATACAAATGCTGCACCTTGTTCTGCTATAACTTATAACATTAAATAGTGTCTGAAGATGATACATCTAATTGTCTTTCAAACTGATGCAGATACGTTAAGAGTGTCCCGACTGGTCAGTGCTTTAGCTTGGCACCTTTTGATGTGCAGAAGTTTCAGCCCCCATATGTGCATTATGATGCTGCTTTTCCTCAGATGAGTCAGCTGCCCAATGCTCAAGCTTCACCAAACTACAGGAATCCTGCTCTTGGCCCGTACCATGCCATGGGATTAAATCAGACCTCCAATAATGGAGTATTCATGCAGTGGCCAACCCAGAGCATGATTTATGCACATTCATATGATCAACTTAGGCATGCTTTCATTCAGGTACTGATCAGCTTCATGCCCCTTGAATGCTATTTCCTACTGGAATTCAATTGGCAATCATTATGATTCATAAATCTGGGACTTATACTATAAAGCGCCAACTGTTTTACTGTAGGAGTCTGTTGGGAGTACCCTTTTTGGTAATAGAATGAGTAATTGTCAAATAATATTTCAACAAAAGGAAATCCACTTATCTCAAACTATAATTTAGTATTTTAGAAGAGGAAGTATGTAGAACTCTGATTTAGAAGCTATAAGTAAATAAAAGTATTGATTTTATGTTGAAAGCAATATGTCGTTTAGCTTTAGGTGTTAATAATGGGCTTGTTTATGTTGATGCCGCATGCAAATGTAGTGCCATACTGCCATGTGGAGGCGCTCTTGTAGGGGCTAATGTCTCCCATGGCATTAGTATAACATCTTAATTGCCAGTTATCCTCTATTCCTCTTACCACAGCCCCTATGTTTCAAGAAATAAGTAAATAAAAGTATTGATTTTATGTTGAAAGCAATATGTCGTTTAGCTTTAGGTGTTAATAATGGGCTTGTTTATGTTGATGCCGCATGCAAATGTAGTGCCATACTGCCATGTGGAGGCACTCTTGTAGGGGCTAATGTCTCCCATGGCATTAGTATAACATCTTAATTGCCGGTTATCCTCTATTCCTCTTACCACAGCCCCTATGTTTCAAGAACTGCAGTTTATGTATAATAATATATTTTGGAGTGGCTTATATGTTAATTATGGCAGTTGTACTATTAGCTCCAAGTGTCTTCCTTGTTATGCATGCTGAGATAATATTAGTGTCTTGTAATTTGTTCTTTTCTTGGCTTCGCATTTTGACTAACTATATCTCTATGGATGCACCTTTTGGGAGAAATAACCAATGCCATCACTCTCGGCAAATATTATAGCAGTATAAGTGTATATTATTATGGGGCTCCTACTTTTTGGAACTCAACCACACTGTTCATGGTGCATGCCTGCATATTGTATTATTAGCAATATGCCTGCATATTGTATTATTAGCATTCCTATGAATACTCCTCAACCCAATGAAAAAGGAAATTTGCAGAAAGAACTTCGCTTTTGATTGTTTTAATGTGTGTGGAGAATTTTGCATGCAGAGTTCTTGTCTTTGGTCTCTCTTTTATTTATTCATCCATTATTTTTTGACGTCTGTGATCTCTATCAACAGCATGCAACTTAATTAACTGATCCAATCCCTCCTTTTGTTTTGTTGCAGCCCCCTTTCTGTCAGCAACCGCTAAGCTTTGCTTACACCCAGACCCACAGTTAATGGTCCAGAATGGTTCAGAGGATGTTTCCGCTGGGAATGTAGTTTTTGTTCTCTCTTAGTGTTATCCTGGTCTAGGTTAATTGTGATAGACACTATTAAACTTGGTGCTGCATTAGTCCCTTTTGCTTTCATTTTTTGAAAATCAGTTCAAGTGGAAGAATTAAGTACTTTCAGTATATTTTGCAGTAATACTTCATATGACATATATGCACTTGCTGTTATTACCCCCTTAAAATATCAGGAAGATTATTGTCTTTTACTTTTCTGAGGGTTATGTTGCATTTCACCCAATATTTGGCTTTTTACAGAACTTAAAATTGGAACTCTGACTGACCAGAGGAAATCCTTTGTGCTTTCTGGATTTGGATGAAGATACAGTGGTATATGAAGTAGAATAAGTAAGAATTTAAAAAAAGAAAGATATTAGATCATCCTGAAAATGCTTGACATGAACAACGCTCATGTATTTATTACTCACTACGTTTAATTTCTTTGGCGTAATTTGTTTGAACAGTTAATTGAAGGATAAAAGGGACGATTTTGATAATAAATTAGATATTGTTAAAATAAACAAAAGTACCCCTAACATATTTGTTTGTGTCCACTGAGGTCTACGGCAAAGTCATCATATAAATGTATCATTCTTGTTGATACCGACCAAAAAATTCCCGAAGTGTTGAACATATTGGGACAACGGTTTTGCTGAAACTAAATGCAAATATTTCTGTTAAACTACGGGTAACTGATCTTGTTGCCCCAATTTAGAACTGAATAAATTGCTCGAAGGGAAACCAAATTATCCTCAAGAAGTTTGACATGTAAAATACGTGTATCAATATTAGTTCTAAATAATAAAAGGATAGACGAAAGAGGAGGATTTTTTTCTGGAAACATGATCGGCAAAAATTATTATGTTTGTTATTCTTCATCCATGGATGAATAAAATGCTTCAACTTTTCATTCTCATATAACGTCGCAAAGTGGAACATAACAAGTTGGCACGTAGTGATTCATCATGCTCAAACATGAGTTGATCGCTCACTGAATATTTTATGGATAATCTAATTTCCTTGATCGCTCAATAGGATTTGTTTATGGATAATCGAATTCCCAAAAATAAAATAAAAATGAGTCCATGCAAATGGTCAAGGCCTCACAGACAACAATACACCTTCCCCAGAGCTAAAAATTCCAAGACTGGGCTTTTAATACTTTTATCTTAATTAATTAGTAAAAATAACACGGTATAGCCAGTTTTCGGACTGGTCATTTAAAAATAGCCAGCGTTTACGAAGTCAATGAAAAATAGTCACTATTTTGCTGCAACAGAGACCGGTCCAGCATAATATACTGGAGTTCGGTGCACCTGTGTATGAACTCCAGCATATTATGCTGGACTGGTATACTTTGCTAACTCCAGTATAATATACTGGAGACTGGAGCACCGATGCTCCAAACTCTAGTATATTATACTGGACAATTATACTTGCTGGAACTCCAGTATATTATGCTGGAGTTCTAGTATACTTATGCTGGAACTCCATCATATTATGCTGGAGTTCCAGCATACTTATCCTGGAACTCCAGTATAATATGCTGGAGTTCAAACATACTTATGCTGGAACTCCAGTTTAATATACTGGCGTATTTTTCGGGTTTTGAACAGTATTTTTGCTCAGATTTATCTTTACATGAAAAGTGACTAAATTTTGATTACTTTTGAAACTGAGCTATTTTTAAATGACCAGTTGTAAATCCGGCTATTTTTGAATTTCTCCCAATTACTTATGTTGTCAAAAGCCCACAAGCTTTATTGCTGCAGCAGTAAAAGACGTACGTACCTCTGCAGCAGAGCGACGTTGATTTTGCCATCTTTCTGTTTCGTTCATTTTCTTCCTCTCACCACCAAATATTCCCTAAAACTTCATCTCCACATTTTTACAAACACATAACAGGCAGAAATCTACGCCCTTCTGCTTCATCTTTCTCACCAGCTAACCCATTTTCTAATACTACCAACTAAACCCATTTTAGCTAAGAAAAAATGAACATTGAACACCAGAAAATTTGGGCAACACTTGTGGTGTTTCTCGTCGCCACTGCTTTTGGCTAGGGAGCATGGCTCATCTGTACAGCTGCTTCCATTCTGTTGGCTGAAGTAGTTTTGGTACTCCTCCGACGCTGTTATATTTCTTACTACGGGGTGAATCCCATACGAGCTCGCCGTCATTGTAATATCCTAGGCCCATTGGTCGCGCTCTGTGTAGCGCCTCTCTTCAGCCACTTGCACCACAAACAGATTCACGTATACGTTATTCTGCTTGTAGCAGCAGTAACTTGTTTTTACTTCTACGTGCTGATCAAGAGTAGGCCGGGCCCTAAAGATTTTCGGGTACTGAATGTACTCTGTTTACTTACTGTGAATCTCGCCTATGGTATGGCTGGATTTGGACCTGCAACTTGTCAATGGGTCCTTTCTTACACTTGCATGGCTATATATCAAGCACTAGCGCCGCCAGAGAGGGATCGACTAGCAGAGGAAGGCGCAGCTAATGATTTTATACAGGATGTTGATTTAGTGTTAGATATCATGGAATACCTGTCATAGGAGTTATAAGAAAGCTATGTTTTTTGTTCTTTTAAATTGTAAGATGGCTTTAGCACATCCTTTATGCTACAGATATATAATATTGTTACCATTTTCGAAAAATGTAACGTTGTTGGTTGGGACGTGACTTTAACTGTATTTTTTAAAATTTTCAAGTATACATGTATAGTTTGAGTTGAAGATAGTGAATGCACAAACACCTACTGTAAGCCTGTTTGGATTGTTGTTCCACATCGTTTCATGATATATCGTTTTGTAAGGTACTATATTGTTGAAGCAATGTCTAACTCAAAAGATGTTTCTGTAGACTTCAAAAGAAACTGAGCATCTCTTCTATATCAGTTTTGAATAATATTTTTGGTATTATACTAAGTGATAGAGAAAGCCAAGCAATGTTGATTAACATCATCTTCTTTTTCAGTTTTCAGTAAATTTTGGCATTATACTGAATGATAGTTGCTGGTAAAGTTGCTGAATGATAGAAGGAGAGGCGTGACGTAACTAGTAAAACTGCTGCCATGTGACTATGAGGTCACGAGTTCGAGCCGGGGAAACAACCTCTTGCAGAAATGCAGGGTAAGGTTGCGTACAATAGACCCTTGTGGTCCGGCCCTTTCAAGATCCCGCGCATAGCGGAAGTTTAGTGCACCGGGCTGCCTTTTTTTTTTCTTAAACTGAATGATAGTGAAACCAAGCAAAAAAACATCTAATGGTAGATCAATTCACTTGTGACCAGACAGCAAAGGAAGAAGGAAGCACCGGTGAGGTTTTCTACACAGAAGCGAAAACTGGTGTCAAAGGAGCTAATACCATATAAGAAAAGGTCTACTCACATATTGTAAGCCATTAAATGTAGACGATGACAAGGCTCGTGCATTTGACGAGTTTACTTCCACCTCAAGCTAGAAAACTGAGGACTGAGATTTCTAAAAGGTGGTGGTCTCTACTTATATTGGCGTTTCAGAGGGGGGAAATGTACCCATTCTCCCAAACCAACAGAGACAAACACACTTCAGCATGCCAAATAAATAGAAGGGACAATTAAACAAGATATTTGAAGAAGCTTACAGAAGGCTAAAAATCAACAATTACCAAGATATCAATCATCCCCTGTTGGAAACAGAGTAAGGACCTTCCTCCCATTGATGGGCGCGGCTTAAGAATCAACATCATCAACATAAGATGACACCACAGGACTACCATTATGCACTGATGTCCCCATTCTCTGAACCTGTGATTGCTTGGACAGAATTGGATACTCAAAACGCCCATTCGCCGGTGCCCCAAAATGCCTGTAATGCAAACCAACCGACCGCTAAACACCCTATACATACTATCCTTGTCAAATGGCTACATCAAGAAGCTCAATGAGGCGGTGCAGGAGGGGTTATTCTGAATAGAAGGATCATGGGTTGCTGGTTTCTCCAGCTACATTACACCTAATTCAATTTTGCATGCATAAACTTTTAGCATTACTTACCAGGGCTGGATTGATATTTACACAGAATCCATTTCCACTGATTGTGGAAACTGATTCAAAGGTATTAAAAACTTACTATCCTCACAAATTGTACTTCACCTAATAAATGATTGCAGGTCTTTACTGATGTCATGGCCAACTCACCATCAGTGCGCCGCATATACTTGGAGGCAAATGCTGTGATACTGATGGACATATTTGCAAGCTATGGGAAGACCTGGGGTTCTCATAGCTTAGGTGAGAACAATATCATGTTTTCTGATTATTCTCCTCTTTATGCTTTATTTCAGTTTCGCAAAAACTTTTATGGAACTGATACACTGCGATCAGTTCCAGTTTGTACGATCCACCTTAATTTCCTAAATAAATTTGATCTCTTCATTAGCCAAAAAAAGAAATAAAGAAGTAGAACTATCCAAGGTACTTCATTTAGTAAGTTGATTCACATATGAATTTAGTGCTGTGAGTCATTCAATAGAATGAATCTTACCAGAGTTGATGGTGTCCATCTCATTCAAATGGTTTGGTAGCCAACCTTGCTGAATTGGTATTGATTTGGTAGCTAACCTTGTTGAATTGGTATGATTTGGTAGCCAATTTTGTTGACTTGGTTTTGATTTGACAGACAACCTTGTTGAAATTGTGAAAAGTGTGCAAATTGTTAAATATCGTAGGCTTTACAGAGTGAGTTTTTTGGCTATAAAACGAGAGCTTCAACTCTCATTTCATCGCACCAACAAAGAGTGAAAGATAGAGAGCAAGGTATTCCATAGACTATAAGAAAATAGTTTGTGAAGAAAAATAGAGTGTGAGAGATATTATAGTGAGGTGGAAAAAACAAAAGAGTATTTTTTCTTTTGAGGGTGTAGTGGTCTTAGGAGTATTTGTACTCGTTACTACACAATGTAAAATTCCTCGCTATACTGATATCAGTTGCTCTTCTTGACCATGGTTTTCCCCTTATTCAGAAGGGTTTTCATGTAAAATCTTGATGTCAGTTTTGCTGTATTTTTATTCTTGCTGATTTAACCATAACTTAGTGGTCGGCGTTTATCACTAATACCGTAAATTTTTACGGGGTTTATTCCCAACAAGTGATATCAGAGTCAAGGGTCTGTCTGAGTATGCTCTATGGTTGCAGCACAGTCTGAACTTCCACATCAGAAAAGAATTACTTTGGTCTCCCAATAAATAGTATTTATATTTGTGATAAACGATGGAAGCCAACACTAGTAGAATGGTTACTTTGAATGACATAAATTATGCCATTTGGAAGGGAAAAATGGAATATTTGCTCTATGTCAAGAATTTTCATCAACCTGCCTTCACCACTATAAAGTCTAATAATAAATCAGATGAAGAGTGGAATTTGTTACATAAGCATGTTTGCGGCTTTATTAGACAGTGAGTTGACGATAATGTTTTGAACCATATTTCTGGGGAGACACATGCTCGGACCGTATGGGAGCACCTTGAAAGTTTGTATGCTCGGAAAACTGGAAACAACAAGATGTTTGTGATAAAGCAGATGTTGGGTTTAAAATACCATGATGATTCCGCGATGACAAATCATTTGAATAATTTTCAATCATGAACCAGTTATCTGCTATGAGCATTAAATTTGATGAAGAAATTCAAGGCCTGTTTCTACTTGGTTCCCTACCAGATTCTTGGGAAATTCTTAGAACTTCATTATCAAATTCTGCTCTGGATGGTGTGATCTCTATGGATCTTGCCAAGAGCAGTCTTTTAAATGAAGAGATGAGAAGAAAATCTCAGGGTTCCTTCTCATCAGATGTCTTGGTGACTGACTTTAGGGGGAGAAGCAAGAATCAGGGTTCTCAAAATAGAGAACATAATAGAAACAAATCCATAAGCAGACTTAAAGATATTGAGTACTATCATTGCGGGAAGAAAGGGCACACAAAGAAGTTCTGTCGGATTTTGAAAAAGGAGAATAGAAACAATGAAGAACACAAAAAAGATGGCAATCGTGTGGACACTGTCACTACAGAAGACCTTGTTACCATCCTTGATGCGGATCTGATAAATATTGCTTGTGATGAGTCCAGCTGGGTTGTGGACAGTGGTCTCATGTGACATCAAGGAAAGAATTTTTCTCATCCTATACTCAGGGTGACTTTGGAACTTTGAGTATGGGTAATGAGACTGTATCTAGGGTGGCTGGTGTTGGAACGATTTGTTTGAAAACTAGTATTGGAACTAAACTAGTTTTAAACAATGTAAAGCATGCACCTAATGTTCGTTTGCACTTGATCTCTGTTGGTGTTTTGGATGATGAGGGATATGTTAGTACTAATGGTGCTGGAAAGTGGAAGCTTACTAAGGGCTCCATGATTGTGGCTCGTGGGTAAAAGCGTCGTGGTCTATACTAGACTACGACCTCTACCTGTGTTGATATGGTGAATTCCGTTGAGAGCCATAACTCTTCAACGTTATAAGAGGCTTAACCACATTAGTGAGAAAGGACTAAATGTTCTGGCCAAGAAGAATTGTTGTCAAATTTTAAAAGTGCAAAATTAGAAAAATGTGAGCACTACTTGACTGGAAAACAAAAAAGAGTTTCTTTCCAATCTCATCTTCCTTCAAGAAAGACAGAGTTGCTTGGGTTGGTGCATTCAGACTTATGTGGTCCAATGAAGACAAGGACTTTGGGTGGTGCACTTTATTTTGCTACCTTTATTGATGATTGCTCTAGGAAACTTTGGGTCTACATCTCGAAGACTAAAGACACCCAAGTGTAAACTTTGGGTGTCTTTAAGCAGTTTCAGGCTTCAGTTGAAAGAAAAACTAGAAAGAAGCTGAAGTGTATTCGTACTGATAACGGTGGTGAATATTGTGGACCGTTTGACAAATACTGCAAGCAACAGGGTATCAGACACCAGAAGACTCCTCCTAAGACTCCTCAGCTTAATGGTTTAGCAGAAAGGATGAACAAGACATTGATGGAAAGAGTCAGATGTTTGCTTTCTGAAGCAAAGTTGCCGAATTCCTTTTGGGGTGAGGCTTTGTTGACCGCCACACATGTTATTAATCTATCCCCTGCGGTTGCTTTGCAAAAATGATGTTCCAAACAAAGTTTGGTATGGCAAGGATATTTCCTATGACCACTTGAAAGTGTTTGGTTGCAAAGATTTTGTACATGTACCTAAAGATGAGAGGTCAAAATTAACTGCCAAGACAAGGCAGCGCATCTTCATTGGTTATGGCTTTGATGAGTTTGTTTACAAGCTATATGATCCAATTGAGAAAAAGGTCGTGAGAAGTCGTGATGTTATCTTCGTGAAGGATCAAACCATTGAAGATATTAACAAAGAGGAGAAGCTAAAATCTCCAAATTCTGAAGGTTTAATTAATCTTGATCAAGTTCCTCATACAAATGCGGATGACGTTGGTGGACTCAATGATGATGGTGATGCCCAGAACCATATTCCAAATCAACATATTGATGGTGATGGTAATAACAATGCTAATGTTAATGAGGCAGATGCTCCTACTCACGAAGCTGTGGATGAGTTAGATATTCCACTCAGGAGGTCTTCTAGACCTCGTACTCCTTCCTCCCGTTATTCACCCAATGAGTATGTATTACTCACTGATGGGGGAGAACCTGAATGTTATACGGAGGCTATAGAGGATGAGCACAAGGATCAATAGATTGAAGCCATGTAAGATGAGATGAAATCTCTGCATGAGAACCATACTTATGAGTTGATGAAATTGCCTAAGGGCATGAGAGCTTTGAAAAACAAGTGGGTGTTCAAAGTTAAAACTGAAGAACATAGTTTGAAGCCCAGATACAAATCTAGATTGGTTGTCAAGGGATTTGGTCAAAGGAAAGGTATTGACTTTGACGAAATATTTTCTCCTGTCGTGAAAATGTCATCCATTCAGACAGTTCCTGGTTTGACTGCTAGTCTTGATTTGGAGATTGAGCAGATGGATGTGAAGATTGCTTTTCTTTACGGTGACTTAGAAGAGGAGATTTATATGGAACAACCTGAGGGCTTCAAGACAAAAGGTAAAGAAAATCTTGTATGCAAACTTAAGAAGAGTCTATATGGATTGAAGCAAGCTCCCAGACAGTGATACAAGAAGTTTGAGTCTGTTATGGGGGAGAAAGGCTACAAGAAAACTTCTTCAGATCACTGTGTGTTTATACAAAGATTTTCTGATGATGACTTTATCATCCTCTTGCTATATGTGGATGATATGTTGATTGTGGGCAGGAATGCTTCCAAGATTGACGAGTTGAAGAAATAGTTGAATAAGTCTTTTGCAATGAAAGACTTGGGTCATGCTAAGCAGATTTTGGGTATGAGAATTACTCGTTCGAGAAAAAAAATGAAGCTTTACTTGTCACAAGAGAAGTACATAGAACGTGTACTGGAGCGCTTCAATATGAAAAGTGCTAAGTTGGTTCGCACACCCCATCCTGGTCATCTGAAGTTGAGTAAGAAGATGTGTCCAACAACAACGGAGGAAAAAGAGAGAATGACCAAGATTCCTTATTCCTCTGCCGTCTGAAGTTTGATGTATGCAATGGTATGCACTCGACCAAGTATAGCTCATGCAGTCGGTGTTGTTAGCAGATTTCTTGAAAATCTTGGAAAAAAACATTGGGAAGCAGTCAAGTGGATACTCAGGTACCTAAGAGGTACTGTAGGAAATTGCTTGTGTTTTGGAGGATCTGATTCAATCTTGAAGGGCTACACGGATGCTAATATGGCAGGTGATCTTGATAATCGTAAATCTACTACGAGGTACCTGTTCACATATTCAGGGGGAGCTATCTCATGGTAGTCGAAGTTACAAAACTATGTTGCACTCTCTACAACTGAAGCAGAGTATATTGCCACTACAAAAGCTGGCAAGGAGATGATATAACTAAAGAGATTTCTTCAAGAACTTGGATTGCGATAGATGGAGTATGTTGTCTATTGCGACAGTCAGAGTGCAATATACTTGAGCAAAAACTCCATGTACCATGCGAGAACAAAACACATCGACGTCAGATATCATTGGATTCGTGAGCAAGTGGAGAACGAATCACTTCAAGTCAAAAAGATTCACACGAGTGAAAATCCTGCAGATATGTTGACCAAGGTAGTACCAAGAGACAAGTTCGAGCTATGCAAAGAACTTGTCGGCATGCCGGCATGCACTCAAACTAGAAGACAGTGCTACCTCCTCTAGATGAATGAGACTAGAGGGGGAGATTGATGGTGTCCATCTCATTCAAATGGTTTGGTAGCCAACCTTGTTGAATTATATCGGTTTGGTAGCCAACCTTGTTGAATTGGTATGATTTGGTAGCCAATTTTGTTGACTTGGTTTGGTTTGGTAGCCAACCTTGTTGAAATTGTAAAAAGTGTGTGCAAATTGTCAAATATTGTAGGCTTTACAGAGTGAGTTTTTTGGCTATAAAAGGAGAGCTTTAACTCTTATTTCATCACACCAACAAAGAGTGAAAGATAGAGAGCAAGGTATTCCATAGATTATAAGAAAATAGTTTATGAAGAAAAATAGAGTGAGAGATATTATAGTGAGGTGAAAAAAGCAAAAGAGTATTTTTTTCTTTTGAGGGTGTAGTGGTCTTAAGAGTATTTGTACTTGTTACTACACAGTGTAAAATTCTTCGCTATAGTGATATCAGTTGCTCTTCTTGGCCGTGATTTTTCCTTTATTCAGAAGGGTTTCCACGTAAAATCTTGGTGTTATTTTTGCTGCATTTTTATTCTTACTGATTTAACCATAACTTAGTGGTCCGTGTTTATCACTAATACCATGAATATTATTTTTCGGGGTTTATTCCCAACCAGAGTAACATTCAATTCTATGCCACAAATGCGATACTTTCTTACACTTACACATGCACTGTATATTTAAAAAACATACTCAAATTAAAACCGGAAAAGCAAATACAAATGCCACCCATGAAAAGAAACAACAAAGGAACTAAAGCAATACCAATTTAAGCTGATGCAGCAAGCTCTTCAATTATTTGGCAGATCCAAATGCTAGCAGCAGCAGCTCTTGCTCAAAAACTGACATACTGTCTTTGTCCTTCAAGCATACCCATGCGTCTACTCCACCACTATCTCCTGACTCCATCAAGCATTTGTACCAAAATCTTGAATCCGACTTACCCATGAAGGTTTTCCCCAGCCAAAATCAACATAAAATTGGTAGCCACACAAGCTACTAATATGTAGATCTATCTCGCCTCGAAAAATTGCTGCAAAGAGCTCCGCGGTGTCATAGGGAATAGCCAATATTGCCTCATCTCGATTCTTTTTATAATCCATATATTTGGAACTCAGTTCTGATAATGTTTTTCTTATACAAGTGACCAAAGTGGGCAAGTCAGAGCCATCATTCTCGCCTTTACATGCTGTGGCAGGTGTAACAACGTTTCCTACACAATGGTTTGGCAATGGAGGGACAAGACGCTTTCGTATATTTACGTTGTGCGCCAATCGAGATGATCTTCTCTCGTTCCCTGAAGCAACCATGGCACATTTCCAGATCGCAGCTGATACTACCTCAACGCGAGTAGGCACTTGTACAGAATCACTGACAGCCTTAGCCTTGAGCGATGCAATAGTAGATGCATCAAAGGCAAAAAGTTTAGCGACACGTTGTTCATCAAATAAAATTTTGATCATTTCTGACCTCATAGACTTGGGTGAAACATGGGGAATAGGTGGTGGCAGGGATTCTGCAGCTGCAACAAAATCCGGGATCACATAGTCGTCGGTGCTATCTCGAGCAGTAACTGACCAGGCATTGATGAGGGTGCACAATGTGGCACATCAGCAATTTTGTGAGAAGCTCAAAAACAGTGACTTGAACAAGCAGAGGATATAAGTCAACGTTTATCGATATCAGGCTTTCTAAAAACATCTTCAAACTGATAATTATAATGAGCAAAAGCCTCGTAGAAAGGTACCCCATTGTCGTTGCATTCAATTGAGTGATCCTTAATTCGACCAGCAAAAGTATAAAAACGAGCAAGAGTTACGGACAAAGATTTCTTCAAAAGAAATAATCTTGTTTGCTCGTCGCTGGAAAATGATTCACCACCATCTAAGGGAGGAGGAGTATAAAATTGTTGAAAATGTCAAAAGTCCCACATCATTGGGTGACATATTTGGTTGGGATTTTTTTCTTATAAAAGAAAGTCTAATGTTTAGGATTTAAACACGCCTCTCATTTGCCTTCTTATCTTCTTAAACATTTGTATCTTTTCTCTTTAGTATTATTTTACTTGTATTTTGGAGTGAAATAAAATATTGGTTGTGTCCGAGGAAGTAGGCAAAATTGGCCGAACCTTGTAAATTCTAGTGTTCCTTTTATTATTGCTTTATTGTTTTATTTATTATTTGGTGGCTGTCATAATTTTTGGTATAGTAGTTGTGACTCATTCACACTATATACATTTGGCTTCCGTAACAAAATTAGACATGACTGAACAGGCATGGGTGGTGCCATTTGGTCCAGAACAGAAAATTTGAAGCATCTAAGGTGATTGGGAGTAGGAGAAAGAGGTTTAATGAGATCCATGGAAACTATCTCAATCTTTCTTTCCATGCCAAACTTTAGTCTCTTAGGTCGTTGCACTCAATTATGCAAAATCAAGTTTGTGTTTTGCCGTCCCATCAGTATTCAATGGCGAAGCCGGAAGCCGGGAATTTTGCGAAGGATGTTCAAATTTTAATACACACATATAAAGAATAGTTTTTGATCATATATATACACGATATAAGTTTTTATATATATAGTAATACAGTATAATGTTTCGTTAAAGGGTGTTCGGTTGACCAACCTTTAAGCTACTGCCTCCCATCGATCTATTATAAACTTGTACTGGTACTTTACGAGAGATCATATATGGGATACGATATGATCTTCAAATTCTTATTTTTAATAATAAATCAAACTGTGTATCACATGTTATTAATTGCTGGAAAGGAATGAGTTTTAGGCATACAATAATAAATCTTGTGTGATAGGCATACACTGAATGCTATTCCACCACAATCGAAATGGCTTAATTGGACCACCAATAGACCTCCTGGATTGTCTATAACGGCATATTTGGAAATAATCCTCGTCTATAGCGCGCGCAAAAAGTCTAATGACATCATTTTGATCAACAATTGGAAGGAAACTGAGACTAAATATATGCAGTACCTGTCATCTATAACCAATAAGAAGATTTTAAGTGTTGGTCCACTCATAGGGCAAACTGATGAAAGCATTCAGGATGATCAGGATTCCGACATCATTGAATGGCTCGACAAGAGAGATCCATTTTCAACTGTCTATGCAGTATTTGGAAGTGAAAGCGTCTGGTCAACGGAAAATATTCAAGAGATTGCTCATGGAATTGAGTCAAGCAACGTAAACTTTTTATGGGTACTTAGGTTTCCAGGGAGCGAAGTCGAACAAGTTTTACCTGAGGGGTTTCTGAGTAGAGTTAAGGAGAGAGGAATGGTTGTTTCAAGATGGGTACCTCATGCCAAAATTATGAGACACACAAGTATTGGCGGATTCTTGAATCACTGTGGTTGGAATTCTACAGTTGAGTGTATACATTTTGGGGTTCCACTTATAGCCATGCCATTTAATATGGATCAGTTTATAACTGCAAATTATGCAGTTGAACATGGCATGGCATTGAAAGTTCAGAGAGATGAAAAAGGAGGGCTGAAAAGAGAGGAGATAGCAAAAGCCATAAGAAATGTCATAATGGAGAAGAAGTTGGGAGAAGAACTGAGCAAGAAATCAAAGGAACTAAGTGAGAAAATAAGATTAGAGGAAGAAAAAGAGATTAATCAAGAAGCTGTGGAGGAACTTCGGAACCTTTGTTTGATGAATAAGAAAGAGAAAAGTATTTAAGTATTGTTGCGGAAGCCAAATGTATATAGTGTGAATAAGTCACAACTACTATACCAAAAATTATGACAGCCACCAAATAATAAATAAGACAATAAAGCAACAATAAAGGGAACACCAGAATTTACGAGGTTCGGCTAATTTTGCCTACTCCTCGGACACAACCAATATTTTATTTCACTCCAAAAATACAAGTGAAATAATACTAAAGAGAGAAGATACAAATGCCTTAAACAGATGAGAAGGCAAATGAGAGGTGTGTTTCAATCCTAAACATTAGGCCTTCTTTTATAGGGGAAAAATCCCCCCCAAACTTAACTCCCAACCAATGTGGGACTTTGGCATTTTGCCAAACTTCAACAAATCTCCACCTTGGCAAAATTCCACATTTTCAATTCTCTCTCAATAACAAATTTTGGTTGTGTCTTCATCTTCAATCTTCAGTGTTCAACAATGTTGATCAAATCCAAACAATGTTGAAACTTGATCGCAGTCACCACCTTAGTTAGCATATCAGCAGGATTCTCCGTAGTATGAATTTTCTTCACTGTGACTCCTCCTTCTTCTATGATTTCTCGTACGAAATGATACCGAACATCAATATGCTTCGTCCTTGCATGATAAACTTGGTTCTTCGCTAATTGAATAGCACTTTGACTATCACAAAAAATTGTGATACCTTTTTGTTCAACACCAAGCTCCTTTAGCAATCCTTGAAGCCAAATTGCCTCCTTCACAGCCTCTGTAATAGCCATGTACTCTGCCTCTGTTGTAGACAAAGCAACTGTTGACTGCAAAGTAGACTTCCAACTAACTGGTGCTTTTGCAAAAGTAAACACATAACCAGTAGTTGATCTTCGTTTGTCCAGATCACCCGCAAAATCTGAGTCACAATATCCAACTACAGACTGATTGTATTCCTGCTCAAAAACTAACCCGACATCTACAGTATTATGAATATACCGTAGAATCCACTTCACAGCTTGCCAATGCTCCTTCCCTGGATTGTGCATATATCTGCTAATAACTCCAACAGCTTGTGAAATGTCAGGCCTTGTGCAAACCATTGCATACATCAAGCTACCAACAACATTTGCGTATGGTACCTTTGACATATACTCTCGTTCAGCTTCATCCATTGGCGACATAGTAGTACTTAGCTTAAAATGGGGAGCAAGTGGAGTACTAACTGGCTTAGTCTTGTCATCTATGCCAAAACGTTGTAGTACTCTCTTCAAATATTCTTTCTGAGATAAACAGAGTTTCTTTGAACGTCTATCTCTAATTATCTCCATGCCAAGAATTTTCTTTGCCTCACCCAGATCCTTCATCTCGAACTCCTTCTTCAGTTGATTCTTCAATTTATCAATTTCTTCCGAATTCTTGGAAGCTATCAACATATCATCAACGTATAGGAGAAGATATACAAAGGAACCATCTTTAAGCTTGCCCAAATACACACAATGATCGTATTTGCTTCTCTTGTACCCTTGCCGCAACATAAACTCGTCAAATCGCTTGTACCATTGTCTAGAAGATTGTTTCAATCCGTACAACGATTTTTCAAGTTTGCACACCATATTTTCTTTTCCAGCAACTTTGAATCCTTCTGGCTGAGTCATGTAGATTTCCTCCTCCAAGTTTCCATGTAAAAACGCAGTTTTTACATCCATCTGAACTAGTTCCAAATCCAATTGTGCTACCAAAGCCAACATAATTCTAATGGAGGAATGTTTTACAACTGGAGAAAATACTTCATTGTAATCAATTCCCTCCTTTTGAGCATATCCTTTGGCCACCAATCTTGCTTTGTAGCGAACATCTACTTGGTTAGGAAATCCTTCCTTCTTTGCAAATACCCATTTGCACCCAATTGCTTTCTTTCCCTTCGGGAGATTGGCCAATCTCCATGTATGATTCTGATGAAGGGACTGTATTTCATCATTCATGGCAATCCTCCACTTATCTTCTTCTGAACTTTGGACAACATCTTTATAAGTGGTAGGAACATCATCAGCTACAATTGAGGTTGCACAAGCAACCGTCTCTATGAGACGAACAAGTTTCGTTATTGTTCTTTTTGGCCTGCTGGTTGCTATTGATTCAAGTTGTTGTTGAGGTTCCTGAGTTGGAATCTCCTCTACTGGCTCTTCTTCCAGAGGGTAATCTTCATTTGTTTCCTCCTCTGCTTCTTGTGTAGGAAAAATAAATTTTCCCTCAAACTCCACCTGCTTAGAAGCACCTTCATTTTGTTTGGTATCTTCTGTTACCTTATTTACCATAGCAGATTCATCAAAGGTAACATCCCTGCTGAATATTACTTTCTTTGTCATAGGACACCATAAGCGATATCCTTTGACTCCAGAAGTAATTCCCATAAAAATAGCCTTCTTTGCCCTTGGATCCAATTTTGACTCCGTCACATGATAATATGCAGTTGAGCCAAACACGTGCAAAGAGTTATAATCTACAGCAGGTTTTCCATACCATTTTTCAAATGGTGTCTTGCCATCAATAGCAGCAGATGGTAGACGATTAATTAGGTGGCATGCATATGTAATTGCCTCAGCCCAAAATTCTTTGCCCAAGCCAGCATTGGACAACATACACCGTACCTTCTCCAGCAAGGTCCGGTTCATACGTTCTGCCACTCCATTCTGTTGTGGTGTATGTCTAACAGTGAAGTGTCGGACGATGCCATCATTTTCACAGACCTTATTGAAATGATCATTTTTGTATTCACCTCCATTGTCTGTGCGAATACACTTGATCCTCCTGCCTGTTTGATTCTCCACCATCGTCTTCCATTTGAGAAAAATTCCCAGCACTTCATCTTTGTTTTTCATTGTATACACCCACACTCTTCGAGAAAAATCATCAACAAAGGTTACAAAATAGTGCTTCCCACCCAATGAAGGTGTTTTGGAAGGACCCCAAACATCAGAGTGTACATAATCCAAAATGCCTTTAGTATTATGGATCGCTGTACCAAATTTAACCCTTGTCTGTTTCCCTTTAACACAATGCTCACAAAACTCCAAGTTGCAAGCCTTTACTCCTTTTAACAATCCTTGATCTGATAGAGTTTTCAAGGATTTTCCTCCAGCATGTCCCAAGCGCATGTGCCATAGCTTGGTTGCTTCTGCCTCTTTGTCGTCACTGGATGTCACTGTCGCTGTCCCAATAACTGTACTGCCACGATAGCGGTACATATTATTATTCTTCCGATTAGCCTTCATTACCACTAGTG
This sequence comes from Nicotiana sylvestris, assembly GCF_000393655.2. Classification (NCBI taxonomy): domain Eukaryota; kingdom Viridiplantae; phylum Streptophyta; class Magnoliopsida; order Solanales; family Solanaceae; genus Nicotiana; species Nicotiana sylvestris. Next base: position 163,729,416 of record NC_091068.1, read on the forward strand.
CACCAGAGCATACTCTCATCACTCCATTTTCTGCAATGATTTTGAACCCTTTTGATTCTAGGGCTCCCACAGAGATGAGATTCTTCTTCAAATCCGGTACATATCGAACATCTGTTAATGTTCTGATCATTCCATCATGGTTCCTTAATCGTATTGAACCAATGCCATATGAGGTAAGAGGGCTGTTATCCGCTGTGTGGACGACTCCATATTCTCCTTCTTGAAATTCCACGAACCAGTCCCTGTTGGGACACATATGATAGCTACAAGCCGAGTCCATCAACCATATGTCTGATGATGTTGATGACTCTGTTGTAACTAATGAGAAGTCTGAATCATCACAATCAGCTACATTTGAATCCATAATGGCCTTTCCATTGTTATGTTTGGCCTTATTCTTCAACTTCGGACAGTCTTTCTTCCAGTGCCCTTTTTCTCGACAAAAGGCACATTCATCTTTGCTGGGTCTGGATCTTGACTTGGATCTTCCCTTCTTTGTCCTCGTTTGATTTTGAGGACGACCCCTCACAAATAGTGCTTCTCCTTCTCCGCCCTTCTGTTTTTCTCGCTTTCTTTGTTCATAGCTGTACAAAGCCGAACAAACTTCTCTGAGAGAAACTTCGTCATTTCCATGGAGTAGAGTAGTTTCAAGGTGCTCGTACTCATCAGGAAGTGACGCCAACAACATCAAGGCCAAGTCACCATCATCATAAGTTGTATCCATATTTTGCAAATCTGTGACCAACTTATTGAAACTGGTGATATGTTCATTCATCGTGGTACCAAGAACATAGGTGAAGTGAAACAGTCTCTTCTTCATGTACAATTTATTTTGACTGTTTTTCTTCAAAAATTTATCCTCCAGTGCTTTCCATAATCTACTTGCAGAAGTTTCCTTTGTGTATGGATATTTCTGCTCTCTAGCAAGGTAGGATCGAATGGTACCGCAAGCAACACGATTGATAATTCTCCAATCTTCTTCTCCAATAGCATCTGGTCTCTTTTCTTCAATAGCAAGATCTAGCCCTTGTTGAAAAAGGACATCTAGAACCTCGCCTTGCCACATCCCAAAATGTCCGGACCCGTCAAATATTTCTACCGCAAATTTCGCATTTGACACAATTCTTGTCATAAGCGAAGATGCCAATGATGACGTATTGTTGACACTTGATGTAGATTCTTCTTGTTTATTGTCTCCCATATTTGACACAAATATTATTTAATAGCTGACGACACAAATCAAGATTATTCCTTTCTGATGTAGAAGATCAGACTAAGCTGCAACCACAGAGCATACTCAGACAGAACCTTGACTCAGTTACCAAGATAAATCTTTTCTGATGTGGAAGATCAGACTATGCTGCAACCACAGAGCATACTTAGACAGTACCTTGGCTCTGATACCAATTGTTGCGGAAGCCAAATGTATATAGTGTGAATAAGTCACAACTACTATACCAAAAATTATGACAGCCACCAAATAATAAGTGCTTTTCATTATTCTTGCTGTATCACTTTATTTGGATGAATATTTGAACACTCCTACAATATCAATTTTGCAACCATTCATGATTTTCATGGAGGTAGTGTAGAGGAATCACGTGAGAGGAGGAAACTTTAGAGAGTTGCTAGAATAATAACTGGGCCGTGAGTTTTAATAATCGAAAATTTGAATTTGGGCAAAAAATAATAAAGGAATTTTTACCTTCCTATACCATATATGAAACCTTATTACCCTCAATGTTTAAGGTTTGTGTTTATTACATTTTAGCATACCAAATTATCATTTATATACCATAATTAATTTAGAGGTATAATTAATTGGCAGTTTCTTACTCCTTAATTAAAGGTGTCCATATATCCTACGTTTCTCTCTCCCCTTAATTACTAAGATCTGACCAACCCGTTTTCCCCCTCCCATTTCTTTCTCTTCTCCGTTTCTATTTCTCATTTCTTTCTTATTCTACTCAGTTTTGCTTTTTCATCCATTTTTATAAACATTAAAAAAGGATACTAAATAAGTTGTTGGCTGGGTGATGAATCTCATCTTACCTAGTAATTCATGTAATAATTGCTAAAATTGTAGTAGCTAAATGAAGCTATTTTGCCAGCATAAGTTGAGGGAAGCTGTGTTGATTTGATAGCTGTACACAGTACATTTGTGGGTGGTTCTTCAATTACCGGAAAAAAATATCGAAGAGTACATGGTCAGCACCACCGTCGCTGCTCCTTTTTACCATCGTTATTGGAGATTTCAGAAGGTGTGTTGCTTGTGGTAGACTTGTAGGTAGTCGTCCGATTGTCAGAAAAGTTGCCGGAGTCGGAAAAGTTCAATGTACCAATCCAATAAACGGTGACGATTTTTGTAGATGAAGAGCAAATTTTGTTGTCATTATTTTTTTCCACATAAGATTGTAGTTTAATTGTAGTATAAATGTAGTAATTTTGTAGAAATTGTAGATAAATTGTAGAAAAATTAAAAAAATTGTAGATAAATTGTAGACTGTTTTTTAAAGAAGATTTTGTAGAAGCTTTAGTTGTTTTGGATTTGTGAAAACAGAAAACAATGCATCTACAATCTGAATATAAATAATCTACAATTTATCTACAAGATATCTACAAACTGGATACATTGAATTTTAATATCCCAATTCCCATTTCAATTGTAGCATAATTGGCATTTTCGACATAATTGTAGAAGATTTGTAGAAGTTTTAGTCTTCCCAATCTATAATTTATCTACAATTCTACAATTTATCTACAATTTATAGAAATATGTCTTCTTCTTCTTCTTCGACGAGTTTCAATCTGAAATTCAGTCAAAACCAAGTCTAATCTTCACCAAAACCCCTCAAAATTGAGATATAAACTCCTAAACATATTTCGAATTATTTACAACAACACCCAATCCAAACAAATAATGATTTTTGAAAACCTAAATTTGAATTCAAAGCTTTCAAGCTTTTTAATGGCTATCAATGGTGGAAAATATATGGAAGAACAAATTTTTTCAACTTTGAGTTGTTGAAACTTGAAAATTTGAATTGTTCGTTCTTTTTTTTTCTCGAGAATTTGAATTGTAGTTCTAGAGAAAAATACGCAGATGAAAAATCTCCTTTCCCTTTTTAAAAATTGAATTTAATGTAGAATCAATTAACACCAAGATTCTCTCCTTAATTTTAGCGCGTTTTTAGGGAATATTCTGCCCTTTTAATGCCTAATAGTCGAATGGTATATAAATTGTAGTTAAAGTGTGGACTGGGCGGGTAATTAACAAACTATGCAATTTAGGGTAATAAGGTTTCATATATGGTATAGTTAGAAAAAAATCCCCAAAATAAATCCTCCTAGGCCCATTTCCACATTAATAGACCGCTTGCTCAAGTCAGTGAGGGCTATAGCTGGCTCACTTCATTGTGAACACAAAACTGGCTTACTTCAATTGATAAACAATTGCCAATCCTCTCCATTTCTTGGCCCATTAGCTAATTGATTAAGTCACATCTTTTCTCTACGATAATAATTCATAGCCTCACAATAATCTTAAAGATTAGGAAAATAATTAAATGCGCTAGTTGCTTTAGGCGCGATTAATAATAATCATTGCGGCTATGGGTACGGTTCCCATGGCATAGTCATGATACATGATTTCCAAATTCGGGGGTACATTTCATGTAACCCGATCGTAACAACTTCGAATAATAAAACTCTTTAAAATAAATTGAGGTATGCCATACGCAAACAAAATCCATAACTTATAGCCCTCGCATAAATAAAAATATTAGTATAGAAAATGCCTTGAACTTTCGTAGTTTGCTTTAGGCGCGTTTAAATAAATTATTGTGACTATGGGTACGGTTCCCGTGACATAGTTATGATACATAATCCCCAAAATCGAGTGTGCATTTCATGTGACCCGATTATAACAACTTTGAACAATAATAAAATAACCATGTCACGAACCGCGAGTGCATTTCATGTAGCGTGGTTTGCGGTGTGTTCCAAAATGGCCAGTGTACAACAATCGTAACTTGTCAAAAAATAATTCCATAAGTTCTAAAAAGCGGTTAAAATAATTAAAAGCGGCTAGAAAGCTAAAAATGCACAATAGGTTTAAAACTTGTAATTAATCAGATAATTAGGCCAATTTTAATAGTTTAAGCGACCGTGCTAGAACCACGGAACCCGGGAATGCCTAACACCTTCTCCCGGGTTAACAGAATTTCTTATCTAGAATTTCTGGTTCGCAGACTTTTAAATAAAGTCAAATTTCCTCGATTTGGGATTTTAAAATAAACCGGTGACTTGGGACACTAAATAAAATATTCCAAGTGGCGACTCTGATAAATTAAAATAATCCCATTTCGAATAATGTCACTTTAATTATAAAAACTCCCTTATATACACCCTCGGATGGCAAAAAGGAGGTGTGACAGTGAAAAACTTCAACCTCGAATTAAACAAGAGAACTTCCTGACCCGGCTCAAACTCTCGAAGTTGGATGTGCTTTCCATGCCACATCTTAGTCTTTTCTTTATATAATTTGGCATTTTCATATGCGTGCAATCGAAACTCATCTAGCTCGTTGAGTTGCAGCAACCTCTTCTCACCAGCTAAGTCCATATCTATATTCAGCTTTTTAATTGCCTAATAGGCTTTGTGTTCAAGCTCGACGAGCAAGTGACACGCCTTTCCATAAACTAATTTATATGGAGAAGTGCCTATGGGAGTCTTGTATGCAGTTTGATATGCCCATAATGCATCGTCTAGCTTCCCGGCCCAGTCCTTTCTATTTCCACTTACTGTTTTCTCTAGAATCTTCTTTACCTCTCTGTTTGAAACTTCCACTTGACCACTCGTTAAGGGGTGATAAGCAGTGGAAATATTGTGCTTAACTCCGTACTTTGCAAGAACATTATTCAACAATTTGTTGCAGAAGTGAGTTTCTCTGTCACTTATCAACACTCTTGGAGTTCCAAAGCATGGGAAGATGTGCTTCTTTACAAAGTTTACCACAACCTTTGCAGCATTAGTGGGAAGAGCAATGGCCTCCACCCACTTAGAAACATAGTCGACCGCCACCAAGATGTACCTGTGACCATTAGAGTATGGGAACGGTCCCATGAAATCAATCCCCCAAACATCAAAAAGCTCCACTACCAGAATATTTTGCAGAGGCATCTCGTGCTTCTTCGTGATTGTTCCGGTTCTTTGGCATTTGTCACACTTTTTAACAAAGGCATGTGCATCCTTAAATAATTTTGGCCAATAAAAATCTGACTATAGAACCTTCTGGGTGGTTCTATCCCCACCGTGATGTCCTCCGTATGGTGAAGCGTGATAGTCATGTAGTATTGCATTCATCTCTTCCTCAGGAACACATCTTCGCACCAATTGATCTGCGCATAGCCTGTATAAGAATGGCTCATCCCACATGTATAGCCTCACATCACGTAGGAACCTTCTTCTATTATCGGGTGTCAATTCTGGTGGTGTCACCCCACTTGCAATAAAATTCACATAATCTGCATACCACGGGGCTTTGCTTGAGGTAATTGCCAATAATTGCTCATCAGGAAATGTTTCTTTGATTGACCCTCCTTTAGCTACATGGCTCCAATTTTCTAATCTGGAGAAGTGATCAGCCACTTGATTCTCTGTCCCTTTTCAATCTTGGATCTCTAACTCAAACTCTTGCAAGAGGAGCACCCAACGAATCAGCCTCGATTTGGCGTCTTTTTTCTCAAACAAGTATTTGATAGCTGAATGAACTATGCAGACGATGACTTTGGTCCTCACTAGATAGGATCTGAATTTGTCAAACGCCCACACCACTGCAAGCTACTCTTTTTCAGTAATTGTGTAGTTCATCTGGGCTGGATTCAGAGTTTTGCTCTCATAGTAGATGGAGTGAAAGATTTTATTTCTCCTTTCCCAAAACAGCTCCAATAGTTGTCACTCGCATCGCACATCAACTCAAATGGCTACTCCCAATCCGGAGCAATGATAATTGTTGCAGTCACTAACCTTCCCTTCAGCTCCTTAAATGCTTTCAGACAGACATCATCAAATTTGAAGGAGACATATTTCTCAAGCAGCATGTACAAGGGAGAAGAAATTTTCGGAAAATTCTTTAATAAAACGACGATAAAAACTTGCATGGCCCAAGAAACTACGAATGCCCTTGACTGATGTCGGTGGGGGAAATTTTTCAATCGCCCCCACCTTCACTTTGTTCACCTGCAAACCGCTTTTGGACACTTTGTGCCCCAGGACTATACCTTCACGTATCATGAAATGGCACATTTCCCAGTTTAGTACCAAGTTCGTCTCTTCAAACCTAGCAAGCACTTTATCAAGATTCATCAAGCAATTATCAAAGGAACATCCAAACACATAAAAATCATCCATGAACACTTCCACAAATCTTTCAACCATGTCAGTAAAAATAGCCATCATGCACCTTTGAAAAGTCGCAGGTGCATTACAGAGACCAAAGGGCATTCTTTTGAATGCATACGTGCCATAAGGACACGTAAATGTGGTTTTCTCTTGATCCTCTAGGGCTATATCAATCTGATTATACTCCGAATAACCATCTAAGAAATAGTAGTATTCCTGGCCAGCTAATCGATCAAGCATTTGGTCAATAAAGGGGAGGGCAAAATGGTCCTTGCGGGTGACATTGCTCAATTTTCTATAATCTATGCAAATTCTCCACCCAGTGACAGTTCTTGTGGGAATCAAGTCATTATTTTCATTAACAACTACAGTCATCCCTCCTTTCTTAGGTACACATTAGACGGGGCTTACCCATTTGCTATAAGAGATTGGAAATACAATACCTGCATCAAGCCACTTAATCACTTCTTTTCTTACCACCTCTTTCATGATTTGATTTAGTCATCGTTGTTGCTCTACACTTGACTTGTGTCCGTCCTCCATGAGGATTTTATGCCTCCAGAAAGCTGGACTAATGCCTCGAATATCAGACGTCGTCCACCCAATTGCTCGCTCGTGCTCACGTAGCACTCTCAACAGCTTTTCTTCCTGCAATTTAGACAAGTCAGAAGAAACAATAACAGGTAAAGTGTCAGAACTGCCCAAATAAGAATATTGAAGGTGAGGAGGCACGGGTTTGAGCTCCAATTTTGGATCTTCCTCAATTGACGGCTTTGGAGGAGGTCCACTTGACCTATTTAGGGGCTCAAAGGGGTGTATCCCTTGCATGTAAGCACAAGATGCATCTAGGATATGCATCATCTCCTCAAACCTCCTTATCAATCTCCAAGTTATCGAACAACATAAGTGCTTTCTCTAGAGAATCGTCTAGATATACACTCGTGTCAAGAAATTGCTTGTCCACCTCCATAACAGATATCATCGAGAGCTCCTCATAGTGGATGGGAAGTTGAATTGTTTTGTAGACATTAAATACTGCTTCCTCGTCATCCACTCTCAAAATCATTTTTCCCTCTCTCACTTTAGTAATTGCATCACCAGTAGCCAAGAGAGGTCGCCCCAATATGATTGGAACCAGTTCGTCAGCCTCATAATCTAGTATAATGAAGTTCGCAGGAATATGAACTTCCCAATTTGCAGCAATACATCTTCAATCACTCCCTCAGGGTGTGCTATGGACCTATCAACCAGCTGCAACATCACAGTAGTTGGTCTTGGAGATCCCAAACCCAATTGCTTGAACAAGGATAAGAGCATCAGATTTATGCTTGCCCCCAAATCGCAAAGAGCACGACCCACATCAATATTACCAATTCACACAGGGATGGTGAAGCTGCCAGGATCCTTAAGCTTTTGAGGGAGCTTGTTTTGGACCCTTGAAGTGCACTCCTCAGTAAATGCAACTGTCTCAAATTTAGTCAATCTTCTCTTATGAGTCACTATATCTTTTATGTACTTAGCATACTTTGGAATTTCACGAAGTACATCCACCAGTGGAATATTTAATTGAACCTGGCTCAACATAGAGAGAAATTTGCTGAATATGCGATCATCATTCTTTTTCTGCAATCTCTGGGGGAAAGGTGGTGGTGGCCTTGCAGCCTCCACTGGCTCTGAATTGCATCCTTTTTCTTTGATTTATGTGTCGCCTTAGGAATCAACTCCCCCTCAGGTATATGCTTATCTTTTATCTTCTTTGGCACTTCCTCTAGTTCCCTCCCGTTTCTGAGTGTAACTTCATTAACTTGAGGGTTCTTCTCTGTATCACTGGGGAGAATGCCTGTGGGTCTAGTATTTTGATTTGTTGCTAACGGCCCCATTTGCCTCTCAAGATTTCTGAAATTGGTCCTGAGCTTTTGATTGTCAAGCAACAACTTCTTTAGCAAATCATTTGTACTCTTTTCCATTTGTTGGGGTGGCTTCTGAGGTTGATTGAAATTTCCTTGGGGTCTATAATGATTTTGATTCGGCTGATTTCCACCCCATGAGAAGTTGTGATGATTCTTCCAATTTGGATTGTTAGTGTTCCCATATTGTGCATGCTGATTCATTGAACCTCTGCTCTGTTACCCCACATAGTATATGGATTCAGGATTCGTGGGGCACATATCACTTATATGATTGTCGCCACATAGTTCATAGCAAATAGACATTTGTTGTACATGTTGCATTGGTTGTGTTTGTTGCATTGTCATTTTATTCATCTGATTTGCCAATTTTGCTATAACAGCTCTCATGGCTGAAAAGTCATCAAGCTCAATCAACCCGGCTGCTTTCTGTTTAATTGCCCTTCGTTAATCACCATCACCTTGCCAATTATGATCATTAGCAATGAAGTTATTTAGCAAGAGTTGGATTTCACTGTACGGTCTAGCCATGCAACTACCCCCACAAGCTGAATCAAGATTCATCTTTGATGTATCATCTAGCCCATCAACAAAAGTGTGACCCAATATCTCATCAGTCTGACAATGATGTGGGCAGTCCCTGAGTAGCTTCTTATATCTTTCCCACGCTTGACGAAATGTCTCACCATCCCGTTGTTCGAACCCAAGAATCTGACTCCTCAATGACTTTGTCTTCTTAGTGGGGAAAAACTTGATTAAGAATTTCCTTGCTAGATCATCCTAAGTGCGGATTGAGTTCGCGGGTTCCTTTTGCAACCATTCCTTATCTTCCCCGAGTAGTGAAAAAGGGAAAAGTGTCAGCCTGACATAGTCCTTGGAAACGTTCGGATAATTGTAAGTGTCCGTAATTTCCAAGAAATTCTGAATGTGCCTTTGCAAGTCTTCATGAGATAAACCCACATATTGCCATGTTGACTGAATCAACTGCACCATATACTGTTTGAGTTCAAAATGCCCTGTGATATCAGGCTTCACAATAGCGTAAGTCATATTAGCAAGACTGGTCCTTGCGGCTTCAATCACCGCACGCTCTTCGTTACCTGCCATCTCTATTCGCTTTGGTTGAACTACGATGTCCAACTCTCCTTCTATTCTAGTATTAGCTTCGACTTCCCTCCTCACTTTGTGAAGTGTTCGTTCAATTTCAGGATCAAGAGGAAGGAGATTGTTTGCACTTCTACTCCTCCGCATTCAAGAGAAGAGCCTGTGTCAACAAAAACAAGGTAAACTGAAAATTAAAACTTGAATAAATAACTAATAAAAGATCAATTCAGTCAAGTAGCTAATTTCTAAGTCCCCAGCAACGGCGCCAAAAACTTGTTGCGACCAAAAACACTTACGCAAGTGCACGCGATCGTCAAGTAATAGAGTAGTGAGTAGAGTATCGTTCCCACGAAGACTTATGACTAACTTTTGACTGATTCAAACTCAATTAACTTATCGATTCAAGAGATTTATCACAAAATAGATAATTTAAGAATTTACACCTAAAAATATCAAGTAATGAAATAATGGAAAAATCAACCAAACAAATAGCAATTTCGAATAACAATCAGCAGGAGAGAATATTCCAGGGTCAGGGGTTAGCTAACAATTATGTTGCGTTCTTGGCTTAAAATAACTAATTGATTTATCTGGATTGTTGATTGACATGGTTGATATTACTCATAAGAATCTGTCAAGTCCTTACTCGCCTATTCACGTTAACTTAATGCCTATATGTCTATGGAATTAAGATTAACAATAATGCATTTATAATTCCTGTATTTCAATCAAGCAAGGCGATTAGGTATATGTTTATCCTAATTGCGAATCCATTCCCCGATGCCCGGGTTCAAGAACTTGTGTGAGCACGTGATTTTTGCTTCACGAAAATTACTCCAAAAGAAATAAAAAAAAATAAAACAAAATCCATTCGGGTACAATTTTTGAGAATTTGCGCGACATTTTGATAATTGTTCTGTCCGTAAATGTTCACCTTGCTATAGTTGAAAATACAAAAATACGCGTGGCATGCATTTAGGAATTAATGGTACATTTAGGAATTAATTAACCATAATTTGTTTAAAAGAAATTCACGAAAATATGCTTGTGTGTTTCTGTGCATTTTTGTGATTTTAGTTTTAATTATAGGTATTAAATAATATATGTGTAATTTTGATTGTATAAATTATTTAGGATTTTTGTTTAAGTGTTGATAATTATAAGAAAAGAAAGAAAATGGTTGAAACAAAGGAAAATAGGGATTGGGCCACCCTAGGTGGACCCAAATTCAGGCCCAAAACAGCCCCCCCGGTCCAATTTGGTCAAGCTTCCTGACGCCTCAAACGGCGTCGTTTTGCTCCTTTTAATTAGAGCCGTTTGATTAAATCAATCCAACAACCAGGATCTCATCTTCCTTACCCATTCCCTGAACCCGACCCGCTGTTTGGATTCGGACCGACCCCTGGCTAAAACCAAACGACGTCGTATTTCTTTAGTTCCCTTAATCCTGGCCACTGATCTTAATTGATCCAACGGCCAGGACTAAACCACCCACCCCGTATATAAGACCCAATCCATTACCCCACGCCCCAAACCAAACCCCCCCTCGCCTACTGTTCATCCTCGTCCCCAGACCCCCCCTCTCAAACCCTAGCCGCCTTAGGATTTCCCCGACCTAAACCCGGCCACCCAGACTCCGATGGCTGCCAAAACAACACCAGTGAACCTACAAACCACCCTGAACACGAATCCTTGGTCACTTAACTTCGAATCATCTCCAGGGTTCTCGAATCTTCGATCAAAGATTCGAGCCAAAACCCTAAATCACCTAATGAGTCCCAAATTCACAGCAGCCACTCCCCTGACATCCCTCATACCCTAATCAATGCTGGTTTTGTTCGAATCTAGGTAGAACTCTTCGAACCACAAATCTGAGCTCAAGAACCCTAAAAATCGAATCCATAGGGGTCTGTCCAAACCAACAAAAGCTCGGGGTCAAATAGACTTTTACCGAGGTGTTCTCAGGTGAGAACACTTCGATTAAAGTCCATTCGACCCCAAAAATGGTCGATTCCAAGTTCGAGCCTGGGTCAGTTTTGATTTCAAATCCCCGAGGTAATTTTTGCCCTTTTCTTTTATTCTCTTGTGAATTCTATTTGTTTTTCATGATTAGTTTGGTTTGATTCTGATTTTTTATCAAACTCTGTGTTTCCTGAGGTGATGTTTAGTTTGTTTTGTGTTTTAATGATTACCTGCAGTCCATTATAGCTTGTATAGTCGTGTAAATAAGTGTCGTCAATTAATTTGTTTGAAATTAGAGGAAACATGACAGTAGCTCAGCAAAGTCTGTATGCCAACTTGTAATGAACCTGTTGAATATGTTCAGTTTTGTCTGTTGAACTAGGCTACTCATTCATTCAGTGACCTCCTGATCTTCATAGAAGCATGTTCATTAGTCATCACTGCTTCGAGCTTAGCTTGTATAGCCTGTTCATTAGACCTCCTGTTCCTAGTCTTTTGCATTGTTTGGCTGTGAGTTGGTCAGGATTGGCTCCCAATATGACCAACTCTTGCCATTTTGATTAGCACCTTTGTTTGATTTTGTTGAATCATTGTTTGAACTTAGGCAGAGAGTTGGGTATAGCTGTAGAAATCTAGCTGACCCACCTAAAACCAGTATCAAGTTTAAGTTGATTAGTTAGTAATCAGGGTTAAGCTGATTAGCTAATAGTCAGTAATTATTAGCTAAATTCAGAGGGGGTTTATATACTGACTGTTAAGAGTTAGGGTAATACAGTAATATGCAAGGGTTAAGGGTAATTTTGGCATTTGACAGAGTTTAATCAGGGATTAACTTAAGAACATGTCAAGTGGTATTTAAAATACTATTAATCTAATGGCAATGGGGAACAAGACACAAGGGCATGGGTTTATTTGAATATTATAACCCCTCCCATGACTCTTGAGTAAAACAAATAGGACAGGCATGGGGGACAGCATAGTAGGGATCAATAAAAGACACTTAGGCATGGGAAACTAAGGGGTATGGGCAGGAAAAGGCTGAAGGAATCAAGGCAGCGTGGGGGCCTGCCATTTCTGCCTATAAATAGGCTCATTAAAAACAAGAAAGGGGCTGGTCTTCCAACTTTGAGAGGTCAATTTAGTTTTGAGAAGCATAGGCTGGTTTTTCTAATCCTAAGAGACCAGAGAGAGATTGAAAGAAGAAAAATCTGCTTTACTTTTACTGTTGGAATCAGTATTCACCTCTATTACTGTTGCATTGAGAGTTGTGGAAATTTGCTGAAAGTCTGTTGGTCCATATTCTATTGCAAACTCAAGTTTTGGTCATATTGTGGTGGTTTATATTGCTGTTGGGCATTTGGGTTGTATTCTGGGATTTTCTGGTGCATTTGGTATTGCTGCGTGGCATTTTCTGAAGCTACTGTTGGGTTTTAACCTACTGTTGGGCTATTTTTGTTACTGCTATGTTATTGCTGTCCGTTTGCTTGTTGCTGTTGTTATTACTGCCTTACTGCTGCCCAGATGCTGTTGCTGATCTTCTTCCTCTTCTAGTTCTTGTTTCGAATCTCAGGTACACAACTGATACACTGTCAATGTAGGCTGAAAATTGAAACCTGAGTATAGAAATGAAGAATTGAAGTGCCTCTTTCGAATTTGCTTTAGTTGTATATTGAATGTTAAGCTATGTATGATAGTTCATGTATTCCATTAGAATCATGTCTGGGTTTGTTTGGATGTTGTTTCAATGGGTAATTGTCTGGGCATAACTTTCAATATAATTAGAGTTTGTTTGACTCAGCATTTGGTCTAAAAGGCAAGAAATCCGAAATGATGTAGATCTCATGTTGGTTTCAGTTTCAAGTTGAAAGTATGTCTCCATAGCTTTAGTATTGCAATAGTGAGTTGACAAAGTCATTAACGGTTTGCTTCGAGTGTCATATAATCAGATAGGAATATAGTATGAATTCATGTCCTTAAATTTATAGAATCCGTAGGCTTGACATACTTGTGGCGCGATTCAAGAAATGTAGAAAGGACAAGAACCTTAACCCAATAGGTTATTCAAGTTAACAAGCAAGTTAAGTAACTTTCGTAACCACTAGTAATTAAGGTTGGCTTAGCTTCAAGTAGTTGAAAACAATTAGTCCCAACGGTTCATTTCGGCTAACAATGTGGGTTCAAATTAGTTATAAGATACTTTGTCCCTTTTGAATGCGTATTGCCTGTCAATTCCGTATTTGGTTATAATTTCAGCTTCAGTAGTATCGGCTTGTAGAATGAGGCTTGAAACAACTTTCTTTCACGCAAAGTTTGATTGCAATTTTCTGGTTGCGTTTGCTTGAATCCGTGAAATAAATAACTGGTCTTTTCAAGCATTTAAATAAAGTAGGACCTTTTCTTCTTCCATTTAGAGACGGACGAAAAAATATAAAAAATAAATAAATAAATAAATATATATAGCTGCTTTAGGATATCCTTCTAAAATAAAAATGAGATAGCCTCGCCAAATAAAACGCACAGATTGCGGGGCCCTCACAAAAAAGGTATGTTTGAATTAGAATTCGGGACAAGCCGTTTAGCGAATTTTACGGCCTTCCCCAAAGGTAACAATACGCTAGTCGCTTTAGGTACGATTTTAATAATGTACCTCCCTAAACTCGAGTGCGCATTTATGTGACTCAAATCCAAATCTCAACGACGTTGAAATATGTCTTTAATCACGGGTGCATTGAGTGTGACGTGGTTCGAGATGCATTTCCAAGACGTTGCAAATTCTTTAAAAGAATGACGAATGAGATGAGCCTCGTTAAAAAAAAACACATAAATTGCGGAGCCCTCGTTAAATGTATATATTAAAGTACTTAGTTTTCGGGACAGGCCGTTTAGCAAATTTCACGGCCTTCCTAGAATAATAACACGATAGTCTCTTTAGGCGCGTGTTTAATAATTTACTCTCTTAAACTTGGGTGTGTATTTCATGCGACCCAAATCCAAATCCCAAAACATTGAATAAAAATGTGTTCTGGATTGCGGGTGCATTTCATGTGACGTAATCCAAAGACGTGTTTTAAACAATGTTCACATTCTTGTAAAAATAATAATAATAATTATGAAAGCGGTAAAAAGATAAAATTTGCACATAAAGTTCATATTTGTATAAAATCAGATAATCAAGTCGAATATAACAGTTGAGCGACCGTTCTAGAACCACGGAACTCGGGAATGCCTAACACCTTCTCCCGGGTTAACAAAATTCCTTATCCGGATTTCTGGTGCGCAGACTGTAATATGGAGTCATTCTTTTCCTCGATTCGGGATTAAATTGGTGACTTGGGACACCCTAAATCTCCCAAGTGGCGACTCTGAAATAAATAAATAAATCCCATTTCGATTGTCCTTTAATTGGAAAAACTCCCTTCACCCCTCGCGGGGGCGGAAAAAGGAGGTGTGACAGCTCTGGCGACTCTGCTGGGGAGCAGATCCAGAACCACTGGTTCAGGGTTAGAAATTCGAGCTTAGATAAATTGTTATATTTGGTTTTATCTGATTCTGTTACATGATATATGCCTAATGTGCTAAATGATGCTTTTACCGCTTTGATATTATCTGAACTGTATATAAATTGTGCCGAAACCCTTCTCTTCTTACCTCCGGGGAGAAGCTCGCTGGTCGAGACTCCCTATTCTGTTAGTGTCATACCCAAGTAGAAAAAGGCTCGGATAAGTTACAAATCCAGACGACCCCGCGGGTCCCCAGTACGTAGCCCCCTCCTCGACTCGAGTTGTCCGCTCGGGTAAGCCAGGTCTAGAACAAAGCCCAGTTTGCAACTTAGTAAAACATAACTTCATGCGGGATCCCTAGTAGGAAAACGCTTATTTGCATCACGTTACATCTGACTTAGGGGGCTCAACATAGGGGTTGAGCCCGTCTAGGAATAGCAACCTGGAACGAAAAGACCATCTTGTGGCATCTTGTCTGTAATCGCATTTAATTTGCTTCGAATTTGCATGTTGGCCGGTGGGTGATAAACGGAATTTTGAAAAAAAAATTTATTATTAAGAGTTTCTCATTTAAGAAAAACCAATGTCCAAATAATTTTGATTTTTGAGAAAGAGAATGAGATCCGTGATTTAGATAATTTTCTTACCCGAACTATGTCGGTTTGATTCTCACCGGATGTGGGATACGTAGGCAACCCTTATCGGGTCCAACTTCCCGTTTTTGCCAATAATGATATATAATAAAAAAAATATATATATGTATATATATATACACATGTATATATATACATATATCGGGTGAGGCCATTTTGCGGGAATAGCCGAATGTTCCCGAAAGGGACGCCGGAAGGCTGTCTTTGCGCAAACGGTCGCCTTTGGCTATTTTTCTTACCTTTTGGCCGGTTAAAGTCCCACGTCCTTAAAATCTTCACCCCTGAAGAGCTGAAAGGCCGTATTGGGAAAGTCAGTTTTGCTTTTCTCAAAATTAAGGAAAAACGGAAAAATGGTTTTGGAGTCAAAATAAAGATTTTTTGCTTTCGTCTAAAATCACCTTAATAAATGTGCAGAATGAGCACGAGTAAGAGTTCATCTGAGGCCATTATAAACAGAGTTCCTTTGGGCTTACGCATGTGGTAGAACGACTTGGAAGAATCAGGGTGAGATACAGTCAAAATATACTTAGGAAATTTGGTTGGATTGCTGGACATCGATCCGCGAGAGGACATTATAAGGGCTTTAATTTCATTTTGGGACTCGGCACACAATGTATTTCATTTCTTGGACTTTGAGCTCACCCCGACGCTGGAGGAGCTGGCAGGGTACATCGGATATCCTAAAATCCCTATGAGAGAACAATATCTCATTGCACCAAGGACCGTGACCATACACAGGTTCCTAGACACCGTAAAGATCCGCAGAACGGTACACAACCCAGAGTTGTCAAAAGGGTTTTGTAGTTTGGCATTTCTGTACGACAGGTACGGTCATCTTAGAGGGTTTAACAATCCCGAGAGTAAGATCTGCAGTGGGGAAAGCCGGCTGAAATGGGAGAGGCATAGGTGTATTGCTTTTATGATAGCCTTTTTGGGTTTTCTGGTGTTCCCTAGAAAGGATGGGAAAATTAACATACAAATCGCTGGGGTCATCAGCACTTTGCTCAAGCAAGACAACATCACTCTGGCACCAATGATAATAGCAGACATTTTCCGCGCACTCACTGTTTGCAAAACCGGAGGAGGTTTCTTTGAGGGATGTAATATACTGCTGCAAATGTGGATGATAGAGCATCTATGTCATCTCCCTCTGTTTCTGAAATATGGGTCATCACAAAAGACTTGTATAGAAGAGTTTCCCACCAGGGTCGACGGGTTCAGCTTGCCAGAAGGGGTCGCCGAATGGGTCACGCTGCTGCGCTCTGTTTCAGCAAACCAAATAGAATGGGCATTTGGGTGGCTACCCATAGATGAAATCATACACATGTCAGCCTCCGAATCTCATTTGTTGTTGATGGGTCTCCAAAGTATCCAGCCCTACGCACCATACAGAGTGTTGAGACAGTTGGGGCGATACCAAATAGTCCCAAAAGAAGAGGATCTCAGCGGCCAGGTAGTTGAAATCGGGCCTGGTGGGCAGTTCCCTGAAGCAGTCGTTTGGAGAATCTGGAATGAATGTCAAACCCTGAAAGTAGATACTCGTGTACAAGACCGGGCCAAAGGCGAAGTGTCGCCAAAATACCTCACATGGTATAGAAGAGAGCTTGAGCACCAGAGACCAGCTAAGAGAGCTCACGTCCAAGACTGTGTAGAATCATCGCAAGCACAATGGGGTTGGCTAGCAAAAGAGAAGGAATATCGGGTCGAGATTGGCAAGTTAAAACAGCAAATTGAGGGGCTAAAATACCAAAGCAGCTTGCAAATTGATGCTGATACAGGAGAGAAAAGCAAGTTGATTCAAGAGAATAAGGCCCTGAGAGCCCGTATCCACCAAGACAAAAAGAATGCCGGTGACCAACAGAAAAGTCGGTCCAATGAAAGGTTGATAGCAGAGTTGAGGAGTCAGGTCAGCAAAAGCCGAGAGGATTTGGAGAGATCCGAGGCTTGTGTATCAAGAATGCAGGTCAGGTGGGCAAAGGTTACAGCAGCGCGGAGAGAGCACCTATGGCAAGTAAAAAGGGACTATGAAATGAGTGTTACAACATTGACAGAAATAAACTCCATTCTCAATAATCGGGTCCTTAGACAAGCCCGGGATGCTAGAACAGATAGAGAACGCTGCTATGAGTCAATAGCCCGAATGGAAGAACAAATGGAGAGGTTCCAAGATCAGCTCATTGACAATACTCGAATATTGGGACTAAAGAATCAACGGATAGAACAGCTGTGCATAGAGAGGGATAGAATCAGGGGTAGGATCAATGAGATAGGGAGCTACATCACCACGAAGTGCCTAACATGTGAAGAGATGCCCCGTGATATCCTTTTTGCCTCAGTCATGGGTTATGTCCACCGGATCATGGAGGAACTAAAAAGCTTGCAAAGAGGCCTGGCACCAAAGTCTGCGGAAAGGCCGAACGATACCTCGCGGGCCCCTAAGTTGGAATTTTAATCCCTTGACTAGAGTTTTTGTTTAATTGGCTTTGTTGTCTTCCCATATGTTGTTTTCTTTTTCTTTTCATCGAGTCAGGTTAAGAACTTTGGAATCTGTACTATTGCTGTCCTTGGTTTGAGATAAGTAATTTGTAATAGCAAATTTTGATGATGAATTAAATGATTCCAAAAGAATTTTTGTGTGTCTTTACTTTGTGGCAGAACTACGCCCGGTCTGATTCACGCAGGGACGTGATACGTAGGCAATCCACATAAGATTCGACCGCCATTAAAAAGAAAGGAAAAGAAGAAAAAGAAGGAGGAAAAATATAAAATAAAAATAAAATACAGGGGCTCCCAAAGTACTTTAAAGGGGCAAATAAGAAAGCCGGGATGACGGATGCGTTTGAAGCAAAGCATGTTAGAAATGGTTTACTGCCTAGGAGCATTGCATCCCCAATGTGCTATTATCAAATCTGTTAAACTCTAACGCTAACAAGTTTGTTGTTTTCCACAAATCTCAGACAGTTAGTTTGTTAAAGCGTACTGGCACCGTACCATTATCAAAAAAGATCAAAAGGGCCCATACCAGAAAGCATGACTGGTTCAGACAACGGTGTTAAGTCGGAAAAGACGGCAAATCAGATGCTAAAGGAAGCCATGGAAAAAATGGAAAAGATGAGGCTAGAAATGAATGAAATGCAGATAGCCTTAGCTAGAGCCCAAAAGGGGCAAGAAATACCTGTTACTCCTACTCTCCAACCAGGACACACGTCAGAATATCCCTTTCCCGGTCCTTCAACGAGTTTCCCGAGCCATCACTACTATCAGGGAAGAGAGGCCTATGATTCCCAAGCTCCACCACCCAGTCAAAACCCTCTTCTACCAAATGTTCCCGTCTTTGGGGCGCCTCTCCCAGCCCCATTGCACAGATCATCCAGTGAGCCGATGTTTCAGGCTCACGACACACAATATTACCCCTCTGAACTCACATTCAAAGCACCCAAGCCACATGCCTATAATCCCTATTTTGAGGTACCGGCAGAGATTGAAAAGCCGGTTAAGGCCCTGGAACAAGATGAGGTAATGAGGAAGTTCAAAAGCCTGGAGCAATCCTTCAGGAACCTGCACGGATTGGACAACCAGGTCAGCGTGGCCTACAAGGATCTATGACCTTTCCCGGACGTCCAACTCCCGGCTGGGTTCAAGATGCCTAAGCTTGATTTATATGAAGGGCACGGTGATCCCATGGCACATTTGCGGGGCTTTTGTAGCAAAATGAGGGGAGCAGGGGGAAAAAATGAGCTACTGATAGCTTACTTTGGCCAGAGTTTGAGTGGGTCGGCATTGGAGTGGTATACAAGACAAGATCCAAGCAGGTGGTACACCTGGGATGACTTGGCACAGGCTTTCGCAGGACACTTCCAATACAACCTTGAGATAGTCCCAGACTGTCTCACATTGCTAAAGCTTGAGAAGAAACCCGGAGAGAGCTTCAGGGAATTTGGGTTCCGATGGAGAGAACAAGCAGCCAGAGTTGATCCTCCAATGAGAGAGAGAGAAATGGTAGATTACTTTCTACAAACTCTAGAGCCGACTTACTTCGGTCACTTGGTGACGTTAGTTGGCAAATCCTTCAATGAAGTGGTGAAAATGGGAGGTATTATAGAAGAGGGACTTAAGTCCAATAAGATCCTGAGTTACTCGGCGATTAAGGCGACGACTCAGGCCATTCAGAGCGGCACGGGAGGTGCGCTCGGAAAGAAAAGGAGAGAGGAGGTCACGACAATAGAGGCGGGCGTCCAGATCTAAAGGTCCTTCCCCTCATTACCAACCCATACCCCATCGTCTAAACCTACCCACACAATCCATACAACCCTCCACAACCCTACTACCCACAACAAGAGCAACATTTTTCCGTCCATCACACCCAAACTTACACCCAGCCTCCGACTCGTCCGCAATGGCATGTACCGGCTCCCCAACATACATATCCACCTCCACAAAACACACATTCACCTTTACAAAACACATATCCGCCACCGAGGACCTACAGGAATCCTTCAGGACCGAGCTTCCGCGGAAATTCAGGCTTTCAGGAACGAAAGGATGCAGAAGCCAAGAACATTCACTCCGTTGGGAGAAACCTATACTACTCTGTTTCACAAGTTGAAGCAGATAGGCCTACTAAGTCCTGTTGAAACCAAATTGCCAAAACCCCTCCCCGGAAATCTGAACCATTCAGTGAGCTGCAAATATTGTTCGGGTGCTCCCGGGCATGATACTGAGAAATGTTGGAAGTTGAAGACTGCCATACAAGATCTTATTCACACAAATAGGATCGAGGTTCAGGCAACAGGGGCCCAACATCAATGAAAATTCGTTACCGGTGCACCATGAAGCTCACATGATCGAATTAGTGCACGAGGGAGGGAAACCAAAAACACCCTCACAAACGATAATGATGATTCGTGCCAGTACTAATGAAGAGTCGACCAGTAGAAAGGCAGTGGTACATTCGGGAGAGGTATATGACAAGCCCTTTGTGATAGCAGGGAAAGGGTCATCTATTACTACGAAGAGGCCAGAGTCAGTCAGAGTAGTGTTGCAGGGAGTAGCAAACAAACCAAGGTTGGTAGTAAAAGGGGTCCATGTGGGATCAGTTGTTATCAAGCCAGTCATACAATTGCCGATGACAAGTGAGAAGGCTGTGCCGTGGAACTACAGTCAAGTGACGGTGACGCATAAGGGGAAGGAGGTTGTGGAAGACGTATGCGAAGCACAAGGGTTAACTCGATCGGGAAGGTGTTTTGCTCCCGCAGAGTTAAGAAGGGTCAATCCTGAAACAATAAAGAAACCTGTAACAGAGGAAGAAGCAGAGGAATTTTTGAAGAAGATGAAGGCACATGATTACTCAATTATAGAGCAATTGAGAAAGACCCCAGCCCAGATTTCGTTGCTATCCTTGTTAATCCATTCAAACGATCACTGCCAGGCTTTAATGAAGATTCTGAACGAGGCCTATGTCCCGGACAAGCTCTCAGTAAACCATTTGGAGAAAGTAGCGCACAAGATCTTTGAAGTAAACCGAGTGACATTCTCTGACGATGAGTTACCAGTAGAGGGTACTGAACACAACACAGCACTCTATCTGACGGTAAAGTGAGAAGAATCGGTGGTCACTCGAGCATTAATTGATAACGGGTCAAGTGCCAATATCTGTCCTTTGGCCACTCTCAACAAACTAAAGGTTGCTGATGACAGGATACACCAGAACAGTGTCTGCATCCGAGGTTTTGATGGGGGCGGCATTAACACAGTAGGTGATATCGTACTGGAACTAACCATTGGCCCAGTCGAGTTCACCATGGAATTTCAAGTAATAGATGTGGCAGTGTCGTACAATCTTTTGTTGGGGCGACCATGGATCCATGCAGCTAAGGCAGTGCCTTCTACACTGCATCAAGTGGTCAAATTTGAATGGGATAGACAAGAGATTGTGGTACACGGGGATGACGGCACACACGCCTCCAGTGATACTATTGTGCCTTTCATAGAAACCGACGATGATAAGGGCCCATGGGTTTATCAGGTTTTTGATGCAGTCTCGATGGACAAAATTCCTGAGGGCGAGGGCCTTCCACTTCTCAGAATCATAGCCGCAACCGTCATGATAGCGTCAGAAATGTTGAATAGCGGTTTTGTACCAGGGAAAGGTCTGGGGGCTGATCTGCAGGGAATGATAAAGCCAGTTTCTTTTCCCAAGAACCTTGAAACTTTTGGGTTGGGATTCAAGCCCACCGCATCGTATGTGAAGCGAGCCCGCAAATTGAAGAAAAAAGTTTGGGTCCTTCCTAAACTAGTCCCACGCCTGTCCAGGTCATTTGTCAAAGCAGGGTGCAGAAAGTTGCCAGTCCCGGAAGTTCTTGGACCTCTGATGAGGCCAAACGGAGATTTGAATGAAAGCTTTGGAAGAGTGTTTACCGACGTCAACATGATAGAAGCTGGAGAGGGTTCCAATAAGGCAAACATACAGTTTGTGGGTCCCAAGGTCAAGGTCAACAATTGGATGGCTACTCCTCTTCCTACTTGGAGGGAGTCTTGGTAGTTGACTCTGATTTTCCTTTTCTGTTTTTGGATTATTCCAGGGTTGTAATCCAGATTTCTTTTTATTATGTCGAATACAGTGTGAAACCTTGTTATCCCGTAATTCAATAAAACGAAGAGTTTCTTCTTTATTTCTTATCTTCTTTTTTTATTTATTTTAATTTTGCTTCTTTCGTTTCTTTCTCTGAACAGTTCTTTTCATACTGATTCTAATGACATGGCATGCACAACAGATCTTCAACCTAGTCTAAAAGATCAATCTGATTCCGAGCTAAAAATACAAGAGGTCGATTATGATAATGAATCGGAAAACAATGAGGATGAAGCATTTGAGGAGATAAACAGGGAGTTGAGCCAGTTTGAAGAAAAATACAAACCCAACTTAAATGACACAGAAGCCATCAATTTAGGGGATGCCGGCGATATCAGAGAAACTAAAATAAGCATCCACATTGCACCAAATATCAGGGAGGAATTGATCAAAACACTTATTGAGTTCAAAGATATTTTTGCATGGTCGTATGATGACATGTCGGGGTTAAGCACAGATTTAGTGGTTCATAAATTGCCCACTAACCTGGCATGCCCCCCCGTCAAGCAAAAATTGAGGAAGTTCAAAATGGATATGAGCATGAAGATTAAAGAAGAAGTAACCAAGCAGCTACAAGCAAAGGTTATTCGTGTCACTCGATATCCTGATTGGTTGGCTAATGTGGTGCCGGTACCGAAGAAAGATGGAAAGATCAGGGTATGCGTCGACTACCGCAATCTGAACAGGGCAAGCCCTAAAGACAATTTCCCTTTACCGAACATCCATATCTTGATCGACAATTGTGCCAGGCGTGAGATCAGATCTTTTGTGGATTGCTATGCTGGGTATCATCAGATTCTGATGGATGAGGAAGATGCGGAAAAGACAGCCTTCATTATGCCGTGGGGAACTTATTGCTACCGAGTAATGCCATTTGGTTTGAAGAATGCTGGGGCAACATACATGAGAGCAATGACCACTGTGTTTCATGACATGATACACAAAGAAATTGAAGTGTACGTAGACGATGTAATCATAAAGTCCAAGCATCAGGAAGACCACGTAGCAGACCTAAGGAAGTTCTTTCAAAGACTTTGAAGGTATGATATTAAGCTCAACCCGGCCAAATGTGCATTTGGTGTTCCATCTGGGAAGCTTTTGGGATTCATTGCCAGTCGGCGAGGTATTGAACTGGATCCATCAAAAATCAAATCTATCCAAGAGTTGCCCCACCAAAGAACAAGACAGAAGTAATGAGTCTGTTGGGAAGGTTGAATTACATCAGCAGATTTATTGCTCAACTCACAGCAACCTGTGAACCCATTTTTCAGCTGTTGAAGAAGGATGCTGCAATAGGATGGACGGCGGAATGCTAGGTGGCATTCGACCAGATCAAAGAATATTTATCAAATCCACATGTATTGGTTCCCCCTGATCTGGGAAGACCGTTAATTCTTTATCTGACGGTCTTGGAGAATTCTTTTGGTTGCGTGTTGGGGCAACACGACATTACAGGAAGAAAAGAGCAAGCCATCTATTATCTCAGCAAGAAGTTTACAGTATATGAGGTTAAGTACACTCAACTCGAGAAGACATGTTGCGCCCTAACCTGGGTGGCCCAGAAGTTGAAACATTATTTATCCTCATATACTACTTATCTCATTTCCCGTTTGGATCCGTTAAAGTATATTTTCCAAAAACCTATGCCCACAGGAAGGTTAGCAAAATGGCAAATATTACTCACGGAGTTCGATATCATCTATGTGACGAGGACAGCCATGAAGGCCCAAGCGTTGGAAGATCACTTGGCTGAGAATCCTGTTGACGAGGAATACGAGCCGTTGAGGATGTATTTTACCGACGAGGGAGTAATGCAGATAGACGAGTTGGAGTTACCTAAGGAGCCCGGTTAGAAGCTCTTCTTTGATGGAGCCGTAAATGCGAAGGGAGTTGGAATAAGAGCAATACTTATTTCTGAAACAGGACATCATTACCCTGTTACAGCTCAACTGCGTTTCTATTGTACCAACAACATGGCTGAGTATGAGGCATGCATTTTGGGTTTGCGATTAGCGGCAGACATGGATGTCCAGGACGTCTTGGTCTTGGGATACTCGGACCTCCTGGTGCATCAAATTCAGGGTGAATGGGAAACACGGGATTTGAAGCTCATACCATATCGACAATGTTGCATGATCTGAGTAAGCGATTTCGATCAGTAGAGTTCAGACACATCCCGAGAGTTCACAATGAGGTTGCCGATGCATTAGCCACTTTAGCATCAATGTTGCACCACCCAGACAAAATTCATGTTGACCCAGTGCACATCCGGGTTCACGATCAGCATGCCTATTGCAACATGATAGAGGAAGAAGTGGATGGCGAGCCATGGTTTTATGACGTCAAAGAGTATCTCAGGATGGGGATATACCTGGAGCAGGCCACCGGAGACCAAAAAAGAGCCATTCAGCGATTGTCTAGTGGTTTCTTCCTCAGTGGAGGAGTGTTATACAAGAGAACCCTAGAATTGGGATTGCTGAGATGTATAGACGCCAGTCAAGCCACGACGGTTATGACAGATGTACATGCTAGAGTTTGTGGGCCCCATATGAGCGGATATGTATTGGCGAAGAAGATTCTTCGAGCAGGGCATTATTGGCTCACCATGGAGCATGATTGTATCAAATTCGTGCGGAAATTCCATCAGTGTCAGATACACGGCGATCTGATTCATTCTCCACCAATGGAATTGCACACAATGTCAGCACCATGGCCATTTGTGGCATGGGGGATGGACGTCATTGGGCCTATTGAGCCGGCAGCTTCGAACGGTCACAGGTTCATTCTGGTGACCATCGATTATTTTACTAAGTGGGTTGAAGCCAAAACTTTTAAGTCAGTAACCAAGAAGGCAGTGGTGGATTTTGTCCATTCCCATATCATCTGTAGATTTGGGATCCCGAAAGTGATAATCACAGACAATGGTGCTAATCTTAACATCAGTTTGATGAGAGAAGTATGCGAACAGTTTAAGATTACACACCGTAATTCCACACCATATCGTCCCAAGGCAAATGGAGCTGTTGAACTAGCCAACAAGAACATCAAGAAGATACTGAGGAAGATGGTAGAAGGATCCAGGCAATGGCATGAAAAATTACCATTCGCATTGTTGGGTTATCGCACTACCGTCTGGACTTCAGTAGGTGCAACCCCTTATTTGTTGGTGTATGGAACTGAAGCAGTGATACCGGAGGAAGTGGAAATTCCATTCCTTCGGATTGTCGCCGAGGCTGAGATTGATGATGATGAGTGGGTCAAAACCCGTTTGGAACAGTTGAGCTTGATTGATGAAAAGAGATTAGCAGCTGTGTGTCATGGCCAGTTATATCAAAGGAGAATGGCAAGATCCTACAACAAGAGGGTGCGCCCCAGAAAATTTGAAGTGGGGCAACAAGTGTTGAAACGAATCCTACCACACAAAATGGAAGCAAAGGGCAAGTTCGCCCCGAATTGGCAAGGACCATTCATTGTAACCAGAGTATTGTCCAATGGCACTTTATGTTTAACAGATATCGAAGGAAAATGCATCGACATGGCTATCAATTCCGATGCAGTTAAGAGATATTATGTATGATCTCTTTTGATTGTAATTGACATTTGTTTGTGGTTGGCATTTATTGGAGGATGAAATGACGGAGGCAATTCTTTCTTCTATCAAAACACTTTAACCTTTGCTTACCCTTTTGAGCCTTATTTATTCTTTCACATCCCTCTTTTGGAATCGTTAATTAAAATAAAAGATAAAAAGAGAGAAAAACAATAATAAAGACAAAAGAAAAATCACAAGAAAAAAAAACAAAGAACGTGGGAACTACGTTTGACCTGATTCCTCAAAGAAGGATACGTAGGCGCCTCACGGCTCGGTCATAGTGTAACAAAAATAAGAATCTCCAAGCAAGAAAAACTGGGGCAGAAGTTGTGTTTATAATTTTGGGAAAGAAAGTTTGATTCCAAGAGTTGTAATGTTTTACCCGTCAAAATTATTTTGAGCCTTTTGATACCCCTTTTTTCTTTTTTTAGCCATACACAAAAAACCCATATTGATGTCCAAAAAAGACCTCCCGATCAGTATTCGAGAAGTGCTAAGTTCATGCATGTGGAAGTCGGTAGCAACACTCTGATCCCCAGAAGAGAAGAGGATCATAAACTGGAAATGAATTGATATCCGGGAGAATCCCCAACAAAGAGCGTCGTATCGACACACTCCAATCCCCAGCTGAAAAATAAAATAAAATGAGAGAGTTTTATTGGTGAAAACCTTCACAGGCACCATGAGGCGACGAGAGTTGAGAGAAATGAGAGAGTCTTATTAGTGAAAACCCCTCGAAGGGCACTATGAGGCGACAAGGCAAGATTGGCGGAAAGGGTCCGCCTTTGGCAAAAGTCGAATATTCATTTATCCCCAGCGAGATGAGGCCATCCGAAAGATCGATTGATACAAATAGACTGGGTTGATCGATCCAGAATGCACGACATGATCGTTGGGATTGGTTATATCTTTCAGATAAGTTCTTTTCTTTTCTTTTCCCCAAGCGTTTGTTCAGAAAGACTTCTTTTTCTATCTTTAAAATTATCACTCTTTCATTTTTTTTGGATTTTATTTCCCCCAACAGTTTATTTTTTTGAAAAAGGATTTTCAGAGTCTACTACCAATTGCCAAAATGGTGCAAGGCGAAATGCGAAAAGGACCAGCCAAAGATAAGGCGACGAAACGAAAAGAAGTTTGTCGCAAGACCAAATGATGAATGGGTCTAGATCCTAAGAGGTCCAAATTTCCAAGGGAAGTTAAGGATCAAATTCCAGGATGATCCGCAGCAGATTTGCGAGAGACAGGGTCAACTCCGACAGATTCTCGATTAAGCTCCACAATGGTCGGACGACACGGAGTGGGGAAGGAAGAGAAACGACAACCATCCCCAGCGGGAATATCAGCCCCAACAATCAATATTCTCCCCAGCAAGTTTTTGCAAGGGAAAGAAAAGGGAAAAACCATCCTCAGCAGAAGTGGCACGACCACTCACCCCATGTTAAACTAACAAATTTTTCTTTGATTTAAAATAGGGAAAAGAAATATTATTGACCGCGGGAAGACAGAGTCACAAAGCAGATTATCAAACTGGGGCAGAAAATTTTCTCTCATTACGAAATTTTTCTCTCAATAAGAAGTTGAAGAAGTTAGGAGCCCGCCTGGAGAATGGATGTGATAAAAAATTTAAGAAGTTGAGGAGGTTAGGAGCCCGCCTGGAGAATGGAGGCGATAAAATTTAAGAAGTTGAAGAAGTCAGGAGCCCGCCTGGAGAATGGAGGTGATGAAAAATTTTAAGAAGTTGAGGAAGTCAGGAGCCAGCCTGGAGAATGGAGACTGATTTATTTTAAGAAGTTGTCGAAGTCAGGATCCCGCCTGGAGAATGGAGGCGATAAAATTTAAGAAGTTGAAGAAGTCAGGAGCCCTCCTGGAGAATGGAGGTGATAAAAAATTTTAAGAAGTTGAGGAAGTCAGGAGCCCGCCTGGAGAATGGAGGCTGATTTATTTTAAGAAGCTGTCGAAGTCAGGAGCCTGCCTGGAGAATGGAGGTGATAAAATTTAAGAAGTTGAAGAAGTCAGGAGCCCGCCTGGAGAATGGAGGTGATAGAATTTAGGAAAGTTGTAGAAGTCAGGAGCCCGCCTGGAGAACGGAGGCTAAATTATTTTTAGAAAAGTTGTAGAAGTCAGGAGCCCGCCTGGAGAATGGAGGCTGAATTAAATTTTGAGAAGTTGTTGAAGTCAGGAGCCCGCCTAGAGAATGGAGGCTGAATTAAATTTTAAGAAGTTGTTGAAGTCAGGAGCCCGCCTGGAGAATGGAGGCTAAATTATTTTGAGAAAAGTTGTTGAAGTCAGGAGCCCGCCTGGAGAACGGAGGCTAAATTATTTTGAGAAAAGCTGTTGAAGTCAGGAGCCCGCCTGGAGAACGGAGGCTAAATTATTTTGAGAAAAGTCGTTGAAGTTAGGAGCCCGCTTGGAGAATGGAGGCTGAATTAAATTTTAAGAAGTTGTTGAAGTCAGGAGCCCGCCTGGAGAATGGAGGCTGAATTAAATTTTAAGAAGTTGTTGAAGTCAGGAGCCCGCCTGGAGAATGATGGCTGAATTAAATTTTGAGAAAAGTTGTTGAAGTCAGGAGCCCGCCTGGAGAATGGAGGCTGAATTAAATTTTGAGAAGTTGTTGAAGTCAGGAGCCCGCCTGGAGAGTGGAGGCTGAATTAAATTTTGAGAAAATTGATGAAGTTGGGAGCCCGCCTGTAGAACGGAGGTTGTTATAAATTCAAGATGAAGAAGTCAGGAGCCCGCCTGTAGAACGGAGGTTGTTATAAATTCAAGATGAAGAAGTCAGGAGCCCTCCTGTAGAACGGAGGCCGTTATATGTTGAAGATTGATGAAGTCAGGAGCCCGCCTGTAGAACGAAGGTTGTTAAATTCAAGATGATGAAGTCAGGAGCCCGCCTGTAGAACAGAGGTTGCTATATGTTGAAAATGAAGAAGTCAGGAGCCCGCCTGTAGAACGGAGGTTGTTGTATGTCGAAGATGAAGAAGTCAGGAGCCCTCCTGTAGAACAGAGGTTGTTATAAATTCAAGATGAAGAAGTCAGGAGCCTGCTTGTAGAACGGAGGTTGTTATATGTTCAAGATGATGAAGTCAGGAGCCCGCCTGTAGAACGGAGGTTGTCATATGTTGAAGTTGAAGAAGTCAGGAGCCCGCCTGTAGAACAGAGGAATATCTTTCAAGAGCAAGCAGTAACCCACCGGAAGGCAGTTACAACAAAAAATCCCCAGCAGAATGAAGAAAGCCGCATCCTCAGCGGACAGAACAAAATGATGAATACTGGTATTCGGAAAAGCAAAAGGCCAGTGTCATCACCAGCAATTGTTAGAAAAGAGAAGCACCGGAAGAAACACCAGCCGAGAAGAAAGCAAGACAGCAAGAACAAGTTAGAAGATAGATAAGATCTTGTGATCCGTAGTCTATTCTAGCATCTTGTTTTCTTTTTAGCACGATGTAATAAGGAAACCGGTAGAGCAGCAGTAACAACATACAACAGCAGTAGCAGCAAACATTACAGTCACATGGTAGTCCCAGCTACCGGAACTTCCCGAACTACATTAACCTGATTCCCTTTTAGCCAGGGATATGTAGGAGACCTTTGAAACAAAGGTTCGGTTAAATCTTTTTTCAAAAATGCTTCACATTGAGTACTCCAACAGGGCAAAAATCACTCGTATCCGCTCACTTTATCTTTGCGCGAAAGCTCTTTGTGCTTTCGGACAAAGAGGGGCAGCTGTGAGCACGTGATTTTTGCTTCACGGAAATTACTCCAAAAGAAATAAAAAAAAATAAAACAAAATCCATTCGGGTACAATTTTTGAGAATTTGTGCGACATTTTGATAATTGTTCTGTCCGTAAATGCTCACCTTGCTATAGTTGAAAATACAAAAATACGCTGGCATGCATTTAGGAATTAATGGTACATTTAGGAATTAATTAACCATAATTTGGTTAAAAGAAATTCACTAAAATATGCTTGTGTGTTTCTGTGCATTTTTGTGATTTTAGTTTTAATTATGGGTATTAAATAATATATGTGTAATTTTGATTGTATAAATTATTTAGGATTTTTGTTTAAGTGTTGATAATTATAAGAAAAGAAAGAAAATGGTTGAAACAAAGGAAAATAGGGATTGGGCCACCCTAGGTGGACCCAAATTCAGGCCCAAAACAGCCCCATGCCCGGTCCAATTTGGTCAAGCTTCCTGACGCCTCAAACGGCGTCGTTTTGCTCCTTTTAATTAGAGCCGTTGGATTAAATCAATCCAACGACCAGGATCTCATCTTCCTTACCCATTCCCTGAACCCGACCCGCTGTTTGGATTCGGACCGACCCCTGGCTAAAACCAAACGACGTCGTATTTCTTTAGTTCCCTTAATCCTGGCCACTGATCTTAATTGATCCAACGGCCAGGACTAAACCACCCACCCCGTATATAAGACCCAATCCATCACCCCACGCCCCAAACCAAACCCCCCCTCGCCTACTGTTCATCCTCGTCCCCAGACCCCCCATCTCAAACCCTAGCCGCCTTAGGATTTCCCCGCCCTAAACCCGGCCACCCAGACTCCGATGGCTGCCAAAACAACACCACTGAACCTACAAACCACCCTGAACATGAATCCCTAGTCACTTAATTTCGAATCATCTCCAGGGTTCTCGAATCTTCGATCAAAGATTCGAGCCAAAACCCTAAATCACCTAATGAGTCCCAAATTCACACCAGCCACTCCCCTGACATCCCTCATACCCTAATCAATGCTGGTTTCGTTCAAATCTAGCTAGAACTCTTCGAACCACAAATCTGAGCTCAAGAACCCTAAAAATCGAATCCATAGGGGTCTGTCCAAACCAACAAAAGCTCGGGGTCTAATAGACTTTTACCGAGGTGTTCTCAGGTGAGAACACTTCGATTAAAGTCCATTCGACCCCAAAAATGGTCGATTCCAAGTTCGAGCCTGGGTTAGTTTTGATTTCAAATCCCCGAGGTAATTTCTGCCCTTTTCTTTTATTCTCTTGTGAATTCTATTTGTTTTTCATGATTAGTTTGGTTTGATTCTGATTTTTTGTCAAACTCTGTGTTTCCTGAGGTGATGTTTAGTTTGTTTTGTGTTTTAATGATTACCTGCAGTCCATTATAGCTTGTATAGTCGTGTAAATAAGTGTCGTCAATTAATTTGTTTGAAATTAGAGGAAAACAGGACAGTAGCTCAGCAAAGTCTGTATGCCAACTTGTAATGAACCTGTTGAATATGTTCAGTTTTGTCTGTTGAACTAGGCTACTCATTCATTCAGTGACCTCCTGATCTTCATAGAAGCATGTTCATTAGTCATCACTGCTTCGAGCTTAGCTTGTATAGCCTGTTCATTAGACCTCCTGTTCCCAGTCTTTTGCATTGTTTGGCTGTGAGTTGGTCAGGATTGGCTCCCAATATGACTAACTCTTGCCATTTTGATTAGCACCTTTGTTTGATTTTGTTGAATCATTGTTTGAACTTAGGCAGAGAGTTGGGTATAGCTGTAGAAATCTAGCTGACCCACCTAAAACCAGTATCAAGTTTAAGTTGATTAGTTAGTAATCAGGGTTAAGCTGATTAGCTAATAGTCAGTAATTATTAGCTAAATTCAGAGGGGGGTTTATATACTGACTGTTAAGAGTTAGGGTAATACAGTAATATGCAAGGGTTAAGGGTAATTTTGGCATTTGACAGAGTTTAATCAGGGATTAACTTAAGAACATGTCAAGTGGTATTTAAAATACTATTAATCTAATGGCAATGGGGAACAAGACACAAGGGCATGGGTTTATTTGAATATTATAACCCCTCCCATGACTCTTGAGTAAAACAAATAGGACAGGCATGGGGGACAACATAGTAGGGATCAATAAAAGACACTTAGGCATGGGAAACTAAGGGGTATGGGCAGGAAAAGGCTGAAGGAATCAAGGCAGCCTGGGGGCCTGCCATTTCTGCTTATAAATAGGCTCATTAAAAACAAGAAAAGGGCTGGTCTTCCAACTTTGAGAGGTCAATTTAGTTTTGAGAAGCATAGGCTGGTTTTTCAAATCTTAAGAGACCAGAGAGAGATTGAAAGAAGAAAAATCTGCTTTACTTTTACTGTTGGAATCAGTATTCACCTCTGTTACTGTTGCATTGAGAGTTGTGGAAATTTGCTGAAAGTCTGTTGGTCCATCTTCTATTGCAAACTCAAGTTTTGGTCATATTGTGGTGGTTTATATTGCTGTTGGGCATTTGGGTTGTATTCTGGGATTTTCTGGTGCATTTGGTGTTGCTGCGTGGCATTTTCCGAAGCTACTGTTGGGTTTTAATCTACTATTGGGCTATTTTGGTTACTGCTTTGTTACTGCTGTCCGTTTGCTTGTTGCTGTTGTTATTACTGCCTTACTGCTGCCCAGCTGCTGTTGCTGATCTTCTTCCTCTTCTTGTTCTTGTTTCCAATCTCAGGTACATAACTGATACACTGTCAATGTAGGCTGAAAATTGAAACCTGAGTATAGAAATGAAGAGTTGAAGTGCCTCTTTCGAATTTGCTTTAGTTGTATATTGAATGTTAAGCTATGTATGATAGTTCATGTATTCCATTAGAATCATGTCTGGGTTTGTTTGGATGTTGTTTCAATGGGTAATTGTCTGGGCATAGCTTTCAATATAATTAGAGTTTGTTTGACTCAGCATTTGGTCTAAAAGGCAAGAAATCCGAAATAATGTAGATCTCATGTTGGTTTCAGTTTCAAGTTGAAAGTATGTATCCATAGCTTTAGTATTGCAATAGTGAGTTGACAAAGTCATTAACGGTTTGCTTCGAGTGTCAAATAATCAGATAGGAACATAGTATGAATTCACGCCCTTAAATTTATAGAATCTGTAGGCTTGACATACTTGTGGCGTGATTCAAGAAATGTAGAAAGGACAAGAACCTTAACCCAATAGGTTATTCAAGTTAACAAGCAAGTTAAGTAACTTTCGTAACCACTAGTAATTAAGGTTGGCTTAACTTCAAGTAGTTGAAAACAATTAGTCCCAACGGTTCATTTCGGCTAACAATGTGGGTTCAAATTAGTTATAAGATACTTTGTCCCTTTTGAATGCGTATTGCCTGTCAATTCCGTATTTGGTTATAATTTCAGCTTCAGTAGTATCGGTTTGTAGAATGAGGCATGAAACAACTTCCTTTCACGCAAAGTTTGATTGCAATTTTCTGGCTGCGTTTGCTTGAATCCGTGAAATAAATAACTGGTCTTTTCAAGCATGTAAATAAAGTAGGAGCTTTTCTTCTTCCATTTAGAGACGGACGAAAAAATATAAAAATAAATAAATAAATAAATATATATAGCTGCTTTAGGATATCCTTCTAAAATAAAAATGAGATAGCCTCGCCAAATAAAACGCACAGATTGTGGGGCCCTCACAAAAAAGGTATGTTTGAATTAGAATTCGGGACAGGCCGTCTAGCGAATTTTACGGCCTTCCCCAAAGGTAACAATACGCTAGTTGCTTTAAGTACGATTTTAATAATGTACCTCCCTAAACTCGAGTGCGCATTTATGTGACTCAAATCCAAATCTCAACGACGTTGAAATATGTCTTTAATCACGGGTGCATTGAGTGTGATGTGGTTCGAGGTGCATTTCCACGACGTTGCAAATTCTTTAAAAGAATGACGAATGAGATGAGCCTCGTTAAACAAAACACATAAATAGCGGGGCCCTCGTTAAATGTATATATTAAAGTACTTAGTTTTCGGGACGGGCCGTTTAGCAAATTTCACGGCCTTCCCAGAATAATAACATGATAGTCTCTTTAGGCGCGTGTTTAATAATTTACTCTCTTAAACTTGGGTGTGCATTTCATGCGACCCAAATCCAAATCCCAAAACATTGAATAAAAATGTGTTCCGGATTGCGGGTGCATTTCATGTGACGTAATCCAAAGACGTGTTTTAAACAATGTTCACATTCTTGTAAAAATAATAATAATAATTATGAAAGCGGTAAAAAGATAAAATTTGCACATAAAGTTCATATTTGTATAAAATCAGATAATCAAGCCGAATATAACAGTTGAGCGACCGTGCTACAACCACGGAACTCGGGAATGCCTAACACCTTCTCCCGGGTTAACAGAATTCCTTATCCGGATTTCTGGTGCGCAGACTGTAATATAGAGTCATTCTTTTCCTCGATTCAGGATTAAATTGGTGACTTGGGACACCCTAAATCTCCCAAGTGGCGACTCTGAAATAAATAAATAAATCCCATTTCGATTGTCCTTTAATTGGAAAAACTCCCATCACCCCTCGCGGGGGTGGAAAAAGGAGGTGTGACAACTTGCTCTATTTAATTCTATATGAAATCTAGAGTTCCCACTTTCGAGTTCAACTCTAAATTCGCAGATAGTATTTCACTGTTAGCTACTCAACAAAATAATTAAAAATAGAATTAAATAAACAACCTAATATGATAAAATCAACTTCGTCAAATTAAACTTCAAACAACAACATTCATGTTTCACCCATGACCCTAGAACAATAGGTTTTTAACCACTCATAATACTAGCAAACAATTGCATAAGTTTTGAATAATTGAAAATACTAGAAAAGATGAAGAAATTTGAGATGTTCTTGCTCCAGGATGTTTCTTGTGTGTTATTTTCTTCCAAAGTGGCGTCCCTCCTTCAAAAATAGGCTTAGTCTTTCTTTTATACGTGTTGGGTAGGTCTAGGGCCGAATAAATCGTGTCCCGGGCAAAATAGGACAAAATCATGACATCGGCGCCCTGGCTAGCGCCAGGCGCCCATTAGGGCGCTGCCCTTAACTTATGTTCTGTCTACAGCGCCACAGGTGGCGCCAGGCGCTTCCTGTGGCGCCCAAATGCCCATTTTTGTGGTTTTATTCGTTTTGGCTCAAATCTTACACGTTTCGCCCCAAATTGTTCCCGAATCATTCCTACACATGAAAACACTTCAAATTAATATAAATCATAGTATTTAACATCCCAAATTCACGAAACAAAAGTAAAATATGAGGCAATATACATAGAAATATATATGCTTAAAGCTAAACATCAACACCCCACACTTAGACTCTTGCTCGTCCTCGAGCAATGGGACTATCTAACTTCCATTGCCGATCGGAGAACGCCGAATTTCCAATTTCGTCAATTCAAGCCTAAATCTACCACAGACCTCCAAAATACATTCCGAACAAGCTCCTAAGTCCAAAACTACCTAACGGAGCTATCCGAAGCATCAGAATTCACATCCGATACCATCTACTCATAAGTCAACATCCGATTGACTTTTCCAACTTAAGCTTCTAAATAAGAGCCTAAGTATCTCATTCCACTCCACGACCACTCTGAACCCGAACCAACCAACCCGAACGATGAAATATAGCTGAACAACACATACATAAGCAGAAACGGGGGAAATAGGGCTGTAACTCATGAAACAACCGGCCGGGTCGTTACATCCTCCCTCTCTTAAACAAACGTTCGTCCTCGAACGTGCCTAGAGTTGTTCCAAACACCATCAAATCGCTGTATAACTTTACCATGCACACACTCGGGGGGGGGGGGGTGATCCCACGTCACCCTATCTCATATAGGTCTGATAGCATAATGTAACTGAAATTTCACAATCTAACCTAGCTCATAAACCATAGAACCAAATTTTCACTTCCAAAATTATCTATAAGATTAGAACCTCACATCTACATACCGAATAAATCTGAACACGCTGTATTAAGCTATAACCACCATTCAAGATGGAAATCACATGATATACCACGCAACTCAAACACTCATAACGATAACTTCTAATCACAACAGTTGCCCAAACAACCCAATTCTGGTAATAAGCCTCTTATCAAACCAAAGCCTCATTCCAACACTTTTGTATACTGCCAATGATGAATGAAATACACAGAAAGTCGCAACTATTCCTCAGATCAACCAGCCATGGAGCTCTCTCTCCTTCGGCAAGGACCATAGTAAATTTTTAAGCCGACACCCGATATTATCCTTCCAACATGCTGAAATCGAATCCGATAGTATTCATTCTATCTCCCAATGACCTTATCTCATCCAACACGACTACTATGGTGACATAACACATCAATACGATCTAAAGCCACATTACGTACAATCCGTGCACCAAAAAGCAACAACCCAAATGTACTCAAATCATGGAAAATGACACAAATAAGAGAGCTGTACCGCAAGCTCACCAGTACCACCACAACACAATGCTAAGAACCCATCACACATCGTAGAACCAGAACACACGAATCTAACTCGAAGGATCCTACCACCCCATAACTTCGCTCTTAATGCGCGACCTTATCCAATTACTGGTCCACATGAGATACCTTAAGTCACCATGCTCAAAATCATCAACCACGCATAATTTGATGTCCAGTATTAAAAGTAAATCACCATATCCACGGAGAAGCAAATGACATAACACCACACAAAACCCAAAAGAACATAACCAATACGCCATTCACCGAGCAATACCCAATACTCTTCCCTCTCAAATTCCGCTATGAGGCCTCATATAACCGCACCATATGTGCATATAACCAGCAAATAATAACTCTTCAAAACATGGAAAGGTAACTCATTGATCGCTCCAGAACACGAATAAGCTCAATAACAATCGAATGACACATCCCTCAACAATAGCAGTTCAGAGTCAACGTATCCGACTCGGTACGGAACACCTCTATATAGGCTTACCAATGAACCCCAAATCAACTCTGGTCCACAATAGATAAATAACTCTTCGAAAGTTCACAATGATTGAATCCTGGCACATACTATCATCTGACTAGCTTTGCCTACTTCTTCACATTCCACCACCATGAAATAACCTGTTTATGAGGATTCCCAGTTCCCAAATCCATGAAGCACATGAATCACCCCATCTGATCTCAACTCTACCGCCTGGATATCTAACACATCTCTAATGCTCAATCATTTCTTGAGGGATACTCCTATAATTATTTTGTGCCACCAAGCAAACTTGAATATTAACAGTCGATCAAACAAGAGAGTGCCACAATACCAAGGTAGTGCCCTTAACTCAAACACATCGCCCTTTCTGAAATGTTCACCCTCATCAAGCCGCACCAATTTGTAATATCATTTACCTAGTCATCTGAAACTGCCAGTGTTGCATAAGAATTTATAACCTTCCTTTCAGAACTGAACCGTGACCTTACACATGCAAATCTCACCCTACACAACATACCACATATTCCATACCATCCTATGACAAATATGAGAACTTCATAACTCATTCCATACCACAAGCAACTACGTACTCCACTAGCCAAGAACTTTCCATTTGATTCAATATAGAAGAAAATTGCTATACATCACATGCTCCTCACGCCAGTAGAAAATATACATCTCCAACCACGGTAAAAACCATCTAGAACTCTTCGAATTCCATTTGCATGAAACCAAACCATCAGGACTGAACCCTCCTAACTCAACCAGGATACGCAGGTCACCTAAAACCCAAGAGCATTGCCATGAAACACCTGTAAAAACTCATTACCTCATAAGCACCCAAAGAACTAATCATATTCCTTACCATGCCGATCCGACCTACTACCAAGCCGTCTTTTTTATCCAAGTTCCTTCTGAATTACCTTCGAATTGATACTTCTCCTTGTCGTATTACCGCAATCCTAAACCCAGACTCACCACATGAGACCCAAACATAAACCACACCGTCTAAGACTCATCCGTTGAATACTATCTTAATATCTCCAAAAGCACCACATTCAAAATAATTACTGTCACACCTCATTTTTCCGCGCCCGCAGGGGCGCGAGGGAGTTTTTTCCAATTAAAGGACAATCGAAACGGGATTTGTTTATTTATTTCAGAGTCGCCACTTGGGAGATTTAGGGTGTCCCAAGTCACCAATTTTAATCCCGAATCGAGGAAAAGAATGACTCTATATTACAGTCTGCGTACCAGAAATCCGGATAAGGAATTCTGTTAACCCGGGAGAAGGTGTTAGGCATTCCCGAGTTCCGTGGTTCTAGCACGGTCGCTCAACTGTTATATTCGGCTTATTTATCTGATTTTTAATACAATTATAAACTTATGTGCAAAATTTAACTTTTAACCGCTTTTATCATTTTACTGTTTTTATCAAGAATTGCAACGTTGTGAAAACATATCTCGAACCACGTTACATCAATGCACCCATGGTTGTTGACATATTTCGACTCGGTTGAGATTTGGATTTGGGTCACATAAATGTGCACCCGAATTAAGGAGAATAAATTATTAAGACGTGCCTAAAGCAACTAGCGTATTGTTGTTTTGGGTAAGGCCGAAAAATTCGCTAAATGGCCTGTCCCGAATTCTAAGTGTTTTAATGTATATACAGTTAGAGGGCCCCGCAGCTGTGTATATTTTTATTTGACGAGGCTCGTCTCGTTCTACTTTTAAAAGGAATTCGCGACGTCATGGATATGCCTCTCGGATCACGTCACAATCAATGTACCCGTGATTAGAAATACATTTCGAATCCGTCGAGATTTGGATTTGGGTCACATAAATGTGCACCCGAGTTTAAGAAGGTAAGGTTTATTAAAGCGTATCTTAAAGAGACTAACGTGTTGTTATTTTAGGAGGGTTGTGAGATTTGCTAAGCAACCCGTCCTGGAAACTAAATGCTTCAATAATATACATTTAACAAGGGCCCCACATCTGCGCGTTTTGTTTGTTTTCATCGAGGATCATCTCGTTCTTATTTTTTAAAAAGGATATCCTATAGCAACTATGTTTCTTGTCGTGTTTGTCTTTCTTAATTGAAAGCAGTAGATAGTCCTAATTAATTAATGCTTGCAAGTTATTTATAACAGAATTCGGAAATGCTTTAAAATCAGGGATGAGGCTGCATGCACAGTCAGTCGAATAAATAATCATGGGCCCAAATCCAACCCATGTGTGATGGGCCAAACCCGGGCCACTGCTTGCTCGAAGCAGGCCTGCTTGGCCTGTTTTGACCTGAACTCGACCTTCACGAGGTTTATATTACAAATTTTATGTTCTTTGTCTTAACAGGTAGTTTATTTGTTATATGAGACCATTAATCAGAAAAGGAAGAACTTAACCCCCTTGTGTACAGTTTTCAAGTTTGGCATACGTTACAGCATATATGGCAAAGTAAACTAAATCTGAGATGCAAACTACTTCATTGAGACCACTTTTATCTAACAGCATACATATACAATTATCATTCGATATCCTACATTGACATCAACTAGGCTTGCAAGCTAACTTCAGTATCCCAAAATATGAGCTATTAGACATTACATGACATTCAACACAACAGTACATATATATAAACAACATCTGCAGATCTTCTCTTTTATACTCATTGCTCAAACTTTCGAGTTACATTAGTAGTGTAATTGTGTACCTGGTATAGAGGACAAAGAAAAAGGAATGGATCAGCTGGGCAGTATGCAGTAAACACAGCAACAACAGGTACACAGCAACAGCACAGCAACAAACCAACAACCAAATGTTTTCCACAATCCACGAACAACCAACAATAATTCCCAGAACAAAAGAAACCAGCAAATAGTCGAATGCCAAACCAGTAATTCCAGACGAAGAGTAATGAAACACCAGAAGTAAAAGAGTGTTCAATGCAGCAAATACCAACAGTTCAGCAACCAACAAACAGCTCAGTCAATGCAGACGACAGAACTTGGCCAAGGCAGCTTGACCAATATGAATTCTTATTCAACTTTCAGATGGTGTTTGGTTACAATCTATTTGGAAACTAACTTATGTTTTTCAGCTTTCTTTAAACTCAGTAAACCTTTCTTCAGACTAAAAGTTTCAGCTTTAAGACTAACAATTCCAGCCTTTTTTCTCTTTTTTCTGAAGACTCAAAAGTCCAGCCCCTTTTAAGTTCTCAAATGGCCTATTTATAGGCCAAATGAACCAGTGCAGCTGAGCTGCCTGCCCTGCCAATTGGCAGAATACCCATACCCTTTAAGCCCATGCCTAAGCATCTTTGGTGCCAGCCCCTTTGTTCCCCACGCCTGGTCTTTTGTTTAATCAAGAGTTATGGGCATCATTTTATTATTCATTTCAAGCCCCATACTCTTATGTCTTGCTCCCCATTGGTATTAGTTTAATCCTAAATTAGTACCCTACTTGTCAGCTCATTTAAACTAATCTCTCTGCCCTTTTAACACCCCAGAATACCCCTGCTTAACCTTGATTATTACTGCCCTGCCTATTGCAGCCTCAGGGCATTTTTGAACTGATGAAAGTTCAGATTTAAGACTGCCTTGGCTGAACCTTTTCAGTCATTTTTACAATGCAAACCAACCATTTTAAACAATGCTGGGGCATTCAGTTAGTGGCAACGTTCAATTAGTCATGCGACATTATTAGCTCGTTCGACTCATTAGTTATAGAAACTAATCAACGACATTTATCGAGTCGACTATACTAATTATAGCAGGTAATAATCAGTCGCTCTTATAAACAATACGTTCAGGGACCTAAAGGGCATCAGACAATTTTGTGTTCAATTACTGGGAACCTATATAAGTTTATTCATGCGACGACTATACTAATCGGACATGCTTATCATAGGATACATTTAAATCATACCCAGAACACAATCGACCAAATAAAAGGTCTTTACAGAGAAGAAAGAAATTAAGAAACTATCAGGAAATAACAAACAATTACCACAAAGCATGCTAATAACTTAATCAGAACCAAACAAAGAGAAAAGGAAACTTATCGAAAACGTTTGAAATCAAAACGGACCCAAATCTGACTCGACTTCGAACTCTTGAGGCCGAACAAACTTTAATTAGGGTGTTCTCACATGAGAACACCTTGATTAAGGTCTATTAGACCTCAAACCCTTGTCAAGACCGACCGGATTCCAAGGCTATTAGTGTTCTAGGTTTTGGATCTCCAGATCTGATTTTTAGGGAGTTGTGGGTAGATTCGGACCAAACCAAGCTTGGTTTGGTCACGAGGAAGGTCAGGGGGTGTCTGGTATGAAGATGGGGTAACTTGGCATAGGTCCGGGTTCGACTCAAATCTTCAAATGAAGATTCGAGACGAACGAAAGTGATTCGAGGCAAATGGATAGTAGATCCATGTTCAGGAGAGTGAGGGGGTCTTAGGGTGTTCAGGAGGTGGTCACCGGCGTTCGTGCCGCCGGCTTTAATGGCGAAGGAGACTAGGGCGGCTGCTAGGGTTCGGGGGGTTTCAGGTTTGAGTTTGGGGACGATGAAGGGTGGGGTTGGTATAGGGGGTGCGGGGTATGATAGGAGGCTTATATACGGGGAGGGTGATTGGATCTGAGCCGTTAGATCAGATGATCTCAACGGCTTAGATCTGATACTGAGAAATGAGACGGGGTCGTTTGGTAGTTAAACGGGGTCGTTTGGTTTAAGTGGGGGGTTAGGTCAGACTGGTTATTGGGTCGGGTTTGAAAACGGGTCGTTGAAAGGGGTCCTGAGCCGTTGGATTGGCCTGGACGGATGGCTCAGATCGAACGCCCTTATACGACGTCGTTTGAATTGCTGCTTGGGCAGCCGGTTTTGGACTGGACTCGAGTGTCTGTTTGGGCCTGCATTGTTTTATTTCTTTGGGCCCAAACCGATTTTCCTTCACTCTTTTGCTTTTTTTTTCTTTTAAACAAAAAAATGAAATAAAATGGTGAAATTAAAATCAACCACACTGTAACATTTTCACATAGTTATCACAAAAATATTTAAGTAAGTTAAATCACAACCTAGACCGAACGATGCACATATATATATTTCGAATTTTCTTTTAATGACACACATATTTTTTGTATTTTGTTTGATAATGATTAAATGCAAAATGGACAGACCCACAAATGACTAGCAATACATGTCATGAAGAATTTGTATCGCGGGGTCATTTGTCACTATTTTTATTTTTGTTTTCCTTTTGGAGTGATTGCCCGTAAAGCAAAAATCACGTGCTTACAGCTTCCCCTCTTTGCCCGAAGACACGAAGGGTTTTCGCGCAAAGATAAAGCGAGCGATTTTTGCCCGTCCGAATACTCCGTGTGAAGCATTTTTGAAAAAGATTTGACCGAACCTTTGCTTCAGAGGTTTCCTACATATCCTGGGCTGAACAGGAATCAGGTCAATGTAGTTCGGGAAATCTTTGGTAGCTGGGACTACCGTGTGACTGTAGTGTTTGCTGTTGTTGTGCGTTGTTGTATGCTGCTGTAGGATGCTACGGCTCAACCGATCTCCCTATTACATTGCTCTAAAAGGAAAACAAGAAGCTAAGCTAAACTGAGGATCCTGAAATCTCATCCATCTTCAACTTGTTCTTGTTGCCTTGCTTTCTTGTCGGCTAACGCTTTCCTCCGATGCCTTTATCTTGTGACTTTGGGAGATGATGTTGGTCCTTTGCTGACGTTTGAATGCCAGTTTTCATCACTTTGCTTGATCCGCTGGGGATACGGCTTTCTTCTTTAAATCTTCCAATGGTTTCTTCAGTGGTATGTTTCTTCATCAGCATCGTTATACTGGGCATGCTACAACGTTCCCAAACTGCTTCTTTTGAGACGCGTTCCTTTTTCCTTTTGAATTGTGCGCTTGCCTCTGCAGTTGTCTGCTTCTTGGTGCTGGGATTTCATTGTTTCCCGTTTGGGGATCTCTGTTGTACCCTTCCGTCTTCAGGTGGGGTGACTGATTCCACAATCTAGAGCTGAATGTATTCCCGCATTATACTGGTGGGCGACCTAGAACTTGAATGTATTCCCGCATTATACTGGTGGGTGACCTAGAACTTAAATGTATTCCCGCATTATACTGGTGGGCGACCTAGAACTTAAATGTATTCCCGCATTATACTAGTGGGCAACCTAGAACTTAAAAGTATTCCCGCATTATACTGGTGGGCGACCTAAAACTTAAATGTATTCCCGCATTATACTGGTGGGCGACCTAGAACTTAAAAGTATTCCCGCATTATACTGGTGGGCGACCTAGAACTTAAAAGTATTCCCGCATTATACT
Organism: Nicotiana sylvestris; assembly: GCF_000393655.2. Lineage (NCBI taxonomy): Eukaryota > Viridiplantae > Streptophyta > Magnoliopsida > Solanales > Solanaceae > Nicotiana > Nicotiana sylvestris. The sequence continues at coordinate 163,772,250 of NC_091068.1, forward strand.
GGTGGGCGACCTAGAACTTAAATGTATTCCCGCATTATACTGGTGGGCGACCTAGAACTTAAAAGAATTCCCGCATTATACTGGTGGGCGACCTAGAACTTAAAAGTATTCCCGCATTATACTGGTGGGCGACCTAGAACTTAAAAGTATTCCCGCATTATACTGGTGGGCGACCTAGAACTTAAAAGTATTCCCGCATTATACTGGTGGGCGACCTAGAACTTAAAAGTATTCCCGCATTATACTGGTGGGCGACCTAGAACTTAAAAGTATTCCCGCATTATACTGGTGGGCGACCTAGAACTTAAAAGTATTCCCGCATTATACTGGTGGGCGACCTAGAACTTAAAAGTATTCCCGCATTATACTGGTGGGCAACCTAGAACTTAAAAGTATTCCCGCATTATACTGGTGGGCGACCTAGAACTTAAATGTATTCCCGCATTATACTGGTGGGCGACCTAGAACTTAAAAGTATTCCCGCATTATACTGGTGGGCGACCTAGAACTTAAAAGTATTCCCGCATTATACTGGTGGGCGACCTAGAACTTAAAAGTATTCCCGCATTATACTGGTGGGCGACCTAGAACTTAAAAGTATTCCCGCATTATACTGGTGGGCGACCTAGGACTTAAATGTATTCCCGCATTATACTGGTGGGCGACCTAGAACTTAAAAGTATTCCCGCATTATACTGGTGGGCGACCTAGAACTTAAAAGTATTCCCGCATTATACTGGTGGGCGACCTAGAACTTAAAAGTATTCCCGCATTATACTGGTGGGTGACCTAGAACTTAAAAGTATTCCCGCATTATACTGGTGGGTGACCTAGAACTTAAATGTATTCCCGCATTATACTGGTGGACGACCTAGAACTTAAAAGTATTCCCGCATTATACTGGTGGGCGACCTAGATCTTAAAAGTATTCCCGCATTATACTGGTGGGCGACCTAGAACTTAAAAGTATTCCCGCATTATACTGGTGGGCGACCTAGAACTTAAAAGTATTCCCGCATTATACTGGTAGGTGACCTAGAACTTAAAAGTATTCCCGCATTATACTGGTGGGTGACCTAGAACTTAAATGTATTCCCGCATTATACTGGTGGGCGACCTAGAACTTAAAATTATTCCCGCATTATACTGGTGGGCGACCTAGAACTTAAAACTATTCCCGCATTATACTGGTGGGCGACCTAGAACTTAAGAGTATTCCCGCATTATACTGGTGGGCGACCTAGAACTTAAATGTATTCCCGCATTATACTGGTGGGCGACCTAGAACTTAAAAGTATTCCCGCATTATACTGGTGGGCGACCTAGAACTTAAATGTATTCCCGCATTATACTGGTGGGCGACCTAGAACTTAAAAGTATTCCCGCATTATACTGGTGGGCGACCTAGAACTTAAAAGTATTCCCGCATTATACTGGTGGGCGACCTAGAACTTAAAAGTATTCCCGCATTATACTGGTGGGCGACCTAGAACTTAAAAGTATTCCCGCATTATACTGGTGGGCGACCTAGAACTTAAAAGTATTCCCGCATTATACTGGTGGGCAACCTAGAACTTAAAAGTATTCCCGCATTATACTGGTGGGCGACCTAGAACTTAAAAGTATTCCCGCATTATACTGGTGGGCGACCTAGAACTTAAAAGTATTCCCGCATTATACTGGTGGGCGACCTAGAACTTAAAAGTATTCCCGCATTATACTGGTGGGCGACCTAGAACTTAAAAGTATTCCCGCATTATACTGGTGGGCGACCTAGAACTTAAAAGTATTCCCGCATTATACTGGTGGGCGACCTAGAACTTAAAAGTATTCCCGCATTATACTGGTGGGTGACCTAGAACTTAAATGTATTCCCGCATTATACTGGTGGGCGACCTAGAACTTAAAAGTATTCCCGCATTATACTGGTGGGCGACCTAGAACTTAAAAGTATTCCCGCATTATACTGGTGGGCGACCTAGAACTTAAAAGTATTCCCGCATTATACTGGTGGGCGACCTAGAACTTAAATGTATTCCCGCATTATACTGGTGGGCGACCTAGAACTTAAAAGTATTCCCGCATTATACTGGTGGGCGACCTAGAACTTAAATGTATTCCCGCATTATACTGGTGGGCGACCTAGAACTTAAAAGTATTCCCGCATTATACTGGTGGGCGACCTAGAACTTAAAAGTATTCCCGCATTATACTGGTGGGCGACCTAGAACTTAAAAGTATTCCCGCATTATACTGGTGGGCGACCTAGAACTTAAAAGTATTCCCGCATTATACTGGTGGGCGACCTAGAACTTAAAAGTATTCCCGCATTATACTGGTGGGCGACCTAGAACTTAAAAGTATTCCCGCATTATACTGGTGGGCGACCTAGAACTTAAAAGTATTCCCACATTATACTGGTGGGCGACCTAGAACTTAAAAGTATTCCCGCATTATACTGGTGGGCGACCTAGAACTTAAAAGTATTCCCGCATTATACTGGTGGGCGACCTAGAACTTAAAAGTATTCCCGCATTATACTGGTGGGTGACCTAGAACTTAAAAGTATTCCCGCATTATACTGGTGGGCGACCTAGAACTTAAATGTATTCCCGCATTATACTGGTGGACGACCTAGAACTTAAAAGTATTCCCGCATTATACTGGTGGGCGACCTAGAACTTAAAAGTATTCCCGCATTATACTGGTGGGCGACCTAGAACTTAAAAGTATTCCCGCATTATACTGGTGGGCGACCTAGAACTTAAAAGTATTCCCGCATTATACTGGTGGGTGACCTAGAACTTAAAAGTATTCCCGCATTATACTGGTGGGTGACCTAGAACTTAAATGTATTCCCGCATTATACTGGTGGGCGACCTAGAACTTAAAAGTATTCCCGCATTATACTGGTGGGCGACCTAGAACTTAAAAGTATTCCCGCATTATACTGGTGGGCGACCTAGAACTTAAGAGTATTCCCGCATTATACTGGTGGGCGACCTAGAACTTAAATGTATTCCCGCATTATACTGGTGGGCGACCTAGAACTTAAAAGTATTCCCGCATTATACTAGTGGGCGACCTAGAACTTAAATGTATTCCCGCATTATACTGGTGGGCGACCTAGAACTTAAAAGTATTCCCGCATTATACTGGTGGGCGACCTAGAACTTAAAAGTATTCCCGCATTATACTGGTGGGCGACCTAGAACTTAAAAGTATTCCCGCATTATACTGGTGGGCGACCTAGAACTTAAAAGTATTCCCGCATTATACTGGTGGGCGACCTAGAACTTAAAAGTATTCCCGCATTATACTGGTGGGCGACCTAGAACTTAAAAGTATTCCCGCATTATACTGGTGGGCGACCTAGAACTTAAAAGTATTCCCACATTATACTGGTGGGCGACCTAGAACTTAAAAGTATTCCTGCATTATACTGGTGGGCGACCTAGAACTTAAAAGTATTCCCGCATTATACTGGTGGGCGACCTAGAACTTAAAAGTATTCCCGCATTATACTGGTGGGCGACCTAGAACTTAAAAGTATTCCCGCATTATACTGGTGGGCGACCTAGAACTTAAAAGTATTCCCGCATTATACTGGTGGGTGACCTAGAACTTAAAAGTATTCCCGCATTATACTGGTGGGCGACCTAGAACTTAAAAGTATTCCCGCATTATACTGGTGGACGACCTAGAACTTAAAAGTATTCCCGCATTATACTGGTGGGCGACCTAGAACTTAAAAGTATTCCCGCATTATACTGGTGGGCGACCTAGAACTTAAGAGTATTCCCGCATTATACTGGTGGGCGACCTAGAACTTAAATGTATTCCCGCATTATACTGGTGGGCGACCTAGAACTTAAAAGTATTCCCGCATTATACTGGTGGGCGACCTAGAACTTAAATGTATTCCCGCATTATACTGGTGGGCGACCTAGAACTTAAAAGTATTCCCGCATTATACTGGTGGGCGACCTAGAACTTAAAAGTATTCCCGCATTATACTGGTGGGCGACCTAGAACTTAAAAGTATTCCCGCATTATACTGGTGGGCGACCTAGAACTTAAAAGTATTCCAGCATTATACTGGTGGGCGACCTAGAACTTAAATGTATTCCCGCATTATACTGGTGGGCGACCTAGAACTTAAAAGTATTCCCGCATTATACTGGTGGGCGACCTAGAACTTAAATGTATTGAAATTGCTTCCCCGTTTTTTTTCGAGAAAATTTTCGACAATCGGCAGAAAATTTTCTGCCCCGGTTTTTGGTGACTTCCATGGCGTTGCATCTTGCTGCCATCATCAATTCTTTGCTCTCCTGCAACAGACAAAAGGATTTAGTCAGTTTTAATCGTGGTGGTAGAGGGTGCCTTTCTGGCGAGCCATTTTTCTCTCTTCCCCCTTTCTTGCTCTTTGTCCCCATAATTGGTTGGCGGGCAAAGTTGCCTGTTGGGGGTCTCTAGCCTGCTGGGGATTGGTTTTCAATTTATCCCCTTTTCTGCTTTCTCTTTAAACACATGATGTGGGAGTCTGCTTCTAACTCCCGAAACCACTCCCTTTTGGAGCTTACTTCTTCCAAAATTTCCGGGCACAATCCCTGCATTGCCTGGGACCGGCCTTTAAGACTGTTTGTATTATCCTGCATTGGATGAATTCCCCTTCGGTTTCTGGTAGTAATCTTTGAAAAATCCTTTCAAGACACATTTTAGGAAAAGAAATAAAGGATATGGAAAGGAGAAAATCTTTCTGAACCAATATTTTTTGTGGGAGGAGACAATCAAAAGAACTTATCTGGAGGACACAACTGGTCCCTGTGATCATGGCGTGCACCATAGATTCCCTACCCAGTCTATTTGTATTAATTGATTTGCCCGATGGTTTGACTTGCTGGGGATGATAAAGGAGTGTTCCTTCCGTTTCGAATGTGGTAGCTTTTGCTGCTCTATCTTGTCGCCTCATAGTGCCCTTCGAGGGGTTTTCACTAATGAGACTCTCTCTTTTCTCTCATCTCCCGGCGCCTTATGGTGCCTGTGAGGGTTTTCACCAATAAGACTCTCTCATTTCATATCCCTCATCTTACATCGCCTCTCGGTGCCTGCGAAGGTTTTCACCGATGAGACTCTCTCATTTTATTTCTTTCGAGGAATCGGGGCGTTGTAGATACGACCCTCTCTTCTGGAGACTCCTTTGGCTATCAATTCATTCCCAGTCTTACGATCCTCTTCTTTGCTGGGGATTGGTGTATTATTCTCGGTCTTATTTACCTGACTCGACATCTTTTGAACATTGATCGGGAGGTCTTTTGGACGTTGATGTTGGTTCTGGTGTGGAGTTAAAGAAAGGCTATGAAAAATGAAAATAATTTGATGGGTGATGTGCTACAACTTTTGGAATCAAACCTTTGTTGGAATTTTAAAACATAACTTCTGCCCCAGTTTTCTTGCTTGGGGAATTTATTTTTTACTCTTATGTTGTGCTACGTGCGTTACGCACGCTGTGCCTATTATGCACACTATGTACATTATGCATCCTATATTTATTATGATGCATACTATGACCGAGCCGTGAGGCGCCTACATATCCTCTTTGAGGAATCAGGTCAAACGTAGTTCCCACGGTTTTGTATTTGTGATTTTATCTTCTTCTCTTTTTTTTTCTTTTTCTTCTTCTCATTTTTTCCATGTCTTTTTCTTTTCTTTTTCTTTTTCTTTTCCTTTCTCCTTTTCATATCTTTCTCATTAGTGATTCCAAAAGAGGGGTATTGAAAGAATTGCTTAAAGCTCAAAGGGGAAAGCAAGGGTTAAAAGTGTTTGGATAGAAGAAAGAATTGCCTCCGTCATCTCATTATTCAACAAATGCCAAATACAAACAAATAAACCAAAAGTTGCCATAATTAAAGAAGTTATGCGTAATATCTCTTGACCGCATCTGAATTGATAGCCATGTCGACACATCTACCTTCGACATCTGTCAAACACAAAGCACCATTGGACAATATTCTGGTCACTATATAAGGCCCTTGCCAATTTGGGGCGAATTTGCCTTTCGCCTCGACCTGATGTGGGAGGATCTTTTTCAATACCAGCTGCCCTACTTCAAACTTCCTGGGGCGCACCTTCTTATTATACGCTCTTGCCATTCTCTTCTGGTACAGCTGACCATGGCACACTGCTGCCAATCTTTTCTCATCTATCAGGCTCAACTGTTCCAATCGAGCTTTGACCCATTCATCATCATCAATCCCGGCTTCAGCGACAATTCGGAGGGACGGAATTTCGACCTCCGCTGGTATCACGGCCTCAGTTCCATACACCAACAAATAAGGAGTTGTGCCTATGGAAGTCCGGACGGTAGTGCGGTAACCCAACAAGGCAAAGGGTAACTTCTCGTGCCATTGTCTGGACCCTTCCACCATTTTTCGCAGTATCTTCTTGATATTCTTATTGGCTGCTTCGACTGCTCCATTCGCCTTAGGACGATATGGGGTGGAATTGCGGTGTGTAATCTTGAATTGTTGGCATACCTCTCTCATCAAGCTGCTATTAAGATTCGCACCGTTGTCCGTGATGATCACTTTTGGGATCCCAAATCTGCAGATGATATGGGAGTGAACAAAGTCCACCACTGCCTTCTTGGTTACTGATTTGAAGGTTTTAGCCTCAACCCATTTGGTGAAGTAATCAATGGTCACTAGAATGAACCTATGACCGTTGGACGCTGCTGGCTCGATGGGCCCAATGACATCCATGCCCCATGCTACAAACGGCCAGGGTGCTGACATCGTATGTAACTCTGTTGGCGGAGAATGAATCAAGTCTCCATGTATCTGGCACTGATGGCATTTCCTCACGAAAGTGATACAGTCGTGTTCCATGGTGAGCCAATAACACCCTGTTCGAAGGATTTTTCTTGCCAATACATATCCACTCATGTGTGGCCCACAAACTCCAGCATGTACTTCTGCCATAACCGTTGTTGCCTGCCTGGCATCTATGCATCTCAACAATCCCAGATCCGGGGTTCTTTTGTACAATATTCCCCCACTGAGGAAGAAACCATTCGACAACCGCCGGAGGGCTCTTTTTTGGTCTCCAGAGGCATGTTCTGGATATATCCCCATCCTGAGGTATTCCTTGATATCATGAAACCAGGGTTCGCCATCTGCTTCTTCTTCTATGGCATTGCAGTAGGCGTGCTGATCACGGACCTGGATGTGTAGAGGATCAACATACATTTTGTCAGGGTGGTGCAGCATTGATCCCAAGGTGGCCAAGGCATCCGCAACCTCATTGTGAACTCTCGGGATGTGTTTGAACTTTACCGATCGAAATTGCTTGCTCAGATCATGCAAGCATTGTCGGTATGGTATGAGCTTTAGATCTCGTGTTTCCCATTCACCCTGAATTTGATGTACCAAGAGGTCCGAGTCTCCCAAGACCAAGACGTCTTGGACATCCATGTCGGCAGCCAAGCGCAGACCCAGAATGCAAGCCTCATATTCGGCCATATTGTTGGTGCAATAGAAGCGTAGTTGAGCCGTAACAGGATAATGCCGTCCTGTTTCAGAAATGAGTACTGCTCCTATTCCAACCCCTTTTGCGTTTGCAGCTCCATCGAAGAAAAGCTTCCAACCCGGTTCCTCAGGTAATTCCAACTCATTCGTATGCATCACCTCTTCGTCAGGAAAATACGTTCTTAAGGGCTCGTATTTTTCATCAACGGGATTCTCTGCCAAATGGTCTGCCAGTGCCTGGGCTTTCATGGCCGTCCTCGTTACGTAGATGATATCAAACTCCGTGAGCAGAATTTGCCACTTTGCCAACCTTCCCGTGGGCATAGGTTTTTGAAATATATATTTCAATGGGTCCAAACGGGATATGAGATAAGTAGTATATGAAGACAGGTAGTGTTTCAACTTCTGAGCTACCCAAGTTAGGGCGCATCATGTTTTCTCGAGTTGAGTGTACTTGACCTCATGCCGTGAATTTCTTGCTAAGATAGTAGATGGCCTGTTCCTTCCTTCCTGTGTCGTCATGTTGCCCCAGTACACAACCAAATGAATTTTCCAAGACTGTCAGGTAAAGGATTAGGGGTTTCCCGGGCTTAGGAGGGACCAATACGGGTGGATTAGACAGATACCCTTTGATTTGGTCGAAGGCTTCCTGACACTCTGTTGTCCAACCTACCGCAGCATCCTTTCTCAGCAGCCGAAATATGGGCTCACAAGTTGCTGTGAGTTGAGCGATGAACCTGCTGATATAATTGAGTCTACCCAGCAAACTCATTACCTCTGTTTTGTTCCTTGGCGGTGGCAAATCTCGGATGGATTCAATTTTGGATGGGTCTAACTCAATCCCCCGTCGACTGACGATGAATCCTAGCAACTTTCCTGATGGAACCCCGAATGCGCATTTGGCCGGGTTAAGCTTGATATCATACCTCCGGAGTCTTTGGAAAAATCTCCTTAGGTCTGCTACATGGTCCTCCTGACGCCAAGATTTGATGATCACATCATCGACGTACACCTCAATTTCCTTGTGTATCATGTCATGAAACACCGCAGTCATTGCTCGCATGTACGTTGCCCCGGCGTTCTTTAACCCGAACGGCATTACCCGATAGCAGTAGGTTCCCCATGGCGTAATAAACGCTGTCTTCTCAGCATCCTCTTCGTCCATTAGGATCTGATGATAACCCGCATAACAATCCACAAAGGATCCGATCTCGCGCCCAGCGCAATTGTCGATCAGGATATGAATGTTAGGTAGCGGAAAATTGTCCTTGGGACTTGCTTTGTTGAGGTTGCGGTAGTCGACGCACACCCTGATTTTTCCATCCTTCTTTGGGACTGGTACCACATTGGCCAACCACTCGGGATACCGAGTGACCCGAATGACCTTCGATTGCAACTGCTTGATCACTTCTTCTTTGATCTTTACACTCATTTCTGTTTTAAATTTCCTTAGTTTTTGCTTGACCGGAGGGTATGCCGGGTCAGTGGGTAATTTGTGAACCACTAAATTGGTGCTTAATCCAGGCATATCATCATATGACCAGGCAAAAACGTCTTTGAATTCCCTGAGAGTTTTGATCAATTCTGCTCTGACATTCGGCTCAATGTGGATGCTAATTTTGGTCTCTTGGATGTTATCAGCGTCTCCTAGATTCACAGCCTCGGTGTCATTTAAGTTAGGCTTGGGTTTCTCTTCAAATTGGCACAGCTCTCTGTTTATTTCTTCGAAGGCTTCACCTTCGTCACATTCGGATTCATTATCACAAACGACCTCTTGCATCATTGAGTCAGATTCAGATTGATTTATTAGACTAGGTCGAAGATCCGCTGTGCATGCCATGTCATTAGGACCAGTAAAAAGAGAACTGTTCAGAAAGAAAAAGAACAAAACAAGAAATTAAAATGGGACAAAAGAAAAGAACTTTATTAAATTTGCAGGATAAAAAGGGTTCACACTTTTACAAAACGAAAGTAAAATTGGGATTACACCCTTGAATAATCCGATCAAACAAACAAACAAACAAAACATTAATCAAAGCCTACTACCAAGACTCCCCTCGGACAGGAAGAGGAGTAACCGTCCAATTGTTGGTCTTGGCCTCAGGCCCCACAAATTGTATCTCTGCTCGGCTGGAACCTTCTCCAGCTTCCACCATACTGACATCCGCGAATAGCCTCTTCAAAACTCTGATTCAGGTCTTCATTTACACCGATCAAAGGTCCTCGAATCTTTGGGATCGCTGACCCCTTGGCACTTGCTTTAACAAAAGACCTTGAGAGGCGTGGCACTGGTTTAGGCAGAAACCAGACCTTCTTCTTCATTCTTCGCGCCTCCTTCCTGTCTGCTGCGGTTGGTTTGAACCCCAACCCGAAGGTTTCCAGATTCTTAGGAAGGGAAACAGGTTGGACTATCCCTTGAAGTTCAACTCCCAGGCCTTTTCCCGGCACAAATCCATTACCCAGCATTTCTGATACCATCATGACTGTTGCGGCAGCTACCCTAGGGTGCGGGATGATTTCTCCTTCAGAAATTTTGTTGGCCGACCCTGTATCGAGAATCTGGTAGACCCAGGGACCCTTGTCATCAGTGGTCTCTATGAAAGGCACAATGGTTCCGCTCATGGTGCATGTTGTATCCTCGCCGTGCAACACGACCTCTTGTCTTTCCCACTCGAACTTCACTGTCTGATGTAGGGTGGAAGGCACCGCTTTAGCTGCATGAATCCAGGGTCGTCCTAACAGCAAGTTGTAAGATACCTTGGCGTCCAATACCTGGAATTCCATGGTAAACAGGACCGGGCCAATGGTCAGTTCAAGTACAACATCCCCCACAGTGGCTGTTCCGTTTCCGTCAAACCCCCGGACACAGATGCTATTTTCCCGGATTCTTCCACGGTCAATCTTTAACTGGTCCAGGGTGGATAAGGGACAAATATTGGCGCTTGAGCCGTTATCCACCAATACTCGGGTTACCACCGAGTCTTCACATTTGACAGCCAGGTATAGAGCTTTATTGTGCTCCGTACCTTCCACCGGCAGGTCATCATCTGAGAATGTTACCCTGTTCACCTCGAAAATCTTGCTGGCAATGGTTTCCAGGTGGTTTACAGAAATCTCACTGGGTACATGAGCCTCGTTCAATATCTTTAACAGGGCCCGACGATGCTCCTCAGAATGGATCAGCAACGACAACAGTGAGATCTGGGCTGGTGTTTTTCTCAGCTGTTCGACTACAGAATAGTCATGTACTTTCATCTTCCTCAGGAATTCTTCAGCCTCTTCTTCGGACACTGGCTTCTTGGTTGCCACTGGGTTGGTTTTTCTTAGCTCCACCGGAGCAAAACATCGACCTGATCGAGTCAGCCCTTGCGCTTCACAACTGACTTCTTCCACCGGTTTTCCTTGGTACGTCACCACTGCTTTTTCATATTTCCAAGGCACCGCCTTGCTGTCAATCATCGGCAGTTGGGCCACAGGCTTTATGGTCACCCGTTCTCTACATACCCCTTTCAACACGACTGCCGGTGTGGGCAGGATCCCTGGTATTACCAACTTGCTTGGCTCGGGTTTGCTTGTTATGACGGACGGGCTCTTCCCCAATATCACTACCGGCTTGACGCCTTCTCCTTGCGACTGTATACTCGTTCCTCCACTGGTTAAGACTTCTTTCGGGGCGGCTTGGATCATCATCACTATTTGTGAGGGTTTTCTTAATTCTCCTCCCTCACACACCAACTCAATCATGTGAGTTTCGTGGTGCGCTGGCAGTGGGTTTTGGTTGATGTTAGGAGCCTCCGGTGTCTGGACCTCGATCTTATTGGTGTCAATAAGATCCTGTATGGCATGCCTTAACTTCCAACACTTCTCGGTATCGTGCCCGAGCATCCCTGAACAGTATTCACAACTGATTGAACGATCCAAATTCTGAGGCGGGGGATTTGGTTCCCGAGTATGGACAGGACTAACCAAACCCAATTGCCGCAGCTTGTGGAACACAGCGGTGTAGGTTTCTCCCAGCTCTGTGAAGGTTCTTTGCTTCCGCAACCTGTCATTCCTAGCATCTGGATTTCCCCGGAAGCCTGCCCCTGAAGGGTTTCTATATGCCCTTGGCGGAGGGTAGGTGTTTTGTGGTGGCGCATATATGTTCTGGGGAGCCGGTGCGCGCCATTGTGGGCGAACCGGAGGCTGAGTGTATACCTGGGCTTGGTGTACGGAACAATGTGGTTCTCGAGGTGGATAGAAATTTTGTGGTGGGTTGTATGGGTAATTTGACCTGTGAGGCCTGGGTTGGTTTGTAGTGCGGCCTGCCAGCCCTGGACCAACTGCCTGCCTCGATCGTGGCAACCTCTTCTTTCTTTCTTCTCAGCGCACCTCCCGTGCCGCTTTGAATAGCCTGGGTTGTGGCCTTAAGTGCCGAATAGTTCAAGATCTTGTCCGACCTCAAACCTTCTTCTATCATGACCCCAATTTTGACCACCTCGTTGAAAGATTTTCCAACCGTCGTCACCAAGTGACCAAAGTAGGTTGGATCCAATGTCTGCAAAAAATAGTCCACCATCTCTCCCTCTCTCATGGGAGGATCGACTCTAGCTGCTTGTTCTCTCCAGCGGAACCCGAACTCGCGAAAACTTTCCCCGGGTTTCTTCCCAGTTCTCAATAACGTGAGACGGTCAGGGACTATCTCTAGATTGTACTGGAAATGACCTGCAAAAGCCTGCGCCAGATCATCCCACGTGTACCACCTGCTGAAATCCTGCCTGGTATACCATTCCAGTGCAGATCCGCTCAGACTTTGGCCGAAATAAGCTATCAAAAGCTCATCCTTGCCTCCTGCCCCTCTCATTTTGCTACAGAATCCCCGCAAATGTGCCATGGGATCACCGTGCCCTTCATATAAATCAAACTTGGGCATCTTGAACCCAGCCGGGAGTTGGACATCTGGGAAAGGGCACAGATCTTTGTATGCCACGCTGACTTGATTGCCCAGCCCGTGCAAGTTCCTGAAGGATTGCTCCAGGCTTTTGAACTTTCTCAACACTTCATCCTGTTCAGGGGCCTTAACCGGCTTCTCAACCTCTGCCGGTACTTCCAAATGGGGATTGTAAGCCTGTGGTTCGGGTGCATGGAATGTAGGCTCAGGGGGATAGTATTGTGTATCATGAGCCTGAAACAATGGCTCACTGGTCGTTCGCTGCAAAGGGGCTGATGTAGGTCCCACAAAAATGGGAATATTGGGTGTTGGGAGAGGTTGATGGGGTGGTGGAGCTTGGGAATCATGAGGGCTTCTTTCTTGATGATAAAGGGGATTTGGGCGGCTTGTGGAAGGGCCAGAGTGAGGGTACTCCGGCATGTGTCCCAGTGTCTCAGGGCTCTTTTGTGTTTTGGCCAAGGCTAGCTGCATTGCATGCATCTCTAGTCCCATCCTTTCAATCTTTTCCATTGCCTCTTTTAGCAACTGGCTCATCGGCCTTTCTTCCTCATTACTATTCTCTGAAGTAGTCATGCTTGTTGCTACCGGTCCTTTGGATCTGGTTTGGTATGAATGTGTTGCCAGAATTCTTTAACAACTAACTGTCTGATATTAGACAACAACAAACTTTGTTAGTGTTAGAGCTTAACAGATTTGATCATAACACATAGAGGATGCAATGCACCTAGGCAGTTAATCGTTTCTACATGCTTTGCTTCAAACCACATGCGTCATCCCGATTTGTTCATTCGTCTCTTTTTAAAGTATTTTGCGAAACCCCGCGTTTTATTTTATTTACATTTTTTTCTTTATTTATTAAAAGCGGTCGAATCTTATGGGGATTGCCTACGTATCACGTCCCCGCGTGAATCAGACCAGGCGTAGTTCTGCCTTAAAGTAAAGACACATAGAAATTCTTCCGGAGTCACTTAATTTCATTATCAAAATTTGCTATTACACATTACTTCAAACAAAATAGCAACAGTACAGACTCCAGGGTTTTAAACTTGGTTTGAGGAAAAGAAAACAACATTGGGGAAACAACAAACAAAACAACCAGGACTCGATCAACAACTAATTTTCCAACTTAGGGACCCACGAGGCATCTTTCGGCCCTTTCGCGGCCCTAGGTGTAAGGTCTCTTTGCAAGCCCTTCAACTCGTTCATAATCCGATGGACGCAGCCCATGATGGAAGCAATGAGGTTTTCCCGAGGTGTCTGCTCGCATGCCAAACATTTTAGGTAGATGTAATGCCCGACTTCGTCAATTCTTGCCCGAATGTTGTCCCTTTCTGCGAACAATTGCCTTATCTGTCGGCTCTTTAATCCTAGCGTTTGTGCATTGGCGGCGAGCTGATCCTGGAATATATCCATTTGCCTTTCCATCCTTGTCATTGCATTGTAATAGCGTCTCCGGTCGGCCTGGGCATCTTGTGTTTGCTTGAAGATCCGCTCTTGCAAAGCGGAATTTGTTTCCTTTGCTGCTTTGACGCTCAGTTCACAATTCCTCATGACTTGCTGTAGGCGCTTTCTCCGGGCCATTGTACCTTCTGCCCATTTGACCCTCATCCTTGCTATGCAAGCCTCTGATAGGTCTAATTCTACCTGGCTCTGGATGACCTGATTTCTCAAACTGGCTATCAATCTTTCGTCGGAGCAACGCCTCTGTCGGTCGATGTTATTCTTACTGGCTTGGCGAAGCCGGGCCCTCAGGGTTTGGTTTTCTTGGGCTAACTTGTCTTTTTCAGCCTGCTCTTGGGCGACTTGTACGTTGTTTTCGAATACCATCCTTTCCATTTGTCGCTTCAGCTTCCTAATTTCAACCAGGTAACCTTCCTCTTTTGCGAGCCAGTCCCATTGTTCTTGCGATGACTCAACAAAATTTCGGAGGTGAGGCCATTTGGTTGGCCGTTTCACGATGTTCTTCTTGTTCTGCCAAGTGAGATAGGCCGGCGAGACTTCACCCCTAGACATATCTTTTACCTGGGTATTTGCCGTCAAGTACTGGCATTCACTCCATATGCAACGAACTGTCTTTTCAGGAAATTGGCCGTCACTGCTGACCTCGACTGCATAAGTGCTGAGATCTTCGTCCGGGTGTGGTACTTGACATCTTCCCAACTGTCTCATTACCCTGTAAGGGGCATAAGGTTGAATACCCCTGAGTCCCATCAAGAGGAAGTGAGGACCAGTGGCGGGCATGTATATGATTTCTTCCACAGAAAGCCAACCCAAAGTCCAGTTTACTTGGTCTGCGGTGATGATCCGGAGATAGGATATCCATTCTTCAAACCCTCCCGGCGATCGAAAACCTGAAACCCTTAGGCTATAACCCTCGATGCAGCCCCCATTTGTAGACATGTAGTGCATATACTGAGGATGGTGACACAAGTGTTCGATCATCCACATCTGTAACAACAAGTTGCACCCTTCGAAGAAGTCTGCTCCAGCCTTACAAGCCGTGAGGGCTCGGTATATTTCTGACATTATCATGGGAGCAAGGATGCTTTTATCGTTGGTAATCAGGATTTTGACGATTCCAGCCACCTTTAGGTCGATATTTCTATCTTTTCGGGGAAACACCACAAGGCCCAAAAATGCCACCATAAAAGCGAACCGCCTATGCTCATTCCATTTTACCAGATTTCCCCTGCTGCAAACACCACTTTCTGGCTCATTGAATCCTCCTATGCTCCCGTACCTCTGGTATATGAATTGTAGGGTAGAAAAACCTTTATCCAGTTCAGCGTATGGGACTCCTTTGCTTATCTTCAACAGATCCATGAATTTGTGTGAATTCACAGCCCTTGGAGCGATCAGGTATTTGTGTCTCAAACCTTCAGTGACGTCCATGTAACCCGCCATTTCCTCTAAGGTTGGGGTGAGTTCAAAATCTGAGAAACGGAACACGTTGTGGGCCGGATCCCAGAATGTAACCAAAGCCTTTATGATGTCGCACCGAGGCCTGACTTTCAACAAATCAACCAAACCCCCCAGGTGCAGTTTGACCTTGTCTTGCTCTGGCTTTTCCAAATCCTCCCACCATAATCGCACTTCCAGGGGGATTTTGCTTCTAACTGTTATCGGCAAACTTGGACTCATGCTCATTCTGCATGTTTATTGGGGTGATTAAGCGAAGATCCAGACTCATTAGACTCAAATACACAAATCGACACACTATTTTCTAGAAAAACGAAATTTTGGTTGTTTCTGAAAAGTACGATGTTACCTTAAAACTTTCGTTATTTGGTTTGTACCTCTATTTTGAAAGAACAAGTTGAGCCCGATGGGGGTTGCCTACGTATCCCGCACCATGCGAGAATCAAACTGACGTAGTTCGGGCATAAATCGAATTTTGGGGACACCCTTTTTTTTCTCTTAAAAATGAATCAAAGACTCCTTTTTTTCTTTTTCAAAACAAATTAATAAGACACACGTTTTTTCAAAATTCTGGCAGAGCTTTAACCATTTTTGTGACTTTTCAAGAATAAATAATTACCCCCTTAACCGTTATTCCTCTTCCTTTTCCAAACATTCCCGATATTCAGAAACCGGTCAGCATGCAAGCCTTGAAACAAGTAAATGCATAAAGCAAACAGGATGTAGCAGGATGGTCTTTATTCTCAGGTTGCCTGTCCTAGACGGACCCAGCCCCTGTGCTGAGTCCCCTAAGTCAAATGCACATGATGCAAATAAGCGTTCCTACTAGGGATCCGGCATGAAGTTATGTTATGCTAAGCTGTAAAACCTAGGTGTTTGTTCTAGACCTGGCTTACCCGAGCGGACAACTCGAGCCAAGGATGGGAGCTGTGTACCGGTAACCAAAAGGCCATCCGATTTTGCAACTCCTCCGAATCCTCGTTCTATTTTGGCATATGACACTAACAGAAAGAAGCCACGACCAGCGTGCGCTTCTCAAGAGAGAAGAGAAGGGTTTCCGCACAGTTTATGTGTACAGTTCAAATAATATCAAAGCGGTAAAAGCAGCAGTTAGCACATTAGGATCAAAACATGTAATAATCAGATAATAAATAAAGCCAAATAATAACAATTATTCTAAGCTCGAATTCTTAACCCTGAACCAGTGGTTCTGGGTCTTAATCCCCAGCAGAGTCGCCAGAGCTGTCACACCTCCTTTTTCCGCACCTGTAGGGGCGCGAGGGAGTTTTTTCCAATTAAAGGACAATCGAAACGGGATTTGTTTATTTATTTCAGAGTCGCCACTTGGGAGATTTAGGGTGTCCCAAGTCACCAATTTTAATCCCGAATCGAGGAAAAGAATGACTCTATATTACAGTCTGCGTACCAGAAATCCGGATAAGGAATTCTGTTAACCCGGGAGAAGGTGTTAGGCATTCCCGAGTTCCGTGGTTCTAGCACGGTCGCTCAACTGTTATATTCGGCTTGATTATCTGATTTTATACAAGTGTAAACTTATGTGCAAAATTTAACTTTTAACCGCTTTTATCATTTTACTGTTTTTATCAAGAATTGCAACGTTGTGAAAACATATCTCGAACCACGTTACATCAATGCACCCATGGTTGTTGACATATTTCGACTCGGTTGAGATTTGGATTTGGGTCACATAAATGTGCACCCGAATTAAGGAGAATAAATTATTAAGACGTGCCTAAAGCAACTAGCGTATTGTTGTTTTGGGTAAGGCCGAAAAATTCGCTAAATGGCCTGTCCCGAATTCTAAGTGTTTTAATGTATATACAGTTAGAGGGCCCCGCAGCTGTGTATATTTTTATTTGACGAGGCTCGTCTCGTTCTACTTTTAAAAGGAATTCGCGACGTCATGGATATGCCTCTCGGATCACGTCACAATCAATGTACCCGTGATTAGAAATACATTTCGAATCCGTCGAGATTTGGATTTGGGTCACATAAATGTGCACCCGAGTTTAAGAAGGTAAGGTTTATTAAAGCGTATCCTAAAGAGACTAACGTGTTGTTATTTTAGGAGGGTTGTGAGATTTGCTAAGCAACCCGTCCTGGAAACTAAATGCTTCAATAATATACATTTAACAAGGGCCCCGCATTTGCACGTTTTGTTTATTTTCATCGAGGCTCATCTCGTTCTTATTTTAAAAGGATATCCTATAGCAACTACGTTTCTTATCGCGTTTGTCCTTATCAATTGAAAACAGTAGATAGTCCTAATTAATTACATGCTTGCAAGTTGTTTGTAACAACATTCAGAAATGCCTAAAATCAGAAATGAGGCTGTCCGAACAAGTAATCACAGGCCCAAATCCAGCCCAGTGTGATTGGCCAGACCTGGACCACTGCTTGCTCGAAGCAGGCCTGCTTGGCCTGTTTTGACCTGAACTTGACCTTCACGGGGTTTATATTACAAATTTTATGTTCTTTGTCTTAACAGGTAGTTTATTTGTTATATGAGACCATTAATCAGAAAAGGAAGAACTTAACCCCCTTGTGTACAGTTTTCAAGTTTGGCATACGTTACAGCATATATGGCAAAGTAAACTAAATCTGAGATGCAAACTACTTCATTGAGACCACTTTTATCTAGAAGCATACATATACAATTATCATTCGATATCCTACATTGACATCAACTAGGCTTGCAAGCTAACTTCAGTATCCCAAAATATGAGCTATTAGACATTACATGACATTCAACACAACAGTACATATATATAAACAACATCTGCAGATCTTCTCTTTTATACTCATTGCTCAAACTTTCGAGTTACATTAGTAGTGTAATTGTGTACCTGGTATAGAGGACAAAGAAAAAGGAATAATCAGTTGGGCAGTATGCAGTAAACACAGCAACAACAGGTACACAGCAACAGCACAGCAACAAACCAACAACCAAATGTTTTCCACAATCCACGAACAACCAACAATAATTCCCAGAACAAAAGAAACCAGCAAATAGTCGAATGCCAAACCAGTAATTCCAGACGAAGAGTAATGAAACACCAGAAGTAAAAGAGTGTTCAATGCAGCAAATACCAACAGTTCAGCAACCAACAAACAGCTCAGTCAATGCAGACGACAGAACTTGGCCAAGGCAGCTTGACCAATATGAATTCTTATTCAACTTTCAGATGGTGTTTGGTTACAATCTATTTGGAAACTAACTTATGTTTTTCAGCTTTCTTTAAACTCAGTAAACCTTTCTTCAGACTAAAAGTTTCAGCTTTAAGACTAAAAATTCCAGCATTTTCTCTCTTTTTTCTGAAGACTCAAAAGTCCAGCCCCTTTTAAGTTCTCAAATGGCCTATTTATAGGCCAAATGAACCAGTGCAGCTGAGCTGCCTGCCCTGCCAATTGGCAGAATACCCATACCCTTTAAGCCCATGCCTAAGCATCTTTGGTGCCAGCCCCTTTGTTCCCCACGCCTGGTCTTTTGTTTAATCAAGAGTTATGGGCATCATTTTATTATTCATTTCAAGCCCCATACTCTTATGTCTTGCTCCCCATTGGTATTAGTTTAATCCTAAATTAGTACCCTACTTGTCAGCTCATTTAAACTAATCTCTCTGCCCTTTTAACACCCCAGAATACCCCTGCTTAACCTTGATTATTACTGCCCTGCCTATTGCAGCCTCAGGGCATTTTTGAACTGATGAAAGTTCAGATTTAAGACTGCCTTGGCTGAACCTTTTCAGTCATTTTTACAATGCAAACCAACCATTTTAAACAATGCTGGGGCATTCAGTTAGTGGTAACGTTCAATTAGTCATGCGACATTATTAGCTCGTTCGACTCATTAGTTATAGAAACTAATCAACGACATTTATCGAGTCGACTATACTAATTATAGCAGGTAATAATCAGTCACTCTTATAAACAATACGTTCAGGGACCTAAAGGGCATCAGACAATTTTGTGTTCAATTACTGGGAACCTATATAAGTTTATTCATGCGACGACTATACTAATCGGACATGCTTATCATAGGATACATTTAAATCATACCCAGAACACAATCGACCAAATAAAAGGTCTTTACAGAGAAGAAAGAAATTAAGAAACTATCAGGAAATAACAAACAATTACCACAAAGCATGCTAATGACTTAATCAGAACCAAACAAAGAGAAAAGGAAACTTACCGAAAAAGTTTGAAATCAAAACGGACCCAAATCTGACTCGACTTCGAACTCTTGAGGCCGAACAAACTTTAATCAGGGTGTTCTCACATGAGAACACCTTGATTAAGGTCTATTAGACCTCAAACCCTTGTCAAGACCGGCCGGATTCCAAGGCTATTAGTGTTCTAGGTTTTGGATCTCCAGATCTGATTTTTAGGGAGTTGTGGGTAGATTCGGACCAAACCAAGCTTGGTTTGGTCACGAGGAAGGTCAGGGGGTGTCTGGTATGAAGATGGGGTAACTTGGCATAGGTCCGGGTTCGACTCAAATCTTCAAATGAAGATTCGAGACGAACGAAAGTGATTCGAGGCAAATGGATAGTAGATCCATGTTCAGGAGAGTGAGGGGGTCTTAGGGTGTTCAGGAGGTGGTCACCGGCGTTCGTGCCGCCGGCTTTAATGGCGAAGGAGACTAGGGCGGCTGCTAGGGTTCGGGGGGTTTCAGGTTTGGGTTTGGGGACGATGAAGGGTGGGGTTGGTATAGGGGGTGCGGGGTATGATAGGAGGCTTATATACGGGGAGGGTGATTGGATCTGAGCCGTTAGATCAGATGATCTCAACGGCTTAGATCTGATACTGAGAAATGAGACGGGGTCGTTTGGTAGTTAAACGGGGTCGTTTGGTTTAAGTGGGGGTTGGGTCAGACTGGTTATTGGGTCGGGTTTGAAAACGGGTCGTTGAAAGGGGTCCTGAGCCGTTGGATTGGCCTGGACGGATGGCTCAGATCGAACGCCCTTATACAGCGTCGTTTGAATTGCTGCTTGGGCAGCCGGTTTTGGACTGGACTCGAGTGTCTGTTTGGGCCTGCTTTGTTTTATTTCTTTGGGCCCAAACCGATTTTCCTTCACTCTTTTGCTTTCTTTTTTTTCTTTTAAACAAAAAAATGAAATAAAATGGTGAAATTAAAATCAACCACACTGTAACATTTTCACATAGTTATCACAAAAATATTTAAGTAAGTTAAATCACAACCTAGACCGAACGATGCACATATATATATTTCGAATTTTCTTTTAATGACACACATATTTTTTGTATTTTGTTTGATAATGATTAAATGCAAAATGGACAGACCCACAAATGACTAGCAATACATGTCATGAAGAATTTGTATCGCGGGGTCATTTGTCACTATTTTTATTTTTGTTTTCCTTTTGGAGTGATTGCTCGTAAAGCAAAAATCACGTGCTTACAATTACCCTGAAGAGACTTCTTGCGAATCTAAATCCATTACCTTCACCTTCCTGATACTGATGTGTAGAATTCATAATGATATAGAAATGCCATAAGTCTTGGCACCCTCCAATGTAAACCTCAGTTTCTAGCCAAATACACATCCTGAAGATCTCCAATTACTATATATAAGTCTTGAATCCATTAAAACCATTTTCGGGAGTCAACCACTATATCAGGTTTCAATTACATTGATCAAATGAACTGAATGACCTGTGCCCCATCAGTAACACCTAAAGAAGTAACCCATCCTTCTAAGCAACCGAATGATATCCTACTCCATACCTGTTACATCCCTTACAATAACAAATAATTCATCCAATGTTTCTCATATACCTATAAAGCATAACACAACCCTTATCCAAATTTTCCTTTACTCGAGCCATCCTTGATCTCAACCCCTATAAGCCACAACTGATTCGCCAATATACCTCAAACTGAAACGGATACAACATTTAGCTACGCAATCAACTTATCAATGGCATATTCCCCCACTAAGCTCAGAGCCATATGCCAAAACACTCAAAAACTCACAATGCCCATACTCTATTACTACCATAATACCATACTGAGGTTTAACTAAATCCTTCATAAGCTCGTGCAACACAAACCATCTAGTACTTTAAATCATCTGCAAATCTCACATTCACCCTTGTAACAATCAAGACAACTCTCTTACGCGATCCAAACTCAAACTGCATCATATGTAATTCACTGGTAAAAGAGGACTTTCAACAAACAACATAGGGATCACACAAACTTCAGAACACCCCGCAGGAGATAACCCACCTGCTCTGCCTCAAACTAACTTCTATTTATACCCTTCCACCGCCATAAATATCATGCAATCACCTAATCTTCCTGAGTCTGAACTCATATCATGACATAAAATCTACCTCACTCCCCAACTAAACAACATAAAAAGATCCTTCAGCACACCCTTAACTCGGGACTATACATCAAATCAAGATGGAAATCAAGCACCAATTACTTCTTTCTACCTTCAAGAAGACCCTCCTCGTCACATCCAAATCATATGAATGCATCTTGCAGTCACATCATACTCATCACGTAGCCATCCAACCATCAATTCCACTAATAGGGACACTACTGAACATATAAATCCAAAAGCACGTGCTCGCACAATCAACACCTCAGCGCTCACGCTACAGGCAAAGCCCGGCCTCAAGTCCTCCAAACTGGACCAATATCAACACACAAAAATCACATCTCGCCCCTCATTCAGGGAAACACAAGCCGCCAATGCATAACTGACTTAGCACATATGTGCGCACACGAATGCGTGGAAGGAATTCAAGGAGTTAAGCTTCAAGCTGAATGAATGTCGCGCAATAAGAATTCAAGAATGTGAAGTTTTTCCTAAAGTTTCTGCAGCCTTTTGAAGATAAGTACAAACATCTCCGTACCGATCCGGGAGACTTTATTAAACCCGCTCATGACTCGTGAGACCTATGTATCCTAAGCTTTGATACCAACTTGTCACGACCAAAAACTTGACCCGTTTTGATGGTGCCTATCGTGAAACTAGGCCAGCCTCAACTCAACAATCAACACGATAATAATAAGTCTGAAAACATTTATGGAATCTTTTAGCAGGTAAAAAACTATTTGAAACATAAGAAATTCCAAGAATAGATATAATCCAGCCCAAAACTGGGGTGTCATTGAGTGCATTAGCGTCAAAGAAAATACATAGTCTATTATAATGTTTAAAGGAGCAACTGAAATACAATTGGAAAGTAAGGTGGAGAGCCAAGGCCTGCGAATGCCGTGCAGATACCTCAATAATCTCCTAAGTCAGAAGCCTCGATCAACCACCGCCACTGGATCCAAGCGCCTGAATCTTCACATGAGGTGCATGGGGTAACGTGAGTACACTAACTCAGTAAGTAACAAGTCCAACCTTTGGACTGATAGGTAGTTACGATCTCAACCTCATCAAAGATAACAGTAATAATGTACAGAAACGTAGGCATACTTTTAGGTAAATAAACAGCTTGAACAGTAAAACAGAGCAGGTATGAACAAGATAAAGAAGTGTAATTCTGCAACATCTACATGCCGATGCACATGCTGTAAAAAATGGACCATGATGAGTGCCTCATGTGCCCACAAATCTCAAATACTCATCCACTCAGTACTGTATATGGCTCATACGGCCCAGGGAAGATCCATCCCGGAATATATATACATATCTGACAACAGTCACTCAATACTAAGGAAGGCCATTCCAGCCTATGGTGAAGATCCATATCTAGATAATAACAATAACAACCTCAAAACCACTCGGCACTGTATATGACTCACAGGGCCCAGGGAAGATTTATCCCAAAATATATACACATCACTGACAACAGTCATCCAGTACCAAAGAAGGCCATTCCAGCCTATGGAGAAGATCCATCTCTAGATAATAAGTACTTCAGACAAGATCCATGTCCAGGGAAGATCCATCCATCAATATCATCAACTGCGCTCATTGGGGTGTAAATACTTCAGAGGTGCTCCTTTCAGCCCAAGCGCTATAACAAGACGACGAAGGAATAATCAATATCTCGCTGCGGCGTGCAGCTCGATCCCGTATTGACACTCAATATCAGACTCTCAGCCTCACTCAGTCATCACTCTCCAGTCTCACACACATGGGCTCAAAATGTCATGATACAAGCCCGAAACAATGATATGATGTTCCAAATAACGATAATCGAGACTGAGTCATGATATAATATGCATGAACATGACTGAGTATAGAATATCAATGTAGCTAATGATATGACAACAAGAAACGACCTCTCGAGTCTCAACAATATCGACGTGAAGCCTTAACATGATAATTAGCATGATTTACAGCTCATTAACTTAATCACATAATCCAAACACAAATATTAACAAGAAAGAGTCACTAAGCGGTAACATGGAATGATCCAGGCCGCAATTCTAACGGCGCATGCCCACACGCCCATCACTTGGCATTTGCATCACCTCAATAGTAATCATAGAACATAAAGTTCGGGGTTTCAAACCCTCAAAACCATGTTTGGAAGCGTTACTTACCTCAACCAAGCCAAAACTCTAACCCATGATGCCCTTGCCTCTCGATCTGGCCTCCAAATGCTCCGAATCTAACCAAAATCTTTATATTATCATCAACATATACTAAAGGAATGAAACCCACATGAAACTTATCAAATTAGACTCAAAATCCCGAATTTGCTCAAATCCGGCCCCGGGGCCTACGTCTCAGAATCCAACAAAAAAACCTAGAAACTCCTTCCACTCCCAATTCTATACATACCAAAATCATCAAAATCGGACCCCAAATGGCCCTCAAATCACCAATTCAAACTCTCCAATTTCAAGCCCAAATCTTCCAACTTTCTTCCCTAATTTCAACTAATATCATGATTAAACAAATGGAAAATGGTCATAAACACAAGTAATAAAGCTTAAGTAGCTTACCCAACTGATAACCCTTGATCCTTCTTGATAAATCACTGCCCAATCTCAACACCCGTCTTCAAAAATGGAGAAACTTAGCAAGATTCTCAAAGAAGTTTTATACCTTCTGCCTAGTGTTTTCCGCATCCGCTGTCTCAGAGTCGCTTCTACGATGCCGCACCCGCGGAAAAACCATCATAGGTGCGGTTTTCACTTAACCCTGGAACTCCCGCTTCTGCGGTCAGCTTCCCGCTCCTGCGATCTCACAGGTGTGGTCCTTGTGTGCACCTGTGATTTTTTTTAGCTCCTCAACTCTCCGCATATGCGGTCCAATCTCGCTTTCGCGAGGCTCGCACCTGCGGTCCCCAATCCGCAGGTGCGGAAATGACAGAAGCAGCAAAGTTTCAGCTACTTAAACAATTTCCCAATCCTTCCGTTAACCATCCAAATTCATCCCGAGGCCCTCTGGGCCTCAACCAAAAATACCAATAAATCATATAACACTATTCAAACTTATTAACCTTCGGAACACTCCAAACAACATCGAAACACCAAATTGACCTCGGATTCAAGCCTAAGAACTTAGAAACTTTTAAATTCCGCAACCGATGCCAAAACCTATTAAACCTCATCCGAATGACCTGAAATTTTGCACCCATATCAAAAATGAAACAACGGACGTACTCAAATTTTTGGAATTCCATTCCGACCCCGATATCAAGATTTCCATTGCTGACCGGAAAACGCCAAATTTCCAATTTAGCCAATTCAAGCTTAAATCTACTACGAACCTCCAAAATACATTCCGAAGACGCTCCTAAGTCCAAAACCACCTAATAGAGCTATCCGAACCATTAGAATTAACATCCAAGACCTTCTACTCATAAGTCAACATTCGGTTGACTTTTCCAACTTAAGCTTCTAAATAAGAGACTAAGTGTCTCATTCCACTCCACGACCACTCTGAACCCTAACTAACCAACCCGATACGATGAAATATAGCTGAACAACACATAAAGAAGCAAAAATGGGGGAACAGGGCTGTAACTCATGAAACGACCTGCCGGGTCATTACATCCTCCCCATCTTAAATAAACGTATCCTCGAACGTGCCTAGAGTTGTTCCGAAAACCATCAAATCGCTGTATAACCTTACCATGCTCACACTTGGGGGTTATCCCTCGTCACCCTATCTCATATAGGTCCGATTGCAAAATGTAACTGAAATTTCATAATCCAACCTAGCCCATAAACCATAGAACCAAATTTCCACTTCCGAAATTATCTATAAGATCAGAATCTCACATCTACACACCGAATAAATCTGAACACAATGTATTAAGCTATAACCACCATTCAAGATGGAAATCACATGACATACCACACAAGTCAAACACTCATAGCGATAACTTCTAATCACAGCAGCTGCCCAAACAACCCAATTCCGATAATAAGCCTCTTATCAAACCAAAGCCTCATTCCAACACTCTTGTATACTGCCAATGATGAATGAAACACATAGAAAGTCGCAACCATTCCTCAGATCAAGAAGCCATGGAGCTCTCTCTCCTTCGACAAAGACCATAGTAAATTTCTAAGTCGAAATTCGATATTATCCTTCCAACATGATGAAATCAAATCTGATAGTATTAATTCTAGTTCCCAATGACATCATCTCATCCAATACGACTACTCTGGTGACATGACACATCAATGACTTCTAAAGCCACATTCCGTACAATCCGTGCACCAAAAAGCAACAACCCAAATGTACTCAAATCATGGAAAATGACTCAAATAATAGAGCTGTACCGCAAGCTCACCAGTACCACCACAACACAATGCTGAGAAACCATCATACATCGTAGAACCAGAATACACGAATCTAACCCGAAGGACCATACCTCCCCATAACTTCGCTCCAATGCACGACCCTATCCAATTACTGGTCCACATGAGATACCTCAAGTCACCATGCTCAAAATCATCAACCACGAGCAATTTGATATCTAGTACCAAAAGTAAATCACCATAACGACGGAGAAACAAATGACATAACACCACACAAAACCCAAAAGAACATAACCAATATGCCATCCACCGTGCAATACCCAATACTCTTCCTGCTCAAATTCCGCTATGAGACCTCAATAGAACCACACCATATGTTCATATAACCAGCAAATCATAACTCTTCGAAATACAGAAAGGTAACTCATTGATCGCTCCAGGACACAAATAAGCTCAATAACAATCGAATGAAACATACCTCAACAATAGCAATTTAGAGTCAACATATCCGACTCGGTACAGAACACCTCCATATAGGCCTACCAATGAACCCGAAATCAACTCTGTTTCACAATAGATAAATAACTCTTCGAAAGTTCATAATGACTGAATCCTGGCACATACAGTCATCTAACTAGGTTTCCCCACATCTTCACATTCCACCACCACAAAATAACCTATTTATGAGGATTCCCATTCCCCAAATCCATGAAGCACACGAATCACCCCATCCGATCTCAACTCTACTACCTGGATATTTAACACACATCTAATAATCGATCATTTCACGAAGGATAATCCTATAATTCTTCTGTGCCACCAAGCAAACTTGAATATCAACAGTCAATCCAACAAGAGAGTGCCCAATACCAAGGAAGTTCCCTTAACTCAAACACATCGCCCTTTCTGAAATGTTTACCCTCATCAAGCCGCACCAATTCGTAATATCATTTTCCTAGCCATCTGAAACTGCCCGTCCTTTCAGAACTGAACCGTGACCTTACACATGCAAATCTCACCCTACATAACATACCGCATATTCATACCATCCTATGACAACTATGAGAATTTCATAACCCATTCCAAGCCACAAGCAAGTACGTACTCTACTAGACAAGAACTTTTCATTTGATTCAATATGGAAGAAAATTGCTATACATTACATGCTCCTCATGCCAGTAGAAAATATACATCTCTAACCGTGGTAGAAACCATCAAGAACTCTCCGAATTCCATTTGCACGAAACCAAA